>NW_023425365.1:0-600000 GCF_014108415.1 Molossus molossus | reverse complement strand
GCTGTGAGCCGGTTCCGGCAGCGCGTGGCCCTCCCTGCGGACACACTCGGAGGACAGAGGCCACCGCAGGCAGCGGCCCAGCCGCTCAGAGGGCATCACTGCTGCATCTGACACTTCCTCCTACGGGTCTAAATCCACATCTCGCCTGACCACACAGATGTTGTCCTTCATCTTTTTATTTTTTATTTTTCTTTATTGATTTTAGAGAGAGAGGAAGGGAGAAGGAGAGAGAGAGAAACATCGATGAGAGAGAACATCGACTGGCCGCCTCCTGCACGTCCCCCTCCCCCGGGGATGGGCCCACAACCTGGGCGTGTGCCCTGACCGGCAATCGAACCGGGACCTCTAGGTGCAGGGTCGACGCGCAGCCACTGAGCCACGCCGGCCGGGCGTCATTCGCCTTTTTAAATCAGGATCTGTAAGGGTATTGCCACTGTTCTGAGTGTGCTCAGCACACGGGCATCCTCTTTCACAGTTACGAAACCACAGCGAGCACAATTCTACGAGACGTGAATGTTCTGGAACGCCCTCCGCAGACGTTCTGAGAGCAGCGGTGTCTTCTGGCCGAGCACGCGGGCGGACTGCTGTCCCCAAGCCTCGCTGCCCCATCAGGGACAGGCCCCCCCTGCTCACGGCTGGGGTGCGCTTTCAGCGTCTCAGGGGAGCTGAAGATCAGCCAGTCTGAGTGTGCGCCTCGACTGATCTAAGGGTGGCTGACCAGCTCTGATTCCACAGCTGCACCAAAACGGATGCTCAGTGGCTGATGACTTGCACAAGATCAAACATTAGTTAAGGATTGACTAACACTAGGGGACTAGGTAATAACTCTTGGGTTTTGTATCAAAATCACACTCAATGAAGCCTCCTTGTGGTGAGGAGCAGGGTCTGTGACTTTATTATGAATTAACACTTTCTTTAGAAACTCATCTTTATCTGCAGAGGCCCGCAGGGCGGCCCCACCACAAATACAGAAAAGAACAGGAGCTCCGGCCGCATCCTCTCTTCAGGTTGAGGAAGCACGGACCTCACCAGCTAGACAGCAGGGGCAGCTCACAGCACCCTGCGGGTCCTCCGTCCCTTTCCTGCACCGTCCCGCTGCAGCAGTCTCCGCGGAGGTGCGGCTCCGGGGTCAGCGAGCCGCCGATTCCCGCCCGCGCCGCACGCGCGCAGACGCGAGGCTCCTGGCTCAGAACGCAGAGGGCGAACGCAGCAGCAGGCTCCGTCCCCCTGGACGGGCTCCGCCTTCCAAATCGCAGGTAGAACTTGACGTTTTAAGCTTCAAAGCACTTTACCGTCGGGAAAGCTTTCCAGGGGCAGGATAAGTCAGGCAGCCTGTTCGAGCCAAATCCCCTCTCCTGTCCCCACCGGCCCCCCACGGTGGGCACCCCGGGGCCCCTGGCCCTGTGGAGGCTGAGCACGCAGGGTGAGTGACCTCCATGCACCTGGGCATAGCTCCAGGCTCCGGGCGCCAGAGGCAGCCCAGGAACCAGAGAACTGGAGAGACGGCAGGGACATCTGGACACAGGTCCTGAAAAGGCCTGCGTGAGAACCACCCAGACGAGAGATACAGGCGAACGGGTCCCTGCGGCCCTGCTGTCCGCCCTTCTCCCACGCGCTGCAGGCCACGTTTGTTCTGCGGAGGGTAGCTTCCGGGACAGGCTCTGGGAACCACAGTCACGGGCGTGTCCCCATGAGGCTGGCTCTCCCGGCGGGAGGGGGAAAGCGGAGACTCAGAATCAAAGCACTGTGGGGTTGTGAGGTGTCTGCCGGAGAGGACGCATCTGCTCACTGGTGGTGGGTCCAGGCGGGGGGCCTCAGTTCACCACATCGTAGTAGTAATTGCGCAGGCGTAGTTCCACCGCCACGAACCCGGGCCTGTTCTCCACGCTGGAAGGGAAGACACGCATTACGTACTGTACCGTTGGCCATTGTGCTGGTAAGAGCATGAACTCAGCTGGGGCTCCGCAGGCCCAGTGGTAGCGCCCCCTGGTGGCTCAGGCCGGACCCTGCAGCTCGCAGCATGTCCCTGTTCCCCAGCAGTGGTGGTGGGGGGACCAGAAGAAGCCTGTGGGACCACAGGGCCAGGCTCATACCTGACCTACAGAACCCAATCTGCATCCCACAAGACCCCCCAGGTCACTCATGTCCACCTTAAAGATGGAAAAGTTTTCCACTCAAATTCCGGATCCCTTGATCTGCCTCCTCGTGATCGAGCAAAACAGGTGTGTCTCACAGACTCGGTCCGTAAGCTGCAGACGTGCCTCTAACGTCTGACTTACACCCTTGTTTAAAAAAAGGAAACAGATTAAGTGTTCCCTCCCCACCCCCAACTAGAGGGCTCTGGATTTCTGAATATGTGCTATGAATGTGGGTTTTTTGCTTTAAAAATTTTTTTTCCTTTATTGATTTTAGAGAGAGAGGAAGGGAGAAGGAGAGAGAGAGATGGAAACATTGATGAGAGAGAATATGGATGGGCCGCCTCCTGCATGCCTCCCACTGGGGACGGGCCCACAACCTGGGCATGTGCCCTGACTGGGACTCGAATTGGTGACCTCTTGGTGCAGGGTCGACGCTCAACCACTGAGCCACACCGGCCAGGCTGGATGTGGATTCTTATGAAAACTCAAAACCTGTCCAGCAGAAGCACAGGTGTGGGGACTGCCTATTCCACATTTTAGCACAGCAAGGCCTTACGTATCAGTCACCTGTCAGGTGAGGTAATGACGTCAGTCAACTATGGGTAAACGTTTTTCACAGTTTGAAATCTCTAAACAAACATCAGCGACATCTCTGCTTTCTGTCGCATGGGAGCACGGAACAGGACCTGTCGCAAGCCAGCCTTTCTTAACATTCAAAGAATTTATCCTTGTTTGGAAACAACTTTTCTTATTTTTGCAAGACTTTCAGCTATAATATTGCAAGTGGGTAAAACTGCCCAATAAGGGAAACAGACCTTGAGAGTAAACTGTGAACTGTCCACATTCAACCTTTTGGACCTACAACTGCACTTCTAGAAGGATCCGTCTAAGGTACGAGAACCGGCAGGAAGCATCCGCGAGGCCCAAGGGTCACTCACCAACGTAAGGGCAGAGAGGTTTCTACAGAACCAAAATGGGTTGTTTTGCCAAATGGCATCAACATACAGGAAGTCCTCAAATGTGCCTTTAAGGGAAGCGACATGTAATGACACGCGGGAGCGCAGGATAACTGACAACAGCTGGAGTCAGGTCTCCACAGCACCTCGTCCACGTGGTAACAAAGTGACGCTACTCGAGAGCCTGCTGCGAGTTCTTGCGCCTACAGCTTTCGAGAGGAAGCAGACGCTGCTTAAAAACACCAGCCTGCAGCCCGGCCGGTGTGGCTCAGTGGTTGAGCATCGACCCTGCACCAAGAGGTCATCAATTCGATTCCCAGTCAGGGCACATGCCCAGGTTGTGGGCCCATCCCCAGTGAGGGGCGTGCAGGAGGCAGCCACTTGATGTTCTCTCTCATCAATGTTTCTATATCTCTCTCCCTCTTCCTTCCTCTCTCTCTAAAATCAATAAATACCAGCCTCCTGTGGGCATGCTGGGCCCTAGGTCCCTAGCCACCAGGTGTTCCAGCAGTGAGTGGGACGGCCAAGCCCTGGGGTACAGAAACACACACAGAAAACCCGTGTCCCTCAGACAGACAGCCTTGGTTCTGCTCCAAAGAGAACACAAACGGATCATCTTTGCCAAACAGAACATTCTGCCCCAACTGGGAACCCAAGTGCACAGAGAACATGTCTGGATCCCGGGGTGCAGGTTCATTCACCCAGCGGCTGAGCACCAAGAAAATGAGTGTAGAGAAGCGGAACACAGGCTGGGCCTCAGCAAACACACCTGGTCAGGGGCTGAGCGGCCTCTCCTGTACTCTGTGGGCCAGGCTGCCGGGAGGACCTGGGCTGTGGCCCTGAGCGTGGGCAGAGGGTGACCGAGTGTCCTGTGTGTGCTTCTGCCCACGCAGGCCAGCAATGCTCCCTCCACCCTCCCCCTTGTGCCCAGCACACCCTCCCCCTCATTTCCCGACCCCAGGCTGCCCACCTGCCGTCGTCAGGTGGAGGGGCCCTCATGGGGGCGAATGCAGACCTCAACAGGAGTATGTCCCCTACTCTTCCATTCCCACTCAGTGCTCCCATGGTTTGCTCTCTAGCACCTTCCACAATATGCCACCTGCTTGTTCGTGTGCCCCTGAGCGACCCAGCCTGGAATCGTGACCCCACGAGAGAAGTGTTGATCACGGCTCATTCACAGGGCTCAGCAAATGGAGGGCAGTCAGCAGGTGTGTCAGCGGCAAATCTGAAGGTGTATGTGTATGTGTCTCTCTGTGTAAATTTTTGTTTCGTATCTATCTATCCTGCCTACCTACCCCTCCATCAATCCATCCATCCATCAGGTATTGACTTATCGTCTGTCTACCTGTTACCTCTCTACCGATTTTCTATCCATCCATCATCCACCAATCAGTGTATCAAACTATCCATCTGTCCATCCATCCATTCACTTACCCTTCCTTCCGTTCTTCTATTATCTATCTATCTATCTATCTATCTATCTATCTACCTACCTACCTATCATCTATCCACTGACCTCCCTACCTGCCTAGCTGCCTAAGGCTCCATCCATCACTGTTCACAATGGGGAAGCGTGGGGCCCACGCGGGGCCCACCGGTGTCTGTGTTACTGCATCCCCAGTTTCTGGAAGCTCTCTATGCTTCCACGCCCCAGGCAACCACTCCATTTCCTTCTGAGAATACCTGCCGAACGGGGTGCCCTCACGCACAAGCGCAGCACCTCCCAGGCCCCGTGTGCTCTGGCTTTGAAATGCCCTTGGAGTTCGCCTCTGGCCTTTCTAAGAGACAAAGTCCAATTTGCCATTGGTTTCAGAAGGACTTGAAGTCCGTTGTTCTCGGAGGAAGAGAACAGGAAGCAGCAGGCTGACTGAAAAACTAGCAAATGGTCACAGGCCGACTCGCCCGGCGGGGTGTGCTCCCCAGGGCTGCGCCGGCTCCTGACCTGGGGTCAGCGATGCTACCAGCACCGCCTCCTGGCCACCAGGGCCCCCCACCCCCCGGCCAGGTGCGCAGCACACACCACCTGCTAACCCCGGGCACGCCTGGGCCGCTCTCCGTGATGTTACGGAATCAGACGCTGCAAAGAGAGCGTGAGGCCTGCCCTCATTCGGGGGTTCTGGGGAGGTCTCAGAGGAGAGGGTGCTTCCATCCTCTGCCCTGCCTTTCACAGGCACCTCACAGCAGGAGAGCTGGGGCTTGGATCAGCACAGGTGCCCGGGGCAAGGTCAGGTCTGTACCATCCCTCAGGGTCGTCTGTCGTCTGTCTGAACGAAGTTCCTAGCCTGACCTTTGAGATCCATTTTGAAAATGGCTGTGACCTACCTGTTGATAATTTTAATGATTCTAGTTTGGGCCCTGGTGGGGGAGGGGTTTAGTCAAGACTTCAAAGAATGGACATTCCCCACCTAAAATCTATTTCTAGCCTTTTTCTCTTGCTAGCACACTGATACCCCTTCAGCACAAACAACCCAGGTTCACGAAGTCCCCCAGGGCCCAGACAGGCACCTATGATATCGAAAGGGCCTTTCTCTGAACAAGGTCAGCAGCAGCAACTGGACATACTACCTGTCTGTTCTTGGGGCTGACCCCAGGCTGTTTTGAGACAACAATGAGATCCTTCCCTTGCACCCCCAGCTGTGGATGAACACAATGTAGCCTTGTGATGTGCATTCTCGCGACCTGGGCAGCCCAGGATCAAAGTGTGTGTGGACAGACAGGTTTGCCTGGAGGGCAGGAAGATGGTCCTGTTTGGAACTGAATGTTTTGTTTGCATGTAAATAGATAAGATTTGCATGTTAAAGGGTTGGAAGACCTCCCCAAGAGGATAATGGGTTACTAAGCCCAGGCGAGGTTGGATTTGTTATTTTTAAAAAAATATTTGATGTTTCTTTGCTGCAAAAAGCAAGAGACAGGGCTTGGCTGAATGGTCAGCAGAGGCACCATCTCAAGGAAATAATGACCTAATCAACATGTAACCTGGGGAACCACTCTGCAAATAAATTGGGCTGCAGCCAGAGATCTGGAGCCTTTACTCCCTTGCAATGCTCCCCTCACTCTTACCAGCAAGTGCTTGTAGCTCACAGCGTTGCGCAGACCCCTGGCAGGCTGAGACACTGCAAGGTCTCTCATCCTCAGGATGCTCCTGCATTCCCAGCTGGGGGTCTCAGAGCAAAACTGATCCTCGAGTGATTAAATCTATTGCAAATATATGAGCTCCTCCTGATTACAGACCGGCACTGTTGCCAAACCGCACACAGCAATGCCAGAGGTTCAGGGCCATGCTCGGGGCTCCCCACGCTGCCCTCACAGGCTGGCAAGGCCCATTTCCCAGGTGAGAAGGATTTCCCGTCCTGCTGAGCGCCCTGAGATGGTGTTTGCTGCAGGCAGGGGCATCGCAGTGCTGGGCAGACTCTGAGGGCCAGGGCTCCCAGGTCTGAGGTGCGTCTCAGGAGCCTCTCTTGCCAGCATCCGTGGCCACGCCCACTCCTCAAGGCGGCTGGGAACTGGGAAAGCAGGTATTTCCCCTCAGTACCTCTGCCATCCTCTGTCTGTCTAAGATCAGACTCTTAGGAACATCTTTCTACTTCTGCCACCACCCCTGCCAACATTACCTACATTTACATTTTGATGAGAACGATCGTCTCAACTTGTGTTTTAGACTCAAGAGTAGAAGCGCAGGGTCCAGAAAGCACGACCTCTCCGCTGCTGTTTGTTGAGAAGGCAGTGCAGCCTGCCTCGTGGGAAGACAGAATTCATGCTTCCTTAGAGCCCAGACAGCCTGCATTCCTCCGAGCGTCGGGAGGGTGGGTACTCACTCGTAAGTCCAGCACAGGTTCATAAGCTCATACATCTCTCTCGGACACCCCACGGGGCACCCCATCCTCTCTCCTTTCTCCAGCATGGCGGAAACGTCACTTCCTTTCATCCCCTGAAACATGCAAAACATACCTAAGTTATTTAAACATAACATTCGGCAAAAAAAGAGACACAAACACATCCCATCCCGCATCCCCACCAAGAAACAAGGGAGTCCATGAAGAGCAGTTTCAATGATAAAAAGTACAAAATCTGGCACACCTAACCTACCATCTAGAATTCAGGAAAGGTTACCCTTGGGGGGAGGGGATGCAGGCTCTGTGGCTTTGGGGGGCTGGTTGCATGGCCACGTTCCATTTGTGGAGGTTTTCCAGCTGAACCCTGGCATCTGTGTACTTTTTCGTATGTGTACTTTGATTTTTTTAAAAATCTCAAAAAATAATGAACTGCCAATTTGATAACTAGAGAGAGCCATTATATCTATTTTAACTTTAAATAAGGTTGATTTGGGTATATTTTATGCATGGTTACATGCGTAACATATAATGAAAAAAAGATATACTGTTCGGTTAACATGACATGTTTCTTTAGAATAAACGGAGGTCGTATGAACTGTCAAGAAATAGCCAAGGACTCGGAAGGATGCCGGGCTGCGGTTCTCGGGGTCCTCAACGAGAACCGGGGCCCGTCTGTTCCGACGGCTGCAGAGCAGCGAGGACAGGAGAGCAGGGGCTGACCCGATACGGCTTCTGCCCGTAGGAGAACGCTTCCCACATGAGCACCCCGAAGCTCCAGACGTCGCTCTTGCTGGAGAACTTGTAGTAGTTGATGCACTCCGGGGCGTACCACTTCACCGGCCACTTCCCGTGGGTCTGCGCCTGCGAGCGAGGACACGGGCTCCGTGACGGGCCGTCCTGCCGCCCGCGCTCAGGGCGGCACCGTGCACGGGCCAGGAGGCGGCAGCCGCCCGAGGGCCACTGGCGGAGGAGTGGACACACAGAATGGGGCCCCCCATAAGTGGAGTGTCACTCCGCCTTGTGAAGGAAGGGTTCTGACTCATATCCCTATGCTGAGTGAGACGGGCCTGTCTGGTCACAAAAGGGCAAATACCATCCGAGGGCCTACGCCTCCGAGGGCCTCCGAGTAGTCCAATGACGAGACAGAAAGTAGAACAGTGTCACCAGGGGCTGGGTTGAAAAGGAGGAATGGGAAGTTTGTGTTTATTTTATTTAAATTATTTTCTTTATTGACTAGAGAGAGAGGAAGGGAGAAAGAAACATCGATGAGAGAGAACATGGACTGGCCGCCTCCTGCACGCCCCCCACTAGGGATCGAGCCCAGAACCTGGGCATGTGTCCTGACCGGGAATCAAACCAGCGACCTCTTGGTGCAGGGTCGACGCTCAGCCACTGAGCCACATGGCCGGCGGGAGTTTGTGTTTGATGAGTACAGTTTCAGTTGGAGAAGTTGGGAACGATTCTGGAGATTAGCTGTACACAAAGTGAATGTACTTACCGCTACTGAATGGTCATCTTGAAAACAGTAAGATGGTAAAACTTATGTTCAGGGTGTTTTACCACAACTTGAAAGGATGAGATCATGACTCATGGGCTGCCGTGTGCGCACATACACGTGTGTGTGTGTTTGGTCTGGATCTTACACTTCCGATCAAATCCTAAAATCTCAAACTTTTCATTTTAAAAAGGATAGATACAAGGATAGATTTCCTTGTATCGTTGGGCCGTTCTCTCAGCTCGCCCTCTGGCGGCTTCGTGAGCTGTACAGTACGAAGGTCGAGCTGAGTACCTCGTCCTGGCTCCGGGTGTAGGGCTGTCCTCAGGAACACTTGTCCATAGTTTTAAGTCAACACTAATTACTTTGGCATAGACTGTCTACTAGTGCCATTTTAAACTGGCTCACATTTCCTAATTTAAAAAGTACGAGTCGCCCGGCTGGTGGGGCTCAGTGGACTGAGTGCCGTCCCGTGGACAGAGAGGTCCGGGTGTGATCCGGTCAGGGCACATGCCTGGGTCGTGGGCTCGATCCCAGTGGGGGGCGTGCAGGAGGCGGCTGATCATGTTTCTCTCTCACCTCGATGTTTCTATCTCTCTCCCTCTTCCTCTATCTCTAAAAAAATCGATAAAAGCATATTTTAAAATAAATAAATAAAAAGCATTAGTAAAGAGAGAAAACGTGTTCACACCAAAGCCCTTTCCTCTGGGGCTTGGGGTTCAGTGGGTGCGGGTAAGCCCTGCTGCCTCCTGAGGGTGTCACTTGGATCTGGGTGAAGTCTCCCGGGGCAGAGGGAGGGGGTGACTTGCCCTAAAGTGGGTTAGGAGGGGCAAGTGGGTGACATGGAGCAGAGACCATAGGTAGTAGTTCTCCGTGGGACACATTGGCCCTACCTCTGTCTCATTCATGTGATGCATTATTCTTAGATTTTCATTTCAAAAGTGTACAATATAGTCATACATGTTATTTCAAGTTTATTCTGAATTGTGAACTTATAGTAAGATTAACCTTGCACAAATCTTATATATGATGAATGGTTTGTCTCTGTTCGCCACCCCTCTAAATTCTGGTCTACAGAGACAACCACGCTCGGCAGCTTCTCCGGATCCTTCCAGAAAAGTACAGATACACATATCAATAGTGAACATATACTTTTAGGAGGATAATCAAATTAGGGGCTTATCCTTTTTGCACTTTACTGCTAATATTTTCTGCTTAACTATGCATCTTAGATATATTTCTGTCAGTACGTGTAAATAAAGTCACTTTTAGAAGAGTTCATTGTATGCTACATACGAATCTCCTACAATTAATGTAACCAGCCTCCCACTGACAGCCCCTGAGGTGGCCTCCTGGTCTTCGTCATCACGCATCAGGCTACAGTGAACATCACTGACGGCACGGAAGGCAGACTGGAGACACCACAGCTCAGCTCCAGGCCGCCACAGTGAAGAGTCACACTGCCTGGCCGGTGTGGCTCCGTGGCTGAGCGTGACCCTGCATCAAGAGGTCGCCGGTTTGCCCTGGCCGGTTTGGCTCAGCGGTTGGAGCGTCGGCCTGCGGTCAGAAGAGACCCGGGTTCGGTTCCCGCTAAGGGCATGTGCCTCGGTTGCGGTTTGCCCCCGGCCCTGGTTGGGTCGTGCAGGTGGCAACCACTCGATGTGTCCCTTTCACGTCGATGTTTCTCTCTCTCTCCCTTCCACTCTACCTGAACAAAATATAAAAAAAAAAAAAAAAAAAAAAAAAAAAGAGGTCGCTGGTTCGATTCCCAGTCAGGGCACAGGCCCAGGTTGTGGGCTGGATCCCCAGTGGGGGGCGTGCAGGAGGCGGCCAATTGATATTCTCTCTCATCGATGTTTCTCTCTCTCTCTCCCTCTCCCTTCCTCTCTCTCTAAAAGCAATAAAGAAAAAAAAAAATTAAAAAAGAAAACCAAAAAGAGAGTCACGTGAACTTTCTGGTTTCCTGAGCATATAAAAGTTATATTCACACTGCGTTGTAGTCTACTGAGTGTGCAAGCGCAGTGAGCCTGAAGGAACCATGTTTATACCTTAACTAAAACCCTTTATTGCCAGAGTGTGGTAACCAGGCTTCAGTGAGTGGCCCTCGCTGCCGTGGGGGCTTGGCTCCATGGTGATGGTCCTGGCTGGTCAGGGTGGGGCCGCTGAAGCTGGGCGAGGGGGGCTTCTGTGGCAATGCCTTGAACCTGGGCAGCGGTGAAGTCCGCCGCGTGGACCGACCTCCTTGCTCGACGGCGTCTCTGCAGCGCCTGGTGCATGGCAGCAGTCTGTGCCAGGACTCCCGGAGCTGGGGTCCGGTCTCAAACCTGTGCTGCTTCACCAGCTAAGGCTACACATCATTCCGAAGCCTGTGCTGTCCTCTCAACACGCTTCACAGTGTCTCCGTCAGGAGTCGATTCCAGGTCAAGACTCCGCTTCCGTGCTCGTCCACGAGACGCAGCTGTCACCCTGAAAGTCTCACTGGAGACTGCGGCCGTGTACCCCATCTGCGGACTCCTGGCTCACCCTCGGTCTCTGCCG
This sequence comes from Molossus molossus, assembly GCF_014108415.1. Lineage (NCBI taxonomy): Eukaryota > Metazoa > Chordata > Mammalia > Chiroptera > Molossidae > Molossus > Molossus molossus. The sequence goes on along the minus strand of NW_023425365.1, from coordinate 589,040 downwards.
TCTCTGCCACACCTGTGGCAACCTCTTCTTCTGAAGCTGGAGCCCCTCGCGGTCTCCATCACCTTCCTCCAGACTCCTGGTACTGCTGATAGTCTGACCTCTTCCCATGACTCGTGAATGTTCTCAGGGACATCGGAGGTTTTCCGTCCCCTTGCCCAGATCCATCGGAGGACTCGCTCTCTGACAGCTGCAGAGGCAGCTGCGGGGTTCATGATGGGTCTGAGTTCCACACTGTGGTGTCTTGGAAGCAGGGAGGGTCGCAGAGAAGGGGGGGGAGGGCTGGTCGCCGGAGCAATCGGAACACACCCAGCATGGATCAAGTCTGCTGTCTCATGTGGGTGCAATTCACGTTGCTCCAAAGCAGTTATAAGAGTAACATCAGCCTGGCCGGTGTGGCTCAGTGGTTGAGCGTCGACCCTGCACCAGGAGGTCACCAGTTTGATTCCTGGTCAGGGCACACGCCCAGGTTGTGGGCCTGATCCCCAGTGGGGGGCATGCAGGGGGCGGCCCATCGATGTTCCCTCTCATCCATGTTTCTCTCTCTCTCCCCCTCTCCCTTCCTCTCTCTCTAAAAACAATAAAGAAAAAATATTTTAAAGAAAAGAGTAACATCAAATATTACTGCCCACAGATCCTCAAAGCAAAAATAAAAATAATGAGAAAGTTTAAATGTGGCAGGAATCACCGCAAAGTGACCCAGAGGCACAGAGCGAGCGACTGCGGCTGGAAAAGCGGTGCCGCGAGACTCGCAAGGCGCAGTCACCAGACCCTCAGTGTGCAAAGACACGGCCTCGCAGAGCAGTGCGCCGGGCGGGCGGCCTTGTGCCCCGCGCGAACAGCGCCCGGGGCGCGCGTGCGTCTGCAGCCTGGCGCTGGGTCTCCGAGGGCCACGCGCTTCGCTTCCCGCACTGTCCTCACTCTCCCATCCTGTCAACGTTTTCTTTCCATCTCATTTTGCTTTGTTTTCCTAAGAAAAATCCTCCTCCGTGTCACCAGCTTCTTTGAGGGTGCCGTCTGCTTTTGCACATTCTCACTTGGCTTTTAGGTTTCGGACAACAGGGTGATTTGAGGAGCCTGTGGTGGACGGTTCACAGTAACAATGTCGGCGGCACATCCTTTGCCTGACATAGTGGCCTTCGCGGTTGTCATGGTGAGAACAGGTGGTATATACCCTCTTAGCAATTTCCAAGTCTGTAACACGGTGCTGTTACTTGTAGACACCATGCTGTACATCAGCTCCCAGAACTTCCTCGTCGGACAGCTGGGGGCTGTACCACCTCCGTCCACTTCCCTGCCCCGCAGTCTACCCTGTTGCAATGTGCTCAGTGTTTTTGGATTTCACACATCAGTAAGATGACAGAATATTTGTCTTTTTCTGTCTGACGTATTTCACTCAGTATCATCTATGTTGTTGCAAATGGTAGCATTTCTTTCCCTCACCCGAGGACATTTTTGCATTTATTTTCAGATAGAGTGGGAGGGAGAGAAGGAAGAAGAGAGAGAGAGAAACATCGATGTGAGAGAGACACATCGAATGGTTGCCACCCACACGACCCCAACCGGGGCCGGGGCCAAACTGCAACCGAGGTACGTGCCCTTAGCGGGATCCAAACCCGGGACTCCCTGGTCCGTGGGCCGACACTCTAACTACTGAGCCAAACTGGTCAGGGCAGTATTTCTTTCTTTTTAGTAGTTGAATAGTGTGTGTGTGTGCGTGTGCGTGTGCATTTCTGTATCCATTTATCCACTGACAGATATTTAGGTTGTTTCCAAATCTTGACCACTGTACATAATGTTGCAATCAACATGGATAGACAGATCTCCCTAGCAGACAGTGATGGTATTTCCTTCAGAAAAACACGCAGAAGTGAGATTATTAGCTCACAGGCCAACTCTATTCTCGATTCTCTGAGGACCCACCATACTACTTTGTATAGAGGCTACGCTGATCCACACCCCACCCAGAGCGCACGCATGTCCCCTTCCCTCCCCGTCCCTGACACTTGGTATTTCTTGTCTGTGAATAGCAGCCACTCTGGCAGGAGTGAGGTGATAGCTCACTGAGGAGAGGTCTTTCACCTCCTTGGTTAAAAGTATCCCTACACAGTTTTTATGCCTTTTGCTGCAACTGTAAATGGGATTGTTTCCTTAATTTCTCTTTCTGATACTTAATTGTGGATTCTCTGTTGTCCCAAGGAACATCTTTTGGAAGAGACTATGCTGAGCAAATCTCAAGTTGTGATATATTCCAGTATTTCCATTTTTAACAATAGAATCCAAGTTTAAGAAGAACACTTCTTTTGCATAATTAATTTTAAATAGGAAAATTGCTTCCGGAAACCCCACCATGATCATGTAAAAGAGATACATTTGCATTTCAGATTTTTACTATCTGTTGTCCTGAACACCAGCTCAGTCGCTCCTACCTTGTAGTAGTTTTCATCGGCACGAAGTGCTTTGGAAAGTCCAAAGTCACTGATCTTGGCATAATGTTGAGTAACAAGCAATACATTTCTTGCAGCCAGATCTCTGTGTACAAAATTGCACTCCTCCAGATACTTCATTCCCATGGAAACCTGATGGACCAGCTCGATGATGTTCTTATCTTTGACGTGCCTGCAAGTCAAGTGCGTCATTAGTGACAGTCGTTGCGGAACCGACTGGCTCCTCATAGCCGGAACACAGGTCCTCTCCTTTCCTACTCTTCCTAGGCAAGATTTGCGGACGATGACAAATCACCTTGTTACCCTACAGCGGTTCCAAGTGAACAGCATTCTCCTAGTGTTCAACTGGTACAGTTCCAAGGCTTTGAACTGCATACTAGGCTGGTCAGACCTGGCCGAAGACGAGCCGGGCTTCAGCTGGAACCCTTGTTGTGATATTGGACAGACAACCAAACCAACCCGTCTCAGTTTTCCACCTGGGAGGTGTGAGTAACACCTCCCTTCTATGGAGACGAAATACACAATCTAAGTACAAACACAATGTAGCAAATGAGATCAAGTAACCAGTAGCTATTATTATGAGTATCTCACACATGTTCTTCCATCTCAACAATGGCTTTAAATTTTTTTTTCATTTTTTTAGAGAGAGAGAGAGGAAAGGAGAGGGAGAGAGAGAGAGAAACATCATGAGAGAGAACATGGACTGGCTGCCTCCTGCACGCCCCCCACTGGGGATCAGGCCCACAACCTGGGCATGTGCCCTGACCGGGAATCGAACCGGCGACCTCTTGGTGCAGGGTCGACACTCAACCACTGAGCCCCACCGGCCAGTCAACAACGGCTTTAGATTGGAGCACAGCAATGGATGTCTTCAGGAGCAGTTCCTCGTGGGGATGGAGAGGTCCGCCAGACGACGAAGAGATCACTGAGCCTTGTAAAACGTCCCTTATCCTTGTGAAAAGCATGTTTCTCCTAGTGCGGTGACACTGGCTACCAAGATATTCCCCAGCTCATTCTGCCCCTGGGCCAGCAGAGCGAGCAAAGGACAATGAACACCACAGTGCTCCAGAGAGGCTTTTGTGCGTGTGCTACAGGAGCTGAAAACACCGATCCAAAGCCACAGCCGCGTCCCTCCTCGCCAGGCCCCGGGAGGGAGGAGAGGGCCTCTCCGAAGAAGCCAGGCTGCACTGCGGCCGGCAGCTGGCCCTGCCCCTCGCAGTACCGGCATCGGGGGCCCCAGATACCTGTTCTGCTGCAGATACTTGTTGAGCGGACCGAGCTCCGCCATCTCCATGACCAGCATCCAGGACTCGGCTTCGCAGATGCCGATCATGCGCACGATGTACGGGTTGTCCAGCTGCTGCATGACGTTGGCCTCCGCCAGCAGCTCGTCCTTCAGCGCCGGGTCGTTGGCCTCGTTCTTCAGGATTTTCACGGCCACCGTTTTCACACCCCTGCGGAAGGAATCAGGGCACGTGGGAAACTCTTCCAGGTGGCTCTCTTCTCAGTTAAATACCTCTTAGAAAAGCACTACTCAAATAACGTCGACAGAGAGGACATGCATCGTGAGAAGCCACGTGACACGTGACCAGTTTTCCAACAATGTCCTGTCACGTTACAGACAAAGAGAGGAGCACTTGACGAGTTAAAAGTAATGGGGTTGCCCTGGCCGGTTTGGCTCAGCAGTTAGAGCGTCGGCCCGCGGATCAGAGAGACCCGGGTTCGGTTCCCGCTAGGGGCACGTGCCTCGGTTGCAGTTTGTCTCCGGCCCCGGTTGAGGTCATGTGGGTGGCAACCACTTGATGTGTCTCTCTCACATCGATGTTTCTGTCTCTTCGTCCCTCTCTCCCTCTTGCTCTATCTGAAGATAAATGCAAAAATGTCCTTGGGTGAGGATTAAAAAAAAAAAAGTAATGGGGTCTCCCAGGGTGGTGGTGCAGAGTGTCCCCACCGAGCAGAAAGCCTCGTCTGACAGAATATGTAGATAATTCTCAAGTAGACCTTACGCACCATGACCTAAGTGGGTTCTTGCACCATTTTGACATTTCCCATCTTGGGTAGGTGCAGTGCCTGTGAAGACCACGCTTCTTGGATACGAAGATGCAGGAATGAAAAGAGACACTTGACACTGCACTTTGTGAATTTTAAGTGTGCCCCCAAATGCGCTGTGTCTTGTTTCTAATAAAACATCACACAGCTCATGCCGGACTCTTGAACATCCTACCAGTGCAGGACTCACGTAACGGATGGAACTTAATGACTGTGATCTGAAACTGCATTTCCCTGTGATAGGATTCCAACAAATGCAGAAAGCATGCCTCTTCTTGACTCCAACATGGGAGAATAAAACAAGATCTGTCGACTGAAACAGACAGGAGAACAGCAGAGCAGGCCTGCCACAGGCCCGGACAGGCAGGGCGGGCGGCGCAGAACGCAGGGGAGGTCCCACCGGGCGCGCCCAGGCTTAGGGCCTGCACAGCGGGAGGAACAGGCAGCACCCCAGCCCCCACCCCGCCCCCTCCGAGACCAGGGACATACTGCCCTGCGCTTCTCCACACAGTTCGCTGTTTTCCCCGCACATGTCTGGTTATGTGTATGGTGTGAAGGAGGGGCCAAAATTAACAAGCAAAAATCTCATGATTCTTCCCAATGATTAAGGAAAAAAATAACACCCGCAGCCTCATCCAGGACGGAAGAGGAAGGAAACTTCATGACTCATTTTTTTTCTATCCTCACCTGAGGATTTATCTTCATATGGAGTGAGAGGGAGAGAAGGAAGGAGAGAGAGAGAGAGAGAGAGAGAAACATCAATGTGAGAGAGACACATCAACTGGTTGCCTCTCATATGACCCCAACCGGGGCCGGGGACAAACTGCAACCGAGGTACGTGCCCTTAGCGGGAACCGAACCTGGGACTCTCCGGTCTGTGGGCTGATGCTCTAACCACTGAGCCAAACTGGCCAGGGCCCGACTCATTTTTATACGGCCAGCATCACCCTGATGCCAACACCAGACAAAGAAATTCTAAGTAACTTACTGAACACAGATGCAACATTTCTATGAGAAATAATAGAAATTTCAGTGAGTTATAAAAAAAGAAATGAATATATAACCCATGGACAACATGAGTTTATTCCAGGAGTGCAAGATGGGTTTCATATTTGAAAACCAATCAGTGTACCCCAGCTGGGTGGCTCAGCAGGCTGGAGCATTGTCTGGGCACAAATAAGGCTGCGGGTTCGACCTGTTGGGGCACATATGGGAGACGGATGTTTCTCTCTCACATCTCTCTCTCAAATCAATAAACATATCCTCAGGTCAGGATTAAAAGTGTAAAATGAAAATAAAATCAATCAGTGTATAATTTACCACATTACATAATACAGGAGAAAAGCTAAGTCTATCCCAGCAGCAGAAAGGAAGTATTCAATAAAATAGAATACACGTACATGATTAAAAACAAATCTCAGAAAAGTAAGAATAAAGGGAAACTTTCTTAAGTTCCATAGCTACAGCCCGGCTTCTGGGGCTCCGTGGCTGAGCGGTGACCTATGCAACTGGAGATCACTGGTTCGATTCCCAGTCAGGGCACACGCCCAGGTTGTGGGCCTGATCCCCAGTGGGGGGCGTGCAGGAGGCCGCTAACCGGTGTTCTCTCTCATGGATGTTTCTATCTCTCTCTCCCTCTCCCTTTCTCTCTCTCTAAAATCAATAAAGAAAAAAACAATGATAAAAACATAGCAGCTACAAACCTGATGAGACACCGCAAGTTTCCCCCTGAAACCTGGATGAGGAGGGACAGCGTCTGTCACCCTGCACTACCCACAGTGCCTGGCTAACAAACAAGGCAAGGAGGAACACAACATGTATACGGACTAAGCAGAATGAAATAAAACCTGTTCATAGATGACACAGTTCTGGGTGAAAGACGGCACAGATAATCTCTTAGAAACGACAAGTGAGAAATGGGAGATGAATTTAGCAAGGTGGCCAGGTATGAGGTCAACGGGCAAAGCCAGCTGTTTCCGTATTCAACCGACACCAAGGATACGCAAATAAAAGTTTAAAAATTATACCATACATATCGACATCCGAAGTACTTAATGCGTACACATGAATCCAGCCCCAAAACGTCGTGCAAACCCTCGACACAGAGAACTAAGCTCTGCTGAGCGGGATGTAAGTGACTCAGGTTAGTGGAGGGCTGGTCATGTCTATGGATTGGAAGACTCGAGATCGTGAAGACCTCATTATGGCCCAAGTTGACCCGTGGGCCTTGCTTCTCCCCAAACCCTCTAGTTTAATGTATGTATCTAGAATCATGTCTATGAGAATTTACATAGACAGTGAAACCAGAAACGTAACTATCACAAACTAGTTGTGAAAATGTACACTTTCATGCAGGATAATTTAAGCCCATTTTAGAAAATGACTGGGGTGTGTATATATATGTGTGTGTGTATATATATATGTATACACACACACACACACACATGTATATTTCCTTTATTGATCTTGGAGAGGAAGGGAGAGATACAGAGAAATAGAAACATCGATGAGAAAGAACATCGACTGGCCGCCTCCTGCACGCCCCCCAGTGGGGATCAGCCCACAACCTGGGCATGTGCCCTGACTGGGAATCAAACCAGTGACCTTTTAGTGCAGGGTTGACGCTCAACCACTGAGCCACACCAGCCAGACTATATATATATTTAAAACACACACACACATAGAGACACGTGGAAGAAATAGCTTTGAAAGCAAGATGTTTTGTGCCTACTTTTCTCTATATTCTTGACCCTTGAATCATGTTAATGACCCACTCAAAAAAATGACAAAAATTCCTTAGATTTAAAATAGGACGTAACAACAAAACCAGCGTTATTCATATCAGTAACATAGTGATTCAGACACAGAGGGTCTGTGCCAACGGACTGCAGAAGCCAGCACTTTTACTGATCGTTCTATGTGGGATGCCTTTCAAGGACAGAGGCGGTGCCAAGAGGTGTCAGTCGTTTGGCAGTTCTCATTGTTGTATAATATGTACTGTTATTTGAAATGATAGGATAAAGCAAATAAATAATTATACTAATGATATTTGAAATAAGACATTTTCTGGGTCAGAGAAATGAGACCCAATTTAAAAAAAATTCGCCCTGGCTGGTTTGGCTCATCAGAGCATCGGCCCGCAGACTAGAGAGACCCGGGTTCAGTTCCCGCTAAGGGCATGTACCTTGGTTGCAGTTAGTCCCTGGGCCTGGTTGGGGTCATGTGAGTGGCAACCAGTCAATGTGTCTCTCTCACATCGATGTTTCTCTCTCTCTCTCTTCCCCCCTCTCTCCCTCCTGCTCTACCTAAAGATAAATGCAAAAATGTCCTTGGGTAAGGATAAAAAAAAAAAAATCAAAGACAACAAGTCAATAACACTGTTAGTGAATGACTGCATTTTAATTAAATAACACGTGTGTGTGTGTGCATATAAAGATCATATGCACACACACACGGGTTACTTAACAATAGCGGTATTTGGGTGGTACAAACATGACATTTTTATATCCTTACATGTTGCTTATTCCTATTTTCTACATCTATAAAACTTATGTAAAATGTCCAAACTACCTTATATAATTACTATATACCTTCTTAACATACATAATGAATGTTTGCATGGTGACTGTATCAGAAATCAGCAAACATTATACTGTTAATAAAAAGAAGTGCAGCCCTGGCCAGTTTGGCTCAGCGGTTAGAGTGTCGTCCCGTGGACCAGGGAGTCCCAGGTTTGGTTCCTGCTCAGGGCATGTAGCTCGGTTGCAGTTTGTCCCCGATCCTGGTTGGGGTCGTGCAGGTGGCAGCCAGTCGATGTGTCTCTCTCACATCGATTGTTTTCTCTCTCTCTCTTCCTCCCTCTCTCTCTCCTGCTCTATCTGAAGATAAATGCAAAAAAAAAAAGGTCCTCGGGTGAGGATTAAAAAAAAAGAGGTGCAGCCCTGGTGAGTTGCGTTTGGTGTTCGGGTTAAACACGTGTAATGTTTGGTTCACAGTCGTTTCCAGCACGCACGCGCACGAGAGTGAGCGTGGGTGATGGGGTATGAAGCTTTAACTCACTTTTTCATCTGGTAGAAACCCTTCTTCACGGTGCCAAAGTTACCGGAGCCCAGTTCTTTGTCCTCCAGGGTCAGCAGCTTCCGGTCCAGGTAGACTTCCTTGGGCCGGATCTCCTCCGGGTCCGCGTAGGGGCTCTCATACACCTCCGTGTCCATGGGCATGGCTTCCCTCTGGGCTTCTGCAACAGAGTCAGGAGGCCCAGACTGGGGGGGTCCCCAGGGAGAACCTCCTCTCTGCCACTCCTACCTCCGGGGTGGTCGCAGCTTCCCTTTCGAGATCTTTGGGTAGTTACGGTGCTGGTGAGCACTCAAGACAGGGTCTCACCCAGCTTGTAGGGGGGCAGCCAAAAGCCCCTCATGCTCACTGTATTGACCCCAGCCTTGCGTTATGTTCATTAACATGGAGTCTTTCATGTCAGAAGCAAACGTGGACAGGGCCCTCCTCCTGGGCTGTGGAGACTTCAACTCCTTCTGAAATGTTGACCCTCCTTCCACTGAGAGGGGGGGTCTGCCTCCCCTCCCCTCGGTGGCCTTTCTAACTGTGTCAACTAACAGTCTGTCAGAGGGATGTCTCTGGCCTCCTCAGGAGGGGTCCGAAAAGGCTGTGTGCTAGGTATGTGGCTCCGGAAGCTTCCGTCGGCACACCAGAGCCCACCGCTGACACCGTCTACCTGTGAGGCAGCGAGTCATGTGGAAGGACCAGGAGAGAGGCCCCAAGACTGAGGGGGGACAGGCAGACGGGGCCAGCCCCCAGGCCCGCCTCACCATGGCCTGTACTCCCTGGGCCCAGTGTGACTGCGGGGCCTGACCCACAACCGCCCAGCCGGGCCCTGCCCACTCTCACGACCTGCACCAGAGAATCAAAGGAGACATCCATGAAGTCACTGTTGTTGTTTTAAGATACTAAGTTTTAGGGTGGCTTTTGTAGCAAGAAACAGACCAAGTTCACCAATAAAAACCTGGCTGGAGTCACTGGGAGAACCCGAGAAGGTCATCAGAGGCCCCGTTTCGGCCACAGGTCCAGCAGAGGGATGCTGAGGCCATCGAGGTGATGGCCCCGAGCTGCGCCTCAGGGCCTCACACAGCCGCCGCTCCCTCGCGCCCCCCACGGGGCGCCCACGTCTGCAGGGCACACCTCGGATGGGGCCCCAGAGCGGTGCCGGCGGGCGGAAGGTGCAAAGTTCAGAAGGAGCAGCGGTTCCCCGCGAGGGTGTCTGTGCAACCGCTGTGCCAGCCCCAGCCCCAGCCCACAGGGGGGCTGGCGAGGGCTCTCACCTCTCTCCGAAGCCCAGGGTCCCGCCTCTGGCTCGTAGGGATTAAAGGTCACGGAGCTCTCTGGCCGGCTCCCCTGAGGTGCTGGGCCCTGAAACACACCAAGCACCTGTCACCTTTCTTCATTGCTCCGCAGCTGAGTTGATCTGTGGAACTTCTTTTTATTTCCAATAGTCACATGTAACACAGGCACAGAAGACACGGGGGAGGAAGAAAGCGGGGGGACGCGGCGTGGCTGAGCTCATTCTCCAGGCAGTGGCTTGGCCCCCGTGAGGCAGCGCAGGGTCCCTCACCTCAGGGCCTGCCGGGGCCTCCGGGGCCGCCGTGACTGCAGGCCGGATGCCCTTCCTGCTCCCAGCCTTCTACATGCTCTCTGCACCCCGACTAGGGGCCGTGGCTTTGCATTATCCCGCGGACTCATTCTCCTCGAGCTCCCCCCTCCGTGGCACCACTGGGGAGTCAGGTGGAAGCAGGCACGGCTGCCCGCCGCTCACCCACGCGCCCCGCGGTCCGAGCCGCGGCCTCTACTGCTGGCTCCCGTGGAGCCCGAGCGGCGCCCGGGTGGGCAGTACTGGGCAGCCCGTCGCCATCGTCACCATCATCATCATTACGCACTGAGGTGGGACCCCTCGCTACCTATGGAAAGTAATTCTTTCTGGAACCCAGAGCAGGTAACTGAAGCATATCTTCCCTATTATTTCCTTGATTTACATAAATTTGCACCATGAAATGATGGGGGGAAACATGTAATCCTGATATTCCTGTCATCTTTTCCCTTTGAAAGTCTCTCTCTCAAGTCTTCCTTACCCACCCTCACCCTCAACTTAGACAAAAGTACTGCTACCAAATTTGGCTCAGGGAAACGCACGACGCGAACAGTGTTTCGGCGCGTGGAGCGGGAATGTGTCCCGGGCCCTCAGCAGCGCGCAGGCCTGGCCCGGGGACGTGAGACGGCGCCAGTCTGCAGGGAGTCAGAGAGGGAGACACCCTTCGGCACCCTGACTGTCCCAGCTCGCTGACCGCGTCCCGGGCACCAAGGCACCACCACGAGGTCGCAGTGGCCACAGCCCCCACTCGGCCACTCGAGTGTCTCCTAGACCTGGACTTCCTTCACGCTGTCCACCGCGCCCAGCACTGCCCACGGCCGCCCACTCGACAAGGCTAAAGGACACCGGCTTCCGTGTCAACAGCGCGTCATTGGGTCCCTTTTCCCACGAGCCCCTCAGCCCTCCTCCCAACTGCCGGGGGCAGCAGCCACGCCCTGGCAGCGGCACACTCACTGCCTCGGCGAGAGCACGGCGCCGAGCTCCCAGGCGTGTGGGGACACACTCGGTGCTGAATGCGCCCAGAGGGGTGAAGTGTGAACTCAGGGGATTGAGAATGAGTTCTCCTCTGCCCGGCCGCTGTGGCTCAGTGGGTGAGCGTCAACCCTGCACCAAGAGGTCGCCGGTTCGATTCCCGGTCAGGGCACATGCCCAGGTTGTGGGCCCATCCCCAGTGGGGGGCATGCAGGAGGCGGCCCATCGATGTTCTCTCTCATCTATGTTTCTATCTCTCTTCCTTCCTCTCTCTAAAATCAATAAAGAAAGAAAAAAAAAGAGTCTTTATACTAATAGGGAAACAGGTGTGGGTAAATCCAAATGACAAACTATGTCTTTCAGAAACATCCACATGGCGACAGGACTGTTGGATGTGCTGAGTTCATGTCTCGTTGTCATGTAGTCACCCAGGCTGGGCAGAACTGTCCTAGGAGAAACTAGGCAGTTCCCAAGGCTCTCCATTCCCCCCCCCACTCTGTTCCCTCCTGAAATCAAACTCCAAAATAAAAATAGTTTGCAAATTAAAAAAAAAAACAACTCTTTTTGGTTCACATTCTCTCATTTACTCTCCAAGTAGGAAAGTTATGAGACCCAAAGACAAAACTTCAAGACACCGGGACGTGAAGAGGGCCCCAGCCCCTCTCCTTCACCGTAACCCTCCTGCCCTACAGCCTCTCCCTGACCGAAGGTCTCCAGGCAGGAGGACTTCACACAAGCTGTTGCAATGAAGCCAGAATGCAACGATCTGGCATACCCCTCCCGTGGAGAACCTTGAACAAGTGGGGTGCAAAAAATACTGATTGAGGGTCCCCTCTGGAAAGTGGGGCCCCCATTTTCACCCGAGGCGGCTCAGGGCTTCATCTCAATGCTGCCTGCACAGACACCCGCGGGGTTCCAGCCTTCAGAGGCCAGCCGCGCCCCAAGGCGCCCCCAATGACCCCGCAGCTCCCGCCCTGCTCCCTCGCCTCCCGCGCGCGCCAGCGCAGAGGATGGCACTGCCCGCCTGGGAGGATGTTCTCTGGAAGACACAGAGGCTTTCTGACGCGTCAGTTCAAGGGCAGTGAACATACATTGTATCTTTCCGAAAGCACTGGATGAATGTGTCATTTAGCAGAACAGCAGTAACCACACAAACCTTCTGGAACAGGATGCTCGGGGGAAAAGAACTCGAGAGCGTAGCAAAGAATGCCATCCAAGGCGTCATGGTAAATACAACTATTGATTAGTATGTAAAATGTAATGACATTTTACTCTAATGAAAAGCATATGGTTAGTTCACTATACCACTGGTCATTATCCGACGTGCTTTGTATTTGCTGATTTATTTTGCCCTAATCAACAGCATCACCTTTTCTACTTAGAGAACAAGGTATAAAGAATGCTGACAATTGCCTTTTTTTTTGTTACCATTTTTGCTAATATTCAAAACAGAAGTCAAATAGGCCGGACACCACTAGGGAGCACTAGCTGCATGCACTTCTGGTAAGAACAGCTCACACCACAGTAACAAAATAAAAACTAGGTTATAAATGATAATCCCAGATCTCTTCTTTTTGGCCAGGATTAACTGCAAGTAGAAAACGGATCTGACAAATCTCCGTCGTGTGCCGAGGTTTACGAACTGAGGCCTCAGCAGTGAACGAAAGAGGAAACACGGGTCACTTCTGCCAGCTCATTCAGTTTAAAGGGGAGCCTCGGGCTGCTCTGGGGAGGCCCAGTTCTGGGCCTTGACGTCTTGAAAGACGTTTCTGAGTCAGGTGAAAGCAGCAGTGACGATACTGAATACTGGTCACCAGTGCAGTAGCAAAGAGAGCCCGTGGGCCTCAGAGATGCCGCTGCCATGAGCCGACCGCTCTGGTCTCAGAGGGATGACTTGCCCCAGAGGGAAAGGCCCCACAGCTGAGAGCAGGTTTCCTTCAGATCCATGAAGATTAACCTTTGACGTTCACCTCAGAAGCCCAGATATTAACTCGTGCCCTTCACAATATTCCGAGGACACATTTCCAGGGCCTGTCCCTGCTCTGGCATTCCCAAACCAGTAGGACTTGAGACCTTTCTTTCTTTCTCTCTCTCTCCCAGCTGAACCCTAGCAGACTGTGTATTTATTTATTTTTTAAATTTTTTTCCTTTATTGATTTTAGAGAGGGAGGAAGTGAGAGGGAGAGAGAGAGAGAGAAACATCGATGAGAGAGAACATCGACGGGCCGCCTCCTGCACGCCCCCCACTGGGGATCAGGCCCACAGCCTGGGCATGTGCCCTCACCTGGAATCGAACCAGTGACTTCTTGGTGCATGGGTAAACACTCAACCACTGAGCCACACCGACCAGACAGATTGTGTATTTAAATGTCTTCAAATATTCCAGTCAATGCTTGGGGTGGCATAAAGCCGGGAAGTGGATTGTAATTTGAGATTCTGGAACACATTTCCACAGTGAAGACAGAGCGGGCCCTCCGGCCCAGAGAACGGGCCTCTGAGATGTGGGCACGCGCTTCAGCAGCAGACACGGGGACTTCGGGATGGCCGGTCGTCCAGGCCAGTGTATGGCGGGCGCAGGGGAGGGCGGCCGCACCTCTACTCTTCAGTGAACTTCAGTTATATTTTTAAGTCTCAAAATGTCACTAATATCTAAAAATAAGTGTAAAATACACCTGCCCTTAAGTGTTTATTATAAACTTTAAAATTATTTGATTAATAATCATCTTCAAATCAAAATATACTTTTCATTAACTACCTACATGCTAGATTTAATCCAAGCTTTAATACGTACTTTTTTGTGTGCCTGAATTATTAAAAACTATGTCGATCAAATGAACACATTCAAGAAAGTTATTTGTACCTTAGCTAAACAAATGAAATATCTGACATAATTCCTAGTAGTCTTTTCTCATAACTGGTTAAATAATGGAAAAATCCCCTTCTATTTGTGAAAACATAGATATTAGTTCTCCTAAAATATTTCTGATGAGCAATGACACTGGCCAGCCTGATAAAGTCCTGTTATTAAATCAAACCATGACCTTGGCACTGCTGGAAGGGATTTCACAGATGTAATTAGAATCCCCAATTCCTTTATTTAAATTGGAGAGTTACACTGGGTGGGCCGGCGTTCAGTCCAGAGCCCTCAGAAGCGAGTCGAGGCTTCCCGGGCAGGACGGGGTCCCGGCTGAGCCCTGGCCGAGGGTGAGAGCCTCGGTTGTGCCGAGGGTCCGTCCGGCCTTGATCGGCCTCCCGACGGCCTGCTCACCGGCTCCTTCAACTGTAAGGCGAGTCCCGGTGTCGAATCTATCTGTGTGTGTGGGTGTGCGTGCAGACAGATGGGTGTAGATATCATGTGATGTGCATGTGTGCATCATGCATGTGCCTATACGTGTGTGTGGGTGTGTGTGCAGACAGATGGGTGTAGGTTTCATGTGGTGTGGATCATGTATGTGCCTATACGTGTGTGTGGGTGTGCATGCAGACAGATGGGTGTAGATATGTGATGTGCGTGTGTGCATCATGTATGTGCCTATACGTGTGTGTGAGAGCGTGTCTCCTCTACACATACATCTGCCTGGTCACACACCTGGACACCACAGAACTAAGACGGACGTGGGAGGCTGTGTCTGTCTAAGTGAGTGCGCTCCCTCTGGGACGCGCCTGGGCGGGCCTGCGCGGGCACGAGGATTGGGCCGTTACCACAGTGATGGACGAGTGAGGGGGACTGGAGGGGGCCATGCCCACAGGCGCCTCAGGGCTGCCGGCAGACCCTGTGGGCGGAGTGGCCAGGGAGCGGGGGTGAGGGGCTCTGAGTCTGCTGACGGGACGCCCGGCCCCGAGTCACCAGCCGAAGCAGCCTTTGATGAAGGACTCTCGGGTCCTGGGTTTGGCTGCCCCACCACGGTGGGAAGTCACCAACTGGACCTGAGTTTGTAATCATGACCTTGGAAGGATAATTCACGACTCAAAGGCACCCTAACTCAGAACACATTTGAGATACCTCAGCGGCTGGGGTGCCATCTGGCCCATGTCCTACTGGATTACTGTCCTGTAAGGTGCCATCCTGACAAAGACAGGAGCCTGCTCCCAGGAGAAGGGGCGACTGTGGACTGGGGTCCAGGGCCAGGCGGGCCAGAAGGTGGCGGCCACGGAACTTCTGCCTCGATCATGGGGAATGCCGACCTGCTTAAGGTCAGAGGCTCGGCTACCGCCTGGCCCTGTTGGAGAACCAGTGCCAGGCTGTAGGGCAAGAGGACCCGACAGAGAGCAGGGATCACCTTGACGACCAGGTGCCCGACTCCCAACAGGCTGCCCCTGGCACGAGGGGCCCCTCGGCGACCCCCGAAAGCGATGCCACATCACAGCCGATGTAGCCGTGGGCTGGCCCACACTGACCGGGCCGGGGCGTGGCAATGACGCCGTTCCACCCCGATCATCACACTGCCCCTCACACCTCCTGCGCCTCAGGGTGTGCGGTCTTCTACGCCCAGTGGCCATCGGGACTGAGGACACACTGGGCACGATGCCCACCTGGAATTTTACTAAGTGCCACCTCAGGGCTTGTGTGCTTTTCACTTGGCTCCTCCTAAGTCTCAGCAGTCTGCTCCTGAGCTCATGCCCAACGAGACGCTGCAATGTTTCGGAAAATGCCAACCGAGGTGAACATGGAAAGACTTAATGCAATAATCAATTTCATGCCACCGATGATAAAAACAGAAAAGGGAAAAAAGGGAACCCATATACATGACATATGGACTTTGATGGAGGTGATTTGTTATAAATAAGAGTCATTAAAAAAACACTTTTCCCTCATAATTCAATCATACAGCAAAATCTAAGAGGCATCATAGGTAAGCCTGACTCTCATCAGCAGAATCGTGTTTCCGATCCTTCGATCTCATTGTACCTTTTCCTGGGTTATGGTGAGCATTCTGCGTGGGCATTTACAGCCACGATGAAGCTAATGAGGCCCGACACGTATGAAACACCCGGCGTACGCCCGCACCG
This sequence comes from Molossus molossus, assembly GCF_014108415.1. Lineage (NCBI taxonomy): Eukaryota > Metazoa > Chordata > Mammalia > Chiroptera > Molossidae > Molossus > Molossus molossus. Next base: position 572,909 of record NW_023425365.1, on the reverse strand, counting down.
TGCCGTCCTCCGCGTCCCTCCCGTCCACGTGAGAGCTAGACCGTCAGGTGCCGTACGTAACACTGCGACACACACAGCTCTGGCAACTCCGCCGTGACCCGGCTGACTCGGAGAATCACCTCCCACCTGCCACGCTGACTGGAATGACTTTCAAGCACACACGTTCGTTAGCAGACAGCGCGAGCACAGCGGTGGACGTGCGTGACAGCGAGGGACCAGGACCCACGTGGAAAGCAGTGTCTGCCCCGAGGGCGGCACGCAGCAGGGAGGCACGGGGCGGAGCAGCGGGGGTCAGGCGACACACAGAGGCGGCAGGGCCAGCGGGTGCCGAGCTCGGGTCAGTACTACCAGGCAGGGACAGCAAACGGGGCATGCTTTAGCACCTTTCTGTGGCCAGGCTTTGGGAAGGAGTAGGATTTGATCCTGGAGATGATTCCGCCCGCGGACCAAGTCTGGAAACCGTAACAGCAGAGAGGAACAGTCAGTGTTGAGAAAACAGTCTCCGGGACCTAACAGGCTGCGTGAACTTGCTTCAGCTACAACGCCAGACCTCGGGCTCAGCGCCGCGGCTCGCGACTCACCAGGACTCCCAGGACAGCTGGGCTCCGAGCAGAGGGGCCTGCCACACCCATTGGGAACTACTTTCCACAAAAGGCGGTGACACTGCCGCTGTTACCTTAAATAGCTCACACTTCATAGAGGATCATTAGTGAAGCTCCAGGTGAATCATTCTAAAGAAACTGGAGGTGCACCGACTCCAGCTACGCGCCCCTCGGGGCGCGGCTCCAGCTGCTGTTGGGAGCTCACTGGCTGGAACCCTCAGGACACGGGCATTTCTTCTGTGTGCATCTCATCCGTCAACAGAACGTCGGGCCAAAAACCTAACTTCCTGAAGCCACTGGGTGATGTGTGCCTAAACACAGGGCTTGCTATTCTTCGAGACCCCAGCGCTGACCCGGCTTCGGGGAAGAGAATCTGCCTCACGGAGTACAGGTGGCCAAGCAGACCTGACAGGCCCACGAGCCACAAAAAGGGCAAAATAAAATGACCCCTCAAAAGTGCTATAGTTTAGACCTCGATCCTATAGTTCACTGACGTTTAGCACATTCCCGGTCCCCCAATCTGGTGGCAAGTGCTGCCCTTGGACAGCCTCTCCGTTTCAAGGTGGGCACAGCTTCTGAGCGGCTCCCGGGTGCCACGGGGGTAGAAAGCGCATCCACATTCTGCGGATTTTTCATTAGTGGACAAAAAAGAGGTGTCAGGTGCACAGCTCACATGGGGTGATTTTTACACTTCGCAGGTGACATAGAAGGGCATCAAAGGTCCCCAATAAGGTCCTCCAAGAGGGGCAGGAAACCAGTTCATGCTGAGTCTGAAGCTGTGCGTCAGCCCCAGCAGTCTGCAGGGAGGACACGGGTGACCCTCTCTCTCTCTAGGGACCTCGGGCACATTTCGGGCAAACCCATGAGCAGTATGGATGGGCCACCTTCTCCCCGCCCACCGACAAGGACGGGAGGCGGGTTCTGGCCGAGAGCTGGGGTCTCCGCCCCTCCGGGGCCTCTGACGCCATGGAGCGCTGTCTTCCTGAGCCTCCCTCGCTCGGCCTGTGGTGCGCCAGCTCTCCGGAGAGGGCGGGCTTCTCCCAAGGGCGTCTCGTGGACTTAAGCAAACGACTGGCTGACAGCGTCACCGAGATGTCTTATGTACCAGGCTCTGGCACCAGCCACACACGTGGGCACAGACGGTTCAGGGCTGAGCCTGCACACGCTAGCACTGTCCTGATCTGCCAGGAGCTGTGCTTATGACTGAACGCTGGGTCTCGTGGCCGTTTCGTGCACGTTCAGGAAACAGGGAGCTGAACCCGCCAGGAAAATCACCTGGCTAGCCTGGGGCGGAAGCAGGCTGGCTCCAGCCGCCACCCGCCACCCCAGGTCATCGAGCAAGAGAGGCACAACAGTGACACGGCCCCTGTGAGCCTAGACATGCCTTTCATTCCGCCACCAAGCTGCTCCGCCTCTGCTGGCATTTCAGGAAACACTTACCGCAGGGTTGGCGCTTGGAAACTGCAGACGACCTCCGAAATTAACATGTCCTGGTGAGAAAGAGCGATTGATTACTGCTGTCTCCGTGAACAGCGCCCACAACCCCTCCCGCCACAGATCATGGGTCACGTGACGACATGTGCCCTCGAAAAGCAGGTGCGGTGCCTGCGGACATTCCTTGTCATTACCGTCTCCGACTCCACTTTCTCACCCAGGCTATTGGCACTGGTTTTTTCAAGTTAAAGTCATTGCTATTTTTTTTTTAATCAATGATATATGTAAAATTGGACCCCATTTTTGATCATTCAAGGCCTCAGCCCACCTGAATGGGCAACGGGTCAAATCTAAGGCACACTGATTATCATCAGATTGTGGTTATCACCCCAAAGATGGACATTCCAATGTCTTCGTGACTCACCTGTTTGGCCAAGTTTTTGACACGGAACTGTAAGAACTCTTAACAAACCATCTGGCTTATAAGAATAATGCTCCACTAGCTACAAGAGAAGAGAGTAAGAGGTACAATAAGTAACAGAGTGAGGAATGGGATCCTGATGGAGCAGCTGCCTCCCCTCTAAAGTCTGGACATGATCAAGGACAGCCCTTAACTCCCTGGGTTTGTCTGCCTGACCCCACCCCACTGTCTCTCCCCTCCCTCCCCCAGACTCGGGACAGCAGTCACAGGCAGCACCCCCTTCTGGATCCTCTCTTTGTCTCTCTCTCTTTTTTTTATAGCAACACGCACTTACAGTATCTGTCATATTCTCCTACCTCTGTGTGACATTATAAAAATGACTCAGCAGTCAGTCAGTCATTCAACAAACACTCCGCTTCCCTGCGAGAGGCCACGGGGAAACCATGGTGAACTGCACACACGTGCTGCCCAGCAGGGCTTACTTCCATGTGAGAAACAGACACAGAGGCATGGTGTAGGCCGACTTCGGAAGGCCCAAGTCACTCCGCCCAAAAGTGTCAGAGAGGAGCTGTCGTGGCACAGGTGACGGAGGAGCGGACGTGGGGAAGGTGACCTTCCGGAGAGTAACCTTACAGTCACAGGACGTGGGCATCCTTGGCTAACAGGTCCTGGAAAACCATGACTACGGTCTCTACTTTCTACGTTAAAAATAAATTCACGGCAAGTAGGCTAATTTTTATTTTATTAAAACTAGGCAATAAGACAGTCCTGAGATTTCACCTTTCCTTTTCTCATAACTGATATTTCTCTTGATAACGGAACATGTTCACATCTGGTATCTCTTCCCTGTCTGACGCTGATGGCTTCTCCAGTCCCCAACTCACCTACTTGGGTGACTGTGTCAAATGCATATAGTTTACCTTCCAGGGAACATGCTTTTTCCAAATGTTAATTCCTGTGGTAAGAACACAACACGAGACCTACCCTCTCAATAAATGTTCCAGTCGGGTCAGCCCTCACCTGCTACTGGAAAGGACCCCAAAGCGCTCCCTGTTCTGTTCAAGGCCAAGAGGACTGAGGTCCCTGGAACAGGCGGGACCCCCCCCCCCCGGGTCATTCCAACGCTCCGTGATGCTTGTTTCCAGACCGTGTATTCTGCAGGGGTGGCGGGTGGTGGGTGTGCAGGTGGGGTTTCCATTGAGCAGGGTCGGCAAACTCTTTGTAAAGAGCCAGATAATCATATGCGAGGCCTCTCAGGCCACACGCCACCTCGGTCACACAGTCCTTTACCGCGAACAATCCTGCCAGGTACAAAGCCACGTCCCTCACGGACTGCCCCGAGCCGGCCAGGGCCAGGGCTGCCCGTGTCTGCTGACCCTGTGCTACAGTGAGGACACGCGTGGCGTCGTCACCAACTGTCAAGAGAAACAGCCCAGCCTGCTGGCGCGAGGCACGGCGGCGCGATGACCCTGCTGATAGGAGCGACCACGCAGGGGAGCACGCAGAAGCGAAGGCAGCTCTCGCCTTTGCATCGCCCCTTCTCCAACGCTGCGCTACAAAACGCACAGCGGAAAGGATTTCATGCGGGCTGCACACGGCCGCGGGCCACAGAAACCAATGCTCACGGGCAGTCTCGGGACGGGACTCCCACCAAGGACACGGCCCGCTCTGGCGGGGTGCACAGCTGGCCCGTGAGCAGGTCACGGAGGCGTCCAGACCTTGGTGGGAAGTGAAGACCCGAGGCCGGGATCTCTGCGCCTGTCTGCGGTGGTGGGTGACCTGCCGGCCTACGTCCCTTTCCAATGGAACCACCGAAACCAAGCAAAGTCTGTGGTGCATAAGGAGCCATAGGCTTGAGGTACAAACCGAAAGACAAGGTCCGTGTCATAACGACTGTGAATAATATTATAACGTCCAGCATTTGGAAAAAAGTGTTATCAGTTCCGGCATTAGGAACCGAAACGCAGTCGGTGGAGGTGGCTCCCAGCGCACGAAGGGGGGAGGGTCCCTGGCCTCGGCAGCTGAGCAGACGGGACTTGGGCTGGGACCTTTCCTGGCTGTCCCCACCTGTGAGGTTCCCGCCAGGCCTGGGAGGGGGGGTTCTCACACCAGTCACCCCCAGAGCTCGGTGTCGCTGCTGCTCTCGGGGAGGCAGAGCCCCCGGCTCTCTGTCTGCCCCACTCCGCTTGGCCGAACAGCACCCATGGTGCTGACATCTCCTCACACAGGGGCGATCTAGTCAGAGAGCAAACTGTGCCCTGGCGGCCCCTGGAGGACAGCGGCCATGCAGGGTTAGGGCTCGCTGTGCAAAGAGAAGTCCCAGGGCCAGGGGAGCGACCCCGCGGGGGGTCCCAGGGCCAGGGGAGCGACCCCGCGGGGGTCCCGGGGCCAGGGGAGCGACCCCGCGGGGGGTCCCAGGGCCAGGGGAGCGACCCCGCAGGGGTCCCGGGGCCAGGGGAGCGACCCCGCGGGGGGTCCCGGGGCCAAGGGAGCGACCCCGCGGGGGGTCCCGGGCCAGGAGAAGGACCCGACTAGAGCAGCATGGAGCAGGCCTCCCAGGTGGCAGCTGGGCTCAGGAGAGCTGCCCGGGTCTGCATGGCCTTGAGGGCAGTGGGGACTCATTCCTGGGTCAAGGGACTGACATGTTATGTTCAGCTGGGCCCCTCCCAAGTCAGAGAGGGCCTGAGAGCATCGCTGAGGCTCCGTCCGCCGCACACAGCCTTAGGCCTTGTATCTGCCTTCCAAGCCCTGCCTGGCCCCAGAGAAGCTACAAGACCTTCTGGAACCTCATGAACCCAACGTGGTGACTCTAGACCAGCACGTCTTGAACTTGGACGCTGGTCCGCGGCCCCCAGAGACTGCTGGGCAGGCTCTGGCTGGGCAGGGACCCTGGTGGGCCTCCCCTCCCTCCCGAGGGCCGGCGTACCTGCCAGAGCGTGTCGAACTTCTTCCCGTCGGGGATGGACAGCTTGCCCGTCTTGTCCTTGTCGATGCGGTAGTGCAGCACTTTGCCCTCGTGCAGCAGGCACAGGGCGTAGGACCCGTTGTTGTCCCGGGCCCTGATCCTGGGAGAGAGGAGCCATCACTCAGGAGCCTGCCCTCTCGCAGGAAAGTGCCCTCAGTGGGCTGCCAGCCGCCGCATCCCCACCTCAGCGTCAAGCGCTTTGCCCTCCGTGCTCAGGGAGGCCCCACACAAGCTCGGTGACCCCAAGAGCTCACAACTAAAAGATCCCATGGTCTGGGCGGGACCAGAGCCAAGGCTCAGGGCGCCCGAAGCCCCAGCTGGGCATCCGGAGAGGCCAAGGTTCTCCTGGGCAGCAGAGCCGCTCGGGGCCCAGCACCTGAGACCGACAGGACCGCGGAGCTGGGGGTCTGCAGACCGTCCTCACCTCCTCTCTGTCCTGAGGGCAGAGTCCCAGCCGGTGGGGTGTTTGACGGGCGCTTTACTAGGAACTTCTGGACCGTGGTGGGAGTGTGTGAGGGCCCCCTCCAGGGCCTGCTTCACCCCCTCACACTCTCCCTTCTGCACGGAGGGGATTTCAAATGTTGCATCTGACACAGTGAGATTAAGCCACCGGAGAAGACAGTGTCGTCCACTGTGCGGTGGGCATGCCAGGCAAACGCAGGGACTGCCCGGCTCTGCTTCCCACCCTGGTGGGACCCCTGGGCAGCACCCCTTCCCGCATCCAAGGGAATGCAGCCTGTGCATCCAGTCGCCAGCAGGGGGCACACTACAATGCACAGTGCAGGGACTTCTGCCCTCAGGGAGGAGAGTGGCCTCCTGGGAAGGCTAGGCGGGGCCACACAGGAGCAGATGGCGTGACCCCCACCCCTAATTTAGCTGCTTAGTCACCCCACCCTCAGCCATTCTTCCCTTTGAGCAACTCGAGCCCATTGGGTCATGAAATCAGAAAGGGTGAGGCTGGAGGTGCTGAACAGACGCCCAGCCCTGACGCTTTCTAAGACGAGGGAACTGAGGCCCCAAACAGTAAGTGCCCAAATGCAGTCTATTTGGGAAGCATTCAACTATGCCAACCTGCCAGAGACCTTTGGGTTGCCTCCCCCAGCGGCCAGCGGCCACACGCAAGATGGGCTTTGGAACAAACATGGTCATATCTTCCTGTCCATCTTGCAGCTTCACCTCAAAAGCTAACCCAAGACATGAGAGCTGAGCTGGGGTATGTGGGGTGAGACTCGGTTTAAAAGTAAAGTTCTCACATCATGCCCGGCGGTGCACACTGGCGGGCCCCCTCCTAGCCCGCGGCTCAGTGAGCTGGCACGGGCGGAGGGCACCGACCTCCCGCCTCGGCAGGGCCACTTCTGGGGCTCGGCCCTGAGACCACAGCTCCTCCGCCCGCCTCGGCCACACTGCCGGCCACACAGCCCATGAAGGCCAGGGGGTGGCGGTCCAGTGAGAAGCAACCACAAGAAAAGGAGAAACAGGCTTCTGCGTGGAGAACGGAGTCGGCCTGGTGATGCGGGTGCAGGACTGCGTGGGTCCTGTCTGCCACGGCAGCACGGGTGGTGAAGCAGCAGGCCGGACTGCAGTGTGGGCACTGCCCGTCTCTTCATCTCAGGTCACGGACGTGTGTGTGCACATGTGGACGGGCAGGGGGACGCACGCCGAGGCCGCCCCAGCTACCACTGTCCTTGGTTCAGAGGCCTTCACGTGGGATGTGAGCTCAGGTTCCGATTTATGTCCGATCCCTACCACTCCACCTTGACTTGTGCCTTGACGAATCTTTTCTCATTAAAACCCAGTCTGGCCAGTGTGGCTTAGTGGCTGAGCATCGACCCTGCACCAAGAGGTCACCAGTTTGATTCCCAGTCAGGGCACAGGCCCAGGTTGTGGGCCTGATCCCCAGTGGGGGGCGTGCAGGAGGCGGCCAGTCCATGTTCTCTCTCATCGATGTTTCTACCTCTCTCTCCCTCTCCCTTCCTCTCTCTCTAAAATAAATAAAGAATAGAAAATTTTTTTTAACTGAGACAGAGGACCACAGAGTGCCCAGGGAGAGGCTGTGGTCACCTCAGGAGAAATCTGGGGAATGGACGTGAACCCGCCATGGAGGAATGGAGCCTCGGTACGCCGCTCCAGCAGGCGAAGGTGGAAAGACGGCTTCCTTCTGCGTGTTGCCGAGAACGGGGGGCCATGCGCGCCTTTGTATTCTGCCGGGGGGAGCATGAGCCCAGCCACCCTGGGAAACAGTTCAGAACTTCCCACAAATTGGACCCACTTGTCCTGTGAGAGTCAGCAATCCCCTCCCAGGGGGTACCTGTGATCCCCCAAAACTGCGTGACCCGTGCTCACTGACTGCGGCCTGAATGCTTCAGCGGTGACCGGTCACGCAGCGGGGCCCCCAGAGCAGAGAGCCGGGCCGCGGCAGCACCACAAAGCTCGGTGACTTTCACGGCATGAAACCCACCCCCGCGTCCACATCCACACAGCTCCCTAACAGGCTACAGCAGATGGCTTTACTCAGGGGTGCACAATCGGTCTTATGCAGTAAAAAAAAATAAAAAACTAACGACAACAGGAAGAAAACGCAAGCACGCTGGACACCAGAGCCCAGGAAGTGGTGTCTGCGGGGGCAGGGTGTGAGCAGACACCTGGAGGCTGCTGCTTTCCCTGCTGACCCCAGCGGTGCGGGGGCTGGAGATTCATTCAGGCGCACAGGCGGAGGGACACTCCAGCGTTTCACGGTCCACGATGAGCACCGCGCGGGAAGGGGCCGGCGCAGTGGAAACAGGCTGTGTTTGGCCTTGGCCAAGCGATGGCCTTGAAGGCACTCACTTCTGTGAGGCTCTCTGGGTCCTGGGGGACAGTCCCTCCTGCAGCTCCAGTTGGACAGCCTGTGCCAGCTCCCAGGTCAGCACTGGCGACGGCCACCCTGTGAGCACAGAGGACGGCAGGCCAGGGACAGGCTGTGGACACGCAGCCGAGCGGCCCCCAGGCAGCTGGCAGGAAGCAGGGCACAGAAGGGAAACCCACAGGCCCAGCAGCTGGAGGTGGCGAAGACCAGACACTTGGTGACAGTAACGGCCGGCAACTGTGAGGCGTCTGCTGCCTGCAGGCAGATCCTGGGCTGGGCTGCTTTTCATCGGAAACACAGGAAACACGGGCTCAGACGCTGAAGCAGCTCCTTCTCTTGGCCCGTTTCTCAGGAAGGTGCCCCTCGGCCCCCCACATCCACCAGGCTTGTCACACAGGTGTCCGAATTGGGGTCCAACCTCCCGGTCACTCTCAGGGCCACTGGCCTCGGTGAGTGTGCAGAAGCCCCAGGGTGGCCTTCCCTGCTGGAGGCGCGAGCTCGCAGCAGGCTTGTGTTGCTAGCACAGAGCGTGGGCGTCCATGCTCTGACCGGAGCTGGGCTGTGAGCTGCCTCAGCCGGCCTGGACGCTGTCCTGATGTCATGGGCTATGAAGACCCCCCGGCTGAGAGACCAGGAAAGCCACCCTTCCCCAAGGTGGACCGCCTGAGGCTCTGTGATGAGCAGGAGGGGTGGGGAGAATGTTGATTCTGCAAGAAGAGGCTGAGCCCCTCGGCCCCCCTCGACCAGAGACAGTGTGTGGGGGTTATGCCCAGACACTGGCAGGGCCACGAGGACCCGGGAGCTGGTGGGCCCTGAAGCAGCCTCCACTCCCCAGGTGTCAGGACACGGCAGTGTCCGCAGCAGACAGAAGAGCAGAGCTGGGGCACGCCCCGGCCCCTCGGCATTCTCGTTCTGCTCACGGCAGAGCCCAGCAGGGCCGGCTGACGGGGCAGGCGGGCTCCTGGGACGGGCAGAGGCTGGATGCTCCCTGCGGTGGGGGTGGTCTGTGCGGGTAGACCGCAGGGGCGCCATGGCAGCATTCGCCGTCCCGTCACGACCTGGCATTGCATCACGTGGTCAAAATGGCCACAGGGGCCCACAGCAGCTTCTCAAAGAGACACAACTGGGGAGCCGGGAAGGAGAATTTCTGGGAGTGACATGCTGGACAATGGGATGTGAATAGGAGGACGAGAGCCCCCTGACTCAGGAGAGGTACCAGCCCTAATGACTCACAAAAGACATGAGGAAGTGCACCATCCGGATGCTACTGCCTCGAGCCAGCAGAATCAGGCACACGTGCATTCCACACAAGCAGCGAAGGCAGGAGCCGTACTGAGCACAGGTCCCAACCTGGGGCCCTGCCAAGCTGCCTCCCACATCTGCCTTCCAGAGGCTGCACCTCAGACTCCCCTCTCCCTCTCTCTGTGCACTGGCTCACGAGGTGGAACTGGGTCCCTCTTCTCTGTCAGCTTCATGGGGACCTTGATGACACCAATGAACTGACTTTGACATCAGTTCACCACCCCTCTGAACTTCCTACTTCAGACAGGTTGGAACTATCTGTGCTAATCTGCAGCTACAAAACCACATTCAGATGAAATGGGGCACTTTGATCAATGACAGCAGCCCATGGAGGTGCTGATACGCAGCTTTTACTTTCACATCTGAGACTCAAGACAGCCATATGCTATCTCATTCACCCATGAACCAGGGTAAACTTTCTTTCAAAACCCACCTTTGCTTTTGAAATTCCAATATAGAGCAAGAAGTGAGTCAAAATCGGAGCAAGGAAAAGTGAGTGGTAAATGAGAGAGAGAGAGAGAGAGAGAGAGAGAGAGAGAGAGAGAAGTGAGTTGGGCCTGAGGGCACATAGCAGGGTCACCACTGCCGTGAACAGAGGGACAATATCTGGGCCAGCAGCCATGAGGCCAACTGACCCCGAGAGCCCCACACTGAAGCCCAGACTTGTGGCGAAGGAAGCCTTTCGACTCTGGAGAACAGCATTCCCAACAGAGGATACTCCCCACACCCCCAGATGAACAGTGACCAAGTATGAGCTCAAAAAGCTCACCTGGCACATGTGGAAACATGAGTTATGAGAGAGGGAGTGCAGAGAGAACGAGGGCCAGAGAGATCGAAATGTGTATCCCCAAGGTCTTTCAGTACTGTGCCCGTCAGATACGGAACACAGATGAACTGTGTATGAAATCTTCAAAGAAACATATGATGGAGCCACAAAATCCCGCAAGAAACAAGATCCTCTCAAAAATGCCTACAGACATCGGAAACAACAGCAACAATAACAAAAAAAAAAAACCAGACAGAAATAAAAAAAATGCAATTGGTGGGGGGAAAAATTAGTAAATAAGTTTAACACCAGATTAGACACAGATGAAGCAAAAATTAGTGAACTGGAAGGCACATCTAAAGATATTACTGGAATGTGGTACACTCAGAAAAGGCAATACAATATAAGAAAAAATGTACAGGACACATTGAGAAGGTCTTACCTATGTTTAATAGGAGTGTCTGAGAAAATAAATGGTTAGAAAGAAAGATAGTAATATCTGAAGAAAAAGTAGCTATTTTCCAGAACTGACAAAAGAAAAGAATCTACGGTTGTAGGAAGCAGAGATACTGTATCTAATCACCACTGACTTAGATTTATACACATTACCTTGTTCATCCCCAAAAGAACTCAGATAAAACACCAGTTTCCCCATTTTGCCACTGAGTAAACAGAGTTCAGAGAGATGAATCAAATTGCCTTCACAGAGCTAAGTATCTGGGTTTGTCTGACGTCATGACCTGGGATTCTTTACTATGTCACTTAGGTTTCTACTAACAGAAGTGCTTTTAAGGTTATTTAATTCAACCAGTCAAATAACACGGGTTGTGGGGTGTGTTGCAGGAACATTTTCTAGTGCACATGGATATGGTTAGAGATCCTCCAATGAACCCTGAACATCTCCAATGATCATTATTTTGAATCCAGTGTAGGTGGGTATTAGGCTTCTCCAACAGGCCCCAATGTGGTCCCCAGGCCAGCGTCACCTGAGGACTCGTTAGAAATGTAAATTCTTGAGCCATAACAACTCACCAAGCCTAGTAAGTAAAATCTTGGGGAGGGGGTGACCCAGTCATCTGTGCCTGTCACCAGCCTCCAGGTGGTTCCCTCCCACACAGACGGCTGAGACCACCGCTTGCAGAATCTCCTTTGGATTCTGTGTCCATCTTGTGGACACAACTGAAGGTAGCTTCCTCATTCTTCACTCTTTATCCTGATTGACATTTGTTTCTTGCTCACGAGGAACACAAGTTACATTCTTATGAGCGATCCCATGTCTCTGAGACGTGTGTCTTACTGTGAATACTTTTTGATGGCCACCTTACACTGAGTTGCACTAGGGAGGCGTCCACCTGCGATCTCGCCCACCTGCTGGGCAGCGGGAGAGGGAGGGGCAGGGCACTGTGAGAGGTTTGTTCTAATATTCAAGGGTGTGCCCTCTGGTGTCCCTGAGTCAGGTCCTTCCTGGGCAAGAGCTACATGGCTCTGATGGGCACCCCTCTGCTTCTGGGTGGACACAACCCTTTTCCTTCGAGACCGGTCACCGAGTCCTCTCGTCCCTAGTTGTGTACAGAACTGTGGACGCGCGCCAGCCCACCTCTGCTTGCTCCATGCTTCACCAGCAGGGCCTCCCACAGGGCCCCCCAGTCAGCGGCGGGAATGGTGAGCAAATGTGTGCAGAGCGTGTGTGAAGGACAGACGGCATGGAACAGGACATCGTGAGAAGGCAGGAAGAGGAGAGAAGTCACGAGGGCGCACCCAGAAGGCATGCCCCAGAGATCAGTGTTAATTTCTTCCTGGAAGGGATGGGAAGAAACGTCAGGGGCGCCTGAATTTCAGAGGCAGAGCGTGGACGCGCTGGCCACACAGACACAGGGGTAGTCCCGTGGGGACCGGACACTGATGGCTTCTGGAGGGTAAACCATGCCTGCACTGGCCCCTGCTCAGACGCCTACACACGGGGACCAGGGCTTCGGGGGATGATCTTAACTAACGTATTAAAGAGCCATGACAGGAGAGGAGTGTGTCCAGGGGTCACACCCATCGTGTGCAACCATCACAGGCTGGTGCCAGGTGCTGAGGCCCAAACCAGCTGCAGGGGGTGGACCAGTGAAGCCCACGGGCCACAGCGCCTCGCCTCCGTCACACTTCCAAACACGCACGTCTCAGGGCACTGAACTCAAACTCTCCTCGACTTCCTCTCTGCCTCAGTTTCTCACCGTCCCTGCCCTGCTCACGCCATTAGCTATTCCACAGGTAACACTCTCGTCAGATTCCCACACACTTCTGTGCCTGATCTAATGCTTGCCTCTGAGCTGCCTCTCCCCAGCAGGACCCTCAGGGTCACTGCCCACCCCTGGAGAGGTCTTTCTCAGGACCTGCCCAGGCCCCCGGATGTGACTGGCCTACTGGTCTGGCCCAGGAGGCTCTGCATGGCAGCACCCCCTTTCCATTCTGCTGCCACCCAGGAAACCCCACTGTCCTGTGACCTCCTCCTTGAATCCCTGCGCCTCCTGACCCCACGTCCACACCAGGCACTCCCAAAATCATATGTGCAGCCAGTACCTCAAACTCACTCTCGGGTTTGGAGGATCTGTCAGAACTCAGCCCCAAATGGCACAATATTTACCTGGGGACTGAACACAAAGAAAGCAACAATTCTTTTTCTTTCTTTGGCAGGACATGGACTATTTGGAGCATTTCCTTGTAAAATACTTCATGAAACAAAGGGCACAGGACACGAGGAGACGCGCTGCGCCCTAGAGGAGCGGCCGTGCCCAGGGCTGTGAGCTGCCCGGTGACGCAGGGGCGGCAGCTGTGCCCGGGCCCGATGACCACCGCCCGCCCCAGCCTCTGCAGCCCAGGCAGGGCGACGTGACCACCCGGCTTTAGCGTTTTGTCTACTTCGTAAAGGAGGCCTAATCACAGCCATAGACGCCTGCTCTGGATTCTACTCCGACTCCCTTCCCAAAGCTGACGACAGTGCTGAGAACCTGTGAGCAGGGCCCATGCCGCTGGGAACCCAGGAGAAGCTGTTTCCTTCCCTGGAGGCGGGCAGGGCAGGGCCCAGTCGGACGCACACAGAGGTGCTCAAACCCCTGCAGCGAAGAGAGTCAACGGTGCTGCCAAGATGCAGAGATGCGTCAGGCAGGTAAGTGAGAAATTGTATCTTTCTTTTTTCTAAATTTTGCATTTGTAATATTTACCAGCTTTAAACATTATAATTTAGTCCGGCTAGTGTGGCTCGGTGGTTGAGCGTTGACCCTGCACCGAGAGGTCACCGGTTCGATTCCCAGTCAGGACACATGCCCAGGTTGTGGGCCCGAACCCCAGTGGGGGGCGTGCAGGAGGCGGCCCATCGACGTTCTCTCTCATCGACGTTTCTATCTCTCTCTCTCTCTTCCTCTCTAAAATCAATAAAGAAAAAGAAAAATTTTTTAAATTATGATTTATTGTGATTATTTTTCTTATTCTAAAAAATATATTTTGCACTTGATTTTGTATTTTTTTTAAAAAGAAGGTCTCCAGATTGTATATGCTTTGAACCCCACCAATGTTGGATCCTTCCTTTGGGGAGGGACTCATACTTTTTGGAAAATAGGCTTTGTTTCTAACAAATTTGTTATGTTAGAATTAGTGACACCTGAGCTATGACTAATGTCTAAAAATGGCCAATTGTGCCATCAACAAGACCTCAGAGAGCCAAGGGGGACACCCTCCAACACAGCCTCAGTCCCCGTGTCACTGATGGACAGGACCTGGGCTGAGCACCCCGTCTGGTGCTCACGTGTGAGGGTGCTCACTCCACTGTCTCATCTCTCCACCCAGCCAGACTGGTCCTCTGGAACCTCAGTTGGATCTTCCCTCACACGAGCCCCAAAGTGGACAGACGGACTTGCCCAAACCAAGGCCTCCGGCTACCTGCAGGCCCTCTGGGCCCAGTCCTGCCTCAGGGCCCCGCCCACTCCCTGCACGCCCTCTGGGCGCAGTCCTGCCTCAGGGCCCCGCCCACTCCTGCAGGCCCTCTGGGCGCAGTCCTGCCTCAGGGCCCCGCCCACTCCTGCAGGCCCTCTGGGCGCAGTCCTGCCTCAGGGCCCCGCCCACTCCCTGCACGCCCTCTGGGCACAGTCCTGCCTCAGGGCCCCGCCCACTCCCGCATGCCCTCTGGGCGCAGTCCTGCCTCAGGGCCCCGCCCACTCCCTGCACGCCCTCTGGGCGCAGTCCTGCCTCAGGGCCCCGCCCACTCCTGCAGGCCCTCTGGGCGCAGTCCTGCCTCAGGGCCCCGCCCACTCCTGCAGGCCCTCTGGGCGCAGTCCTGCCTCAGGGCCCCGCCCACTCCCTGCAGGCCCTCTGGGCGCAGTCCTGCCTCAGGGCCCGCCCACTCCCTGCAGGCCCTCTGGGCGCAGTCCTGCCTCAGGGCCCCGCCCACTCCTGCAGGCCCTCTGGGCGCAGTCCTGCCTCAGGGCCCCGCCCACTCCCTGCACGCCCTCTGGGCGCAGTCCTGCCTCAGGGCCCCGCCCACTCCCGCATGCCCTCTGGGCGCAGTCCTGCCTCAGGGCCCCGCCCACTCCCTGCAGGCCCTCTGGGCGCAGTCCTGCCTCAGGGCCCGCCCACTCCCTGCAGGCCCTCTGGGCGCAGTCCTGCCTCAGGGCCCCCGCCCACTCCTGCAGGCCCTCTGGGCGCAGTCCTGCCTCAGGGCCCCGCCCACTCCTGCAGGCCCTCTGGGCGCAGTCCTGCCTCAGGGCCCGCCCACTCCCTGCAGGCCCTCTGGGCGCAGTCCTGCCTCAGGGCCCCGCCCACTCCCTGCAGGCCCTCTGGGCGCAGTCCTGCCTCAGGGCCCCGCCCACTCCTGCAGGCCCTCTGGGCGCAGTCCTGCCTCAGGGCCCCGCCCACTCCCTGCAGGCCCTCTGGGCGCAGTCCTGCCTCAGGGCCCCGCCCACTCCTGCAGGCCCTCTGGGCGCAGTCCTGCCTCAGGGCCCCGCCCACTCCTGCAGGCCCTCTGGGCGCAGTCCTGCCTCAGGGCCCCGCCCACTCCCTGCAGGCCCTCTGGGCGCAGTCCTGCCTCAGGGCCCCGCCCACTCCCTGCAGGCCCTCTGGGCGCAGTCCTGCCTCAGGGCCCGCCCACTCCCTGCAGGCCCTCTGGGCGCAGTCCTGCCTCAGGGCCCCGCCCACTCCTGCAGGCCCTCTGGGCGCAGTCCTGCCTCAGGGCCCCGCCCACTCCCTGCACGCCCTCTGGGCGCAGTCCTGCCTCAGGGCCCCGCCCACTCCCGCATGCCCTCTGGGCGCAGTCCTGCCTCAGGGCCCCGCCCACTCCCTGCAGGCCCTCTGGGCGCAGTCCTGCCTCAGGGCCCGCCCACTCCCTGCAGGCCCTCTGGGCGCAGTCCTGCCTCAGGGCCCCGCCCACTCCTGCAGGCCCTCTGGGCGCAGTCCTGCCTCAGGGCCCGCCCACTCCCTGCAGGCCCTCTGGGCGCAGTCCTGCCTCAGGGCCCCGCCCACTCCCTGCAGGCCCTCTGGGCGCAGTCCTGCCTCAGGGCCCCGCCCACTCCCTGCAGGCCCTCTGGGCGCAGTCCTGCCTCAGGGCCCCGCCCACTCCTGCAGGCCCTCTGGGCGCAGTCCTGCCTCAGGGCCCCGCCCACTCCCGCATGCCCTCTGGGCGCAGTCCTGCCTCAGGGCCCCGCCCACTCCCGCATGCCCTCTGGGCCCAGTCCTGCCTCAGGGCCCGCCCACTCCCGCATGCCCTCTGGGCGCAGTCCTGCCTCAGGGCCCCGCCCACTCCCGCATGCCCTCTGGGCGCAGTCCTGCCCCAGGGCCCCGCCCACTCCCGCATGCCCTCTGGGCGCAGTCCTGCCCCAGGGCCCCGCCCACTCCCTGCACGCCCTCTGGGCGCAGTCCTGCCTCAGGGCCCCGCCCACTCCCTGCACGCCCTCTGGGCGCAGTCCTGCCCCAGGGCCCCGCCCACTCCCTGCAGGCCCTCTGGCGCAGTTCTGCCTCAGGGCCCCGCCCACTCCCTGCACGCCCTCTGGGCGCAGTCCTGCCTCAGGGCCCCGCCCACTCCCTGCACGCCCTCTGGGCGCAGTCCTGCCTCAGGGCCCGCCCACTGCCGCCGGCTCCCTCTGCCTCCCTGCTGTTCAGAGCCCCCCTCCGGCAGCAGGCAGAGGCAGAGGCAGAGCCAGGCACCTGGCCGCATGCCGTCCCCTGCGCTCCAGCGGCCTGTGGGGCTCCACTAGCTGCAGGCCCCACGAGGCAGGAGCTGCTCCGGCTCCCGCCTCCGCCCCGAGGCCGGGCACCTGGAAATGCTAGTTTGAAGGGGGACAGGCCAATTTAAATGATCGGCAAGCCCTGGCTGGTTTGGCTCAGCGGTTAGAGCATCGGCCTATGGTCCAGAGAGCCCCGGGTTCGGTTCCCGCTAAGGGCACGTACCTCGGTTGCAGTTTGTCCCCGACCCTGGTTGGGTCGTGTGGGTGGCAGCCACTCAATGTGTTTCTTTCACATTGATGTTTCTCTCTCTCTCTCTCTCTCCCTCCCACTCTGTCTAAAGATAATGTAAAAGCGTCTTCAGGTGAGGATAAAAAAAACAACTGACAAGTAGACAGAAGACACGTTCTTAGGACAGTGTGAACGAGGCCTGAGAGGAGCCAGCGGGGCAGAGAAACAGCGGCCGCACCCCTTGCCCACGCGGGGGCTGCGGCCTCCCTGACGGCAGCGCCAGCAGCCCCACTGTGCAGTGTGGGCTGACCTCGTGCTGTGGCCCCGTGACAGTTGTGTCGGAAATGATCCTAAGAAGATGGTGAATGTCCAAACCCCAGGAAAACTGGGCTGACAGGTGTCACCCCGAGGAAAGGTGTCTCCCGACCGCAGGGTGCCTGCTGGCGGCCACAACTGCACGCGCTTGGCCATCACTCCTGTCGCTGCAGGGCCGGCTGGGCCCTCTGCCCTGCTCTGCGGCTACTTCTTGAAACAAGGTTGTGTTTATGATCATTTCTTAAATAATCGGCATACGGTAAAGTCGAAGGAGAAGTCTTCAAATAGACACTTGAAAGAATGTTGTTTTTGAGGAAATGTTTACATGTCAGGCTCTGCTTGTCCGGGGGCGACCTGGCCCTGGGGTATCGTGAAGGGAAGGGGGCACTTGTCCACGGGAGCACCAGGGGGTACGCCTGGAGGGTCCCTGAGCGGTGCCCGGTGTCTCCCTGGCTCAGGCACCACGGGAAATAAGGTGGACACCTGCCCATGTCAGCTTCTTCCCTTCTCTGGACCATGGGCCCGCCCCGAGGGGGCCTGTACCTGCAGGACCCGAGCACAGAGGTTACCTTGACCACTAAGGATAACAACGCATGGGACTCGGGGTGCTCCCCGAGAGGACGACGCTGAAGATGGCAAACCGGCTTGTGACCAGACCTGCTGCCTCTCACAGGGCTACCATAGTGAGCTTGTTTTTTTTTCTAAATTCTCACCCAAAAATATTTCTGCATTTATCTTTAGATAGAGTGAGAGGAAGGGCGGGGGAGGGAGAGAGAAACATCAATGTGAGAACACGTTGGCAGGCCGCCTCCAGCACGACCCGACCATGGCCAGGACGAACCGCAACTGGGGTACAGGCCCTTGGCCAAAATCAAACCTGCACTCTGGTCCGCAGGCCGACACTCTAACCGCTGAGCCAAACCGGCCAGGGCCGTGAATTTCCTTTATTTATTTATTAAAAAAAATTTTTTCTATATTATTTTGAGAGAGAGAAGAAGGGAGAGGGAGAGAGAGACAGAAACGTCAATGAGCAAGAACATCGACTGGCCGCCTCCTGCGTGCCCCCCACTGGGGATCGGGCCCACAACCTGGGCATGTGCCCTGACCGGGAATCGAACCAGTGACCTCTGAGTGCAGGGTTCATACTCAACCACTGAGCCACACCGGCCAGGGCAGTGAACTGCCTTGAATGTACTGGTACTTGTTCCACGTAAGACAGACGTCAAGTGTGAGGCCCTGTGGACACGTGACTGAACAAACATGTCTGTGGATTGAAGGAACAGCTCAGGGGCTGCCTGCCGCCAGCATCACACAGAACGCAGACTGCGAGGCTGAGGAACAGTCTTTTTTTTTTTTTATCCTCACCCGAGGACATTTTTCCATTTTTTGTTCAGATAGAGCAGGAGAGAGAGAGAGGAAGAGAGAGAGAGAGAAACATCGACGTGAAGGGACACATCGAGTGGCTGCCACCCGCACGACCAACCAGGGCCGGGGACAAACCGCAACCGAAGCACGCGCCCTTAGCGGGAACCGAACCCTGGTCTCTCCGGACCGCAGGCCGACGCTCCAACCGCTGAGCCAAACCGGCCAGGGCCTGAGTAACAGTCTTTAAACTCTGTCTCAGTGCCCAAGGAGAGTGCTCACTTTGGGGTCAAACTGGGCAAAACAGACACTGAATGCAAGGGTCAGCTTTGATCAGAACCGTCCCCCACAGGCTGTTTCGGGTGAGAGCGTGCGGCCCTCCCCGGTCGTGTGGGGCAGTGACGGAGAGGCTGGTGGTAAGGGGGGAGAGGAGGCATAATACTTACAGAAATTTTCCGTTTGTCTTCGATCCTATGAGGACAATCTGCTCCGATTCGTCCCGCGAGATCTTTCCGTGGAACCAGGGCATTTTCTCGTGGGCGGTGGTGGCGATCAGCTTCTCCAGCTGAGGCTTCTGGCTGATGATGGCCTGTTCCAGCGCTTGGCCCTGCGTGCGAGGGGGCGGCCTTCAGTGCGAAGGGCACTGACGTCAGCCCCGTCCGCTCCGGATCCGCTCAGTGAGCACGGCCGGTAAGATCTCACGCATTGTTTGCGTCCCCTCCTGGTAAGGCTCGGGCAGACTTCAGGGCGCTGGGACGCACCGGCTTTCTGAACGTGTGCCCGCCTGAGAAACCAGCTGGTAGGGCCCAGGCGGCCCAGCGAGCGTCCCCACCCTCCCCGGGCCCGTCGTCTCCTGGAATGGACTGTCCTGCGTTGGACTGGCAGCGAGTGGCCGATGATGAGGCGCTAAGATGTGTGCCCTCCGGCTGCCCTGGAGGCGGGGCGGGGACAGGGTGTGCCGGGCACAGCGGACGCGGCACCGGGACAGGGGAAGCAGATGCGGGAGAGGCGCTGACCCCGGGGTGGATCGCATCCCCTGCTCGTCCTGGGAGAGGAGCACATATTCCATACCCACACAGCAGTAAATGAAGAACCAGAGTTAGATTATTTGAAGTTATAAAAAAAACCACAAGAAATGACAAATAAAAATATAACCAATGCAAACGAGGAGAAAGAAAGGAGGAGGGAAGACAGGAGGGCTGGTCAGGTGAGTGTGGGGATTCGTCCTACCTCACACATAAGACAAAACCCAGAGCAGCGAGGTGACGGGCCAGGGGCCTCAAAGCCAGGCGAGCGGAGGTCAAAGCGAGAGCTGTGGGGGATGCTCCCCAGGACAGAGAGCGCCCAGCGAATGCCAGTCTGATGGGGCCACCTGCTGTGAATTTGTTTATATGGCGTTCTGGGATGGCAGAGCCACAGGGCAGAAGTCAGGTGAGGGCTTCCGGCTGGGCTGGGGCTTGGTGGGTAACAGAGCCGTTGTTTACCTTGACTGCAATGGGGGCGACATGAATTGTTACCGATAAAGGATACATTTTATGGTGTATACATTGCAACTCAATGAACCGGATTTACCTGACTTTAAAAGGAGTCAGAGTGTGGCCTCACACACCCAGGAAATGCGAAGGGAAACGGCCGGGCACACGCTGTCACTGCACGTGTGCAAGGCTGAATTCAGGACAGCAGACACTGCGGCGTGCACAGAGAGCATGCCTGTCCCCCTCACAGCCTGTCCAGCCACAGCTCTGCACGGGTCCCCTGGGATGCAGCGGGGAGCACACACCGGGAGCAAGGGGGCGGCCGAGCACAGGCGTCTGAGCGGGAGACCGCGGGAATGCACGCGGTCACCGCGTCCGGGTCTTTGTGGGTGACAGTCGTCGGTACGCGGATTGAACACATGCGCCCTTGGCTGTGGCACAGCCGTCTGCTCCGGTCTCTCCTGCAGACACGGCCTGACAGCTGGGACGGTGGGCGCAGCGGGATGTTACGAACAGCGTTATTTGTCAACAATGCCAGACACATAAACTAGTGCACAGGAGGGACTATCAGGCAGCCAGACAGTTAGGAGACACGCATGCTGCCACAGAAGGTTCTGCGAGAGCGGTTACGGAGCTATGGAATCCAGGGCCCACCGCCTGTCTAGTGCCACCCCGGGGGTAAATACGGGACAGGGTGCCTGGCGTCTCTCTGAGAGGGCCCAGCATGAGCTGGGTGGCAGTGGTGTCCTGTGGCGGTGCCCGCATGGCTGGCCTGCAGGGCCGCCCTCTCCACTGCACCACAGAGGAGGAAAGGCTGTCTCCCGAGAGAAGCAGTTCTCGGTCCGAGCTGGTGCCTACGGTGCTATCTGAGCCAGCACTGCAGGCGCTGACGGAGGGACAGGGCGGGACTCCCGCGGTGGCTCACCTGCAGGTTCCAGGTCTGCTTCACGTACTCCCGGATGAGGTTCTCCTTCAGGTCCTCGAAGGGCCCAGTCTTGGGCTGCACGCCGGGCGGCCGGCTGAAGGGCTTCTTGAGGAGGCAGACCAGGCCATCGGACTCCCGGGAGTGGTACAGGCAGAGCTCGGCGGGGCTGGCGTGCGCCCGGCCGCCCGCGATGGCATAGGTCCCGTTCAGCTCCCGCTCGATGGTGTAGTGGTGTGCTTTGCGCCCGTGCGCCACCGACAGGGCGAAGCCGCCCAGGTAGTTGCGGCTCTGGCGCAGCAGGTAGAGCCCGTCGCTCATGCCGCCCTGGACCAGGTAATCCTCGGCCTCCTCCCGGGTGATGTTGCCGAAGAAGAAGGGCAGGTGGTCAGCCACGCCCGCAGCCATGCCTGTCTCCCCTCACGGCCAAGCGGGCACGAAGTCCACCTGGGCAAAACAAGGAGGGACATTGGTCAGCACCCGAGCAGCAGGAACGGTGGTACAGCTGCCAACTTCCGACACGGGCCCTCCCTCGGGGGACTTCCCTCCAGGGACTCGACCTACGGCCCTAACGAGCGTGCTGTCCACCCATCTGCTGGACGACCATCAGCTTTCCAGAGACACTTCCAGTGCGGAGCCTGAAAACAGCTGCATGAACACGGCCCTGAAACCTCCTTCCCCTGGGCGGGCAGAGGATTCTAAGCGACGCATCTGAAGGAGCAGTCCTACTGCACAGCAGGGCTTAGGGGCGGCCAGCGGGAACCCTCGCGAGCCCGCGCCGGCTGCTCTCTCGGACAGAGACCGCTCTCCGGAGCACGGTCGGAGCTGCGCGCGGGGACACACCCAGGCTCCGCCGTCCCGCACACTGTGGTGAGACACTAGGAGCGGAAGCGCTGGGCATGTGTCCACACCACGTGAAACTGTGACGGTGGTCACCACGACCTGTACACCTTGGCCGAGAGGGGACCTCCAGGCCTCTGCCCTGAGGCATGAAGAGGGACATCCTCTCAGGACCCCTGGCCTCAGGCTGCACATTGTCACCTCCCTGCCCTCCTCCAGAGCACTGTCAGGCACCTGCCGTGTACCATCCCATACGCAGGAGACTGCGGATTTCACATCTGATGAGGAGACACTCTTCACTAAACATACACACACACAGACACGCACGCACACACAGACACACAGACACGCACACACACACAGACACGACAGACAGAAACAGAGATACACAGACACACAGACACGCACGCACACACAGACACACAGACACGCACACACACACAGACACGACAGACAGAAACAGATACACACACAGACTCGCACGCACACACAGACACACAGACACGCACACACACACAGACACGACAGACAGAAACAGATACACACACACACAGACACGACAGACAGAAACAGAGATACACAGACACACAGACACGCACGCACACACAGACACACAGACACGCACACACACACAGACACGACAGACAGAAACAGATACACACACAGACATGCATGCACACACAGACACACAGACACGCACACACACACAGACACGACAGGACAGAAACAGATACACACACACACAGACACGACAGACAGAAACAGAGATACACAGACACGCACGCACACACAGACACACAGACACGCACACACACACAGACACGACAGACAGAAACAGAGATACACACACACACAGACACGCATGCACACACAGACACACAGACACACACACGACAGACAGAAACAGAGATACACACACACAGAGATGCACATAGATACACCTATACACACACTCACAGATATACACACACACAGACACAGAGATACACACAGACACACACAGACGCACATACACAGACACACACAGAGATATACACAGACACACACACGGATAGACACACACACACAGATACAGACAGAGATACACACAGACACACACACACACAGACACATATAAGAGATATACACACACACACAGACACACACAGTCACACTGACACACAGACACACCGACACAGGATGTGCAGTGGCCTCTTCTGAACACGAATTGCCCACAGGTCTGTAACGAGGGCACAACTGCTCAGTGAAGGTGGCGGACTTGTCTCCAGGGAGCATCGCCAAACCAGCGCCCTGACGGACCCTGAGGACACGTCAGTTGACTAGAACTTGATCGGACAATAGATAATTTTCTTGCTTCTGACCTCTGACTCTCAGTGACTGCCTCCTCTGTGCAGTCTGCAGGAGTTCACGCCTCAGCAAGCGTGTTCAGTTGGTGGGCACTTGCGTTTCGGGGTAGGAGCATGATTCGTGAGGGGGCATCTGGGGACGGGGACACGTTTTCCGGAAGCGTCTGGGCTTCCCTCCGCCTCTCCCGCTGTCCCTCAGTGGCGCTCGCCTGCAGGCCGGCGCTGTGCCCTCAGCACACCCTGCCCTGGGCCGGCAAGGGCTGCAGGCCTCCGGCGTCCTCGCAGGGGCCCCTCCGCGTGCCAGCTCTCCCGCGCCAGCGCCCGATTCCCCGTGTGTGCACCGCCTGACTCGGAAAAGGCCTCGGTGGTGCTGGCCCCTGACCGCGCCTCGGCCAGCCTCTCCGCCGCTCCTGCCCTCGTCACCCGGCGCCGCCTGGCCAGGGCCCCTCCAGACGCCGGCCCTCTCGGGCTTGTGTGGCAAACGTCTGGGGTGTGAGCTCAGTCTCTTCGTGTCCGTGAC
The DNA here is from genome assembly GCF_014108415.1 of Molossus molossus. Taxonomy (NCBI): domain Eukaryota; kingdom Metazoa; phylum Chordata; class Mammalia; order Chiroptera; family Molossidae; genus Molossus; species Molossus molossus. The sequence goes on along the minus strand of NW_023425365.1, from coordinate 549,368 downwards.
CAGTGGGCTGGACCACATCACCCAGCTGCACGGCTGGAAGCACACGGCTGCCTCCTTCCCGTCCTTTTCTCCTCCGCTTGTCTGCGCCCCAAGATTTCCTCAGCACGGGCCAGAGGGGCATCGCCTGAGACCCCCCGTGAGGTCGGCTGTCCCTGTACCCGGGACCCTTGGCATAGCTGCCACCCACCAGGAGCCCGACCAACACCATAAGCCTTCAAGAACAATATTTTGTGTTAATGCTTAATCTATAAAAATCTCAACCCGGCTACCGTTGGTTAAATGCATCGGTTTGTCACGAACAGTTCATGGGTGCTGGCCCATGCTGGGAGTCCCACACCAAGGTGAATCGACATGAGGCAGACAGGCTGTGACACGGGGCCCGTCCTCCAGGTGCGGTGGGGCACTCCGCGTGGCTCCGAGGGATGCTTTGGTCATCGCCAAGCAGGCCCCCGGCTTCCTGGGGCGGGGCGGTCTGCCTGCAGTGGGTGGTGTGGCCCCATGCTGCTGGTGTGACTTCCTGTGCTGAGGTGACGCCTGGCTGTTGGTGGCTTGGACAGCAGAGCTGGGTTACCGCAAGGACAGCTCAGGACAGGTTCTTGGGCTACTGAATTTGGGGGAGGAGTCCAGCTGGTGTGGCGCAGAGGTTGAGCATGGACCCAGGCACCAAGAGGTTGCTGGTTCTATTCCCGGTCAGGGCACATGCCCAGGTTGTGGGCTCGATCCCCAGTGAGGGGCATGCAGGAGGCGGCCCATCGATGTCTCTCTCTCTCTCAACCTAAAATCAAGAAAGGAAAAAAATTTAAAAAAGAATTTGGGGGACAATCCTCTGTTTGAGCCTTCTCAGGACTGGCACCCACCGGCGGGTCCTCCTGGTCCCCAGCCTCCTTCCATAACACAGACACGGTGATGGGATGTCGCCTCCGTCCCGGCCACTGTCCACAGGAGCTGTCCACACTGCTGCTCCCAGCCCTGTCTGCGGACAGCCGTTCTGGTTCATGACGGCACCCCGAGTGCTTCGCGCTCGCCGTGGCCGGCACGAGGACCCCGGCCAGCCGCCCGGGCTCGCCACGGGCGCCGCTGCCATCGCCTCCTCCTTGGACCCCAGGGAAGGCAAGCGAAGAGGCGCCCACAGCTGTCCCAAGCGGAGGCTCAGGTTACTGTCAGGTGAGCTCCGAGACACCGTGCGGCCTCACCTGCTCTCGGGGCCTCTATGACCGGGTCAAACGTGCGTTCCGTGACAGACGCGTGTTCCGACGCGAAGTCATGCTCTGTGATGCCCGGCACCACGGCCTCAGCCTCCCGTCCGCTCCGGGCACCTCTCCGCAGGCTGCCCTCCACCCCTCACGGCCACCCGACTCTGGGCGGGCTCCCTGGACAGCCAGCTCGGGGGGCGGGCGGGGGTGCCCTGCTCCCTGCCTGTCCCGGCCCGGGCATCCCTGCACGTGGCCGGCAGTCCAAAAGCTCTAGGACTGCGTGAAAGCCGGTGTCACCAGGAGGGTACAGACCGTCCAGTTCTGTTCTGAAAGGCTCCGTGTGCACACACGTGTGCTAACACACACACCAAGAGTGAGGAGGAGAGAAAATCCGGCTGACGTCCTGTGCCTGTCCTCTGCTCTTCCCGCTGTCTCCGGCCTCCACGTGGCCCCGCCCACGGTCACCCCTCTGGCCCTGGCTGCTGGCCGCCTGGCACTGCCCACCTCGCTGGCTGCCCCTCCCCTCCGCGGCTCCTTTCTTCTCTCCTCTCTCCCTGCTGCACACGTCTCATCCACTGAGTCACAGGCGTGTTCTACCAGGTGTGCCCACCCCACGCTGGGAGGGGTGCCCCAGGAAGCCTGAGCTCTGGGCGGGGACCCGGCTGCGCGGGGCGGTCTCCAGGGGTCTCTTACCAGCTCTCCTCTGACATAATCCCGAAGCCCGGCTTCTGTGTCCCCCGAGACCCCCTGGTGGAAGCCTCTCATGTACCCGGTGGAGGTGCCGTCCGGTCCTCCCTCCCACCGCCCCCCTTCCTGCCCACTCCTGACACGCAGGGGCGAGAGGCTGGGGCCAGATCTCATCCCTTCACAGCCCAACCCCCTGGAGCCCTGGTCCCCACATGCCTTGGCCTGAGCCCTACCCCATGCTCACCGCGCCCCTTCAGCCCTCCTTCCTGTCCTGACCCCAGCGGCCCCACTTGAACCTGCTTGGTTTCTCCTTCTCAGGCTTGTGGTCTCAGCTCACGGCAGCTCAGACAGGTGCACGCTGGGGACTGTGTCTGCCGTCGCTCATCCCACCGAGGGGTTGATCCCCCAATCGGTCAACACAGGCCTGCCCCCTGGCCCTGACGCAAGCTGGCCTCTGGACGGCTGCCCGGCACCGCCCCCTCGGGCTGCCCGGCACCGCCCCTCGGGCTGCCCGGCACCGCCCCCTCGGGCTGCCCAGGTGCTCACAGCACCTGCCAGTGGAAACACGCCCCCCCCTCTTCAGTTTCTGCGGCGAGGGCACAGACGTGTGCAGCGCGGGCTCTCACGGCGCAGCGGCTGCTCTGGCCAGTGGACAGCGCGGTGCTGGGACCAGACACGCCTGGAGATACGCCTCTGCCCGAGGCCCCCCGCCCCACTGACGCACGACCCCAGCACGACGCTCACTGCCCCCAAGGGCACCTGCTGCAGCCTGGGAGGCACATGCCTGGTAGAAAAGGCTTCCTCCAGCCTGCAACCCTCTGCCCATAGGCAGCACAGGCCTCCCAGCGCTGCACCAGCTCTCACCCTCCCCCCACTTCCTGCTGTCCCACAGCGTCCACTCTCCTGGCCACTCTGCCCCCGCAGTGCCCACGGCCCTCCCTGGGCCCACACTCAGCGGCCCAGCACCGCACCTGGCCTGAGAAAGGAAAGCCGCCCCTCCACGGGGCCGCGCAGGAGCAGGCCTGCACAGCCTCACCCCGCTCACAGTCCTTCCTCCCCTCCCCCCCCTTCACTTGACCCACACCCCACTGGGTCAGCTCCCCTCGGCTCAGGCATCCCCCCTGGGTTCTCAGTATTCGGGCAGTCAAGTCCCATAGAGTCACCGTGAGCCCCGAGTTCCCCGCCCTGAGACATCCCTCATGGCTCCGGGAAGAATCTCCCTGCAGGCCGTGGCCGCGGCGGTTCGGTTCGGGCCCCACCGATGCGTAACCGTGTGCGATGTGAGCTCCTGTTCAGACAACGCAGTCTGCGTGTGCTGACCGAGTAACACCGGGTGAGAGGCCGACCGCGCGGTGGCCGTGGCCAGCCAGAGCCCCCCTCACGTGGTGCCTTCTCCGGGAGGCACCCCACACCCAGCAAGGCGCTGGGCTGCTCCCGCAGAACCACCAGACAGCACAAATGCCGAACAGAACGGCTCGTCGCACCGAAGGACACCAAGTGCGCCTGAGCTGAGGAAGGAGGCAGCACCCCCCTCCGCCTCGGCTGGGAACGCCGGGGGCGACTCGAGGGACCCCACAGGTGAGTGTGTCTCCATCTGGAGTTTCCGCCACTGAGGGGAAGGTGAAGGTGTAGATACAGGTTTCATGAATGAGGGTCGTCTGTAAGTGGTTTTCTCTGCTCTCGCCTCCTGCAAAAAGACCCAACCTTATCTACAAGGACACGCCGCTGCCTTGGCGAGACTGTTTTCCAAGGCACTGTTCTTGTTTCCTGAATCTGTGTTCATTTCAGTTCTCTGGAATCTTTTTCTTTTATTGTTTTCCTTTATTGATATTAGAGAGAGAAACATTGATGTGGGAGAGAAGGAAACATGGATGAGAGAGAACATCGACTGGCCGCCTCCTGCGTGCCCCCCACTGGGGATGGGCCCACAACCTGGGCATGTGCCCTGACCGGGAAGCGAACTGGCGACCTCTTGGTGCAGGGTCGATGCTCAAGCACAGAGCCACACCGGCCGGGCTGGACAGGAGTATTTAAAGAAGGAGCAGGAGCAGAGAGAGCAGCAGACAGGCCCCTGGGGGCTGCAGTGCTTCCTGCTGCCCGCACTGCCTGTCAGGGACGTGGGCTTCTCCCGGCGTCCACGTGTGGCCAGCGGAGGGCAGGAGGGCCAGTCTCCGAGCTGACAGCCTCCTTAATTGCACAGTAAGACGAAGCAGGTGCACCCCGAGGACAAGGACATGGAACAGACTGGAGTCTAAGAGCTGATGGACTTGAAATGCCTTCTCCCAAGAGTTCTCCCCAAGCGAACTTCATCTCCAGCTGCTGAGCCGGGCACACCTGCGTTCTTTGTCATTTCACATTTTGTAAAAGCCCTGGGAACTGTGCCATCAGATTCCAAACAGGAGAGAAACCCCGTCGAGGCCGACTCTGAGACCTCAGGGTGCTCACTCTCAGCGGGACTGCGCAGGCCTGGCCCCTTCGTCAGGGCGGGGTGCCAGGGCTCGGACCTGGCCCCAGATCTCCAGGCACACAGCTCAGAAGCAGCGGGAGACACCCCTTTACAGGGGGCTTCTGGTCATGTCCCTCAGGTCGACAAGAGGTGCTTCTCCAGCGTGCACTGAACGTGCGCGGACCTCAGCGGGCCGGCGCGCCGGCTCCCTCCAGCCCTCGGTCTCCCCCGCTGGGGAAGCAGCCAGAAGGCTAGCCCCGCTTCTTTCCCGAACATGCACGGACACTCCCCGGAGACTCGAGCTGGAGAGGAACCCTCTGCAGACCGGGGCGCGGCAGGAGCCCTGTGGACGGGCTCACAGGGTGCCGAGGGTGTGCTCCGAGGTGACAGGAGCCAGCCTGCGCGCCAAGCCTGAGGGACGGCAGCTCTCGGATAAAGGCACTGCCGTTGGCAGGGGACAAACTTGAAGCAAAGGGACGGTCACCGAGGTGACGAGGTCGGCCACCGGAGGCTCCCTCAGGGCGCCAGCTGGCATGCACCCCCACCAGTCAGGGGCCCAGTTCTTCCCCATTCGCAGACTGGGCCTCGGGCTGAAGGTGGGCGCCACCTCCCGAGGACACACCGGCCAGGGCGAGGCGGTGAAGGCCGCGCCGCCCAGGGTGCAGCCCGCGGGCACGCACAGGCGCGTGAACGGGCTCCTGGGCCGGCACAGCCCAGTGGGCTCAGGCTTCCCTGCCAAACCGGAGCCCTGCGTGTGCCGACAGTGGGGGTTCTCGGCGCGCAGCCTGGGGAGCCCTGCATCGGCCTCGCCAGGAGCCTGTGCAGACGGAAGCGCCCAGGCCGCGCCCTGACTGGCAGACCCGGAGGCTCTGGGAGGGGAGCTCACGGAGCACGTGGGCGGGAGCATGCCGGCCATGGGACCTCTTCCTAGCGCCTTCTCCACGGCCCAGGGAGTAACACAGTCCCGTCCTTCTTACCGCCGACCTTCCCGCCTGTTCCCACCCCAAACCAAGCTGGTCACACCCCTTCTCCGCTGAAGGCCCCCACGGTCCCCCATGCCCTCGGGAGAAACACGCCTGCCCCCAGCAGGTCAGCTCGCCCTCAACCTCCCTCCACGGGGCTTCTCTGTGCAGCATCCTCGATGCTCTCGGCCGTCCGACCCCTCACGGCTCCCCACACTGCTCCGCAATACCGACCACAGTATGACTTGATTTCGGCTTACTTTACTGAGATGTTTATGACTATTGATGAACGCCTGTCTCCCCGACAAAGGCAGAGATGACATCTATCCATCTCGACAAGCAGACTTTCCATGTTGGAATGTCTTGAGGTTTACGGGGAAAGTGCAAAGATAGTGCAGGGTGTCCGTCGACCCCAGAGCCAGTGACCCCTGTCATCCACACCCCACGTGACTGTCACGGTGCACTCCTCACAGGCGGGGAGACAGCAGTGCCGCCTCGCCACGAACTGAAACCCACACTTGGTCACTTTCCTCGCCTGCCTTTGTTTTTCCGAATGTCTGTTTTCCTGCTCTGGGACCTCACGCAAGATGTCACGCCAGGGCCGACGCTACGTCTCCTGAGGCCCCTACTGGTCGCGACAGCGTTTTAGACTCTCCTTGTTTTTGACGGGTGCTGGTCAGGGCGCTTGCAGAATGTCCCTCACTGGGGTCCGTGTTCCTCCTGGGTAGACTGGGGTTAGGTGCTGGGGAGGAAGACGACGGAGCTGATGTGCCAGTATCCTCACATCCGATCAGGGGTGCGCGCTGCCAGCCGGCTGCTCGCTGTGATGCTGACGACACCTGGCAGCGTGGGCCGTTCAGGTCCCTCCGCTGGAAGTTCCTCCCCGCCCGTCCTCGCTGGGAGGAGGAACCTGCACAGCCGCACTTGAGGGGAGGAGGAGCGCTGGGCGTGAATGTCACCCTGTGTCACCTTCGGCAGAGCAGGTTTGTCTACTCTCCTCACTGATTTATCCATTCCTTCACGTACTTGCATAAATAAGAATCCCAGAATATTTATTTATCATTATTACTTTTTAAAGTATGTTTTTATTGATGTTTTAGAGAGAACGGAAGGGAGAGAGAGATAGAAACATTGATGTGAGAGAGAAACATCGATGAGAGAGACCATCGACGGGCCGCCTCCTGCACGCCCCCCACTGGGGATTGAGCCCACACCCTGGGCATGTGCCCTGACCAGGAATCACACTGGTGACCTCTTGGTGCAGGGTCAACGCTCAACCCCTGAGCCACACTGGCCGGGCCTGACAACTTCTTTTAATATTTTTTTGTGAGGCCAGTCAGTGATCCATTTTCTCACTGTTTGTCTAAGAAAGTCTTACTTTTTCCTCACTTTTGAAGGAAAACTTAGCTGGATATAAGGTGAGGGTTGGGGCTTGTTTCTTCTTTCTTTCAACATTTCACTAGTCAACTCCGGTCCTCGTCGTCTGGGACAAGAGGTTGGCTTGATTCTCATGCTTTGCGGTCTGTCGGTACAGGCCATCTAGACAGGTGCTTACCTTGTAACAGACGGTCCACAGTACCTGTCAGAGGAAGGCGTGAATACACGGTCCAGATTTCCCATAGTGGACGGTCCCTCATGTCGGATGTATGAGCAGATGAATGAATGAATGAATGAACGATACAGGGTTATCTGGTCCACACACATTTGTCAAATGACAAATGAAGTAGTGACTAAAATGTGACTGTAGTCTTTTCCTACAGGAGCCCCACCTGCTCATTTCAAACCTAAGGCACCCACAGGACTCGGGTCCAGTCCACCCTATTTTACTTTAAGTCTTGAGAGAGCCCGAGCTCATTCCCTGGCATGCCCACCCTTTCTGCAGATATTTTTCATACTCCCCCCAACGCAATACACTCAGCAAACCTTGCTATGTCCCATTTCCATACTACCTAGTATCATTTTCTACCAGGCTCATTAATAAACATAACCTTGTCCCAAAGTTTGGAGACACTCTGGCCATTATCTTAACGTCCCTCTTTTCCTCATGCACAGCCTTTAACAAAAGTCGAGGTGTGAACCCAGAAAACGACGATGACTACAAAATTCAGGGCCTGGCGACAGCAAGCGTTTCCCTCGGAGGGTCTTTGCTGCGTCCAACACACGGGTGCCCGGCAGGCCCAGCCCTGGAGCGTGCCCGGTGGCCTTCCGTCCCGTAGAGCACGGGAAGGCAGTGTCGCGTCCCCACCAGGAGGAGGCCCAGCCCTGGAGCGTGCCCGGTGGCCTTCCGTCCCGTAGAGCACGGAAGGCAGTGTCCGCGTCCCCACCAGGAGGAGGCCAGCCCTGGAGCGTGCCCGGTGGCCTTCTGTCCCTCAGAGCACGGAAGGCAGTGTCCGCGTCCCCACCAGGAGCAGGCCCAGCCCTGGAGCGTGCCCAGTGGCCTTCCGTCCCCTAGAGCACGGAAGGCAGTGTCGCGTCCCCACCAGGAGGAGGCCCAAAGCTTTTGTGCGTGTGGGATATTTATGGTTCCTCCAGTCCAGATGTGACGTACACATGAGGGGCCTCCTGGGGACCACACTGCCACACAGCCAGGAGGGAAGGGCAGCCCTGGCGGGGCCGGCATCTGCCATTACATGCAAATGTCGAACCCAAGCCATCCGTGGGATGAAGGACAATGTCCTTTGGAGGGTAAAATGCTGGTCATTCATCTAGCAGTGGGAGGTTTTAGTGAACAGAATACTTCAGGTGATGTCATAACAACAGACATTTTTTGTGAGGCTCTGTGCTTTCAAAGTTTGCTATGCGTGGCACCTGTGAGCTTGAGGGGCTGTGCTCACCCCATTTACCCAGTGGGGTCCCAAAGCACAGTCTATCGCTCCCTGTGCCCTGCTGCCCGAGTCGCCGTGCCCGGGACTCGGCCCTCGCCACCGATGGGGACTGCTCAGACCTTGCCTTGAAAGCTCATGTTATGTAGGGTGGGTTTTACGCTTTATTTTTATATGCCTGCATGAAAAAGCTTACATTTCTTATAATGAATACTTTCTCATATGCAGACGGAGAGAGAACAGTATAATGACCACGCCTGTAGTCATGACTCAGATGTCATAGTTTGCTATTATTTTTGTGAAATCTTTTTTAAAGTAAACTACAGATCATAAAATCTCACTCCCGAAACACGTCAACATCCCTCTTTTAAAAACACCACCACTGTAAGAAGGCAGGATCTCAGCTGACCCCGCTGGCATGAGGAGAACCCTGCGATCGGGGCGATCCCCGGGCCGGCCTGCGGCGGCCGGACCCTGGAGCTGGTGGAAAGGCCTGTGTCACCCCTTCCCGGGGTGACGTGCAGAATCTACGGGAGCCGGTCTTTCCCAGCAGAAGAGTGGGGCGCACACTGAGCCACCCCCTGCCCACCTCCGGGACACTCGTCCTCAGTGCCAACGCGGGTGTTGATCAGGTGCCGGCTGCTCGCGGGGAGCCCTTCGGGGGGCCTGGTCATGGGGTACCGCACTAGTCCTTGAGGGGTCTTTGCTACAGCCCTGGGTCTGCAGAGGAGGAGACTGAGGCCCGGCGGAGAGGCTGACAGCACAGAACCAGGTCTGTCCCAGGGACGTACCACGGACCAGCCTCCACACGCCAGGCTCTCTGGGACTCGGCCACAGGGCCCTGCCCACAGGCAGGCGTGGAAACCCAGCTCACCCTGGCGACGGGAAGGAAGGGGAACACTGCTCTTACCCTGACACCTGTGCCCGACCTGCGCACCTGCTCACCAATGTCCTCCCGGAACCAGAACGGTGCCAGCGTCAGGCGAGCCCTCGAGAGAAATCTGCCGCGTAACTAACATGAAGCGCAAGGCTAAGAGATTTGCAGGTTGGAAAACAGTCAATTTGTTTCAAAGTCGTGTCTCATACAGTCACACTTGACTTTGTTTTAAAAATTGTTTCCTTGCTTTGTACAAGACAGAAAGAAGGCAGTGTTTGTGATGTGTGATGGCGATGCTCCCTCACACGGCTTCCCCAGAGAACACAGCTTGGTCCCGGGCCTCTGGTCACAGCGCTCTCTCCGTCATCAATGCACCACCTTTTAAAAAATACATCTTTTCTTTCTTGCTTTAGAGAGAGAGGAAGTGAGAGGGAGAGAGAGAGAGACACCGATGCGAGAACATCGACGGGCCGCCTCCTGCACGCCACACTGGTCGGAGAGGCCGACAGGAGTCGCGGGCTGCGTGTCCTTTGTGGCCATTTTGAAGCTGTTTTGTGTTTATTTGTTCTTAACTTTTCCTGCAGACACTTCGCTGTTCAAGAAAAACACTAAGTAAGGACTAAGGTGGTCTGTAAAATAAACATCCACGTTTCAGATAGCCGACAGTAAGATTTCAACACCCCGTTCTCTCTGAAATCCCCACAGGACAGAGAACTGCATGGGATGAGCAGACACCTCGAACCTCAAACCCAGGGCGAAGGAGCCCGACGCAGCAAAGGCGGGACCTGGGCGCATGGAGACCCTCAGGGAAGATGGTCCCGAAAAGGCAGCTGCACCCCTGGGCAGAACCTGCAGAGCGGGAGTGCCAACAGCCCGGGAAGCCATCTTCTTCTTTTTTTAAAATATGTTTTTATTGATTTTTTTAGAGAGGGAGGAATGGAGAGAGAGGAACATCGATGAGAGAGAGAAACATCTATCAGCTGCCTCCTGCACGCCCCCTACTGGGGATCGGGCCCGCAACCTGGGCATGTGCCCTGACCGGGAATCGAACTGGGACCTCTCCGTCCATGGGAGATGCTCAGTCCACTAAGCCACTCCAGCTGGGCAGCCAACATCTTCTTGAGGGTGGAAAGGAGATTCTGAACGGCCAGCAGCCGTCCGGGAAGACAGACACCTGTGGCCAGTCGCACACATGCACAGCACCCGTGACAAGGGGGCAGGAGTCCACCCGGCTGCTCCCTGCCGTGACTCCCTTCCGGGGAGCCCCCCGAGTCTGTACAATTACACCAAATAAAAGGAGAGAAGCAATAAGAGAAACGTACAGCACATAGAAAACACTCTGCAGAACGCCATTTGAAGACCACACACACCGCCCTGACATCAGAGACCTTGAAGACAGCAGTCGCTCTGTTAAAACAACAGCTCCAACCAGAGCCACACAGAGGATGAAGGGTGGGGGGTAAGAAAAAGTCATCAGAAATAAGCTGGCAGAGATCGGGAAACGGAGGAAAGAAAGGATGTTATTTCAATAGCAAAAGAGGATAGACGTCGGATTGTAAAGAACACGGTGGACAGGATGGAGTAGCCTGAGAAAATGAAACGGGATTAACAAAGAGCCACCGAATTCAGCAGAAAAACAGGAGGCCCAAGAGGATCCCAAACAGGCACGACGGATACCCCTGGGGCAGACGCGCTGAGGAAAGGGATGGAACGCGTGTTCCGGGTTACGATTACAGTCCACGTCCAGAAATACAAGAGGACCTTTCTCCTGGGTTCTCTTCTCCAGGAGCCCACCAAGGAAAGGAAGTCCCGCCCCCGCGCCACACTCCCAGCGGCAGACAGCGCGGTGGCGCCCCACAGGGGGACCAGGGGGACGAGCACTGCTCCAGGCTGCTGGGAGCACGGGGTCTGGGCTCCTAGATGACAACAGTGGCAAAAAGTAGGAAAGTGCTGATCCCTACGGAGAACCAGGCCTTGGGGGTCGTCACACCTTCTGGACACCTGCTTCAAAATCCCTGCAGAGACTTCTTCTTTTTAATTTTTTTTTTCTACATTGATTTTAGAGAGAGAGGAAGGGAGCGGGAGAGAGAGATAGAAACATCGATGAGAGAGAACATCGACTGGCCGCCTCCTGCACGCCCCCACTGGGGATGGGCCCACAGCCTGGGCATGTGTCCTGACAGGAAACTGAACCGACGACCTCTTGGTGGAGGGTCGACGCTCAGTCACCGAGCCACACCGGCTGGGCCCTCCGGAGGCTTCTTACACGTGTCGACGCCGGGCCTGGCCCCGGTGTCTCCTGTGCCCGTGAACCCGGAGGGGCGGCTGCCTCCATCAGCCAGAGCAGTGACCGGGACCAGACTAAGGCGACCCCTGGACCAGAGCGGTGATTCTCCACCTTCGCTGCAGGCTGGGGTCCTGCGGGTGCTGCGTGGTTAACGCACAGGTAGCCGGGCCCTGTCCCAATTGCTCAGAACCTGCAGGGGAGGCCCACGCAGCAGTACTTGGGGAGCTTTCCGAGTGGCCTGGCAGCGGCCGGCACGCAGGCCCGCTACCCGAGCAGGCCCACCTCGAGTCGGGGCCTGGGACTCAGAGCTCCAGACGGAGCTGACACCGCCGTGGGCAGCCACATGGGGCAGCCGCGAGGGGGACATGCCAGACGAGGTAAAGAGTCAGGGATTTCTGCCCTGGCCAGTTTGGCCTGGTGGGCAGAGCCTCAGCCTGAGGACTGGAGGGTCACGGGTTCGATTCCTGATCAAGGGCACATGCCTTGGTTGCAGGTTCAATCTCCAGCCTGAGTCAGGGTCGTGCGGGAGGCAACCAATCGATGTGTCCCTCTCACATCAATGTTTCTCTCTCTCTCTCTCCCTCCCACTCTAAAAATAATGGGAAAATATCCTCAGATGAGGATTAAAAAAAAGAAAAAGTTGGGAATTTCAAATAGAATACCAAAGCCATAATTCCAGAAACACTTTTAGTTAACAACTACCCCCACAGAAACATTTTTTAGACATTTGTGTTAATTCTGACCCAAGGATATTTTCCATCAATTTTTAGATAGAGTGGAAGGGGGGGAGACAGAAAGACAGAGGAAATCGATGTGAAAGAGACACATCTATCGGTTGCCTCCCAGCGACCCAGGCCGGGGACTGAACCTGCAACCCAGGTAGGTTCCCTTGACTGCGAATCAAACACATGGCCCTTCAGTCACGGGCCGATGCTCTCACCGCTGAGCCAGCCCAGCCAGGGAAATGCACACATTTTCGGACGTCTCGATTTTGGTAACACAGTGCCCGGGCGAAGGGCGGGCCGTGTCCTTGCCCACATGCATGCCCGAGGCCAAAGGAGCAGCTCACGGGTTGCCCCACTTCCTGCCGTCGGGTTGAGTCATGAAAGGAAGTTCTCTAACCCACCACCTCCTAAACTGCTTCTCTGTGGTCTTTTATCTTTCCTCAAATTCAGCAGCTCCGGAATTCCAGACACAAGATGCTGCCTGTCACCCGCCACCCTGATGCAGAGAAGCCAGGGCATAGCAGAGGGTGCGGGTCCCCCTCGGCCAGCCCGGGCACCTGCTCTCGGCCCCCCTCTGCAGCTCCCACGTTCTCCAGTGGGCACGTGCACACCTTCCCAGAAGTGAAAGTCTTCTCTTGTGTTTGAAGGAACAGACGAGGCCAAGCAATAAGAATTAGTTTCTTCACCTCACCTCCACGAGGGACAGTCCCTCTTTGAATCTTTCTTGTGAACGGACAGAACCTTGGGTCCCAAATAATTTGAGAAAATGAGGTTGGACATGTTTTCACTGCAGAGAAATTACTTAGTACTAAGGTGTCTCCACTTCCTGAGACGGCTTGAGCAAAGACTCCAGGGAAACCATTCCAGTCCCTGTCACTGAGCCAGACCGTCGTGATGTGGGTGATGTGCGTGTGCGCTGTGTGTGCGTGTGTGCGGGAGGCTGTTGTGTTGAGCAGGAGACTGTCACCAGCTGAGTATGAAAGGACCAGACCAGATCCAGGTGCCACCGTCAGAGCCCCTTAGGGACATGGGAGAGCTCAGCGTCCACCGTGGACAAGCGGCAAGCACTACCATGCAGTCACTGTGGCATTACAATTACGAGAGGTGGGAGGGGTAGACACTGGCGTCCCTCCCTGAACCCCCAGGATGGCCCCGTGGCTCAGGATCATGTGGCACCTGGATGTCCCATACACTGCACTGTGGTGACCAAAACACTTGTCCACTCTGCCCCGCACAGAGCCACAGGCCACATTGGCTGCTGCCTTCGGAATACGGCTAGTGTGACTGAGAACTGAATTGTAGATCTAAGTACCTGAATGTACATGGCCACGCGTGGCTGGTGGGGACACCCTGAATGGCACGGTACCAGATTCTCAGCCGGGGATCTGGGAAAGGCCTGTCTTCTCCCGGGCCAGGTGTAAGAGGCAGAGTAGCACCCAGGCTCCCTGGGACCAAGGTGACCGGGCTTCAGGGGGGCAGAGGGAGTCTCGCCAATTCACCCAAGAAACAGGCTGTGCACACACCACCTCTTCCAGACCGTTCTCCTTCTAGGGCCAAAGGTGGAGATTCTAGGTTTTCTTTTTATGAAGGAGAGACACATTTTACTGCAAATATCTAGTTTTTGTATCCAGAGATCACGTGACTGGCTGAGCTATAAGGAAGGACCCTGAAGAGCACCAGCACGCACAGGGAATGCCCACAGGGAATGCCCACCCTGGGCGCACAGAGCACACGGGCTCTGCAGCGTGGTCTCCAGCCGGACGTTTTCAAAGTGCATGATCAGGGCCAGAAACAGTCACCAAGTGCTTCTGTGCTGCAGGGGAAACGCTGCCATGAGCCCTGGGGAGCGGGTGTCCAAATCCAACGCCTGGGGCAGGACACAGCTGAGGAACACTCCCAGGTGTCACTTCATGAAGCCCAGTAGGGTTCCCAAAGGCATCATGAGGGAACAGATTGGCTTCATGGTCAAGCGACACTGTGGGGTAGGAGCCACTGTTCCTGTGACCTTCCCACTGAGTTTTCTAAAATCACATTGTCACTGAGATCTGGAAGCAGCCCGAATGTCCATCAGTAGGCGAATGGATAAAAAGCTGTGGTACATGTACACAATGGAGTACTATGCAGCTGTAAGAAAGAAAGATGTCTTATCCTTTGAGACAACATGGAGGGACCTGGAGAGCATTATGCTAAGCAAAATAAGCCAGTCAGAGAAAGACAAATATCACATAATCTCACTTGTTTGTGGAGTATAATGAACAAAATAAGCTGTCGACCAAAAGAGATCCAGAATCATGGAAATAGGGAACAGACGGACAAACCTCGGGGGGGGGGGGGGGGCTGGGAGGGGAGGGAAGAGGTAAACCACAGAACTCATATGCATATATGCACAACCAATCCACCAGGACACTAAGGCTGGGGAAGGCAGGAAGGGGGGAGTGGGAAGGAGGGGGTCAATGGGGAAAAATAGAGGACATCTGTAATACTTGCAACAACAAAAAATATATATAAAATCAAGTTGTCCCTAAAACACCTGTGTTCTTAATTCCCAGGTAGCAGAGGTTATTTAGTTCCTTAACCTCCTGCAGCCAACCAGGACCACCTGGCAGGGGCCTCTTCTCTGCACACCAGGGTGCTCCGTGCTTTGCCAGCCTGTCTCTGAGCCCCATGCCCCCCAGGGGCGAGCATCTGCAGCCTGATTCTGCAGGTGAGGTGGCCAGAGCCTAAGCCTCCAGCAAATGATGGCATCCAGAGCTGTGTTCCTGGTTTGCTTCTGCCAATCATGCCACCCCTCAGAACTGGACATTCATAGGTCAAGGACCTGCTCCTAAAAGTTTTATTACAAAGTATAAATGCAGGTGCATGATGAGCCCTGGTGCTCCCCACTCGAGGGCTGCACAATGTGTGTGTGTGTGTGTGTGTGTGTGTGTGTGTGCATGCACAGTCGGGGCCAGGGAGGACACGGCTACAGAGCATCCCAAAATAGTGCTCAGGTCACCATCTGCTGCAGCCCTAGGGCCCAGAAGCCAAGCCACATACCCCGAAAACCCAGCTGCCAGCCTGGGGCAAGCCTGTGTCCCCGTAAGGATCCACAGGAAACAATCAGGCAGCAGACTGTCTGGCGGAAGATACGTCCGGTGGGAAAGGATAAAAGCCACACTTCCAGAGCGAAACCATTCACTGCCTGGTGTAGACAATGTTACAGGTGGGTATCCCATCACACCACACACGCGTTCTTCCCCTGAGAACCCTCTTTCTCATTAGTCTCCCACAGGTCACGGCACTGCTGAGAACACATAGCCATCCTCACCCGGCAGGCTTCCTCCAAATTTCACAGTCCTCCTGACCTCAAGAACACAAGTTCCCACGGGAACAGAGCCCACGACATAAAACACCAGCTCCTTCTCTCCCTCTCAGTCTCTCTTCTCCCTCTCCCCCTCAATCTCTTTCTGTCTCTGTCTTTGTCTTGCTCTCTTCCCCCCTCTCTCTTTTGCCCCCCCACCGAGTCTTTGAATAAAAGGCACACACAGTACACCCCACATCCAGCATACTGATAAATTCACCATTTGGTGGAAACTTTGTTGCTTCAAAGATGAATCAGATGAACCAGTGGCTATAAAACCACCCTGCTGGCTGGTTCCAAGCCAGTGCTTCTCAACCCTGGTGGCCCCACTTGGTGGAGGAGGGGAGGGGAGGCCTTAATAAGGAAAGTCCAAAGGCAGGCTGCAGGCCAGACCACACCAGAATCCGAGGAGATGGCCTGTGCAGCAGCGGCTGAGACCAGTGTGCGTGACGGCCATGCACCGGCCAGCTGGGGAACCTGGCTGAGCAACTCTGGGCAAGCCACCCTCCTGTAAGCCGAGTCCTTGCTTGGAGACAGAAGGGTCCCCACAGCCGTGATGATGCCCTGGGCTCAGTTAGTGCTCTTCCTGCTCACCCCCCACCCTCAGCAGACAGTCTGATTTTATTATGATCGCTGCAAACTTCTGTGTGCAAAGCAAAAACATGTATTTCACCTCCAAAACGAGTCCACTGTCCTAACTGCTGCTCACAGTTTGGTGCCTTTGCTACCAGCTCTCTCTGCATATTCACACACACACACACACACAGACACTGACACACACACAGACATACACAGAGACACACATAGACACACAGACACACACATAGACACACACAGACACACAGAGACACACAAACACACACACACACACATCTGCATAGACAGACCTACATCTGTATGTAGCAAATAACAATTCACTGTAGCTGACATCATTTAGACCATGTATGTGTTGTAAAAAATATATTACATCTTGCTTTTTAACTGAACATAACTTGGACGTCTTTATAACTCGGTTCACAACGATCCCACACTTTTAGAAAGACCACATGGGATTCCAGTGCATGTACGTGCCGTGGTGTATAACAGGCCCCTACTGACATGCCTTTCTTATTACTTTCTTCTTCTTTTCATTGCTCTTACAAAATGAAATGTTGCAATGAATTACTGTATGTGTATATTTCTCCACTTTTGTCAATTTGTGTGTGTAATAAGTTCCTAAAAATAAAACTGTTGAGTCAAAGCCCATGTGTGTTTTAAAGGGGGAAATGAGGGAACCTGTAAGTGTCAGCAATAATAAATAAACAAATTCCCGTAGATTTTGCCCAGCAGTGGTGCCATGCCACGGCCGGCGTGCCCTTTGCTCCACATCTGAGCACAGAGCGAACTCTTCACCTGCTGGGAAGAGGGGCATCCATGCACCTCAGGTCCACTTGCACTTTATTTATTTATTTTTAATTTTTTTCTTTATTGATTTTAGAGAGAGAGGAAGAGATAGAAACATCGAAGAGAGAGAACATCGATTGCCTGCCTCCTGCATGCCCCCACTGGGGATCGGGCCCACAACCTGGGCATGTGCCCTAACCGGGAATTGAACCGGCGACCTCTTGGTGCAGGGTCGACGCTCAACCACTGAGCCACGTCAGCCAGGCCCACCTGCATTTCTAACTGCTTTTTAGTGTCCTTTATTGATTTTTCTGTTGGATTATGTTTATTTTCCTCAGTGATTTGAAAGAACTCACTGCATACTAAGTTTCTGACACTTTACCACAGGTGTTAAAGATAAATATATCTTACCCTTCCCCCCACGTATTTACATGTACTTTTCATTCCTATGGGGACTTGCTTAAAACTTTAGAAATCATGCTCATCAATCTTTATTCTATGATGGTTTTATATTTTCTATCTTATTTAGAAAGGTCTTCTCTCCACCATTATTTAAAAGCTCACCTAAGCTTTTTACAGAACTTTCATGATTTCACTGTTACACTGTTATTCTTTGTTAAAATGGGAACTCCTGGTTTACAGAGCACAGCCGTATGTTTTCCAGCTTATCCGCGCGTTTTCCCGAGGCCAGTCGATAGTCATCACCCTGCCCGCGCCTGCCTGCCGGGAACACGGCCTGCCGGCAGGGGCTTCCTCCGCGCCCCACGCCGCTGCTCTGCCTCAGGACCACTCCTCTTTTTAATTTTTTTCTCTAGGTCTTCTCAAAAGTTCCTTCAAAATGTTTGTCATCAATCTACGGGGGGAACAACTGTATGAACTGTATGGGAAGCACTGCAACGGGCCGGTCCGTCTGGTGCTGCCGCCTACGTGTTCCTTACCATCGGGCACGCACCGCGGGACACTCCCTGCACAGGTGGTCCAGGGGGTAAGTGGAGTCTGGCCTCCCTGGTGCAGTTCCCCAAATTCGTATGTTGGAGACCTAATCCCCACACCTCAGAATGGGACTCTTGTTTGGTAACAGGGTTTTCACAGAGGTGATTAAGTTAAAATGAGGTCCTTAGGGTCGGCCCTAATCCATGTGACTGCTGTCCGTATAAAAAGGGGAAATCGTCTTTGCCCGGCTGGTGTGGCTCAGTGGTTGAGCGTGGACCCTGCCCCAGGAGGTCACTGGTTCGATTCCTGTCAGGGCACATGCCCAGGTTGTGGGCCCATCCCCAGTGGGGGGCGTGCAGGAGGCGGCCAGTCGATGTTCACTCCTCATCGATGTTTCTACCTCTCTCTCCCTTCCTCTCTCTCTCTCAAATCAATAAAAACATTTAAAAATAAAGTAAAAAGGAGAAATCAGGACCGGAGGGAAGAGGTGTGAAGACGCAGGAGAAGACACCACCCACAGGCCACACGAGGCCTCAGGAGAAGCCAGCCCTGCTGACACTCGCTCTGACTTCCGGCCTCTGACCTGTGGGGGACCCATGTCTGCTGAAACCCCACCTGTCACACACGTTTCCACAGTGGAATGCAAATGAATCTGAAAGTGTCCTTTTCCCTGCTTTCCCCCCAACCCTCAGGACAGCACGTACTTCCCCTCCCGCCCTGTGACAGTGACGTGTGCAGAGGGCGGGGACCGAGTGCAGGGACAGCTGTGCCCTCTGCACAGGCTTCCCACAGCCTCCGCGCCTCTGCGTGGCCCCTGCCACGGCAGCTCCCTCTGACTTGGACAGATGTCGTCACCGAAAACTCTCACTGAGTTGGGATTTTGTTGTGTCCAATTCATACTGAACATGCTTAATGTTTCAACACAAAACAGTAAAGATAAAGTGTGAGTTTTCTAGAACTACCGGTGGCAACGGAAGTGGACATGCCCAAGGGGCCATGGCCGCCCGCTGCCTTCTCAGCCGGCCGTGCCCTGGCGGGGCCCCCGCGGCGCCCAGCGCAGCCACCGGCCCGCCGCACTCTGCGCCCCAGCAGGCTGCGCACTCTGGTCCTGAGCGAGAACCGCCTCGGTCCCTGCTTCTCAGCCGCCGGGTTAGATGGTTCCCAGGCCACTTTCACCGCTAACATTCCACGCCACCTTTTCTTTCTTTTAATTTTTTTTTTTTGCTTTATTGATTTTAGAGAGAGAGGAAGGGAGAGGGAGAGGGAGATGGAAACATCGATGAGAGAGAACGTCGATGGGCCGCCTCCTGCATGCCCCACACTGGGCATCGGAGCCACAACCCGGGCATGTGCCCTGGCCGGGAAGCGAACCGGTGCACTGGTTGACACTTGGCCACACGGCCACACGGCCGGGCCCACGCAACCTTAACCGTGCTGAGGATCGAGTGAGTCTGCACTGCGAGTTCCTAAAACCAGACGGGCCTGCCGGTGCAGCCCTCTCCGCAGACATGCCGTCCGCCTGTGCCCAGCTCCCAGGGCAACAGGCAAGGCAGAGAAGCCCCGTCCTGGGACCCCCGACTCTAGCTCCCCTCCCGCCTCCCCACTGCGACTCCCTTCATGCAGGACAGCCATCAGCTGATTGGTGTTGCTGAAAACCGAAGAAGGAAGTGGTGGACTTCCTCCTCAGGGGTAGGCAGCAGCTCCACATACGGAGGAAGCAAGCAAGCGTTCACGGCCATCACAGGCTACAAGCCCACACCCTCTGGCGAGCGAGCTGGTGCACTGGAAACCTGCAAGATCCCTGAAGGGCTCAAGGCAAGATGGGCTCACTCTGAAGAAGGAAACCGCAGCCTGAGCGCCGCAGGGGCCAGCTGTGAGGCCAGAGAAGCCTTGGAAATGACCAGCCCTGGGGCGGGGCGGGTGGGGACAGCCAAGCCCTCTCCAAACCCTCAGCTGTGGGCTTCCCGGAGAGAAACAGAAGACCTTCTGCAGGAAACACCTTCACGTACCGAGGCAGGGTGTGGCCAGCTCTGCAGAGGACGGGGGCCCCTGTACCCACCCATGGTTATTGGCACATGCCACCTGCCTCCTCTCTCACAGGGAACAGGCTAAGAGAGGGCCACACAACAGATGCAGCCTTAAAAGACTGACTCCTGGGGCAACCCCCCAAAAAGGCCAGCCCTGCGGTAGGGTGAAATGCCAAGCAGACCAGGAAAGCAGACCCTATGAAGGAAGGACAGCGATGAGCAGATGAACCAATGTCAAAGGTGCAGAGGTCAGGGGGCAACAAGGGAATGTCCACCCTGGAACCAGCAATAAAAAGCCAAGAGCCTGCCCGGCCAGTGTGGCTCACTGGTTGAGCATCAACCCTGCACCAAGAGGTCACCAGTTCGATTCCCGGTCAGGGCACATGCCCAGGCTGTGGGCCCGATCCCCAGTGAGGGGCGTGCAGGAGGCGGCCAATCCATGTTCTCTCTCCTTGATGTTTCTATCTCTCTCTCCTTCTGCCTTCTTCTCTCTAAAAGCAATAACGAAAATAAATTATATTAAAAGAAAGGCCCATCCGGAGTCTTAACACAAACAAACCAACCCAAGAGCCTAATGTGTCATTAAAAGAGAAAGAACACATTCCATTGCTTGGAAATTAGCCACCTGCTTGCTCAAATGTAAAGACAACAGGTGGCTCAACAGCAGGACAGACAGAGCTGAAGCCCTCCCCGATCTACAGGGTAAGCTGGTGGCTGTGTGAGACACAGTGCCCAGGGCAGACGAGACGGACGAGCGTTCACCGGGCTCCTCGTATGGCACCACAGTCGGAGGAGAGCCGGCGTCTATCAGGAAAAGATCTCCACTCGCGGAACCAAACCCAGAGGCCACTCATTGGAAGGGCTCCTTTGTTGATTAAAGAAAGACCTTGCAGAATGATACTGGCATTAAGAAGACATCCCCCTCCCCCGATTGTATCTTCTGAAGATACACAGATACACACAGGAGGGCCCGGTCGGAGAGAACACCCCCACTGCCCTTGGGGTGGGCTGGGTGGAGCGCCGCGGCCCTGAGGGTGTCACTGCTGCTGTCATGTGTGAAGCCTTTGCGAAGGGACGGCACTCGGGCATGAGGTATGCAATGCAACTCTTTTCAAAAAGAAAGTGATGGAAAGTTCTCTCACCTCAGAGGTCGGAGAGACTAACATTTTTAGAAACTGCCCTCATCTGTGACTGCCTAGGAGTACTGTTAGCCTCCACCCAACACTGCAGGACAGGTCCCCAGAGCCACCCCTGGGACAGGCTGTGGCAGTACGTCAGGTGTAGCCACGGGCCAGGTATGGGTACTGCCCACGAGGTCTCCAGTGGGCATCAAAATGACCCCTACTCTCAACCACTGTCCATGCAAATGCTCAGTAAATGTGATTTTAGGCACGATAGCAGTCAAATGATTAACATATTCTCAGCATTTGAGATAAAATTAACCACAGTGTTCTGCCTCCACCACAGCAAAGACTGAGAACCCTGGGAAGGGGCATCGGAAGGGCACCCAGTATTTGGGAGCAGATTTCAGGAGCTCCGGTCCCCAGAGTGCTCCAAGCGCCAATGCGCCCGCAGCCATGGAGGTGTGGGAGACTCAGGGATGTGTCCTCCATGCGCATCACCGGTGCCGAGGGGCCAACCACTGCACGAGCTGTGCTATCCCTTTGTGGGAAACTTCATTCCGGCCAGCATCTCACTTCCTTGGGCAAGGAATGCTCCCCAGGGAACTCCGTTCACAACGGCTCAGCACCCGCGTCAGAGATCACTGGGCGGCCTTCTGATCTGGGCCAGGCATCTGATGAAAGCCCGGACTGCACATTCCCAGGGAAGTACCAATCCTCACACTGGGTTATAGCAGTGTCAGTCAAACACAGAGGTGACTCTGTGACCGATTTTAAATGGAGATCCCAGGGGCTACAATGGCGTTAAAATAATGTGTCACTAACATGAGTCAGCATGTGTCTGATGGGAGGAAGTTCTACGCTACAAATGGAGACAGAACCACAGGAATAATAAGGTTGGGGAAATGTTTCCAACCGCAACAGTGGATTCACAGTAGGTTAAACATACACGAATGTCAGTAAGAGGTATGTGAAGACCCTCGAGGGTAAAGCAAAGAGACCAATAAGTAATTTGCAGGAAATATATTTGGTCCACCAACCCCCAGAGGACTTCGGTTATTAGTGTGTGTGCAGCGACACTGAAGAGAAACCGGCAGGCGGGGCGAGAAGGCACAGGCTTCCAGAAAAGGAGAGAAAAGTGGAACTGATACAGTGCTCGGTCTCTCTGACTCGGTGGAAATTGTGACAAGGGGAGTTTTAGCTTCGTCTCAGAGTCGGAGAGACTGTAACAGGCCAGGGCCTGCCAAGAAAACACAAAGCCAAAGAAGAGCCAACCCCCCGAAATAACAAGGGGACAAGGACAAATGGAACTATATTACACCATATATATAGCAGTAAACATCACAATAAAGGGCCACCCAAACAGCACCGAACCCCCTTCTAGAACGATCATCCTGGGTGGCGGCCAGTCTAGGACGGCTGCAGGCTCAGTTCTCAGAGTGGCAGACATTGTCTAAAACTGATGCACCCAAACGTACGCAAATAAGCAAAAGGGGAGAATTCTACAAGGAAGAACAGTACAAATTAAAAAGATGGCTTTGGGGGAACAGTTCTACAGAATGGGAAAGTATTGTTACTAAGTAAAGTCAAATAACAAGAAAAGTGAATTCTGGTCATACCAAAACATTTCCATGACAACGCAACAGAAATGGGTAGATTTAATAAGTCAATCCGACTGGCCAGAACAGAGGAAGACCCATCACTGACGACAAACAGGTAGACTGAGGAAGCAGAAGGTCAGGTGCTGGACATCTGAATGCTCTTTGTGGCCACACGGGGGGTAACTCAACAAAGCAATGCTCGGGCCTCTTCCACCCCCGACGCCCCCCTGACCACATGCAGGCCTGGTCTCAGGGACCCCGACACCAGCCCATGCTCCCCTGGCAGACCCTGCTGCCCGCTGACCCTCGGCATGCCAGTCTGAAGGCCAGCATGCCCACGCGGCGCCCTTGCAGTCCTCCAGCACAGCGGGCGGGCCCTCCACCCACTGCGGGAGCAGGCCTCCAGGGTCAGAGCCAGGCGGCCCAGGACACCGCCGCCACGTGTGCTCTCAGCACGCCCTCCTGGCCAGCGACGCCTCCCCGAGGGTCTAAATCGTCTCTGCCTTCCTCCTCATTGCCCGCCCCTGGCAGCCTCGAACATAGACGCGTGGTCTCTCCAAGAAATGAAAGAATCAAGAGAGACTCAGCTTTGATTTGTTCGATCTACTGGAATGTAAAGTAAAGGTATCTATTGCCTTGGCAAAATTTAATTAAATTTAAGATTCCAGTTCAACCACCTTTCCAGATTCATAGGCAAAACATACCTAATTAATTATTAAGGATAAAAAATTCAAACTGATCCAACTCTGTCAAAGTTATAAGCTAATAAAATATCCCCGATAACACAATATCAAAATCAATAAAATTTTCCTTTAAAGTGTAATCAGCCTAGTTTTGTTTTCAAAACCTTCCCACAATTCCTCAGTTAAAAAAGTAAAAAGTCTTTCCCAGGTGAAAAGAAACCAACCTGTTTGAATCAAAGTAGAAGGAAGAGATTAGATAAGACGTCAGCCAACCTTCCACTCTGTCTTTAAGACTCTGCCTTTTGATTTGAATCACTTTCAAAGAAAAATAAAGTCAGGTTTGTGGACATTTAAGAAAAATTCTCCCCAAATGCCTACATCCCTATTTTTCCTGTTCATTTACAGCTACATCATTTCAACGGGGAATAAAATGTTAAAACTTGTAAAATAAGGGGAGAAGAGGTAAGTTAGGGTGTCCTGAGAAAAAAATCGATTACAGTTAAAGTTGAAAAAGCAGAAATTAGGGAACAGGCTGACAAACCTCAGAGGGAAGAGAGGAACCGAAGCCCTTATTTGCATATCTACACAACCAATGGGCACAGAGCAGCCATGAGGGAGGACAGGGAGCAGGGGCCCAACGGGGGAAAAGGGGGGACATCTTAACCCTTTCAGCAATAAAGATACATATTTTTTTTTAAGGCAAAAATGCGCCAGATTGTAAAAAGTGCCCTGCCATCCCTAATCGCAGATGAGAGAGAGCCACCTCACAGGGGACAGGAGGCAGTATTTCTTCCAAGGACATGCTGCAGCTGAAAATGGCCACAATACCCTCTTCCTGCGTAATTGATTTTGCTCTACAATCCTAGACCGACAGAAAATTGGCTGTTTGAAAATATATCAGCAAGAATAAAACATCCCGGTTTCACTTGCATGATTCATAGTTGGATGGTTATCACTGAAAATTCAGTGAAGTCCTGATATTTCAGACTCTAAAAAGGAGACACTGCCCATCTAATGACTGGAAGGTGTCAGTGCTGAGAGAAACATTTGCTTTCAAAAGCAAACAGTAGCTTCTTGGAGTCTAACACAAACTCTGTTCTTAAGTCCAACTCCAAACAACTCTAAAAAAGATTGTTTCTTAGTTATTTTAGGGACCCTCATTTAGTGGCCACGCCAGCCCTAAATGGCTACACAACTATTTAGCGTTTTCATGTACCCACCCAGTGAGGACAATCATGGTACAGGTGCCGAGCTACTGAGTGGCTGCAGGACATGGTATCTGAGTGCCAGGTGTCAGCAGGCATGGGCGCCCTGCTGAGTTCTGAAGAATGCCTTCCTCAGTGCTACAATTCAGGTTCTAACTTTGAATTCTAAATTCTGGAAAATCCGAAAGCAAAATCATCTGAGCACAAGGTCTTGGAAGGTAATTATGGACATGCCATACGCTGCATAACTGATGTCCCACTGGGAAGTCATGGGTTTAAAAGAGAAATCAGATCTGCACTGAGAATATTAAATATGAGCCCAGCTGCTGTGGCTCAGTGGATTGAGCATCGTCCCATGGACTGAGGTCCCAGTTTGATTCCCGGTCAGGAAACATGCCGGGTTCTGGGCCCTAGTAGGGGGCGTGCAGGAGGCAGCCAGTTGATGCTTCTCTCTCACGTGGATGTTTCTAGCTCTCTCTCTCTTCTTCTCTAAAAAGTGAATATATGTGTATTAAATATGAGGCTATGGAAGTCTGAAGTATTATTTCTGAAATGCAAACTTAGCAACAAAACTATCTCCCAGTCAATTTCATCCCTCAGGAAAGGCAAAGACAGTATACTTTTATCTGTAAGCAATCTTTTTATCTTAGCTTAAAACACTACAAACATAATAGTTAAGACTATTTGTATAATCCTACATGTCTAAGCACCACAGCATAACACATCAATGTCTCTTTTACTGCAAAATGTCTCTAAACACATCAAAAGTATAACGTACATAGAACAAAATGATTTGATAAAATAATTTTAACTGAACAGATTCCTCACTTAAAACACTTAATAGTTTACACGTATTTAAGCTTTTTAGCTCAAATACAACTATATGCATGCATGATGACACTGGGGGGGGGGGGGCATTAATGAATTTAATTGAAATGCTGCCTGCCTGTGTAATACTAATAAATGTGTTCTCACCAAAACAAAAAAATTAGATAGTAAATTCCATTTCTTCCAGAAATTCTCTGTCACCACAGAATTCATTTTTCGTATTATGAACATTCAAATGTCTGACATCAACTCTTCACTACAGGCTGAAATATTAGGAGGCTTTAAGAAAAAAAGCAACTCAGCCAGCCAACAGTTTTAATTGGGTTCAAGGAGATCTGTGGAGAGTCCAGCAGACTTTTAAAAATAATCTGCAACGTAGAAAGATTCAAACTCGAACATCTCCAATGACTGCCTTTCTAGTTCTTGAACATTTAAACAAACCATAAAATGAATCACCTCTGCCTAGTTTTATTTAAGTCAGTTTCGAGGTTTGGATCCTTACTGCCCCCCACCCCCAAAATCCTGTAACTCAAATTCACATTTTATTACATTAAACTTGACGGCTCTCCAAATCACTCACTGGCCAAGTAGGTTCCTTTACTGTGAGGAAGAAGGAGCGACCGTTCTAATTTTGAGAGGTTAAGAAAGTTCCACCGGCCTTTCCTTTCTGGCGCGTGAGGACAGGGTGCACAGAAAACCTCCCTCCGCGGCACCGGAGCACTTGACGGTGAGTCACTCCGATACCCGGTGTCCACGGCCAAAGGGCAATGTGTTCTGTGGGAGACCGGCTTGCTCGGCCTGCGGGTTCCAGCCCGCCTTTCCCAGCACGTCTGCGCTGCAGCCACACCTGGGGTCCCGGGTGCCCAGTCTCCGGACCAGGCCTCGTTCCCTGCACAGGAGCCGGACCCCAGAGGCTCTGGGTTTAGGAGAAAAGCTGGCACCACCTCCCCGTTGTATATTCACAATTTCCCCTCGTTTTTCAGAGGCCCAAGGCTCGGAGCGTCCCAGTCAAAGGGAGTTGGCCGCGGCCGCACCCCGCCCGCCGCCCTCCCGGGCGCCCGGGCCGAAGGTGCCCACTCGGCGTCCCCGCGGGCCGGCGTGGGACGCGCCACACCTACCTGCGCAGGTGAGCCCGGGGCGGGGCGCGGGCGACGCGGGGCAGCGGGCAGAGGCGCGGGCGGCGGTCCCGGAGCAGCGCGAGCCGCGGGCTCGTCCTCGTTCCCCTGCCTGGGTCCTTCAGCCTCCCAGCTGCTGAGCGCGGCGCTTCCTCATTTCGGGCAACTTCCTTAACGCGCCCGGGCAGGCCCCGCACTTCCTCCCGGCCGCCGCCCCAGCGCCCCGTGCGCCCCCAGCGCCCCCAGCGCCCGTGCTCCCCGCGCGCCCCCTGCGTCCGATGCGCCCGTGCGCCCCAGCGCCGGATGCGCCCCGGAGCTCAGCGCAGGGCCGGGCGGGCAGCCGGGGCGCGCGACCCCCGCAGGTCGGCCTGGGGGCGGGAGGCGGAGGGGGAGGGAGAGAAACCGGTTGGTGCTCCGCGCGCCTCCCGGGCACAGAGGCCAGGGGCCTTCCTATACAAAGAGGGCCACTGCCAACAGCAGCTCGTCCCCAGCCCATCCCTTCTCAGGACCACAGGCCCTCCTGGCATGCCCGGGTCCCGTGCTGCTGCCCAGGAAGAGAATATGGATCCCTGTTCGGTGTATGCCCAGTCACCAGCTCAAGGCACCGTGCTGACCGGTGACCAGGCGGCCAGGAATCATGCCAGGCGGCCTTAGGGGAACACAGTCTGTGTTTGAGGGCCTCAGGACTACAAAGTGCTTGACAGTGAGGTTAACTCCTTTCTTTCTGCCCGCAGAGGCTTGTTGCCTGGAGCGAAATTACATTGAATCCTTTCTCTGCAGTCCTTCAACCGGCTTTAAACACCTACCTGGTTGCCCCGCCCCATGCAACTCCTCCCCTCCCTGGTTTTTTGTTGTTGTTCTGTTGGATAGTCCTTTTTAAAGTTTCCAGCCCGTCACTTTCTCGCTAACACTGGTTGGGAGTACCTGTTTTGACAACCTGTACCCTGAGCCTAAATACGCGAAGCTAAGCAGAACATTTGGTGTGTTCGGGCGGAGTTGCCAGGGAGGAAGTTAGGCGGTGGGAATGCCGGCCTCCATTGTCACCCTCGGCCTTTCCGCGTGCACGTTCTCTCCACTCGTTTGGCCACTCGGTTTTTAACCCACGTGGAGGATTTTTATGATGGTTATATTTGTTGACCATGGGACTTTATAATGCTTCAAAGAGCCAGCCAAACAGCCAGTGTTTTCCAAATAAAGTCTGCAGAAGGTCTAGCCGGGTTTTCAGAGTTGGTGATACTGTTGGAAACGGGAACCAGGGGGCCTGGCTGGAGTCTACTAAGATTATGTTTCCTGGGGCACTGCTCATGGACATGAGGTGTTCTAGGTCCGTCTGCATGCTACCCTTTAGGACACGAGGCGTTCTAGGTCCGTCTGCATGCTACCCTTTAGGACACGAGGCGTTCTAGGTCCGTCTGCATGCTACCCTTTAGGACACGAGGCGTTCTAGGTCCGTCTGCATGCTACACTTTAGCGCTGCTGTGGTCCTGTTTGAGTAAACTTTAAAAAGTTCATCCAGGTGCTTGAAATGGTTTTTTTAAAATGTTAAAACCAGCACAACAATATCTAGAAAAAATTCTTCCCGAAAGTCAACACATGTCTCCCAGGCTTCTTTCCTTTGCCCCATGTTTTGAATTTGCTTTGTCTGTTCCTCGGTCATAATTCTTAGCCGTGGTTGTACACTGACCCCGGGAAGTCCTCCTGGCAAAACCTGAACCAGGATGACCTTAGGGACATCCCCCTAGTCAGCTTTTCAAGTCTCCTGTTCCCACCCTGGCCAGTTTGGCTCAGCAGTTGGTGTCCACCCGTGGACCCAAGAGTCCGGGTTCCATTTCTGTCAAGGGCACGTACATCGGTTGCGGTTTGTTCCCATGGAAAAATATTCTCTGGTGAGGATTAAAATAAATAAATAAATAAATAAATAAATAAATAAATAAATAAAGTAAGTCTTCTGTTCCCTGTGGGGTCTTTGTTATTTATTTAATTTCTTCAAAAATAGTCAGTATAGCCCAGCTGGTGTGGCTCAGTGGCTGAGCGTTGACCCTGCACCAAGAGTTCACCGGTACGATTCCCGGTCAGGGCACATGCCCAGGTTGTGGGCCCATCCCCAGTGGGGGCGTGCAGGAGGGGGCCCGTCGATGTTCTTTCTCATCGATGTTTCTATCTCTCTCCCTCTCCCTTCCTCTCTCTCTAAAATCAATAAAGAAAATAATAATAATAATTGAAATAAGAAAAATAATGTGAAATTATTCTAATTGATCTGCTATTTCTTTAAAAATTAAAAAAAATAGTCAATATACGTTTTTGGTTTTGCTGTGAGGATTGCACTGTGTGAAGGCCCAGGTGTATGCTCACGTGTCTGAGTGTTTGTGTGGTTCTTGCCCACAGTGCCTGGCTTCTCTGTGTACTTGGCCACATACTGTCCCCAAAACATTACTTGTGGAAATTAGTTGAGGCCTCAGAAAAGGGTGTTTTTTCTCAGAGAATTTGCCTTTGCAGCTGTCAGACGGTTTAAGAAAACTTCTCACCTTCTGTTTTTGGACCAGCTTCACGTGACACGAATGTGGGCCCAGGCTGGGTCATCCAGGTTCTCAAGGGTGCATTTCTTGTTTCTACTGTGCACGTCCTCTGTTTCAAGTCCTTGTTTCTGGTGCTCATGCCTCTCTTCCTTCACTGACTGCACCGTGTTGATGGGCCACAAGCTCCAGGACTTTCCAGAGAAATGGAAGCAGGTATTTTAAAGACCTTCCATACCCAAAAGTTCTACCCTCGAGTTGGATTGATGGTTTGGCTGGTAGAGAATTCAGGTTCAGAAATTCTTCTTCTTCACAGTTTTCAGTCCTTATTCTACTGTTTTCTTGCTTCCACTGTTGCCTTTGAGAGATCCAAACCATTTTGGTCTTTATCTTTCTTCTTTTCATTCGGATTCTCTTTTTTTTTTCCTTATTGAGTTTAGGGAGAGAGGCAGGGAAAGAGAGAGAGAGATAGAAACATCGATGGGAGAGAACATCAATTGGCCACCTCCTGCATGCCCCCCACTGGTGACTGGGCCCACAACCTGGGCATGTGCCCTGACCTGGAACTGAACCAGCGACCTCCTAGTGCATGAATTGACACTCAACCCCTGAGCCACACTGCACACGGTCACTAATATATTGTTTGACCTTGTCCACACTTGCCAGCTTGCTCCAGACCTTCTTTTTGCTCTTCTCCTCTGTGGGTGACAGCTGATTCTTACACCAGATCCTTTTCCGCCCCCTTTCTGGGTGACGACTTGAGGGCTTATTAGCCCCCAGTGCCTGGTCCTCCACAGCCTTGGAGCGTGGAGGGTGGGCCTGTGCTGCGAGACAGGCTCCTTCCTCCTGCACAGGATGGGCTGAACTAGGAGGGTTCGCCACTCCCTGGAGACAGAGAGGAAATAGCTTACCCCACTCTTTTGGAGGCAGATCTGAGTAGCAGCTCAGCTCCCCAATGAATGTGGGTCCCCGGAGGCTTCACACTCCTGACAGTCACACAGTCGGCTGACATTTCTGTTTCTTCTTCCAACTCCACTGCAGCCATTTCCACTGCCCGAGCGTCAAACACGGCAGAAGCGAAGACTAAGTGGCCACTCCTTCTATCAGGATGTGCAGGAGGCTGTGCAGGATTCTGTAGACTCACCAGGTGTGGTTCTGGGAGGAGGGAGCCTCTCCAATTTCTGTTTTTTATGTGACCAGCACTTCCCGGGGTTCATGATTACGCCTGTCTCCTCTCTTGTTTGGTCACTGTTGGTCATGTCTACATTGTGTTTTCTCCTCCCCTTTTATTTGGGTGGCAAGGAGGGATGGATCCTTTTTTTTTTCCCCCTAGAGAGTAGGGCCTTAGTACTCCCTGAATATTTCACCACTTGAATCCAAAATTTAATGCCATACATTTTCACTGTAGAATATGCACATTTAAAATTTTTTTCTTTATTGATTTTTAGAGAGAAGAAGGGAGAGGGAGAGAGAGATAGAACCATCGATGAGAGAGAACATCGACTGGCCGCCTCCTGCATGCCCCCCACTGGGGATGGGCCCACAACCTGGGCATGTGCCCTGATTTGGAATCGAACCAGTGACTTCTTGATACATGGGTTGATGTTCAATCACTGAGCCACACCAGCCAGGCAGCACTGTACATTTTAGGAGTTAGGATGCAAGGTTCTCATTTTATCTCTTTCAATTTAAAATACACCAGTTACACATGATATATGTTAGGATACTTTAGGTCACAAATGAAAGAATATTGAGTTCCAGCTATAGTACCATTTTATCAGCACAACAGAGGAGAAATCTCCAGACCCGTTTGGCATGGGGTGGACTTTTATACAAATTATTTTAAGTTGAGATAAAAATGACACAACACGGAATTCACTGTTTTGCTATTTTAAAATGGAATAACTGAACCCCATCTTGTCTTGCGTAGGCACGTTCCTCTTGCTGGGTCAGCACCACGGAATCTCAGTGGTGCACACCAACTGGTCCTATCTCTCTATCTGCCCAAATGCCACCACATGTGACAGGGGGAGCAGCCTCCTCTGCTGCCTGGTTCCCTTTCCACCCGTGGAAATTAACCCTAATTTTTTTTTTTTTTTAATGAAAAGAAAATCTTTATTGTTGAGAGTGTTGCAGATACCCCATCCCCTTTCCCCCCATTGCTCCTTTCTTCCAGTTCCCGTCCCACCCCAGGCCTTCATGACCCTGTGGTCTGTGTCCATGCGTAATGCATATATGCATGTAAATTATTTGGTTAATCTCTTCCAGTCCCCTTCCCCATCCCTCTTAGATTCCTCAGCCTGTTCTATACTTCCACACTTCTGGTTCAATTTTAGTCATTCATTTATTTTGTTCATTCAATTTCACATATAAGTAAGATCATGTGATACTTGTCTTTCTCTGACTGACTTATTATTCTCAGCATAATACCCTCCAGGTCCATCCATGCTTTTTCAAAAGGTAAGAGATCCTTCTTTTTTATAGCTGCATAGTATTCCATTGTGTAAATGTACCAAAACCTTTGTATCTACTCATCTATTGATGGACACTTGGGCTGTTTCCAGATCTTAGCTATTGTGAATAGTGCTGCTACAAACATGGGGGTACATATATTCTTTCTGATTGGTGTTTCAGATATATTCCTAGGAGTAGGGTCACTGGGTCAAAAGAAAGATCAATTTTTAATTTTTTGAGGAAATTTCATTCTAGTTTCCCTAGTGGCTGCACCAGTCTGCACTCCTACCAGCAGTGCACTATGGGTCCCTTTTTCTCCATGTCCATGCCAATACTGTTGTTTGTTCATTTATTGATGGCAGCCATTCTGTGTGAGGTGATATCTCATTGTTATTTTAATTTGCATCTCTCTGATGATTAGTGACTTTGAGCATTATTTCATATGTCTTTTGGCCATTAGTATGTACTGTTTGGAGAAGTGTCTGTTTGGGTCCTCTGCCCATTTTTTCTTTTTCTTTTTTTATTGGATTGTTTGTCTTATTTTTGTTGAGTTGTATGAGTATTTTATATATTTTGGAAATGAACACCTTGTCAGATGTATCATTGGCCCATATATTCACCTAAACTGTGGGTCCCTTCTTCATTTTGATGCTGGTTTCTTTTGCTGTGCAGAAGCTTTTTAGTTTGATGTAGTCCCATTTGTTTATTTCTTCCTTTGTTGCTCTTGCCCTAGGCAAAGTATCAGTAAAAATTCTGCTGCATATAATGTCTGAAATTTTGCTACCTATGTTTTCTTCTAGGATTTTTATGAATTCACGAGTCACATTTAAGTCTTTTATCCATTTTGAGTTTATTCTTGTGTATGGTATAAGTTGATGGTCTAGTTTCATTATTTTGCATGTAGCTGTCCAATTTTCTCAACACCATTTATTGAAGAGACTGTCTTTACTCCATTGTATGCTTTTGCCAGCTTTGTCAAATATTAATTGAGCATAGTGGCTTGGGTCAATTTCTGGGTTCTCGGTTCTGTTCCTTTTTTTTTTTTTTTTTGGTACATGCCCCTAGCGGGAACTGAACCCAGGACTCTCTAGTCCACAGGCCGACGCTCCAACCACTGAGCAAAACCAGCCAGGGCTTTCTGTTCTGTTCCATTGATCAATATGCCTGCTCTTGTGCCAGTACCAGGCTGTTTTGATTACAGTGGCTCTGTAATATAGCTTGATATCCAGTAATGTGATCCCTCCAACTTTGTTGTTCTTTCTCAAGATTGCTCTGGCTATTTGTGGTCTTTTTTGGTTCCATATAAATTTTTGGAGTATTTGTTCTAGATCTTGGAAATATGCTATTGGTATTTTGATGGGGATTGCATTGAATCTATAGATTGCTTTGGGTGGTATGAACATTTTAGTGATGTTAATTCTTCCAATCCATGAACAAGTTATTCTTCCACTTGTTTATATCTTCCTTTGTCTCTTTTTTCAACATCTTGTAGATTTCCAAGTACAGGCCTTTTACCTCCTGGGTTAAGTTTTTTCCTAAGTATCTTAATTTTGATGTTGCAGTGGTAAATAGGATTGGATTTTTTTTTTTTTTTTTAGTTTCTCTTTCTGTGAGTTCATTATTAGTGTATAAAAATGCCATTGATTTCTTGGTGTTAATTTTGTATCCTGCTACATTGCTGAATTTATTTATTAAATACAATAGTTTTTAGTGAAGTCTTTGGGTTTTCTATGTACAATATCATGTCATCTGCAAACAATGACAGTTTTACTTTCTCCTTTCTTTTTGGATGCCTTTTATTATTTCTTGTCTGATTCCAGTACTATGTTGCATAAGAGTGGTGAAAGCAGATATCACTGTCTTGTTCCTGTTCTTAAGAAAAATGTTTTAGTTTTGCCTATTGAGTATAATGTTGGCTGTAGTTTTGTCATATATGGCCTTTATTATGTTGAGGTATGATTCCTCTGTTTCCACTTCGCTGAGAGTTTTTATTAAATATGGGTATTAAGTATTGTATTTTGTCTAATGCTTTTTCTAAATCTATTGATATGATCATGTGATTTTTATCTTTCAATTTGTCTATGTGATATATCACATTTATTGATTTTCAAATATTGTACCAGCCTTGCATCCCTGAAATAAATCTCCCTTAGTCACCGTGTATGATATTTTTAAATATATTACTGGATTCTATTTACTAATATTTTGTTGAGGATTTTAGCATCTATGGTCATTAGGGATATTGGTCTGTAATTCTCTTTCTTTCTTTCTTTTTTTTTATCCTTACCCGAGGACATTTATCTTCAGATAGTGCAGGAGAGAGAGAGGGAGGAAGAGAGAGAGAGAGAAACATCAACATGAGAGAGACACATTGAGTGGTTGCTACCCACATGACCCCAACCAAGGCTGGGAACAAACTGCAACTGAGGTATGTGCCCTTAGCAGGAACTGAACCCAGGCCTCTCTGGTCCACGGGCTGATGTTCCAACAACTGAGCCAAACCAGCCAGGGCTGTAATTTTCTTTCTTTATAGTATCTTTATCTGGTTTTGGAATTAGGATAACACTGGTCTCATGGAAAGAGCTTGGAAGTGTTTCTTCCTGTTGGATTTTTTGTAATAGTTTGAGGAGGATGGGTGTTAGTTCTTCTTTGAATGTTTGGTAAAACTCCCTTGTGAAGCTGGCTGAACCAGAGCTTTAATTTGCTGGTAGTTTTTCTCATTACTGTTTCAATTTCATCAGTTGTTATTAACTTATTTAGGTTTTCTGTTTCTTCTTGATTCAGTTTTGGAATCTTGTATTTTTTCATGAATTTGTCTATTTCATTCAGATTTTCCACCTTGTTGGCATATAGTTGCTCATATTATTTTCTTACAATCATTGAATTTCTGTGATGTCAGTTGTTGCTTTACTTCTTTTGTTTCTGATTTAATTTATTGGGATGCTCTCTCTTTGCTTCCTGGTGAATCTGGCTAGAGGTTCATCAATCTTGTTAATCTTTTTGAGGAATCAGCTCTTGGTTTCATTGTTCTTTTGTATTGTCTTTTTGTATCTTATATCATTTATTTCTACTCTGATCTTTATTATTTCCTTCCCTCTACATACTCTGGGCTTTTCTAGTTCTCTTTCTAATTCTTTAAGTTGTAAGGTTAGATAGTTAATTAGAAATGTTTCTTGTTTCTTCAGGTAGGCCTACTGTACTATGAACTTCCTTCTCATGACTTTTGCTACATCCCATAGATTTTGTGTTGTTGTGTGTTTAAATGTTTTTTAGTGTTTTTATTGTTGTTAATTACAAATCTCATGCCATTGTGATCTGAAAAGATGCTTTATATAATTTCAATCTTGAGCTTGTAGAGACTTTCTGTCTTAAAAAGTGGTCTATCTTTGAGATTTCCCTGTGCACTTGAGAAGAATGTATATTCTGCAGCTTTGGGGTGAAATGTTCTGTAAATGTCAATTAAATATATCTAATGTAGTGTGTGATTTAGGATCTCTTTTTCCTTGTTGATTGTTTGCCTAGAAGATCTGTCCAGTGATATCAGTGGGGTGTTAATGTCCCCTACTATGATTGTATTGCTGTCAATCTCTCCCTTAAAGTCCTCCAGATTTTATATATATATATATATATATATATATAGTTTGGTGCTCCTATATTGAGTGCATATATATTGACCAGGTTTATATCCTCTTGTTGTATTGATCCCTTCAGTATTACGAAGTTACCTTCATCGTCTTTTGTCATGGCCTTCATTTTGAAATCTATTTCTTCAAATGTGATTATAGCTACACCAGCTTTTATTTTGTTTCCATTGGCATGGAAAATTTTTTTCCATCCCTTCATTCATCCTGTGTGAGTCTTTTGTTCTGAGGTGGGTCTCTTATAGACAGCATATATATGGGCCATGGTTTCTTATCCGTTCAGCTAGCCTATGTCTTTTGATTGGAACATTTAAGTCATTTACATTTAAGGTTATTATTAATAGGTATTTATTTGTAGCCATTTTTATTCTCATTGCCTGCTCCCTTCCCCCCCCCCCCCCCCCCCCCCCCCCCCGCTTTCTTCTTCTTCTTCCAACAGTCCCTTTAACATTTCTTGCAGTGCTGGTTTGGTGGTAGTAAACTCCTTTAGTTTTTTTGGTTTTTTTTTGTTTTTTTTTGTCTGTGAGTCTCTTTATTTCACCTTCGATTTTGAATGACAGCCTTGCTGGATAGAGTAGTCTTGGATTCAGTCCCTTGCTTTTCATTACTCTGTATACTTCATGCCACTCCTTTTTGATCTGTAGTGTTTCTATTGAGAAATAAGCCAACAGCCTAATGGGAGCTTCCTTGTAGTTTTGTCTCTCTCTTGCTGCCTTTAAGATTATTTCTTTTTCTTTAACCTTTCCCATTTTAATTGTGATGTGTCTAGGTGTGGGCTTTTGTGAGTTCATTTTGATTGGGTCTCTCTGTGTTTCCTGAACTTGAGAGACTTTTTCCTTCGCCAGGTCATCTTTTCTGTCATTATTTCTTCATAGAGGTTCTCTATCCCTTGATCACTTTCTTCTCTTTCTGGTACTCTTATGATTCAAATGTTGCTATGTTTTATGTTGTCCCAAAGCTCCCTTAAACTGTCCTTCTGCTTTTTAATTTTTTTGTGTGTATGTATTTGCTGCTCTGATTGGTTTTTTTTTTCCTATCTTGTCTTCTAACTCACTGATTAAGTCCTCAGCTTCTTTTAATCTACTGTTGATTCCTTCCAGAGTATTCTTTATTTCAGTTATGTCATTCTTCATTTCCAATTGGTTCTGATTTATAGTTTCTATACTGTTTTCATGCTGATGAAGTTTCCACTAAGTTCATTGTACTTCTTGCTAAGTTATTTGAGCATCCTTTTCACCATTACTTTGAACTCTATATCTGATAAATTGCTTGCCTCTATTTCATTTAGCTCTTTTTCTGGAGATTCCTCTTCTCCTTTCATTTTGGGCCTGTTTCTTTGTTTCCCTATTTTTGCTGTTTCTATTTTATTTTATTTTTCTATGTACTGGATAAGACTGCTATGCCTCCCAGTTGTAGTGAGGAGCCTTCTTGTGGGACCCAGTGGAGTAGTCTCCTTGATCATCTGAGCTGAATGCTTTAGGAATGTGTGGGTTATGTAGGCCATCCTGTTGAATTTGGATCTTGATTGCTGTTGTCAGTTTGTGGGTGAGCTCAGCCATCAGGGTTGTTGACTGTGAGTCTCCACCCACTTCTTGTCATGTCAAATGTTATATAGGTGTTGATAGAACAGAACAAAACACAACCAGACCAGACCAAAAACAACACAGAAAAAAAAATCAACAATAACAATAATAAAAACAACAGCTTCAACAAAAAGACTAAAATACAAGCAAGCAAACAATAAAACACACACACACAAATACAAAGAATACTAGAAGGCACAAGAACAAAAGAATTAGAGGAGGAGGGAAAATGATATGAAAGAAAAGAGGGAAGAGACCACACATAGGGTAAGTATAAAAAATAAAAGAGCCCTGGCTGGTTTGGCTCAGCCTATGGACTGAAGGGTCATGGGTTCAGTTCCCAGTAAAGGGCACATACCTGGGTGACAGTATTTCCAGTTAGCTATTTTTCATGTCCAGTGTTCTGCAGTTTAGCCTCAAGTCCAGTTCTGTGCTAGGAGCAGATGGAACTTCCTTAGGCTTCAGCCATCTTCCTTCCTGTTCAACCCTGATTTAAAAGTGACTTTTCACCCTGTCCAGTGGCTCAGTTGGTTGGAGCATAGTCCTGTATGCCGAAAGGTAGTGGGTTCGATTACTGGTCAGGGCATGTACCCAGGTTGCATGTTTGATCCCCAGTCGAGACTGATCAATGTTTCTTTCACATCGAGTTTCTCTCCTCTAGGTGAGGATTAAGAAAAAATCATAATAATAAATAAAAGTGACCTTTCACCTACAAATGGTGAACTTCCTTCTTTTTCTGTTATCGGTGAGGATTTGAACAAGAAAAAAAGTCACTTAAGGACTTCGGATAGCATCTGAAAGTAGACCACGTGCGTAGTCTGAGCCCAGTGATAAGAACACTGGCCAGGGGTCAAAAGCAGGGGCTGCCAACCCAACGCTGGTCCTTTCCTGGCTGCGTGGCTCGAGCAAGTCAAGTGTCCTTTGTGTACATATGATTTATTTTCTGTGAAATTCAAATCAGCAATCATTATGTGTTTTTACTAACAGAGATGATCCTGAGCGCTAGAGATTAGAAAGGAAGAAAAAGGATGGGAAACTGCTCCAAAATAACTTCCCTTTCACATATCTATGATACTTTTAAAAATATAATTATAGCCCTGGCCAGTTTGGCATAGTGGTTAGAGTGTCAGCCCACGGACCAGGGAGTATTGGGTTCGATTCCAGTCAAGGGCATGTACCTCGGTTCAGTTCTGTCCCCTGCCCTAGTCAGAGTCGTGCGGGAGGCATCCAGTCAATATGTCTCACATCGGTGTTTCCCTCTCTCTCTCTCTCTCTCTCCCTTCCTCCCACTCTATCTGAAGATAAGTGGAAAAACATATATTTATATAAATATACAGATAATTATATATATATAATTACAGCCGGCCCTCAGTATCTGCAGGTTCAATAAACTGCAGCTCGAACATATTCGGAACTAATTCCCTAGAAAGTTTCAAAAAGTAAAATTTGAATTTGCTGTGTTTGAGCACTACACTGAATCCACACAAATAAAGTGGTGTGTAGGCCTATTTGCATGTACCCTATCATGCAAATGTAGGTTATTTGCAATTGACTCTCTTGTCTTTTTATTCTTGTCTTGTCTTTTTATTCTTGATTTATAAGAGTTCTTTACATATTTTGAATACAAGTCCCTTATTAGATTTGCAAATATTTTCTCCTGTTTTGAGGGTTGTCTTTTCACCTTTCTGATGATATCATTTACAGGACTAGAGTTTTTTGTGTTTTTTTCAGTCCTTACCAGAGGATATTTTTCCATTCATCTTCAGATAGAGCGGGAGGAAGGGAGGGAGGCGGAGAGAGAGAGAGACATCAATGTGAGAGAGACACATCAACTGGTTGCCTCCCGCATCACCCCGACCAGGGTTGGGGACTGAACAGCAACCGAGGTACATGCCCTTGACTGGAATCGAACCCGCGACTCTTTTGTCCACAGACCAAAGCTCTAACTGCTGAGCCAAACCGGCCAAGGCAGGACTAAAGTTTGTAATTTTGATGAAGTTCAGTGTACTTAGTGTTTTTCTCTCATGGCTTGTATTTTTGTATTAGACGGAAGAAATCGTCGCCGCACCCAGATCACGAGACGCATTCCTGCGTTTTCCCCCTGGTGTCGTAGTTCTCACGTGTACTCAGATGCATTTGAATTAACGTGTGCATGTTAATACCAGGCTCTGCTTCGGTTTTGCACGCACATGTGTAGCTGTCCCAGCACAGGGGTAGTTACTGAAACAGCCAGGGTCTAGTTGACCTTGAACAACACGGGCTGAGGTGCCAGCCCCTTGCAGTAGAACCTCCTGCATATAACTGGAGTCCTCGAGAACCTGGCTGCAGAGCCTGGACTAAAGCCTTACCGAGGGCACAGCAGTCGGTGAACATGTTTTTTAACTTTTTTTTTCCTGCATTGATTTTAGAGAGAGAGGAGGGGAGAGGGAGAGAGAGATGGAAACATTGATGAGCGAGAACATCAATGGGCCGCCCCCTGCATGCCCCCACTGGGGATCCGGCCCCCCACCTGGGCATGTGCCCTGATCAGGAATCGAACCTCTTGGTGCAGGGTTGACGCTCCCCCACTGAGCCACACCAGCCAGGCAACACATATGTTATATGTTACATGTATTATAGACTGTGTTTGTACAATAACGTAAGCTATAGAAAAGAAATTGTTATCAAGAAAATTATAAGGAAAAGACAATCCACGTACAGCACTGTATTTATTTACTGAAAAACTCACCCTGTTGGAGGACCCATGCAGTTCAAATCCGTGTTGCTCAAGAGTCCAAGGTATTCTGTCCACAGTGAGCTGTCTGGACGCCCTTGCTGAAGGTCAGTGCAAGGGGCGTTCAGATCCTGTCTCGTTGGTCTGTGTCTCTGTGTGTCTGCCCTATTATCCAGCCAGAATTACTGTCCTAATTCCCGTGGCTTTGTCATTACTTTGGAAATCGGAACGTTGGAATCTTCCAACTTGGTTCTTTTTCAAGATTGTTTAGCTATTATGTTTGCTTTGCTTTGTGATAAGGATTTGAGGGTTAGCTTGATTGACATTTTCTGCAATAAGAGAAGCTGAGATTTTGACAGAGACTTCATTGATTCTATAGATCAATTTGGGAATATTTTCATATTCACAATTTTAAATATTCTCATCCATGAACATAGCTCATTTGTTTTCAGATCTTCTTTCACTTCTTAATTTTTCAAGCATGATTCCTTTACTTCTCTGAACACATTTAAAACGACTCCTCTGAAGTCTTTGTCCACTAGGTGCACATGTCTGGGTCCCACAGAGGCCCTTCCGACCGCCTGCTTTCTGTTCCGGTCCACAGGCGATGCTTCCCCGAGTCCACGCACGCCCCGTTTTCTCTTCGGGTTGATGCAGGGCATTTTCGGTGATGTACAGAGACGTGTGGACGCTGATCCCTCCCCACCAAGCGCTTGTCGATATTTGCTGTTGGCTTGTACATTTCTCTCATCTCCTGGCTGGACTAGTGCCCTGGCAGTGGGCAGCCTGTGATGTGGGCAGTGTCCCTGCCCACCAGGAATGACCGTGGTCTCTGATCTTCCTGATGAGCTGCTTGCTGGTTCGCTGTTGGTGCCACACTGAGATTTTAGCCTCTTTCGATTGCCTGCTGATTCCTCTGTTGTTTTCTACATACCCTGGGATATCACTTGCTTCACCCCTTGAGGCAGTGAACGTCCGTTGTCTTTGCAGGTACAGGCATCACCGTCTTCGAGGCTTGTGCCCACTCAAGAGGCCCTCCTGAGCTCCTCTTGTCCTGCTTCTCCGCTGACCTTCCAGCTGTGCTGTGTAGCTTGTTACTACCGTATCTTCAGGTTACGAGCCTCCTTGCAACTGCTCCCTCCCAGGACCTTCCCTGTTTCCAGCCACAGTCTTGGCTGTGAACTCCTGGTGATCTGTTCTGGAGAACTGGCCTTAGCCCTGCAGGGAGACTGGGAGCCTGGTGTCCTCTCAGGCTACCTGTCCCCTACGAGACCCGTGTGTGCACTGGGGCCGAGGGCGAGGATGCTGCGCAGCTGCTCCGGGGGTGACACCTTCTCTCAGCAGGACATTGGTGGGGACCTTCATCCTGATCTCCCTGTGGAACGTCTGCCCACAAGTGGGGGCAGGGTGAGGGAGTCCCGCTTCCCTTGGATGAACTTCTCTGGAGCAGAACTTGTGCAACAGGGAGCTGGGTGTGGAGAGCAAAGGAG
The DNA here is from genome assembly GCF_014108415.1 of Molossus molossus. Lineage (NCBI taxonomy): Eukaryota > Metazoa > Chordata > Mammalia > Chiroptera > Molossidae > Molossus > Molossus molossus. The sequence continues at coordinate 508,739 of NW_023425365.1, read as the reverse complement.
AGCCTGGTGGCCCGCTCCTTGTGGGTGAAACCGCAGCTGCCGCGTGGGAGCTGGGAGGAAGCTTGCCTCTTTGGCCGCGTCCACCCAGAGCGAGGCTCCGTCCAGCTGAGCTTGGGGGAGGCCGGCGGAGGGGGTCATGGCCCAAATGACACGCACGCTCCTGCTCTTCCTGAGAATGTAGTTTTCCCTGAATACATACTTTCCATTTGCTGTAGGACAATTTCCAAAGATTTGTAAAAGTTATATATATACTTATTTTTCCAGTTAAATAACAGTTTTGTTGGAGTTTCCACCAAAGTCCTCATTCCAGAAATCTGACTCCATGTTTTATTCTTAGGCACTGACGTTAGAGGGGTGTGCGAAGGGGGTGGTGGAGACAGCACGTGCCTCTCTGCACAAGGGAGGCGGCCGCAGGGGCTGCCGGGGAGGAGGGCCTAGGCTGGGGGGCAAGGGCCCGGCAGCAGGGAGAGGGCCCTTAACGATGTCCTTGGGCTGAAGTACGGGGCGGAACCTGCCCGCGCCCACCCAAGTAACAGTCGACGGGCCGTCCCTGGCGTGCATGCTAGAGACTGCAAATGCCTATCCCAGTTGAAAGTTGAACCGACAAGATCAACACAAATGGCTAGTGTTTTTCTTCCATTTGAGTAGGACTCAGATGGACTTTGCTCCTTGCAGTCTGTACGTGGTCTTGGGGATGGAGAACGATTCACAGAAAAATTAAGTTCAGTATAGAGCATCTAACCTGACGGACACTGGAACGTGGTTTTAGGAGAGTCCCCTCATTAATGCATGCAGTGTGTGGGTCTGAAAACCTGTGAAAGATCACTGCCTGGGAAGCACAGTCTGTTTTCAACATCCCCGGGAAAAAGTATGCCTAGAAACCAGGAACAGAAATTGTGTTTTCTGACTCAAATATGTTTCAGTTCCATGAATGGGAATTTCCTGCTTGTCCACACATCTGTTCCACTGGTCATCTTTGAAAAATCTGACTGACTTTAATTTTTAGGATTGACTGGGGTGAAGGTCAGATAAGAATAAAACTCAGACAAGAATGGGACGTTTTTGTTTTTTTTTTATATTGATTTTAGAAAGAGAGGAAGGGAGAGGGGGAGAGAGATAGAAACATGGATGAGAGAGAACATCAATGGGCCAACTCCTGCACGCCCCCCACTGGGGATCGGGCCCACAACCTGGGCATGTGCCCTGACCGGGAATGGAACCGGCGACCTCTTGGTGCATGGGTCGTACTCAACCACTGAGCCACAACAGCTGGGGTACGCTTAGGTTTTTAAAGCAAGAAGACTGGACCTTCTGCTTTCGAAGATTCCTTTCAGATCTTTTTTTTAAATTCTGCAACATAAAAACCACATGAGAGACAGAGAGAAAAAAATTCCGCTGCTTACGCTGAACTGCTGCTCAGATTGTTCGGGTAGATGCCCAGCTCGTGCTGCCGGAGGAAACCCTTAGCGACTGTTCTCGGAGACTCAGAACCCCGATCATGAGAAGGCGCTGACGTCTCAAAGAAACCCTGTCTGTGTCTTTCAGATCCAGCAGAGGTGACAGAGGCTTGGCCACTGTAATGATTAAAAATGTGATCACTGGTTGCTTGGTTTAATGTGTTCTGAGAATCAGGGACCTGGCAGCTCGGTGGCCGTGGAGAGGAGAGGCAGTCGAGACCCCAGGCAGACAGTTTTGGGCTGTGGCAGGAAGGGACGGAGAAGACCCTGAGCGGGCTTTGCCGGGGCGCCCCTGGAAGCTGGGGGCTCCCAGGCCTGCAGTTCCCCTGAGAACAGCCAAGCAGGTGAGAGAGCATCAGGTGTTTTAGTTGCAGATGCCTGGATATCAAAGTCAGGAGCCAAAAATTCTACAAACTTGCCCACCCGTTCTTCCTCTCCCCCCAGAAAAACACACACGCAAAACCTCTTAGAAAAAGTGCCGGTTACACCACAGGGACATATCAGTCCCTCCCGCCAGCTGAGCCATCCTGTGAACCTGTTCTTGTATTTGAAATGGTTTCCCTTTTGCAAATGGTGGGGAAACCTCACCTGAGAAACTACATGTTGAGATGTTTCCAGAGAACGTGCTCTGCGGATGCCTTTGGGAGAGCTGGGTTCACTCGCCCTCCAGCCCCGCCTCTGGTGGCTCTCTGGGGCCACCTTGCTTCGCATGGACACCCCTTCCCAGGGGCACTGGACAGCCCGGCCCGCCGCGCTGGCTTGTGTTGGGGATTGTGTTTGGACTGCGGGGCAGGACCGCCTGAGTTCCCTGCACGGGCAGGCTCGCTGCGTCCCTGCGTGGCTGTGCCCACAAGGGTGCATGGGCCCCCCTTGGAAATGGCTCTGCTTTGGGGCAGTTTGCTCCAGCCCTGCAGGCAGAGGGGCGCCCAGCTGCTCTGTTCCTAGGGGCTCCATCCAGGATCAGAGCAGTCCGAGGATCTCTGTTCCAGTTGCGTTGGACTCCAGAGTTTAAAAAGTTCTTTCTCATGGTGATCAGCAGTTGCTTTCCTAAGACCTCTCTCCCCTGGTGTCAGCTGCCTTCCAGAGCTAACGCTTGACCCTCTGTCGTCCCAGTAGTCTGGCTTGGGGTCTGAGGTCACTGACCCCACAGTGAGGGCCGAGCCCTGGATTGCTGGCTTGGACTTCCAGCACTGCACTTTGTACTCTATAGACGAGAGCGGGCACCCTCATCTTGTTCCTATGTTAGGGAAAAGCTTTAATTTCCACTGTTGATGGTAATGTTACCTGTGGGCTTTCTATAGATGGCCGTTGTTAAGTTGAGGTCATTTCTTTTTTTTTAATCCTCACCTGAGGATATTTTTTCAAATATCTTCAGACAGAGTGGGAGGGGGAGAGAGAGAGAGAGAAAGAGTGAGAAACATTGACACGAGAGGGACACGTGGATTGGTTTCCCCCCACATGACCCCAGCCGGGGCCGGGAACGAACCACAACTGAGGTACATGCTCTTGGGCAGAATCGAACCCGTGACTCTGTGGTCTGCAGGCTGATGCTCTTAACCACGGAGCCAAACTGGCCAGAGCGAGGTCATTTCTTTCCATGTTCCTTTTTTTAATTTATTTTTTATTGACTCTCAGAAAAGAGAGGAAAGATGGGGGGGCGGGGAGAGAGAAGATGAGAGGAGCACTGATTTGTTGTTCCACCTAATTATCCATTCCTCTGCCGTTCCGGGGCGTGCCCTGACGGGGGATAAACCTGCAGCCCTGGCGGGTCAGGACGGTGCTTACCCGCCGAGCAACCCCGCCAGGCCGACTTCTAGTTTTATGTGTGTGTGTGTGTGTGTGTGTGTGTGTGTGTTTATCACAAAAGGATGCTACATTTTATTAAATTATTTTTCCGCATTTTTAAAAGATGCTCATCTGATTTTTTCCCTCATTTTGTTAATGCGGTATATCACTTTTATTGATGTGCAAAATTAAACCATCCTTGCATTTATGGATAAATCCCACTTGATCGTGGTGTCTTAGCCTTTTAATGTGCTCTTAAATTTAGTTTGCTAGTTTTTGTTGGGAATCTTGGCTTCTATACTCATTGGGGATGTTGGTCTGTATTTTTCTTGTAGTGTCATTTCTTGGTTTCGGTTTTAAGGTAATGCTGGCCTTATGTAAGAAGTTAGAAAGTACTTCCTCCTCCTCAACTTTTTGGGAAGAATTTTAGAAGGTACGTATTCATTCTTCCTGAAATAATTGGTAGAATTCACCAGTGACGCCATCTAGTCCTGGACTTTCTTTTATGGGGAGGTTTTTGATGACTTATTCAATGGCTTTACTCAGTATTGGTCTGTTCAGATTGTCCATTTCTTCATGATTCAATCTTGGTAGGCTGTATGTTTCTAGGAATTTAACCACTTCCAGGTTTTCCAGTGTGCCGGCATATGATTGTCTACAGCAGTCCTCACAACCCTGTTCATTTCTGCAGCACTGGTTACAAGGCATCCACTTCCTTCTGATTTCTTTAATTGGCATCTTCTCTTTTTTCTTAGTCTAGCTAAAGGTCTGACAATTTTGTTGATTCCCCTCCCCACAAAAACAGCCCTTAGTTTTGTTGAATTTTAAAAATTTTCTATTTCATTCGACTCTAGTCTCATTATTTTCTTTCTCATTGTAACTTTGGGCTTAGGTTCTTCTTTCTGGTTCCAGCCGGGGCTCGTTCCACGCGCCTCAGCCTCGTGACTGGGCCACTGGTGGGAATGTAACTCAGGGCTCAACTACATGCTTCCCCGAGAGTTGAGGTGGCCCATGAACAAGGCGGGGTCTCTTCCACCCGATTGGGCTCTGCCGGAATGTAGCCTGGGGTTCCCAGAGCCTGCCTCTTGGCTCACCGGGGAAGCTGCCTGTGGAGGGAGAGAAGGCGGCCGGCACAGGCGGCAGGAGCCCAGGCCGTAGCTGAAGCTGGAGAGCGGAGACGGGAGGAAACAGTCACACAGCTCTCGGCCCCGGGCCCCTAGCCCACCTCACCGTGCTGTGCGGTCCTGGGAGCCGCATTCCCGCCTCCCTCTCGCTCTCCCTCTCGCTCTCCCTCTCGCTCTCCCTCTCGCTCTCCCTCTCGCTCTCCCTTGCTCCCTCTCTTGTCCTCGGCCATCCGAGCCAGGTTTGGGCCGCTAGTGATCGAAGCTGGATGGAACGACGTGGCAGTGTATTTTGTTGTTGTGAAAAACGACAGGAGGTGACTCGGGTAGGATTCCTGACATCAATGAATCTGTTTATTTTATTTCTACCTCTCTAGATCCCAGTTCCTTCTTTCTCTCTAGAGAACATAACAACTTCTTCATCCGCTTTCCCCCAAGACCGGCACTTCCCCCTTTCACGGTGCCAGGCACCGCCGGAGCCTCTGTTTATAAGAGAACTGAGTACATGTATTTATGAAAACCCCAGAGACTCCGCTAACCTCTTCACATGTATTATGTAAATTTTTTGGTTCAACATAGCTTGGGAACTGAGTCCTGTTTTTATCTCTGTTTTATAGATGAAGACCCTGAGGGACAGGAGGTGAAGTAACGCAGGCAGGGAGTTGTCACACCGGGATTTGAACTCAAATCTATTTGCTCTTAAATCCCTCATGCTCATTGTCCTTTCATGTTCCTGGGACCTGAGCGTGTGTCCATACAACCAGACGTCCGTTTCCAGGATAAAGTTGGACAGCTGCTTCAGAACACCAATAACACATCTTCACAGCTAAAGCACAAACTAACTGTGTTAGGTCCACAAGTAAGAATATCATCGTTTACGCAAAAGAGAACAGGGACGTGTCACCAGTGGTGAGGCCTCGAGTCCTCGGGGTGCTCCCCGTTCGCACAGACCACTACTCTCGTCTCGGGGACAGCTGGGCCAGGGCACGAGGACACTGAGGGCTGGGACGGCCTTCATCTGCACACAGTGACGAGGAACACAGTGTCCAGGGCACATGTTGGGGTGGTGTCAGAGCTGGGAGGAAGAGAGGTTGTTATCATTCTTCTTGTGGGATCAGAGAAGAAATACCCCAGTGAGGATGCTGGTCACCTTTATAGTTCACTTTCCACAACTATTTTCACAAAGCTCTTCGAAATGTGCCTGGGGAACTGGATTTTCTTATGTATTTGCCAAGCTTCGGGAGCATTGTGTCAAAGTATGTGATTTCTTCGTGAAATCCAGTAACTTGGACCTTTGGAAAGGTTCCAGATATTGCAGGGGAAGGATGCCATTATTAATGCATAGTTGATAAGACTGTTACTGATTGAACTATGGTACATCTAGCCAGCAAGGCTAATTCATATGACATTTGGCAGCTACACAACTTACCACCAAATTTTTCTAGGTGCACTCTTACAGATTAAACAATTTCTCTCTTCCTTCCTTTCTTCCTTTTTCTATCTTCCTTTTTCTTTCTTTCTTTCCTGCCTTCTTTCTTTCTTAGCTGAGGTATACGTGAGTTTTAGAATGTATTGATAATCGAGGTATAATTGAAATAGTCTTTGATTCTTCAAGGAAAGTGTCCTAAGTCAGATACTTCTTAGACAATAAATATTTTTCTTCCCCGTTGAGGTCAAGAGCAGCTGCACCTGCAAATGAGCTTCTTTGTCTCCAGACCCTTGTGTGCTCTGCTCTCTGTACACCCTTGCACACATGCCAAGTGGGCGCCTCTGTGGAGAAGCGGAACATCCGGCAGAGATTTCTACCAAAAGCTTCGCGAGGTCTCCATGTTCTCAGGGAAACGTGAGTACTCCATGTGATCAAACCAATGCAACGTCATTATCACAAATCTCCACCCACTCCTCTTGTTCACCGTGTATGTGTATATGTGTATGCACGCATGCATGTGTGTACATCTATTATGTGTATGTAGGTATGTGCCTGTGTGTATTGTATAAGTGTGTGTACACATGTGCGTTTATGTGAGTGTATATATGTAAATGTGTATGCATGCATGTATGTGTGTGAGTGCGTGTGTACATACGTGGGTGATGTCTACTCTGCACCAGGCAGTCTAAGCCTAGGGATCCAGAGCGACAAGTTCTCTGTCTCCGGAAGCCGACCGAGCCCTGTGCAGACAGTCGACAAGTCAGCTGGCAGTTGCGCAGTTAATTCCTGGAGGATTCGTGCATGAGGAAGGGGAGGAAGGGGAGAGGAGCGGTGGCATGGCAAGGAAGGAGTCACTGCAGGAGACACCAGGGGTGAATGAGTGAAGATTCATGCATAAAGGTCCGTGGGCGGATGTGGGTCAGAATGTTCTCAGCAAGGGGACGAGAAGGACCTGGGTGTTCAAGCCTGGGTGTTTGGGTGAGCGGAGGGAGGCCAGTGAGGAGAGCAGGGGAGGTTAGGTCAGGTTGGCCTCCTACATCAAGTAAACACTTTGACTTTGTGATAACGCCAAGAAGCCCTAGGCAGATTGTAATAAGGCTCTTTAAAAAGTTATTAAGCATTGGAAACCGGTCGTGTAAAATTTTAATTTCGCTGGGTTGAACTTGATCTATTTATAACATGAAGGCATGACTCAGCTATAATAAATATAAGACCCTGGGGCACGTTTTGATGAGTTTTGACAGATGTGTGTAAATGTGCACACTTCTGAACCACCCCAGTGAGCGGGAAGCATTCCCAGCACCAGGAAGCTGCCCCTTTCAAGCTGGTCACTGCTCTCCCGGAGTCAGTCACAATCCTGATTTCTGTCACCCAGATTCGTTTTCCCTGTTTTTGAGCTTTGCCAAGGATACATATTTATGCTTTATAATCTCAAGAGTATACATTGTTTCCCCTTCTCCAGTATTAGACTAAATATTTTATACACAAAAATAGTCGTCGGCATGCATGTTTTCACATACATCAGTGTGTGCGTGTAAATGTCCATATACGCCGCTCATATGTGTGCACATTTTGTGTAGGTGTGAAATAGTAACAATGGCTGCCGTTAACTTAGCGCCCATTCTTTGCAGGCAACTGGGGGCTTGACATTTACTATCTAATGCTCGCATCAATTTTGCAACATAAATATCATTCCCAGGATCTGAGGAGAAGTTGGAGATAGGAGCCCTGGCCGGTTTGGCTCAGAGGTTAGAGGGTAGGCCCGGGTTCGGTTCCTGCTAAGGGCAGTACCTCGGTTGCAGTTTGTGCCCGGCCCGGTTGGGGTCATACAGGTGGCATCCAGTTGATGTGTCTCTCTCACATCGATGTTTCTCTCTCTCTCTTCCTCCCTCTGTCCCTCCTGCTTTATCTGAAGATAAATGCAAAAATGTCCTCGGTTGAGGATTAAAAAAAAAAAAAAGGAGTTGGAGACAGGAAAGACTGAACACTGAAGGAACACAGGTTGTGAGCGGCTGAGCTGGGATCACTCCTGGAATTCCCCTCCCGCCCATCAGCAGAGGTGATTCGGGCTGGCCTTGCGCAGTGAGCCGGGGTGCTCGGCAGTGGCCCTGCCTCCGCATCAGCTGGGAGGACATAGACGGGACACCCGTTGGTGCTGAGGCACTGCCTGGACGGCCCCCGCTGGCACCATGTCCTTTTGGTGGCATAAGGTTTTAAGTCAATGTAAACCCTCACTTGCTCAAATTTGTTTACCAGAGGGATGGCTCACTCCACAGGATCTCATGGGACGCCCTAGTATGAGTTTCGGTCGCACTGGGGGTGTGACAAACCACAGAAAAGGGGAACCAGTCCACCCACCAGGTGCCCAAGGGCGTTGCAGAGCCCCCCAGCTGCAGCCCGCCCTCACCCTCTACTTCCCCGTGGGGGCTGAGACTTGCTTGGCAAGTGGTGGTGCTCAATAAAGACCGTAGAGAATGACCATAAAGGGAATGAGTGACCTCTCCTAGAGCTCAGCAGGGTTAGGCAGTGGACAGCCCCTCCTTCAGACCTCAGTGCTGCATCCCAGTTGTTCCCCACTTGGAGGGTGACACCGAGTCCCTGTGGTGACTCGGGAAGTGCTCTGCAGGGGAGGGAAAGGAGCTCACTGGAGCCCAGCACACTTGGGGAGGATGGGACGTTCTGGCCTGGGATTGCTCCTCCTTCAGCCCTCCACAGACACATGACCTTGGGACCTTTGGTCGTGTCCTCTGAGTTTCTGCATCTTTAAGGAAGGAGATGAAAGTAATAATGATAAGCAGTGTTGTTGAAATGCTTAGTGCCCCACTCTGCTGGTGACTGCATGTTTTCATCTTCAATCTTTGGGTATCCTTATGATGATCCCATTTCTCAGATGAGAAAACTGAGGCTTAGAGGGCTTGGCCAACTTGCCCAAGACTACATAACTGGGGCAGGCAGAGCTGGGACCCAGCATGAGCCAGGCTCCAAATCCCAGCTGTCCTTGCAAACTCTGCATGTCCACCAGCTACAAATGCACCATTAACCTCCTACTCTTGCATCTGAAGCGTGAGAGACTTTCCAGCTGTTACAGCCCAGCTTCGCTTTCCCTGCAAAGCTCCAGTAAAGATTTCATAGAGTTTATTAAAAATGAGGAAACACTTCCCCCGAGAATGTTCCTGCTGGACTGGCCTATGATGCCCAGCAGAGGGCAGTGTAGGCTCGGGCCCTAGCGGTCCAGCCCCTGGGCCGGGAACTGCGGATCTAAGCTTCTGGAACAAACCAGTCTCCTCTGGAAAGGGTTGCATCTCCCTGGAGAGGACCAGGAAGAGCGCACAGCAAGGATTCAGATGAAATGCCGTTGCATTCGGCGGCACGGTTTGAATATCATTCCTTGGAAAGTGTCAGACATTTCTCTATGAGACAGTTCTCATTCCATGAGAACGTGGTAAAGGGTTGTGCTTTCTCTCAGCTCTGTTTACAGAAGGCATTAGCGTGCCTCTCACAGAAGCTGGTGATGGTCACGTGCCTGGAGAAGGACCGTTTGAAGACTCTGCATGTCACAGGTGGCTTTAAGGCCTTTACATTTTTCTAGATTATTTCCCTTTTCACGTACAAGCTCCTGGATTCAGAACCGAGTGCCAGACCACGGCAGTGAAGACTCTGCAAGTGGCCCTGCCTCAGCTCCCCGGCCACCCCCGCGGGTCCTGCGGGGACCGGCTCGCTTTGCCCCCATCGGTCTGGTTCCCCGTAATGAATGAGGTTCCGTTATCACTGCTGAGCACTTACTGTATGAGAGCATTTATAAACAAAGCAATTCAACAAAGATAGGGAATAAAAAATGCTGGGACACTAATCATGTTGGGTGTGTATTTTTTATCCTCACCCGAGGACATTTTTCCATTTTTATTAAGAAAGAGAGGGAGGGAGGGAGAGGGAAGGAGGGAGAGAGAGAGGGAGAGAGAGACATGGACGTGAAAGGGACACATCGAGTGGCTGCCTCCCGCACGACCAGCCAGGGCCGGGGATGACTCACAACTGAGGAACATGCCGTTGACTGGAATCAAACCCGAAACTCATTGGTCCGCGGGCAGGAGCTCGAACTGCTGAGCCAAACTGGCCAGGGCCATGCTGGATACGTTTTAGTGCTTTATCTGAATGACCACGTTGAACCCTCACAACAACCTCACCGGAGCTGCTGTCATCACCCCCTTTTCACAGGGGGGACGAGCAGAGCACAGAGATGCTAAGCAACTTGCCCAAGATCACAGAGCTAGTAGGTGGCCGAGCGGGGATTCATGCCAGAGGGCCTGCCCCAGAGCCTGTGTTCTTCCTTCCCACCCTCTCTGCCTTCAGGGAGGCTGGCACGGTTGGCACGTCCAGGGCGCCTTGGGAAAGAATGGCCTTCCCCCGGCCCGGCCGTGGTGGGTTCCAGACTCTTCTCCCTGAGTGCTGGGCGTGGACGGGGCTGGCTGTGCCCCTGGCAGGCTGGCGTGTGGGCGTGTGAGGACCCTGCTCCCTGTTCCGTCTGGGGAACGCGGAGCTGTGGGCTCCCCCGTCTCCTGGTGGGGCCAGGCGGCCTGGAGAGGTGCTGGCCCGATCCTGTCCCTGCCCTGTCCCACGTCCCTGCACCTGCCGGGTAAACTCCTGCTGGGGCCTCGTCTCGGTCGGTTCCTGGGGGAAGGAAGACAGGAGAGGGGACAGTGTCTACGTCTGACCGTAATGGGACTTTCTGAAGATACCAAAGGATTTGTGGGGATGACTTAATTCCCATTCTGGAACAAGAGTTCGCATCCGTTTAAATGAACACACTGAGGAAAATAATAACCCAAAGAAGATAAACAGGGTTTCAGACCCTCTCTGTAAGGAGCCGGTCCCCCGTCTTCCTGCACAGAGCACAGATTACAGACAGACAGACAGACAGCTGTTTCTGGAGGGAGGAATCTCTCTGCCCAGATTCAGAACTGACCCGTGTTCTCTCTGGGGGCCAGGTGTCTGCTGGGGAGGGCACATCGTAGATGGAAGTGGTTCATTCATGGAGTCTCTGAACCGGGGTCCTCTAGCAGCACTGATGACTGTCACCGTGTGCCAGGCGTCGTCAGGGGCCCGCGGGGACCGGGCCGGGCCGCCCATGCCGCTCCTGGGCTGTCACTCCTGCTGCACCGCCTTCCGTCTCGGCGTCAGACGCCAGGCTCCCGAGTTCCTCTTTCTCTCCTCCACGCCTGAGCCCCTTCCAGTAATGACAGAGCAGGTGGGCAGGCGTGAGCAGGGCAGGAACCGCAGGCCAGGTACAGAAAGGCGCGGCCGGAAAGTCCCGGGAGCAGAGCCGCGTGCAAAACTAGACCAAACAACTACTATAGGTTAGCAGCCGTTCTCACCCTGTGGGTCGTGACCCCTTTGGGGGTCGAACGACCCTTTCACAGGGGTTGCCTAAGATGTAACAGTAGCAAAATTATAGTTATGAAGTAGCAACAAAAATAATTTTCTGGCTGGGGGTCACCACAGCATGAGGTCCTGGGTTAAAGGGCCGCGGCACCAGGAAGGTTGAGAACCGCGGGGTGAGAGGGAGAACAGGGGCCAGAGGAGGGCCTCAGGGCCCATCACACACTCCTGGAACAGAGCCAGGGTTTGGGTCAAACCTGAGATGACATCCAGGCCTCAGCGGTTTCCGCTCCAGGCCCAGAAGAGCGGCAGGACCGGATGAGGCGATGCCATGCCGACCTCAGCACCGACCGAGGGCCCGCTGCCCTGACGCCCTGGCCGAAGAGACCACCACCCTGAACCGTCTGTGAAGCTGATGGACATTTTATTGAAATCCTCCCCCGGGACCTCCCCTGAAGTCCTGCCTTGAGAAAACAGATACAAACCCTTAAGGCAAGGACTCAGTATGTACTCTCTCTCTGTAGAGCATGCCCCCGCCTTCCTCCATTCTTTTTAAATTTTTATTATTTTTTTTTTAAGAGAGAGAGGAGGGGAGAGAGAGAGAAACATGGATGTGAGAGAGAACATCGATCAGCCGCCTCCTGCACACCCCCTACTGGGGATCGAGCCCACAACCCGGGAAATGAACCAACAGTTTTTCAGTGCACAGGATGACGCTCAACCAACTAGGCCACCCTGGCCAGGGCCTCTTTTTTTCCATTTTAAAGCACTCATTATTTATTAACTGACCAGAGTGCACAAACAGCCATGGTGTAGACCTTGGTCCATCCTCCTAAGAAGCTTGCTGGTCTGGTCCTCCCTGCGGCCAGCGTCTCCACCTTCTACAACATGGGTGGTCTTGGTCTTCAGTCCACCTCCCGGAGAAGATCATCTGGAGGGCCACAGGAAGTTGTTTGCTTTTTGGAAGCATTTTCCAACAGAAGAGAGTCATGGAGATGCTGCCATATTTACCGAGAGATCGAGCAATCAATGTGTTGTCTGTCGGGCAATTTGTTTTTTGTTGGTTCTTCCATAACTGCACTTCGAGGTCAATTCATTTGCTGATTTCAGGTTTGGGTACCCCATGCAACAGATGGTCCCACACCCCTCAGCATGTTAATTTAAGTCTTGTTGAGCTTAACCAAGGTGCTAGCGAAGATCCGGCAAAGGCAAAGAAGCTGCAGCGCCTTTCGGACCTTTGGGCTCACACCACTGATCCCTCCGATCCTGATGACAGATGCCGGTTTGGGTTCCACAGTATGTAGACGTTGCCAGCTTTTCTTGCCATCCTGACCCTTCGATCTCATTCTGTGCATTCCTGTGGCAGTGCTGGGCTTTTCCACGGATCAGCTTCCTCCTTGCCCTTCGAAGCGTCTCTTGGGCAAACTTCTTTCTCGGGTGCTCTGTGAAATCCCTTTGTGTTTTCTGACGGGCATCTGGCACGGAAGGAACCTTCTCTTCTGCACCCTCCGTGGTTTCAGCCGGAGAAGGTCCCTCCACTCCTCCCCCAGGCGCGTTATCTTTGATTTCTTCCCCCTAAGCTCCAAGGGCCCTACTTTGGCCTCTGCAACTTTTTTTCCTGAGTCCACGCAGCCCAGCTGGCTCACTCCTTCTGCCTCTGTGACTTTCCAAGGAAACTTTCTCTTGCATTAGAATTTTTGGCTCTGAATTCTTTCATAGCTGAATTCAAGAACTGAGGTCCTTCTCCCCCGTTAGCAGCAACACTGACAATGTCTTTTACACAGGTTTTTCTCCAGTAAAACAACTGTGCCTCATAGCTTTTAAAAATCAAATCAATGCATGCAAACAGTAAAAGAAAAAGAAAAAATTTAAACTGCAGTCTCAGGGGCTGCGCCTTGGGCAGCACAACAGGGTCAGGGCGGCGACTCCCACCCTGCTGTCTGCAAGGTTCGGGCTCATGGGTTCAAGACGCACTCCCGGCCTGCAGCGACGCAGCTCCTGGTTCCGGGTCCACTTCGCTGATCGATGCGCTTAACTCTCCTACCGCACTGACCAGGACTCTCAAAGAGGGAACAGAACGTGATGGCAGAGACCACTGCAAGGGTGGCCAGCGGGCGAGAGCTGTGCAGGTCTGCCCTTGCCCTTCGAGACACAAACAAGGGAACTGTCCATGAGCAGAGCCTCAAACGGTGCTCCCTTTCTCTGGACGTTTTACTCCAGCAGAATACAAGTGCAAACGCTCAAACAAAAATGAGAGATTGAGAGCCAGAGGGGGAGCCAGAGAGGTTATTTTTAATTCTGCTAGCAGTTATTTCCGTAGCTGTCAATATGTTTTTGCCCTGTGTTTTGAGTTCTTCATTTTAGATTCACACATTGACTACATTTGGGCTCACTTTTGTTTTTTTTTTTTAATTTGCTATTTTACTTGTCTTTCTCTCCTTCCAATTTCTGACATGAATTATTTTAATTTCTCCACTGGTTTATCTAGAAACTTGAAGTAGCATGCAGGTTCTCTTGTTGGGTCCGCGTGGTCCTCTCTCCAGACCCCTGCCCTCCTCCCGTGTAGGGTGAGGGTTTGCGCTGTCAGAGTCCCCCCTCCATCTATCCAACACACCTTTGCTTTTGCTCTTTCCGCCTTTGACCGTGTGGTAGATCGAATAATGGCCCCCGGTGAGGTCCACATTAATCCCAGAACCTGTGGATATGTCACCATATAAGGACTTTGCCGATGGAATGAAGTTAAGGGGATCTTGAGTTGCGGAGACCACCCTGTGTTCTCCCAGCGGGCTCTGTGTCAGCATGAGGGTCCTTGTGAGGGAAGGGAGGAGGCAGGCTGGCCAGAGCCAGTGGTCATGGAAGCAGAGGTCGGCTGCGCCCGAGCAGGGCCATGAGCCGAGGGACACAGGTGCCCTGAGGTGCCGGCGGCAAGGAAGCAGGTCCTCCCAGAGGCTCCCGAAGGACTGCAGCGCTGCTCACACCGCGGTCTCAGCCCCCAGAGACGCCAGATCGTGGCTTCCAGAACTGTGAGATGATAAAGTCTTCGTTGTTGGAAGCTACCGTTGTGGTCGTTTGTTACAGCCGCTCAGGAGACTCGTGCCTCTCCTGGGTTCTGCCTGTGGGTCATGTGCTGTCGTGGCTGAGGTGGTCACTGTGCTCTCCCTCCGAGTCTTCCACACCCCCAGGCTCCCGCGTCACAGAGGAAGAGCCTGAAATGCACGGTTTGGTGCCTCAGCACATGCCACACTAGTACGTAGTTGGTCTGGGGCTTACGTGTGCCTTCGGACCAAGTTCTGATGCTCGGCATCCACTGGCTCTCCTGATGGAGGACAAAGCCTGCCTGGAGGTTTATAATCCACACGAAGGGAGGTTTGTGGGTTGGAAAAAAGAAGAAGACGACAAAATTGCCAGCATCTCCAAGGGAAGGGTGCAGTTTGTCTGTGATCCTGTGTAGGCAGTTTGACAGGCGTGCGCAGAGCAAGGACAATGGGCCTGGTAGAGGAAGAAGGTTGTCAGGTGAAAAGCCCTCCTACCTTGTAATGGACAGTGCAGGGTGGACCCTCATCCCCAGGCTGACCCTTCCTCCCTTAGCATATTGCTGGTCATGCAGTTTGGACCCCAGACCTTTCCTCCCTGGACATAACATCTAAGACCCCGCTGTCCCAGCTCCAGGCCCAGAAAAGCAGCAAAACCAGACAACCTACCCCATGGCTGACCTCAGGACCAGCTGCATTGGATATGGCCCCTTGCCCTGGTGCCCACCAGTTAAGCGGTAGAGACGTTGACCCTGAAAGGATACAAAACTGCTATTGAGATCTTCCCCTGGGACCACTGAAAGGTTAGTAACATTTTAAAGGGTAAAGGTAAAAGCTTGCAAAAGGCAGAAACTGAAAAATGTGTTGCTTGCGTGACCTTTGCTCAGCCTTCTGTTGAGTATGGATAAGGATCATCCTCAAAACAGTGAATCACCCGGCAGATGCAGGACGAGATACCAGACCAGTCCGACTGCAAGGTGAACAACGGGCCCGGCAGAGTACATCAGCAGCAGCTGCCGGAAGCTAGAAGCGGAGTATATAACCTACACCCCAACTGTTATTTGGGGCTGAACCGAAAAGGGTTCAGCCCTCCTGCACCCGGGCACATGCAATAAAGCCATTTTGCTCTACATTGGCCTTGCCCTGTGGATGTGACCTCCCGCCGCTCAGACCTTTTAACCTCCCCTAAAATCTCCCGCCACTCAGACCTTCTAACCTCCCCTAAAACTCCACCCTTAAACCCTCAGGACAGAGGACCCAGCACGCTTTCCCTCCAGGGAGCACCACAGACCTTTCCCTGCTCCCCCTGCCCATCCCCCGAGCCTCAGCACCTTCACCTTCCTCACTTCTGAGTTCCAAGGGGCCTTCCTTTGCCTCTATAACTTGTTTCCTAAGCCTATCTCTTCTACAAATTACAGCTTCTACCTCTGTGATTTTCCAAATACTCTCTTGTAGTTGAGTCTCACCTCTGAATTCTTTCCCAGCCAGAACGGTGGCTGCACCCAGGTCTGGTCTGACCACACTATCTGGCACCTGGTGCCATGCCTGCCGCTGCCAACCATCTGACTGTCCTTTTTATTGACCCCAGATCTGGGAGCTTTGTCCTTTTCTGGGAAAGCACCCACATGCTGGTGAAATAACTGCTGGTGGATGCCCGGGACACCTTGACTTCTCCACGCACACAGAAGTAAACTGCGAATAGGGTGCACAGGAGACTCTCAGAGGTCAGAGAATGTGGCTACAATGTCTCCATTCTCTGGAAAGTTGACCATTTTGGGAAGATGAGGAGCCCTGGATCTGAGGGGGCTTGCACCCCAACCCCTACCACATCGGGACTTCTCTAGTATCTTTCAGATCCCTTCAATCAGGGTGAAAGACAACATGACAGCCAGCTGAGATGGGCGGGGGACCCGGCTGGGAGACGTGGAGGAAAAGAGGCCACGTGCTCACCTGACGAGCTCAGGGAGGCCTGCGTGGTGGCCGAGCAAACTCAGAGACCTCAAGTAACCACTCAGGATGGTCTGGAATTAACTTTTTTAAAAAATTAATTTATTCATTTTTGTTACAGATGTTTCTCCTTTTTCCACCAATGATTCCCCCCTCCCTCCCTGCCCTGTCCCCAGCTTTGTTGTCCATGTCCACTGTTCATGCATACTTGCATATAAGTTCTGTGATTTATCTCTCCCCCACCACCCCCTCTTCTGGGGATTGTCAGTCTGTACCTCACTTCCACGTCTCAGGGACTACCCCATTCCTCAGACTGCTATGGTCATTATATTCCACAAATAAGTGAGATCATATGATACTAGTCTTTCTCTGTTTGGCTAGTTTCGCTTAGGATAATACTTTCCAGGTCCCTTCATGTCGTCTGAAAGGATAAGAGACCTTTCTTTCTTACAGCTGCATAGTACTCCATTGTGTATATGTACCACCGCTTTTTTATCCATTCGTCTACTGATGGACATTTGGGCTGTTTCTAGATCTTTGCTTTGTAAATAGTGCTGCTATAAACATAGGGGTACATATATTCTTTCTGATTGGTGTTTCAGGCTTCTTAGGGTATATTCCTAGAAGTGGAAAATGGCAGTTCAATTTTTAATTATTTGAGGTAACACCATATTGTTTTCCATAGTGGCTGCACCAGTCTGCATTCCCACCGGCAGTGTACTAGAGTGCCCTTTTCTCCACACCCTCGCCAACACTTGTTGTTTGATGATTTGTTGATGGCGGCCATTCTGACAGGTGTGAGGTGATACCTCATTGTTGTTTTAATTTGCATCTCTCTGATGATTAGTGATGTTGAGCATTTCTTCATATGTCTCTTGGCCATTTGTATGTCCTATTTAGAGAGGTGTCTATTTAGGTCCTCTGCCCATTTTTTAATTGGGTTCTTTGTCTTCCTTTTTTTGAGTTGTATGAGCATTCTCTGTATATTGGAAATTAACCTCTTATCTGATATATCATTGGCAGTTATGCTCTTCCATACAGTGGGTTGCCTTCCATTTTTGATGGTTGTATATTTTGCTGTGTAGAATCTTTAGAATTTGATGCAGTCCCATGTTTTCATTTTCTCCTTTGTTTCTGTTGTCTTAGGTGATGTATCAGTGAAAATTCTCCTGCGTATGATGTCTGAAATTTTGTAGCCTATAGTTTTTTCTATGATTTTTATGGATTCATGAGTCACTTTTAAGTCTTTTATCCATTTTGAGTTTATTCTTGTGTATGGTGTAAGTTGATGGTCTAGTTTCATTTTTTCTGCAAGTAGCTGTCCAATTTTCCCAGCACCATTTATTAAAGAGACTGTTCTTACTCCACTGTATGCTCTTGCCACCTTTGTCAAATATTAATTGAGCATATTGCCTTGGGTCCATTTCTGGGTTCTCTGTTCTGTTCCACTGATCTATATGCCTGTGCTTGTGCCAGTACCAGGCTGTTTTGATTGCAGTGGCTTTGTAGTATAACCTGAAATCTGGTAATGTGATCCCTCCTACTTTGTTCTTTTTTTTCAAGATTGCTGTGGCTATTTGAGGTCTTTTGTGGTTCCATGTGAACTTTTGAAGTATTTGTTCTAGTTCTATGAAGTATGTCGTTGGTATTTTGATGGGGATTGCATTGAATCTATAGATTGCTTTGGGTAGTATGAACATCGTAATGAAGTTAATTCTTCCAATCCATGAACAAGGTATGTGCTTCCACTTTTTTATATATTCCTGTATTTCTTTTTTAATGACCTGTAGTTTTCTGTGAACAGGTCCTTTATTTCTTTGGTTAAGTTTATTCCTACGTATCTTTATATTTTTTGTTGCAATGTTAAATGAGATTGTTTTTTTAGTTTCTCTTTCTGTGAGTTCATCATTGGTGGATAAGAATGCTGTCAATTTCTTGACGTTAATTTTGTATCCTGCTACTTTGCCAAATTTATTTATTAAGTCTAGTAGATTTTTAATGGAGTCTTTGGGTTTTCTTATGCATAGTATCATGTCATCTGCGAATAATGACAATTTCACTTCCTCCTTTCCAATTTGGATCCCTTTTATTTTTTCTTCCTGTCTGATTGCTGTGGCTAAGACCTCCAGTACTATGTTAAATAAGAGTGGCAAAAGTGGGCATCCTTGTCTTGTTCCTGTTCTTAAGGGAAATGCTTTTAGTTTTTGCCCATTGAGTATGATGTTGGCTGTAGGTCTTTCATATATGGCTTTTATTATGTTGAGGTATGATCCCTCTATTCCCAGATTGCTGAGCGTTTTTATCAGAAATGGGTGCTGGATTTTGTCAAATGCTTTTTCAGCACCTATTGATATGACCATGTGGATTTTAGACTTCATTTTGTTTATGTGGTGTATCACATTTATTAATTTGTGAATATTGTACCAACCTTGCATCTCTGGGATGAATCCCACTTGGTCATGGTGAATAATTTTTTTGCTGTATTGCTGTATTCGATTTGCTAGTATTTTGTTCAGGATTTTGGCATCTATGTTCATCAGGGATATTGGTCTGTAGCTTTCTTTCTTTGTAATATATATATATTTTTGGTTTTGGAATTAGTATTATGCTGGCCTTATAAAATGAGTTTGGAAATCTTCCTTCTTCTTAAATTTTTTGAAATAGTTTGAAGAGAATGGGTATTAGTTCTTTGAATGTTCGGTACAATTCCCTGGTGAAGCCATCTGGGTCTGGGCTTTTGTTTGCTGGGAGAGTCTTGATTACATCTTCAATTTTTTTTTTTTTTTTTTGGTTTGTTCAAGTTTTTTTTATCTCTTCCTGGTCCAGTTTTGGGGTACTATGTGTTTTAAAAAATTTGTCCATTTTGCTTAGATTGTCGAATTTGTTGCCGTATAGTTGTTCATAATATTTGTAAACAATCTTTTGTATTTCTGTGGTGTCAGTTATTATTTCTCCTCTTTCATTTCTGATTTTGTGTATTTGGGTTCTTTCCCTTTGTTTCTTGTTGAGTCTAGCTAAGGGTCCATCAATCTTGTTTATCTTTTCAAAGAACCAGATTTTTGTTTCATTGATCTCTTGAATTGTTTTTCTGGTCTCCATGTCAGTTATCTCTGCTCTGATCTTTACTATTTCCTTCCTTCTACTTGCTCTGGGGTTTTCTTTTTGTTAGCTTTCTAGTTCTTTAAGTTGTGAGGTTAGATAGTCTATTAGAAATTGTTCTTGTTTCTTGAGTTGGGCCTGTAGTGCTATAAACTTCTCTCTCAGTATTGCTTTCGCTGCATCCCATAGATTTTGTGTTGTTGTGTGTTCATTTTCATTGGTTTCCAGAAAGTTTTTAATTTCTTCCTTGATCTCCATGGTGATCCATTCATTGTTCAATAAAATGAATTTTATTTAGCCTCCATGTTTTCAAATGTCTTTGCATGTTCTTGTCACAATTGATTTCTAGTTTCATGCCATTGTAATCTGAGAACATGCTTGATATGATTTCAGTCTTCTTGAACTTGTAGAGACTTAATTTGTGCCCTAACATGTGGTCTATCTTTGAGAATATCCCATGTGCACTTGAGAAGAATGTGAATTCTGCTGTTTTTGGGTGTAATTCTCTGTAGATATCTATTAAATTCATTTGCTCTATCACTTCATTTAGAGTCTGTGTTTCCTTGTTAATTTTTTGTCTAGAACATCTATCCAGTGATGTCAGTGGAGTATTGAAGTCCGTTGCTATGATTGTGTTGCTGTTGATTTCTCCTTTGATGCCCTCCAAAATATTTTTAATATATGTTGGTGCTCCTATATTGGGTGCATATATGTTTACCAAGGGTATATCTTTCAATATTATGTAGTGGCCTTCTTTGTCTCATGAGTATTGGCACCCCAGCTTTTTTTGCTTTTCATACGCTTGAAACATTTTTTTCCATCCCTTCACTTTCAACCTATGTGAGTCTGTTGTGCGTTGGGTCTCTTGTAAACAACATATATATGAGTCATGCTTTCTCATCCAGTCAGGTACTCTGTGTCTTTTTATCGGAGCATTTAAACCATTCACATTTTAGGTGATAATTGATATGTACTTATTTATTGCCATTTTTGTTTAGTGTGGTTCTATTTTTCTTCCTATTTCTTCTACTAATAACAGCAGTCTTTTTAGCATATCTTGCTGTGCTGGTTTGGTGATAATGTATTCCCTTAGCCTTTGTTTGTCTGGGAAACTCTTTATTTGGCCTTCTGTTTGAATGATAGCCTTGCTGGATAGAGTAGTCTTGGATTCGGATCCTTGTTTTTCATGACCTTGATTACTTCATGCCACTCCCTTCTTGCCTGTAGTGTTTCTGTTGAGAAGTCAGCTGAGAGCCTTATGGGGTTTCCTTTGTAGGTAACCTGTTGCTTATCTCTTGCTGCCTTTAGGATTCTCTCTTTGTCTTTAATTTTTGGCATTTTGATTACTATGTGTCTTGGTGTGGGCCTGTTTGGGTTCTTCTTACTTGGGACTCTCTGTGCTTCTTGAACTTGAATGCCTTCTTCCTTCACCCAGTTAGTAAAGTTTTCTGTCACTATTTCTTCTAACCCTTGCTCATTTTCTTCCTTTTGGGGGACTACTATGATGTGAATGTTATTAAGTTTTCAGTTGTCCCAAGTTCTCTTAAGCTGTCTTCTTGTTTTTTTAAGTGTTTTTTCCTTTTGGTTTTCTATTGGTTTATTTTTTTCTACCCTGTCTTCTAATTCACTGATCCGGTCCTCAGCTTCCTCTACTCTGCTAGTTAGTCCTTCCAATGTGTTGTTAATTTCTGCTATGTCATTCTTCATTTCCACTTGGTTGGTTTTCAATGTTTCTATATTTTTATTCATGGTTCTGATGTCCTTACTCATGCTGTTGAGCTTCCTCAAGATCATGAGTCTAAACTCTACCTCTTATAGTTTGCTTAGTTGCATTTCATTGAACTTATCTTCTATAGAGTTCTCTTGTTCTTTCATTTGGGATTTGTTTCTTTGTTTCACCATTTTGGCTTTCTCAGTGGGTTTTGGAGCCTGCCAAGTTTTTCCTGTGGGTGTTGTGTTCTGCTGTTTGTGGCTCTCTCTACTGGGTTTGGATAAGCCTGGGTGGGCTCATGTTAAACTCCACTGTCAAGTCTTACTTTCCTGGGTAGATTTGCAAGCTCAGGAACGGTTCAGTTATCCTCTAGCTTTTTCCTGGTGGCTAGTAGTCTCAGTTACTCAGTGCCTTGGAATGTAGCCCTTGTGTTCTCCAAGAGGATTTTCAGAGGGTGGAGCAGATGCTGGTTATTAATGAGCCTCAATTTGCATTTCTTTGCCTTACCTGGGAAAGACTGAATCTCCAAGACTGGGGGCTGCTGCTTTTCCCCACAGCTCATGGAAGGAGCACACTGGCCACTGTCCTTTGTGGCCACAACTCAGCCAAAAACTCTGTGTGCCCTCCAAATCCCGGGTGTCCCTACAATGTTCCAGCCCAGTCTGTCCTCCCTCTGCTGTAGCCCCCAGGTGAGTGGCTGTGGCTATTTTAGTGCTCTGTCCCAGCTCTCTGCACTATGGAGCAGGCTTTGTCTTTATTCCCCAAGGGCACTGCTCACAGCTAAGACTGCTGCTGTCTGTGGGCTCCCAGCCCACCACCCTCTCACACCTCCGCAGATCCAACCAGTGTCCCTGTTATATGGTCCTGTCCTGTTGATTTTATGTTGCTTCTTCCCTAGGGTTTGTCTTTATTTTAGTTGTAATTCCCGTTTGGTCCTGGGAGATCGTCTGAGTAGCTTCTGTTCACTCCACCTCCATTTTCACATCCTCTATGCCTGTCTTGTGCGCAGCTGGGTCACGCAGGCCTCTCTGGAGCCCCTGCACCCTACAGGTCCCACAGGTAACTGGATCACACAGTCCCTTTGGGGACCTGGCTCTATGCTTATGTTATTGGCTGCTGGCTTGCACAGGCCTCTCTGGTGCTGCAGCGCCCCGCAGGTCCCACAGGTAACTGGATGGCATAGTCCCTGCTAGGTCATGCAGGGCTCTTGTGCCTCAGCACCCCACAGATCCCTTGGGTAACTAGATCACACAGTCCCTGCTGGGTCACACAGGCCTCTCAGATGTTTCTGCACCCTGCAGATCCCACGGGTAACTGGATGGCACAGTCTCTGCTGGATCGCACAGGCCTCTCTGGTGCCCCTGCACCCTGCAGGTCCTGTGGGCAGGCAGCTGGATAGCACCAGTCTCTTGAGCTCAGGCTTCCCACTGCTCTTGTAGGCTAAGTTATGTTGCTGGTAGCGTCAAATCTCGCCGCATGTCCCCCCTTGCTGGTCGAGTCAAATCTCACTGCTGAGTACCTGAGTCAGGTTGGGGGTCACCACTTGCTGTCTCTTGGCCTGTTGGGATCAGTGCAACACAATGAACCTACAACCACATGCTGATTGGAGTGAGGTGGAGATATGCAAGGTAGCAAATGCTTGGAATTAACTTTTTTAACTGAAACCAGTTTATGGCAGGTAGTCATGTCCCAGGCTAGAATCTTTCCTGACAAAGGTCAGTCTTTACCTTAATTAAGCCAGTCTATTGTCTTTTTGCATCTACCATATCATTCCTTTTTCCAGATCCCTCAGGGCACAACCAATGTACCAGCGTGGATACCATGAATCCTCTTTGTTATTGTTATTATGCTGACTGTTCTGTGCCCACCTATGTAAAAGATGTACATGTCTATAATTGTACTTTTCATCCAGTCCTAGAGGTTTCCTGCTTTGCTCTCTCCCCCCTCCCTAATCTATCACCCATGGATTCCATGCAACCCACTTACGTCTCCTCTTTTGATTATAATGTATAAAACGAGATGCAAAACTGCCCTTCTCCGGAGCATTATCTCAGTCTGTTGAGATTTTGTTTCCCGGAAATTGTCGACAGCTTGGCTCAAATAAACTAAAAAAATTCTTCTCAGGTTGAATGTTTCTCAGGTTGACAGAGAGGTACTCACACTCTGAGAAGAATGGGCTTTCTCTTCCTCTCCCTTTTCATTTTCTTCATCCTTTGCTCTGACTCAACATCAGCCTTTCTGTCTCCTGAAATGAAACTCTTCCGGAGATGTCTGTGACATACCCTTTCGCTCTCCCGATTCCCAAATGTTCCTTCCTCCAGGTCGCCCTCTGAAACCACTGGGAGCACCTGGAGCCCTCAGGGTCTCCGGCTCTGACCCCTGAACACCCTGCACTCAGCTCATGCTCACTTCCAAGTAGCTCATCACCCCAGCAAATGAAAATAAAACAAAGACTGAGACCTAACACTTCTCATGTTTTGAATTCTAACACAGTAGGGGCTCATCACTGTCCATTAGGTTTTTATATTAAAAACCTTGGGGAGCCCAGCCGGTGTGGCTCAGGGGTTGAGTGTCGACCCATGTACCAAGAAGTCGCCAATTCATTTCCCAGTCAGGGCACATGCCCAGGTTGTGGGCCCGATCCCCAGTGGGGGGCATGCAAGGGGCGGCCAGTCAATGTTCTGTCTCATCGATGTTTTTCTCTCTCTCCCTCTTCCTTCCTTGCTCTCTAAAATCAATAAAACAAACAAACAAACAAACAAAAACCTTTGGGGGAAAAAATCCCTTAATTTTTCTGGTAAACTTGTAAGAAGGAAGTTCTCATTATTCCCCAGAAGGCCGATGAGTTCCTGTGTTAATTGGCCTTGTGAAATGACCCTTTCATACTGAGAAGTCTGTTATGTTCACAACTTCACCATGTTTGTGGGACGTAAGTGTTACATATTATATATTATTATGGTGCAGTTTTCTCTGTTAGCTGAGTGAATACTTTCTCTGGGTCTGTGAGAATCATTTGAATAACAAAAGGTGCAGACTGGTAAGAGCAAGCTCAAGATAATTCAGCTGAGGACTTCTGATAAAGAAGTTTCTAGAATAAAATGATAACTTCGCCTTAGGTGATTTCACAGCTGCAACCGTGGAAATATGCCCAATAAAATCAGGGGATCCTTTGAAAAAATTCAAGTGGGGTATTTGCCAGGGAACTCTAGATTTCAACATTCAAGTTTTCCTTTTTTTCCTAAGTCTTAGTGGAAAAAGAGGATGCAGGGACCCCAATGTAAGTACACATATGGAAACCAGAAGCTGTGCTCATTGGTAAAAATGGGCACTTTACTTCCAAATGTCCTGCTTTACACTGACCTTGAAATACCCCCTTGTGTCTCTGAATGCACCTGTCTCCGAAATGAATGCAAATGCAATTATTATTATTGTTATTTTGGCAAAACCTGATGCTTAAAACTGCATTTGTATCTGAATGTTCCTTCTTTGAATACATGTGAAACCAGACCCCCAAAATCAAGCCTGACACTGCCTGGCACCACCGAGCCGGTAAGCAGAGGCGGGGTTGAATTACTCGGAGCGTGTATTTCATATCGCCGCAGTACACAGAATGGTCACACGCCTGAGGCAGCTCCCAGAGCGGGGCAGAGTCCAGGTCCTTGGTCTGCTCCCGAAGTGATTGTGTTTTTCTTCTGATTAATAAACCCATCCAGGATCCAGGCCTTATCTTTACGGCCACGTTTTTCTTCTCTCATCACGTCCTCCAGTTTCCAGGGTCTGTAAGAAAACGTCTTGTCTATAGTTGGTAAGGAGGATAATGATGAAACAGCTGTGGTTCTGTTCCTAGCACGAGCCCTCCCCCCGTCTAATGCACAGCGGCAGGACTTCCATTGACCCTTCTATGTGAGGAACTTTGAACTCATTTAGTTTGAATTACTCCCTTGCAATAGGCCACGCCCCCTTTGTGTCAATCCCTAGCTCAAGACACCGCATAGCAGAAGGATAAATGACGACTGTGACCTCCTTGTCTTCCTTCCTCCTTCCCAGTTAATTCTATGTCCTTGAGTCGTATTCATTCTCCCAGTCCTCATATTTGTGATGTTGTTGCATTTTACAAAAACTCATTAGTGATTCTCCCTACCTGTATTGGCCAGGTATTTAAATATTTCTAAAGTTTGGCCTTTCTTGGTCTCTTGAACCTATTTCCTTTGAACTGAAGGCTCATATTTTATTTCCATGGCAACTGGATCAGCACCTCTGGTTGTCTCCTTTCGTGCCGGCTTTCCCCGAGTGCCCGCCCCTTGACAATGGTGGCTGCCCCGTCCCGCAGACGTCCAGCTCAAGTTTACGTCTATGTTTTCGTCAAAAGAGTGATGATTTTCCCTTCACACTCAGTGGAACATACCACTTTTTGAGTTACATTCAACATTATTTTGCAACCATTTCAATGATTTCAGTATTTCCTTAGCCAGAAAGGAGGTACATTCCACCATTTAAGAATAAGCCCTACAAAGTGGTATATTGATTTTCTTAACAGATCTTTTATGTCTAGACAATGAGTTTGGATTTAAACTTAGTTTCTTAAGACCTTTGGCTTGCAAATAATAGAAACCAACTTTAACTACTTTAAATATAAAAAAGATAAGTTGATTATAAAGGCAGAGGGCATTTTTAAAAACTCAGAAAGCTCTGAGATTTTACCCTACTTGCAAGCTAATAAGTTATATTGCTATAATTTCATGGATGCCAGCAGAAGATATGAGACTCCTGGGTCACAGACAAAAGACACATTACTTCATCAATAGCAAAGGCCAGAAGATTAGAATTTGTGCTCATTTTAATGATGTTAATCATTCCAGTCTATGAACATGGTATATGCTCCCACTTGTTTGCATTTTCCTCTATTTCTTTCTTCAATGTCCTATATTTTTCTGAGTCTTTTACCTCCTTGGTTAAGTTTATTCCTAGGTACCTCATTTTTGTTGTTGCAAATGGGATTTTTTCTTAGTTTCTCTTTCTGAGAGTTTGTTATCAGTGTATAAAAATGCCACTGATTTCTGGATATTAATTTTGTATTGTGCTCCTTTGCCAAATTCATTTATTAGATATAGTAGTTTGGAATTCCTCGGGCACCATCCCAGGAGAAAGGGTGGTGTAGAAGGGAGGAGCTTCTTGTCCCCACTGCGAGAGTGGCATTGAGGGTCCCCTGGGCTTGCCTGCCGAGCCCGTGCTGGGAGGGAGGCTGGAAGGCCCTGGCTGCTGCCTGGCGCTTTCTGTCTGTGATCTGACTCGAGACATGAGTGGTGGGTTCTCGTTTGCACTCTTTGTGTTTTTGGTGGTTCTGGTTGCTAGATTCCAGCATATACGGGCCATATGAGGCCCAAAAGAAAACCATCAACTCACTGTTGTGTTCTTATTTGGGTTCTGACATTCCTAGTTACCCTCTATCTTCCAAGGCTGTTTGCCTCACAAATGTTCCTGGAAACAGTTCAAGACGAGGGACAGTCAGTGCCTGGTGTGTGAGGTGAGCACAGAGGTGAGAGAACCATAAAGAATCGTCTCCCAACGCCCATTTGGAGAAAGAACTAAAAACTAGAAAGGTGTGAGGATATGCTTAAAGAAAGACTGTTAAATATTTGGCAGTGTAGCCAGGCTGGTGTAGCTCAGTGGTTGAGCATCGACCCATGCACCCAGACCACAGGTCGCCAGTTCGATTCCCAGTCAGGGCACATGCCCAGGTTGTGGGCCAAATCCGCAGTGGGGGGCGTGCAGCTAATCTATGTTGTCTCTCATTGATATTTCTGCCTCTCTCCCTCTCGCTTCATCTCTCTCTAAAAAAAATCCATAAAGAAAAAAATTTTAAATAATATTTGACAGTATGAATAGAAGCCAGGAGGGAGGGAAGGAAGAGACATTTATTATCTATAATTAGTTTACTCATCTATGTGAACAGAGAGTGAAAGAGAAAGAAAGTATCTTATTTACTATTATAAAAGTATCTAACAAAGCTAAAAATAATATTTGTAATTAGATGGCCAAGTACAGGAAAAAAGAAAAGGTATAACTTTGCTATTTTTCATCTTTTAAAAAATTATTAATTTTATTGACAGAAGAAGAGAGAGAGAAAAATGTAGATTTGTTGTTTGACTTATGCATTTATTGGTTGATTCCTGTATGTGCCCTGCCAAGGATCGAACCCTCAACATCAGCATATTGGAATGATACTCTAACCCACTGAGCTACCCACCCAGGGCTTATTTTTTCTCTTTTATAGAGAATCAGTAGCCTCTAATCTTACTAAATACACAGCAGTTTATGTATAATATTGAACATCATAAGAATAATTGGTAGGAATAAAAAGAAATGAGGATATAAGCCTTTAAATTTAGGAAAGACACACCTTATTTACATATGGTGTACACTGTACACACATGTGTAACTACACTAAAATGAGACAAATATTGATTTTAAAAAATTAAAAATGCAATTTTAGTATAAAACAAAATAGGGTGACTAAATTAGGTCATATCAACATAATAAAAATAATATAATTGGGACAAACCACAGTTAAAGAAACCGTCTCAGTTTGGGTTAAAAAATAAGCCCTACTTTTTAAATATAAAAAACATATATACATATAAGAGAAACAGATGTTTACCAAAAGGTCAGCTATTGAAAAGATAAAAACAGCATTCCAGGCAAATGATAAATGAAGAAAAACAGAAAAAAATAAGAGATACTGATGATGATGACGATGATGAAGATAAGGTGAGGAAGACAATTGAGAGAGACAGAGAGATCGATTTGTTGTTTCACTTATTTATGCATGCATTGGTTGATTCTTGTATGTTTCCTGACCAAGGATCGAACTCACAACCTTAGCTTGACATATCAGGATAATGCTCTAACCGACTGAGCTACCTGGCCAGGACAAGAATGACAAAGTTTTATATGCCTAGTAAATTATTATGTACCAAGAGATATGCAATCAAAATCAATTAAGATTTTAAAAAAGCAGGAAATACAGGGGGAAACCTTTGTAAACATAAGAGGATCAAGTCTTTATTGTTAGTTGACAGTTGATTTACTCAAGTAAAGGCAACAACAATACAAATAATATAATTAACAAGGAGGATGAGTAATACATGTATATTGAACTCTATACTTTATAAAAGAGAATACATTTTATTTTCAAGTTCCTTTTACAAAATTACCCTATGATGGGACAAAAAATACCTTAGTAAATATATATGTATATCCTCAGACCATAATCTCTGAACACAATCCAGTAAAGTAGAATTCATAATACAAACAAAATAATTAATCGTTATTAAAAAACTGTCCAATTATTTTTGTGCTAAAAAAGAAACGAAAACCTAAATTTATATGTGGGTGTACTCACCTAGAATATTTAGAAGACAATGATGATAAAAAAAGTCTACAGATTAAAAGTTCTGAGCTAGCCCTGGCCAGTTTAGCTCAGTGGTTAGAGTTTCGGCCCGTGGACCAATGAGTCTCAGGTTCGATTCTGGTCAAGGGCATGTACCTCGGTTGTGGTTTGTCTCTGGCCCTGGTTGGGGTCGTGTGGGAGGCAGCCACTCAATGTGTCTCTCTCACATTGATGTTTTTCTCTCTCTTTCTTTCTATCTCTCCCTCCTGCTCTATCTGAACAAAAATGGAAAAATGTCCTTGGGTGAGGATTAAAAAAAATATGTTCTGAGCTAAAATTAAAAAAAAAAAAAAAATACATCAATTAAATATTTAATATAAGAAGTTAGAAAATGAAAAAAAAAAAGGAAAATATTTAAAAAACATTAAAACAGAAAGTTTTAATTACATAAAATTAGAAGACTGGATAGATAGCTCATCTAAGACTCAGTCCTATGGTGGGACGGAGTGACGAAGCCACAGACCGACATAATCAAGACAAAAGATGTAATAACATAAAAAAAACCCAAATGTAACATTAAAGAGAGGAGAAAAGCAAATAGTCTAGATACAAATAATAATGCAAAAATTCTGAAGACAGAATTTTGAGGTTAAACTTTGTATGTTGAGATAGCTGTATATGTACATGCAGTTTTGAGAAATAATACCAAGACTCTCGTGGGTTCCCTGTCCAGTTTCCCCTGTGGTCACAGCACAACCAGCACACAGATTGTGCAGTTAGACAGCATATCTGCATCACAAGAAGGATCTTTCATGCTGACTTTTATTTATTTTTATTTTTTTTTCTTTATTGATTTTAGAGAGAGGAAGGAAGAAGGAGAGAGAGAGAGAAACATCGATGAGAGAGAACATCGATTGGCCGCCTCCTGCACGCCCCCACTGGGGATGGGCCCACAACCTGGGCATGTGCCCTGACTGGGAATTGAACCGGCGACCTCTTGGTGATGGGTCGATGCTCAACCACTGAGCCACACCGGCTGGACTCATGTTGACTTTTATAGCCAAGCCCACCTCCTTCTACTCCCAGCCCCTACTCCCAGCCACCACTAATCTGAATTTTGTTATTTCCAGAATGATACTCAGTGGAAGGTTATGTTATACAACCTTTATAACTTTAGGATTGGCTTTAAAGACTTTAATTTTTTGAAGCTGTTTTAGGTTCGCAGCAAACTTGAGAAGAAGGTATAAAGATACTTTTCATATACCTCATGCCCTGCTACGTGCATAACCTCCCCCATCATCAGCATCCCCCACGAGAGTGGTTCGTGTGTTATGAGTGAGAACCTACACTGACATATCATCATCCCACGAAGTCCACAGTCTACGTTAGGGTTCCCTGTTGGTGAACATTCAATGAGTTTGGACAAATGTATAATGACAAGTATTCATCATCATAGTATCATACAGAGCATTTTCACTGCCCTAATACTCTTCTGTGCTGGTCTGTTCATCCCACTTTCCCCCCAACCCCAGCAGCCACAGATTTTTTACCGTCTCTGTAGTTCTGTCTTTTCCAGATGTCACTGTTGGAATCACGTGGTGCGCAGCCTTTTCAGACTGACTGCTTTCTCTTAGAGTACACACTAACGACTCCGCACGTCACCCTGGCCGGTTTGGCTCATCAGGTAAAGCACCGGCGTGTGGACTGAAGGGTCTCGGTTTGGTTCCAGTCAAGGGCACATACTTGGGTTGCAGGTTTGATCCCCAGTCCTCGTCGGGCTTGTGCGGGAGGCAACAATCAATCTGTGGCTCTTGCATCGATGTTTCTCTCTCTTTCTCTTGCTCCCTTCCACTCTATCTAAAAATCCATGGAGAGCCCTGGCTGGTTTGGCTCAGCGGCTCGAGCGTCAGCCCGCAGACCAGAGCCCTGGGTTCGGTTCCTGTAAGAGCATGTACCTCGGTTGTGGTTCATCCCCGGCCTCAGTTGGGGTTGTGCGGGTGGCAACAGGTCGATGCGTCTCTCTCACGTCGATGTTTCTCTTTCTCTGTGCTCCTCCCTCTTTCCCTCCCGCTCTGTCTGAAGGTAAATGCAAAGGTGTCCTTGGGTGAAGATAAAAAAAATTTAAAAATTAAAAAAAAAAAATCAATGGAAAAATATTCTCAGGTGAGGATAAAAAATAAAATAAAAAAGATTCCTGAATGTCATTTCATGGCTTGATAGTTAATTTCCTTTTAGCACTGAATAATATTCCATTGTTTCAATTTATTTATTCATCTACTGATGCACATCTTGGTTGCTTCCAAGTTTGGGCAGTTGTGAATAAAGCTTCTATAAACCAACATGTGCAGGCTTTTGTGTGAACATACGTGTTCCATTCCTTTGGGAGCACCTGACTGCGGGATCACGTGGTAAGAGTATGCTTCGTTTTGGAAAACCTCCCAAACTATCTTACAGGTAGCGGACCTGTTGTGCATCCTGACCAGCAGTGAACGGGAGCTCCTGCTGAGCTCGTCTCGTCGGCGTTGGTGGTGTCCGTGTACCGGGTTCTGCCGTGCTAACCGGTGTGTACTGGTGTCTCACAGCGTCTGTTTGCATTCCCCTGATGACATATGATGTGGAGCATTTTCCCATACATGTATTTGCAATATGTATATCTTCTTTGGTGAGGTGTTTGCTAAGGTCTTTTGTTGTTGTTGTTCATTTTCTTATCGTTAAGTTTTAAGGGTTCTTTGTCTATTTTGGAAAACGGTTCTTTGTCAGACATGCCTTTGGCAAATATTTTCTCTCAGTATATGGCTCGTCTTCTGATTCTCCTGACAGGGTCTATTGCAGAGAAGAGAGTTTTCGTCTTGGTGATTCCAGCATAGCTGTGGTGTTGTATCTAAAATTCATCATCACACCTACAGTCATCTAGATTTTTTCTACTTTTGTATTTTACATTTATATTTATAATACAACTTGAATTGATTTTTGTGAAGGTGTGTGTCTAGATTTATTATTATTTTTGTATGTAGATGTCCAATTTTTCCCAACGATTGTTGAAGAGACCTTCTTTGTTTCAATGCATTTTCTTTGTCAAAAACAAGTTGCTTACATTTATGTGGGTCTATTTTTGGGCTGTCTGACATTCTAGCTTCTGTTTGTCTACTCTTTGGTCAAGAGCACACTCTTTTTTTTTTTTTCCCCTTCTTTTTTTTATCCTCATCCAAGGACATGTTTTGATATTTTGTTCAGATAGAGTGGGAGGGAGAGAGAGAGAGAGAGAAACATGGACGTGAAAGGGACACATCGAGTGGCTGCCACCCACATGACCCAACCAGGGCCGGGGACAAACTGCAAAGGAGGTACGTGCCCTTAGTGGGAACTGAACCCAGGTCTCTCCAGACCGCAGGCCAACTCTCTGACCGCTGAGCCAAACTGGCCAGGGCAATAGCACACAGTCTTGATGGCTGTCTAGTGAGACTGGATGCCAGGTGGTGTGCACCCTCCAACTCGGTTCTCCTTCAATACTGTGTCAGCTCCGCTGGGTCTCTCTCTCTTCAGGTAAACTGTAGAATCCATTGTTAATTCCACAGAGTGACTTGATTGCAACTTTGTTTCAGATTGCATTGCATCTCTACCTCAGCCTGTGAAAACCTGACATCTCCACGATATGGAGTCTCTCTACCCATGAACATGGACTATCACCCCATTTATTGAGTACTATTTGGATTCATTCTTTGTGGTTTTGCTCCTACAGCTTCTGTACATATTTTATTAGATGTGCACCTGAGGTGGCCACCGAGGCAGGACCTTGGAGAAGAAGAAGCAAGAAGCGTCATTCCGCAAAGCTTTGTGCACAAATAGAGTGTCAGCCGTGAGCCGGCCCAGAGGGTAAGATACTGCTGTGCAGGGACTTGGATCCTCCTCTCCTGGCTACGGGAGCTGCCAGGACAGGATGGAGGACGTCCAGGAGGTGTGGAGGCCAGGGGACACTGCCTCTGTTTTCCTGGGCTCCGGCCACCTCGGGGACAGCTCCTGCCACACTGCAGCAGTCTCTCCTGATGGGGGCAGGGGTTGTTCACCAGGGAGGTGGTCTTTTGTCAGGGAGGCAAGACGTCTACAGATGGCTCCCTGGGCACTCAGCGTGCGTGTCCCCCAGCCACGTCCGGTTCAGAGCAGAGGCATCCAGGTTACTGGCCGTCAGGAGACTGCACTACACCCACCTTTTCTAGGGGAGAAACCCAGGCTGAGCGCAGGTGCGCGCTCCTGCAGGACTGAGCATTGGGCGCCCCCTCCGGGTCTCACCTCTATCTCCTTCTTTTCTACTTTCCCTGCCTGGAGGCGTCAGGGATGGGCCCTTCCTTACCTGTGCTGTGCACTGATTTCTGTCTGGGTGTGACGTCTGGCTGAGAGAAAACACGTTCAAGCTACGATTCTGGTACGAAGCCCCTAGATGGCAGGCCGTCTGACAACCGGGCACTCTGGCCCAGTGGCCCTGGGCGTGGTCCCGGCTTCCGCACTGCTGCGTGGGCTCCGGGGGCGGGGCTGGCGGGCCTTAGCATCCCTCTGTGTTCACTCCACCAACGAGAACACAGCCCTGCCGGTTTGCTCAGCGGTTAGAGCGTTGGCCTGCGGTCTGGAGAAAACAGCCAGAGGAAAACTGTCTTGCCGGGTGCTGGGCACCGTCTCACTGGGGCAGGTGCACATCAGGGTCATAGGGCCACAGGCAGATGCCCCGGCGGGGAAGCAGTTACAAGAGGACACACGGGACCCACGGTCGCATGAATGACTGTGTGCGGAGTGGAATTCTTTTGCCTCGTTTATTATCGATGTCGGTGACACATAGCCGTGTCCTCCAGGAGTGTCTTCGCAGAGAGGAAACGGCCAATGGTGCCGTCTGAGGCGAGGGTGCCTCCTGGGGGCCCGTGGCACTTCCACTGGACAGCTGAAATAAGTGGGACCTCTCTCCTCTGTCCAAGACAGCTACTGCTGGACATCAAAGGTGTGACACCAAGGGCGCCGCCGGGCGGCGCAGGCTGAGGCGGGGTCCCAGGTAGCAGGGCACAGGGCTCCCAGCGTTTGTGTGAGACCTGGTCCCCTTCACCTGCCTCCAGTCCCAGCCACGGTGACCTGGGTCACTGTCAACATCACCACCCTGTTCCTCCGCAAGCCCCTCACGCTGTCTTAGTTTTCTTCTTGAAAATGTGTTAGTGGTTTTGCCAAGGGAAGGAGAGCTTCACGGCCACCCTAATAATAGCCCAGAGTTAACACTCTTTCCCACCTGCTTTGAAAGCCAGGAATTTTTAAAAAGCTGATTAGCGTTCAAAATCTGCATTCATGGAAACGACTTGAATCACAGAACCTGACGGCTGTCTGCCTGCAGGGTGGTGACACAGGGTGGCAGTGACGTGGGGTGCTGGTGACGCGGGGTGGCGGTGACGCGGGGTGGTGGTGACACGGGGTGGCAGTGACATGGGGTGCTGGTGACGCGGGGTGGCGGTGACGCGGGGTGGCGGTGACGCGGGGTGGTGGTGACACAGGGTGGCGGTGACGTGGGGTGGCGGTGACGTGGGGTGGTGGTGACGCGGGGTGGCGGTGACGCGGGGTGGCAGTGACGTGGGGTGGCAGTGACGTGGGGTGGCAGTGACGCGGGGTGGCGGTGACGCGGGGTGGCAGTGACGTGGGGTGGCCGTGACGCGGGGTGGCGGTGACGCGGGGTGGTGGTGACACAGGGTGGCAGTGACGTGGGGTGGCAGTGACGCGGGGTGGCGGTGACGCGGGGTGGCGGTGACGGGTGGCGGTGACGTGGGGTGGCAGTGACGCGGGGTGGCAGTGACGCGGGGTGGCAGTGACGTGGGGTGGTGGTGACGCGGGGTGGCGGTGACACAGGGTGGCGGTGACGTGGGGTGGCAGTGACGCGGGGTGGCAGTGACGTGGGGTGGTGGTGACACAGGGTGGCAGTGACGTGGGGTGGCAGTGACGCGGGGTGGCAGTGACGTGGGGTGGTGGTGACACAGGGTAGCAGTGACGTGGGGTGGCAGTGACGCGGGGTGGCAGTGACACAGGGTGGCAGTGACGTGGGGTGGCAGTGACACGGGGTGGTGGTGACGCGGGGTGGTGGTGACACAGGGTGGCAGTGACGTGGGGTGGCAGTGACGCGGGGTGGCAGTGACGCGGGGTGGCGGTGACGTGGGGTGGCGGTGACGTGGGGTGGCTGTGACGCGGGGTGGCAGTGACGCGGGGTGGCAGTGACGTGGGGTGGTGGTGACACAGGGTGGCGGTGACGCGGGGTGGCAGTGACGTGGGGTGGTGGTGACGCGGGGTGGCGGTGACACAGGGTGGCAGTGACGTGGGGTGGCAGTGACGCGGGGTGGCAGTGACGTGGGGTGGTGGTGACACAGGGTGGCAGTGACGTGGGGTGGCAGTGACGCGGGGTGGCAGTGACGTGGGGTGGTGGTGACACAGGGTGGCAGTGACGCGGGGTGGCAGTGACGTGGGGTGGCGGTGACGTGGGGTGGCAGTGACGCGGGGTGGCGGTGACACGGGGTGGCGGTGACGCGGGGTGGCGGTGACGCGGGGTGGCGGTGACGCGGGGTGGCGGTGACGCGGGGTGGCAGTGACGCGGGGTGGTGGTGACGCGGGGTGGCGGTGACGCGGGGTGGCAGTGACGTGGGGTGGCGGTGACGTGGGGTGGCAGTGACGCGGGGTGGCAGTGACGCGGGGTGGCAGTGACACGGGGTGGTGGTGACGCGGGGTGGCAGTGACGTGGGGTGGTGGGGACGCGGGGTGGCAGTGACGCGGGGTGGCAGTGACACGGGGTGGTGGTGACGCGGGGTGGCAGTGACGCGGGGTGGCAGTGACACGGGGTGGCGGTGACACAGGGTGGCGGTGACACAAGGTGCCGGTGGCCTCAGCAGAGACTGGCTGGCGAGCGACGCCTGCTGCAGTCCTGACATCTGGAACAATGGCCACAGCTGGGTCTCTCTGAGATCTCCAGTGTCTTGGCATTTGACATGTCCCTGCAGTCAATGTTTTATGTTCTAAAGCCTCGTGTACCCCACATGTCTCCTCTTTATAGACGTCTGAGAGTCTCTGTTGGCATACGTGAGCACAAACACCACGACGTGGTACAGATGCCTTCGGAGAGTGTCAGCGGGAAACACGACGGAATCAGGAGGGAGGAGTGGGCACCCCCACAGCTCCCGCCTCCCTGCGCCAAGTGGCGTCTGGACGCCTCCTTTTTCTATCTGTTTACTGACACTGCCCCCGGGTTGGTAAATGAGAAGCCCAGAGCGAGGGCTCACCCCAATTGTTCCTGCTTCAGGAAGTCCTCTGTCTAGGCCAGTGTGGCTCAGGGGTTGAGCGTCGACCCTGCACCAGGAGGTCGCTGGTTCAATTCCCGGTCAGGACACATGCCCAGGGTATGGGCCTGATCCCCAGTGGGGGGCGTGCAGGAGGCGACCAATTGATATTCTCTCTCATTGATGTTTCTTCCTCCCTCTCCTTCCTCTCTCTCTAAAGTCAATAAAGGAAAATAAAATAAAGTAAATGGAAAAGGTAGCCCTCTGGGCAGCCGCTGAGTGGACTGGAGAGAAGCAGCCACGGTGAGCAGCTCCCCTGCTGCCCAGGCCTTCTCTGAGCATCGCGTCCCCGCGAGTCAACGTCGCAGGGCTCCCAGAGGACCTGCCGCCGCACCTCTGCCCCACTGCGGGCCAGGCGCAGGGAGGCTAGGGACTTGCCCCAAGCCACACAGCTACTGGATGTAGAGCATAACCACTCAAAGTCCTCGAAGCACATTTTAAAAGAAATCCTCATCCAAGGATATTTTTCCACTCATCTTCAGGTGGAGTGGGAGGGAGGGAGGAGTGAGAGAGGGGGAGGAGGAGAGACAGACAGAGAGAGAGAGAGAGAGAGAGAGAGAGACACATCGATTGATTGCCTCCCGCAGCACCCTGACCAGGGCCAGGGAGGAACTGCAACCAAGGTCCGTGTCCTTGACCAGAACCAAACCCCCCACTCTTTGGTCCACGGGCTGATGCTCTAACCACGGAGCCAAACCAGCCGGGCACCTTGAAGCACATTCGATGTTACTTTGGCACAACTGGTGTTAAAAAACCACCCTTTCTAATCCCCTTCGCCACACCATTGTCCTAGCAGCTGAGCCAACTGGGCACCATGTCCTTGGCTGGCTCCAGAAGCAGGATCGGAACAGATGGGGACGTGAGAGGATTACTACGAGGATCTAGAAGTACCTAGAAGACTCCAGAAGGATGGGGCTGTGGAGCCCACCTCTGTTTCCACGACTGCCTGCTGAGACCCACTTTCCCAGCAGGGGCTCAGGGGGAGAAAGTCGCAGCATAACGGAACGACCGCGGGTGTGGGCGCAGGCTCCTGGGCTGTACCAGGCCTGCCTCCCTCCCGGGGCACAGCCTCCCGGGCAGAGCCCAGACAGAGGCGCTTCCCACGCTGGAGAGCTCAGGCCTCAGCTTCCTGTTCTGGTTCCTCCGCTTCACAGAGCGAATTCATCAGCTAGGAACAGGGCAGCCTCATTCTGAACGTGGGAATGCCACTGCTAGATCCACAGTGTGCCTCGGCCACCAGACAGGGCAGAGCGGCTCCCCACGCAGCGTGGGAATGGGGCCGGGACAGTCCTCTGTGGGGTGGGACAGTCCTCTGTGGGGCAGGGACAGTCCTCTGTGGGGCAAGGACAGTCATCTGTGGGGCAAGGACAGTCATCTGTGGGCCGGGACAGTCATCTGTGGGGCTGGGACAGTCCTGTGTGGGGCAAGGACAGTCCTGTGTGGGGCAAGGACAGTCATCTGTGGGGCGGGACAGTCCTCTGTGGGGCAGGGACAGTCCTCTGTGGGGCAAGGACAGTCCTCTGTGGGGTGGGACAGTCCTCTGTGGGGCAGGGACAGTCCTCTGTGGGGCAAGGACAGTCATCTGTGGGCCGGGACAGTCATCTGTGGGGCTGGGACAGTCCTGTGTGGGGCAAGGACAGTCCTGTGTGGGGCAAGGACAGTCGTCTGTGGGTCGGGACAGTCCTGTGTGGGGCAAGGACAGTCATCTGTGGGTCGGGACAGTCCTGTGTGGGGCAAGGACAGTCATCTGTGGGTCGGGACAGTCCTGTGTGGGGCAAGGACAGTCATCTGTGGGGCTGGGACAGTCCTCTGTGGGGCAGGGACAGTCATCTGTGGGTCGGGACAGTCCTGTGTGGGGCAAGGACAGTCATCTGTGGGGCAAGGACAGTCATCTGTGGGTCGGGACAGTCCTGTGTGGGGCAAGGACAGTCATCTGTGGGGCAGGGACAGTCATCTGTGGGGCAAGGACAGTCATCTGTGGGTCGGGACAGTCCTGTGTGGGGCAAGGACAGTCATCTGTGGGGCAAGGACAGTCATCTGTGGGTCGGGACAGTCCTGTGTGGGGCAAGGACAGTCATCTGTGGGGCAAGGACAGTCATCTGTGGGTCGGGACAGTCCTGTGTGGGGCAAGGACAGTCATCTGTGGGGCAAGGACAGTCCTCTGTGGGCCGGGACCGTCCTCTGTGGGCCGGTACCGTCCTCTGTGGGCCGGGACCGTCCTCTGTGGGCCGGGACCGTCCTGTGTGGGCCGGGACCGTCCTCTGTGTGACTAGAACTGCAAACCCCTGGAACCCAGTGCGCCTCCTGGTTCTCCCAATCTCCTGACAGCTAGGAAAATGCAAAATACAGTATGTTTTTTAAAGATGTCATAGAAGCTTTGCACTAAGCACGTAGAGAGACGGCCCTGGCCAGGTGGCTCGGTTGGTTGGAGCATCATCCTGGGCACCAAAACATTGTGGGTTCGATTCCCGATATGGGTGGGCCTGTGCCCATTGATCGATGTTTCTCAATATTGATATTTCTCTCCCCCTTCCTCTCTCTCTCTCTAAAAAAAAAAATTAATATACATATCCTCGGGTAAGGATAAAAATAAGAGAATATAGGGAGACCCATCTCAGGTGCAAACACCTCAGGTGCACAACTATTGTTGCAATGAACAATATTAGCCAATTCCTTTTATTTATATAGCAAGCTTAAACTCAACTAACAAAGGTATCTCTTTCTGAGTGAAAAACAAATGTTTGGTTTCTTTCACAAAATCAAAACTAAGCTGCGATTTTTACCAGCTTCTAACCGACCGGTAAGAGCAACCTTTCTTATACTGAAACAACCTTATCGGGTGAGATAAAAATGAAATAAAGCCAATTAATTTATATAATTATTTTATATGATAACTGTTAATATCTATAATTCATCAAGGTTAAATGTATTTACAAATATAATAATAAAAATTAATTTACATGATAAAGTAGGCATAAACTAGATATGCAAAGAGTATGTGTCTGTGTCTGTGTATGGCATGTGTAGGTGTATGTGTGCATGTGTCTGTATGTATGTGGATGTGTGCATATGGTGTGTAGCTGAGTGTGATATGTGTGTATGATGTGTGTCTGTGTGTATGAATGTGTGTGTCTGTGTGTGGCATGTGCAGGTGTGTGTGCTGTGTGTGTGCACATGTGTCTGTATGTATGTGGATGTGTGCATATGGTGTGTAGCTGAGTGTGATATGTGTGTATGATGTGTGTCTGTGTGTATGAATGTGTGTGTCTGTGTGTGGCATGTACAGGTGTGTGTGCACATGTGTCTGTATGTATGTGGACGTGTGCATATGGTGTGTAGCTGTGTGTGATGTGTGTGTATGGTGTTGTCTGTGTATAAATGGTGTATGTCCTGTGTGTGTGTGTGTGTGTGTGTGTGTGTGGTGCCTTTGTTCCTTCTGTAGACACAGACAATGTGGGGGCGGAAGGTAGACAAAGCCTTTTCCTCTAGAGAAGCAGAGGAACAGGGAAAACAATTCCTAAAATGGAGCAAGTTCCGGGGTTCCCCCAGGGCAGCCCACACCCTGAGGAGGAGGCGAAGTCTGACTCCTACCTGTCCCAGGAGCCCCCGAGAGAGCCCCTTCCCCCTCCTGTCATGGCCCAGACACTGAGCAGGGCAGTCACTGGGCCGGCACACAGGGCAGCGGCAGCGGGTCCTCGGTCGGGAGCCATCTAGGCGGGATGCGCTTCCCTCGTCCAGAAACAGGAGGATAACTTCCGAACCACAGGGCTGCTGGCAGTCCAGTGAATCGAAGGGGCTCACACCTGCACAATTCCTAGACTCACTCTTGCCAGAGAAAGTGCCTTTACCACCCCCCACGCACAGGGCCCCTCGGGAAGACCAGGACGTGGGAGGCAGGTGACGACGGCCGGATGAGGGAGATCATGGTTATGGCTTCTGCTGTCTGATCTGGCGTGAGCCGGGGCTTTGCCCTGCGGCCGCGGAGAGCCTGCCACACCGCCCTGTCCTGACACCTGGCACGCTGGCCAAGCAGCGGGGACAGCACAGAACCCACGTGCGATCCCCTGGGTTTCAGTCCACGACACAGGGCCTTGTAAGGGCATTTAGGGTTGGCCATTACCTGGTGTCTCCCCTGGTCCTCTCCACCTTTCCGGGGGTCCCCTCCTCTCCCTGCCTTGAGGGTGCAGGAGTCCCTTGGGAGCCTGGCTGAAACCCTGGGCTGGGCCACCCCTGAGTGTCCGCTGCAGCAGGGGTGGGTGGGCCGAGTGCCTGCATCCCTACCAGGTTCCCAGGTGAGCTGAGCTGCTGCGGGCGCAGGCCACAGGGACACAGGGTCCCCGGCGTGGAGGTGCCCGTAGAAGCTCCCTGTGCAGACAGGGGTTCCTATGCAATTGAGTGAATAAAAGTGAGTTCATATCTGCAAATTTTACACTCACACTTGGCACAGAGGAAGTGCCTTTGCCAAGAAAGAAATGGGCGATGGGTAGAGACTGCCCATCTTTTTCTGGCGCTGCAGACAGTCTGCACATAGCGTACCCAGGGCCGGGGCCACCCCCAGGGCTGGGGCCACCTCCAGGGCCGGGGGCCACCTCCAGGGTTGGGGACCACCTCCAGGGCCGGGGCCACCTCCAGGGCTGGGGGCTACCTTCCCAGGCTGGAGGCCACCTCCACGGGCTGGGGGACCACGTCCAGGGCTGAGGGGTCACCTCCAGGGCCGGGGTCCATCTCCAGGGCTGGGGGCTACCTTCCCAGGCTGGAGGCCACCTCCACGGGCTGGGGAACCACCTCCAGGGCAGGGGGGCACCTCCTGCAGGGAGCCTGGGCCTGCGGCTGTGCCCACGACCTTCCAGCAGCAGAAGGCGGCCTGGGAGCACGGGGCAGACAGACTCTGCTGCGCTGGACCCCGGCCAGCTGAGATAAACCAGGACTGTCTTGAGTCCCGGCTCAGTGCCAACATGTCCCTGTGAACATTCTCCCGGGACATGGAGGGGCTTGAGTCCAAGAGCGTGTCTGGGCTCCGTGAGTGTCCTCTCAGCTGGCAGTCCTGGGAAGCAGAAACAGACACCAAATCCCAGCTGTGGCGACATTTCCTTCCTTGTCACTTCTGAGAAGGAAACATACCCACAAATCACAGCTTTACCCAGGCCCGGGGCGCTTCTGGGCTCTGCGAACTTCCTGGCATGGGGACCGAGGTGGGACCGAGGTGGGACCGAGGTGGCCCTGCGGGCAGTGCCCTGTTCCCGCCAGGCCCCAGCAGG
The DNA here is from genome assembly GCF_014108415.1 of Molossus molossus. Taxonomy (NCBI): domain Eukaryota; kingdom Metazoa; phylum Chordata; class Mammalia; order Chiroptera; family Molossidae; genus Molossus; species Molossus molossus. The sequence continues at coordinate 467,791 of NW_023425365.1, read as the reverse complement.
GAAGCAGAGGGCTGGGCACCCTCGACAGCAGAACCAGCTCTTTGATGGTGACCAGCACACGACCTGGGCAAGTTATCTGCCTCTTGATACCTCCGTTTCTCCGTCTGTAAAATGGTAATCATACCCGTACGCACTGTGAGGGTTGACCAGGTCAACACTGTAGAGCTCCGTGTCACTCTCTGGATGCACAGGAGGGGCTCTGGGGTGGGGTGGGGGTGCTGGCTGTACCTCCTGCTCACGGGGAGTTTGCTGAGTCAGACAGGCAGATGGACAAGCCAGCGGGGGCCTCATGCGGTCCTGACCGCTGTCATCTGCTTCTTATGCAAAGCCCAGCCTCTGATGTTCTCCGTCACTTGTCCTGGGCCACAGCCTCCCCTGGCCATGCTCTACTGCCCGGCATCCGTCCTCACTGCAGCTGTGGGCCTGTGTGCACCCCCGCAGGCGGCTCACCCCACCGGACCGCAAGTCTGCGCTCAGACCGGTGCAGCTGAAACACTGCTCCATGAGTCGTTCAAGGAAATATGTAAGCTGAGTCTCACAAATGCATACAACCCAAAATGACCAAATGAAATGAAGGGAAAGAAGAAAACAGGAAGAGAGAAAATGAGGCCACCAGTAAAGAAGAAAGCCAGAGACCGCTTTTGAAATTGCAGTAAAATTAACATAACACCAAGTTGCCATCTTGACTATTTTTCGGGGGCCTCACATTTATTCTCACAGTTGTGTGTCTGTCACCACAGTCCAGCCGCAGGACTGTTCTCTGAACCTCTGTCCATCAAACGCTGACGGGCCACTGTCCCTCCCCGGCCCGTCGATCACTGCTCTGCTTTCTGTCTCTGGCTTCACCTGGAACACATACCTGGTCAAAAGGACAGTATTTGCCCTTTTGTAACTGGCTTATTTCATTAACATAATGTTCTCCAGGGTCGCCTGCGTTTCAGCAGGGGTCAGGATTTCCTTCCCGTCTAAGGCTGAGTCAGAGCCTGTTTAAGTGTTTTTACACTAACATATTGTAATAACTATAAAATCAATGTACCTGTGAAAAGTTAGAAACCATGGCTAGTGTAGGGGGTATTGATAGGTCCAAATAGAATTGTTCCCAATCTCACATGAAAATGAGCTCAACTCGCTGGTGGCTTGGCTGGATTTTGCCCCCTTTCCTTTGCAACGCTGAATTATGCTTATTTCTCACGACCTGTGTTTGGTGTGCCTTCGCGGCAGGGAGAACCATCATGGCTACGGCAGCTGTGTCTTAAAATCTGAAGTTCAAGTATTTCTGACCGTCTCGAAAATGCAAAACTCAGGACGGAGCCTGATTGGCGTTCCTACAGAAGTGCTTGGGGAATGTCACTCAGGCGACTGACGTGAGCCCGCGTCTTGTCTGTCGCTGGGGACAGAGGACAGAGGCTGTCCCAGTCCTTTGGATCTGCCTCTCCAGAGGTGAAGGCTGGTCATACAAACCGATACACAGACAGGAAAATGGCAGGAGGAGGGGAGCGATGAGGGGAACCATGGGTTGTGTAGGAAGCCCTGCACGGGCCGCCAGCTGGTCTGAGGGCCTCTCTGAAGGGGGCATTTCACCAAGGCGCCATCCTGCCCGGAGAGCAGTCTGCACGGACATCACAGGGCCAGGTCCCCGAGCTGGCAGAGCTGGACGGTCCGGGAATGGCAAGGACATCACTGTCTGGCTGGCCAGGAGCAAGGGAGCGGAGCACAGGGACCCTGAGGAGGGAGAGGGAGGCGGCTTTGCAGAGATGGTGCATTTTCTTCCCAGTGTCCTGGCAAGCATGTTCATGAGATCTCCTGGACTCGGTTTTGAAGGGAGCTCTCTTGCTGCTGGGTGGAGCTTGGGTCCGAGAGAGGCAAACGTGGAGGGTCCCCGAGGAGAGGGAGCAGGGAGAGCCTGAGGGCCGGAGCCAGTTCAAGCCCCTGCTGGAAACACCGTCAAGGGTTTGGCTCGGCACATGAGAAGGTGGATGCACTCTCCACAACACGGGGGACAAAGGGACAGCACCTGGGGACAGAAAGGAATTGTTTTAGAAACGGAGGTATCTTTAAGGGCCCACGTGGGAGTCAGAGGACACAGGGGATTCAAACCTTGGCGATCACCGAGAAATGAAGGGCAGAGACAAGGTTAGAAGATCCAGAATGGAGCTCTGAGGAGCCTCAATGTGGAAGGAGTTCAGGTAGAGAAGGATGGACAACTCAGGACATGGAGAAGGCTGGCAGGGGACACTGGCAGAGGTGGCCTCAAGGAGACCAAGAGGAGAGAACCTTTCAGGGACACCGTGCCAGGGCCCAGGAAGGGGACAGCTGCAGAGAAGCTGGGACACAACCATTAGCTGTGGCCCCACGGAAGCCTGGCTCACTCGGTGCTGGTGGGCAAAGCCAGACTAAGACTTTTGACCAGTGAATAGAGGCTAGCGAGCAGAGATGATGGGAGTAGACAATGTTTTTGAGAATTAATTCTGGTTTGTAAAGAATGTTGGAGAAATGAGATGGTAGCTGGAAGGAGATAGTAGATGAAGGATCTTTTGTTTGTTTGTTAATCCTCACCCAAGGATATTTTTTTCCATTGACTTCTAGAGAGAGTGGAAGGGAGGGAGGGGGAGAGAGAGAGAGACATTGATGAGAGAGACACATTGATGGGTTGCCTCCTGCACATGCCCCGTCTGTGGGTGAGGATTGAGCCTGCACCCCAGGTACGTGCCCTTGATGCTCTAACCACTGAGTCACACTGGCAAGGGCTTTGTAGGACTGTTTTTTTAAGTTGAGAGATAATATAGCATATTTGTAGGCTGGCGAGAATATATATCCAAAGTGGTCATTTTTATTTCATAATCTTTGCAATACATTTGCTTTTACTATGAAAATCAACCAACACAAGCGGCTGTCTAGTATGGGTACGACTAAACCCTCGATAGTATGCTATCTGCAGAATAAACTGTGAATAAATAAAACCCAAAAGGTTCATTTGTGATGTTTAATAAGCACCTGCTATGTACTAGGCATTGATTTAGAACCTTGGCTTACCTTAGAAAATAATACAGAACAGGCACTTATATTCTTATGGGGGGAGACACAGCAAGCAACGAATTGATAAATATCTAGCTCATAAAGTGTACTGTTGAGTGATTCTTGCCACGGGAAAAAGTTCAGTAGGAATCTGAGAACCGTGATGGCAAACAGGATCCAGGGCAGATCTCGCTGAAGTGGAATTTGAACGAGTTCTTGAAGAAGGTGAAGCTTAGCCGAGCATATCTGGGGAAAAGCATCCTAAGGTGAGGACTAAGAGATGGATAAGAATCAAACCCATAGCTGGACAAACAGAAGTGAAGAACTTCTGTCTAAAGTTATAATTGTTACAATAGATACAATTGCATCTATTACAATGAACTTCAAAGATGTTCAATGCCTATACAACTGTTACAAAGTTATTGAAACATTAAATGATTGACACAAACCATTCCTATTCTAGATGTTTTAGTATCACTTGTTCAGTGTGTGAAAAGTGCATATTATGTAGCAACATATCACCAGATCAATACTTTGGAGTGTCAGGTTGTCCCTATACACATACTGATCACCTAGCTGAGGAGTTACCTACAAGTAGGAGGAGTATAAAAAGAGCCGATGGTGAACTGGACAAGCAGGAAACTTCGCTAATGTCTGGATATTAGGACCACAATTTGAGATCAATCCTCAGGAATGGATTTCTCACGCCTGACATGACCCGTTACCTGAAAGCAAAGGGGAGGGGGCCTCCTTTCTGAGCTGTGTGGGACAGCTGGTGGACATCAACCTCCGTGAGTGACAGCTCGTCCCTCCCTCTGCCTGGTCTCCCACCATGGATGGCTCTCCCCGATCCCCAGCCAGGAAGGTTTTTGTTTTTTTTTTTTACTTTTTTTTCTTTACTGATTTTAGAGAGAGAGGAAGGGAGAGGGAGAGAGAGATAGAAACATCCATGAGAGAGAACATTGATTGCTGCCTCCTGCACGCCCCCCACTGGGGATGGGCCCACAACCTGGGCATGTGACCTCTTGGTGCAGGGTCGATGCTCAACCACTGAGCCACAGTGGCCAGGCAGGAAGGTTGTTTGTAAGAGCAGTTCTTTTCCACGGTGGTAAAGATCACTTCACACACATCCTGCCTCACGGGTGAGCACCATTGCTGCCTACTTCTCCAAAGCCTGACGTCCTTGCGGACAGGGGCTGTTTCGCAGGGTGTAAGAGAGGGTGTTCCTTTACTGTGGTAACATTGACATTACTTAACTGCTACCATTTAAACCCTCTTTAAGCGGACAGCTCAGTGGCATCAGGCGCATTGGTATTGCTGTGCGACCATCACCCACATCCAGCTCTGGAGCTCCCTTCACCTCCCCAAACTGAAGCTGGACACCCAGCAGAGGACAGTGACCTCCCCGCTCTGCCCCAGCTGATGGGGACTACTTCTCACCCAACCGTCAGCGCTCAGTGCAGGAGAACACCCGGCAGCGGTCAAGGAGGGTGCGGCTTCCCGAAATGCACCGGTGCGGACACTTCTCAGTGAGCAGGGACAGAGGAGGCACGATGCAAGCGTTAGTGTCGAAATGGCCCTCTCTGCTGGTGTGACCCCACCTCCCAAACGCCGAAGCTGGGGGGAACTTGGAGGTCATGTGATCCAAGCTCCTCATTGTACAAATGAACAACCTAAACTTGGGCAGTTAGCCTTTTCAGAAGGCAGCTTCCTACCGGAGTTTTCTTCAGTCCCCGCAGTGAGCCCAAGAGCGGAGGCCCCGCGCGGGAGCCGCGGGCTGGTCCCCGGAGCGCCCGCGTTCTCGCCGCAGACACCGCAGGCTTGTTCGAGAGGAGCCTTCCCCTGGGCGAATTTCACCCGAGGAGCAGGGACCGCCACCCACCAGAGTGCCAAGTACTGCCTTTCCGTCTGCTTTGAAGTGGCATCACGCACTCCCTGCAGGTTTTCTGGGAGCAGACAATGTGGGTCACCGGTTTGGCGCAGGTCTCTTCACGGAAGTTGACTTTTGAGCCAAATGTGTCGCCAGATCCTGGGCTTTTGCGTGCGTGAGCAGTTTGCACACGCCGGGCGGTTCGGCACACGCGGGCGGTTCGGCACACGCCGGGCAGTTCGCACACGCCGGGCAGTTCGCACAGGCCGGGCAGTTCGGCACACGCCGGGCAGTTCGGCACACGCCGGGCAGTTCTGCACACGCCGGGCAGTTCGCACACGCCGGGCAGTTCGCACACGCCGGGCAGTTCTGCACACGCCGGGCAGTTCGCACACGCCGGGCAGTTCGCACACGCCGGGCAGTTCTGCACACGCCGGGCAGTTCGCACACGCCGGGAATCGACTTACAGGCTGAAGTGACTGCCCAGCTGTTACGTGCCGTGGAAGCAGGTGAGTTCTTGCAGCTGGTATTTACGTCTCTCACGCAGAGTTGGCTGCAGGTCGTGCAGACCTAACTGGGCAGTTTAACACAGCCTTTCTCATGGGCTCCCAGCTCGGGAGTCCTGGGCACCTAGGTTTGGATACGTTGTAGATCCGACCACTAAAATGACTCAGAAAATGTTAAATAATTTTAAGACATACTTAGCGACGTTACCTAAACATAAGAAAATTAAAGTACTATAATCACAATTAATGTTAATAGATGACTCTTCAATTTATGTAAGCTCTTCATCAGAAAAGACAACTAATTAAAAACTGGGAAGGATTAAACAAAATCATATTTAGTTAGAGGTGTGGAGGCTGTAAACATAGAAACATCAAAAGAATCTGCAGACATATCTGAATTAAAGGAGAGTTTAGCCCTAGACAGTTTGGCTCAGCGGTTAGAGTGTCAGCCCGCAGACCAGAGAGACCAGGGTTCAGTTCCTGTAAGGGCATGTACCTCAGTTGCAGTTTGTCCCTGGCCCCAAATTGTCTCAATACAAAACTCAGTAAATACAGATTGAATGTAGTCCTATACACAAGCAACTGCTTGAAATTTAATTTTTAAAAAGTTGCTATTTACAGTAGTAATGAGAAACTTTTACAGAAGATATTATTAAACTTTATTAATAAGAAAGACCTTTCAGAAGATCTAAATCACTTGAGCAATAAATATACCACAGTCAAAGGTATAAAGCCTCACGATCAGAAGTTGATTTGTCCCAAAATTCAACTGTAAATTCAGTCCACCGAATTCTGGCTACTTTAATGGGCAGAAAAGACCGGTTCTGAGATGGATAAGAAAAAACCAAGTGTGGGAGTGTCCGATTTGGGAAAAATAATGAACATGCAAGGGTTCCTTTTCCCTGCTAGATGTTAGAACTATATTAATAATAATTAATAATATAATGATCTATATAATGAATAATTGACAACATAATAATGTTATACTAATTAGTACAGATATTTTGGTTTAGGAAATAACAATTTCACTTGATATGAAATGGAGTCGAGAAGTAGTCCCACCAACCTGCACGGACTCCTGATAAATGAGGGGCCCTACAAAGAACACACAGTATAAGGACAATTGCTTATTTTGGGTGGGGGGGAGTGCGTTTGGGTCCCAATGACAGCTCCATAAAAATATATAAAAATAAGTTCCATAAGGATTGCCAAGTAAAATACAAAATTTTCAGTTGCTCACAAGAAAATATAGAATGGCAGAATATTGTAGAATTTCCATTGAAAAGACACAGAAAGAAAGAAAAATACTTAGAGGAAAAGATTCATTCAACTATATTCAATTTTTAACTTTATTTTATTGCTAATAGTACTACAGATATCCTCATTCCCCCCTTTGCTCTCCTGCCCGGTCCCGCCCCTGTGTCTGTGGGCTGTGCATATGTGTATTGCTAATCTCTTCACCTCCTTCCATCCAGACCTCGCCCTCCCCTCCGACAGCTGCCAGTCTGTATCCATGCACCCACGCCTCTGTTCCTATTTTGTTCATCAGTTTACTTCACTAGATTCCACATATAAGTAAGATCATGTGGTATCTGTCTTTCTCTCACTGGCTAGTTCACTTGGCCCAGTCATTTCTAGGTCCATATCCACGGTGTTGCAAAAAGAAAGATGTCCTTCTCTTTTATAGCCAAGTGATATTCCATTGTGTACAGGTACCACAGCGGATGCTCTCTACTGGGTCCCCCTGATGGTTCTCCCCAACACAAAGGTCTGTGGGCTGCAGTCAGATGACAGCTGGCCTTGGTGTACCCTGAGGCTTTGCTGAGTGGTCTCAGATCCAGCACTGGTGCCGAATTCAGATCTGTATTAGCTGGCGCAATGCCTTTGCCCTTACCTGGTGATTTCCTGTGAACCTGCCTAACCCGACTTGTGTATTTCCTGAAGCTCTTCCAGGGGCCGGGCCCTATGGGCCGCTAGCAGGTAGCAGTGGGTCTCAGTCTGCCTTGGGCTTTTTGCGGACCTTCTTCAGGCCCAATACTGGTGGCAGCCAACCTCAGTGCACAGCTCGGCCCCTCCCAGGTGCACCCAGGCGCAGCACAGGACACCTGCTGAGTAAGCATGAGGCCACCCTGCCAAGACGGGGAGACATAGCAGATCCACCTGATATCCTGAAACAAACACAGAGAGGCAGACAAAATGGGGGGGTGTGCCCCAAATGAAATAACAGGAGAAAACTCCAGAAAAAAGAACAAATGAAACAGGAGTAAGCAATGTACCAGATATAAAGTTCAAAAGACTAGTTATGCCCTGGCCAGTTTGGCTCAGCGGTTAGAGCGTTGGCCTGCGGTCCGGAGAGACCCGGGTTCGGTTCCCGCTAAGGGCACGTACTTCGGTTGCACTTTGTCCCCGGCCCTGGTTGGTCGTGCGGGTGGCAGCCACTCGATGTGTCCCTTCACGTCGATGTTTCTCTCTCTCTCTCCCTTCCTCTCTCTCCCTCCCACTCTATCTGTACAAAAAATGGAAAAATGTCCTCGGGTGAGGATAAAAAAAAAAAAAAAGACTAGTTATAAGGATACTCACAAAACTTAAAAAAAAAAACTAGACGAACTCAGTGAGAATCTCAACAGAGAGATAATAAGCATAAAAAAGGAAGCAAAAACAAACAAACAAAAAAGAAACCAGTCAGTAATGAAGAATACAATAACGGAAATGAAGAACACACTAGAATAAAACAACAGAAGGTCAGATGAAGCAGAGGATTAAATTTGTGATTTGGAAGACAAGGTGGCAGAAAGTACCCAATCAGATAACAGGAAGAAAAAAAAAAGAATGAAATAATTGAGATGAACAAGATGAACCCAAAACAAGATGAACCCAGAGAGGCTCATACCAAGAAACATCACATTAAAATGGCGAAGTTTAAAGACAAGGAGAGAATCTTAAAAGCACCCAGAGAAACACAGTTAGTTACCCACAAGGGAGCTTTCTTAAGCCTGTCAGCTGATTTCTAAATAGAACAGTTCAGGCCAGTTCAGGCCAGAAGGGAGTGGCACGAAATATTTAAGGTGATGAAAAGCAAGAACCTATAACCAAGACTACTTTATCCAGCAAGGCTGTCATTTAATATTAAAGCTGATATAAAGAGCTTCCCAGGCAAAAAAAAAAAAAGCTCAAAGAGTTCTTCACCACCAAACCAGTATTACAAAAAAATGTTAACCAGACTTATTTAAGAAGAAAGAAAAACACCCCACAAAAATATAAAGAAAATGGCAATAACTATGTACCTATACATAATCACTTTAAATGTACATGGCTTAAATGCTCCAATCCAAAGATATAGGGTAGACCAGCCTGTGTGGCTCAGTGGATTGAGCATCATCCCATGGACTGAGAGGTCCCGGTTGCATTTCTGGTCAGGGCACATGCCCTGGTTTTGGACTCGATCCCCAGTGGGGGGGGCATGCAGGAGGCAGCTGATCCATGTTTCTCTCTCACATTGATGTTTCTACCTCTCTCTAAAAAGTCAATAAAAACATTAAAAAATTTTTTTTAAGTTTGTATAGTCATTCTTCAAAATAGTAAAAATTAACAATAAATAGAAACAATCTAAATATTAGGAGAGACCTGGCCAGTGTGGCTCAGTGGACTGAGTGTCGTCCCATGGACTGAGAGGTCCAGGTTTGATTCCCGGTCAGGGCACATGCCCAGGTTGTGGGCTCGATCCCCAGTGGGGGGCGTGCAGGAGGCGGCCAATCCACGTTCCCTCTCATCGATGTTTCTATCTCTCTCTCCCTCTCCCTTCCTCTCTCTGTAAACATCAAATAAAAACATTTAAAAAATAAATAAATATTAGGAGAGGAACAGTACTAGGAAACAAGAGCGAGTTGTGCACGTGCTGCTGCAGACGGACCTCACGCGTACGGTGGCGGGAGAGGGAGCGGCCGGAGAATCCACGCAGGGCGGCACTCACACAGTGCGGGAAACGGGGAGTGGACCCCTCATCTGGGAGTGCTAACATGGTTCAAGGAAAGAGAAGACAGACAACTACGGACACCACATGCAGGGGAGTGGCTTCTCCCAGCAGGCAGACCTGGGGGAGCAGAGAAGAGCACCTGGGGCGTTCACGTCATAGAGGGTCGGGCCACCCACAGGCCGGCCACGCCGCGGAGCACCCAGTTCTGCTGACACAAAGTGCGTGCTGTGGCCTGGGCTGGGGTGCAGTCTGACAGGGAGGTAGATGGGGGTGAAGGACACAGGTCATAGAGGCATATCCCTGGCCCCGCGGTGTCCAGGAGGCTGTGGTCTGAAGGAGTGGCGTCTGGGCCAGTGGACCGCCCTGGGTGGTGGCGGAGGGGTAAGGACCGCCTAGCACACCAGGGCGGTGTGGTCACGAATGGCGTTCTGGGACAGAGCTCCGAGGGACGAGGATCCTGTGGGGGGAGGCCGAGGGGAGCCGAGAGCCTGGGTGCAGACGCAGACATGACCCCTGTGGCAAAGGGCAGGGAGCAAAGGGGGCTGAGCCGACGTGAGCACGGAAGACGGCTGACGTGTCCTGGCTGCTGCCACCCCACGGCAGACAGGAAGAGGAGCGGACGCTTACCAGAATGCGACAAGGCATTGAGTTTTTCTCTTCCTCTTATACCAGGGCCTGAAGCCCCCACATCGAACTTGTCACTACAGATCTTACTCTTTGAGGTACCAGAGTGTCTAGGGTTAATGTCACCTTGGGTCGAGGTGACAGCGATTGTGTTTTACCTCTTTGGAGAACAAACAACACGCGGCATTTCCAGTGTGTGCTGCCCCGGGCTCTCCGCTGGGCTTTGTCCTGAAGACACCGCATTTATTATTCATGCAATCGATGGCGGGTCAGTAGGTGCTTCCTGTGGCTTTCCCTGGCCTTCCTCAGCTGCCCTGTGGACAGGGAGCTGCCACAGCTCCAGGGCTGTGGCAAGCGTCACCCGCCAGGCTGCGCTTCGTGGGCTTCGCGAGGACCGCAGAGCAGGTGGCCCCGCGGTGCTGAGTCCTGGCCAGGAGGAGGTTGTCTGGCTGCTGTCCGATTGCAGTGCCCGCCAGGGGATCACTGCGCTTCTGCAGCGATCACGTCTTTGCTCGTATCCCGGGGTTGTTCACGGCTCCACCTCGACGCAGAGGAAGCTGCCTCTCTCCACACGCGTCCGTGACACCCCTTGACCCCGGGAGTCACCGAGACAGACGCCTCCTCCTGCTCCCGGGCTCTCTTCCAAAGGTCCGGTCGCCCTTGGCCACCCAGGCCCTGTCCCGTCCTGCACACAAAGCCTTGATGGCCCTCGGATCCTCCCCACTCTCCCTTTTTCTTTCCTTACTGACCTTTGGTGGGTGTGAAGTTCATTTCGTGTGTCCACTTGACTAGGCCACACAACACCCAGATGGCTGGTTAGGGTTACGGTGAGGCTATTTCTGGGTGAGACAAACTTTTGAGTCTGATAGCCTGAGCGGAGCAGGGCCCTTTCCCTGTGTGGACGGACCTCTCTGACCAGCAGACAGCCTGCAGAGAGCAGGCTAACCCTCGATGAAGAGGGCACTTACTGTCCGGCCAGTGCAGCTCAGTGGCTGAGCGTCGACCCTGCACCAAGAGGTCGCCAGTTCCATTCCCGGTCAGGGCACATGCCCAGGTTGTGGACCAGATCCCCAGTGCAGGAGGCGGCCAATTGATGTTATCTCTCATCAATGTTTCTATCTCTCCGTCTCACTTTCTCTCTCTCTAAAATCAATAAAGAAAAATTATTTAAAAGAAGAACAGAGCTGGGCATTGAGGAATGCACCCTCAGGCCATTTGGTCACGTGCAGACATCACAGAGGACGCTGCACAGACCTGGGCGGGGTCGCCCACGTGCACCCAGGCTGTGGGTCTAGCCTATGCGCCGGGATACCGGCCGCACGGCGCCCTGCTGCACTGAGTACCGCTGGCGCCTGGAGCAGCGTGGGACGCGTCTGTGTGTCCGAACATAGCTAAATACATACAAGGAACAGTAAATGTATGATATAAAAGGTAAAAAATGCTGCACGTATCATGAGTGGCGTTGCTCCGGGTGGGTGGTGAGTGGTGAGTGGACATGTGTGCACTACAGTACACGTTACAAACACTGTACACCCAGGTTAGCCTACATTTATAAAAAGTATTTCCCTCCCTTCGGTAATAAATTAGCCTTTGCTTACTGGGACTTTTTCATTGTATCCTAACTTTCTTAACTTTTTGACTCTTGTCATAACACTGAGCTTACATACAAACATGTTGCACACCTGTGCAAAAATACGTTCTTTAAATCCCAATTCTGTAAGCTTTTTTCTGTTTAAAAATTACTTTTTTGTTTTATTTTATTTTTTAATTTTTAAGCCTTTTTTGTTAAAAACCAGGACACACACACTAGCCGAGGCTCCACAGGGCCAGGGTCACGTACCCCGTCTTCCCTCCATCCTGTCCCACGGAAGGTGTCTGGGACAGGAGCACCCACGGGGCCGCCGTCGCCGATGGCAGCGCGTCTTCTCCCGGGGCTCCCCCCGAAGGACCTGCTGAGCCTCTGCCCTCTGCTGGAGGAGGGTGGTCTGCTCGGTTCACCTCTTTTTTAATCGTGGATTTGGTTACGGGCAGATAACGAACCGTGAACATTTCTCCGTCCATGAAAACCTTTCGGTGTTGGGGTTTATGATTCGAACCGTCTAAGGAGCGTGGTGAGGTCTGCAAAAGCTTCTGCTAAACTCGTCACTGGATTCCTTGGGGGGCTTTCTTCTCCCCTCCCCCGCAGCGCCCTTTCCTCTGGCCTCTCTCCAGCTGTGTCCCGCGCCGGTCCCAACACTCCCACGGTCAGTCCCCACAACCCCGCAGGACTCCTCGGGGTCCTCAGCCCACCAGGGCGGGTCGTTCACCATCCGACCACCGCGTGCTGACTGTGCAGCCTTCGCAGCCTTGGCAAGTGCTCTGAAGTCACGGACGCAGCCCTTCAGGGTCTTCTTCTGGATGACATCATCGACTCCGTGGTGACATCGCCCCATGTCACGCGAGGTCCTGGACGTGGTCACGGACGGGATGGTCCCTCCGGAACCGCATCGGCGCCTCTTCAGCGCGGCACAGCCAGGACGAAGGTCCTGGACAGCGGCCCCTCCAGACAGCTTGTCCACTTCGCGGGCACAGCGATCGGGAGGCACCTGGCAGGGCGGGTCCTCAGGGCGGCTGCCCCTGCGGCTCCTGGCAGGGAGGGCCTCCGGGACGCCCCAGGCCCTGGGTTCTCTGCCACGGCACCCCGTCTCCACGTGGGCCTGGGACGCGGCCCAGCACGGCCGTGACTGCTCACCAGGGCCTTGGAACCTGCGCCGACCTGGCTCCTGATGGACGCGAGTCCCTCCAGGCTCTGTCCCCAGAATAGGGAGGGTTCACCCACATCGAATGTTTCCTCGGCAGCTCAGTCTCTCCACAGCCAGCTTCTCTGGAGCCTCCAGAACGTCTTCAGCTGCCCTCACACCAGCCTCCGTACACTCGCCCTCACATTCACATTATGGGGTGAAGAGCGATTCTTGAGTTCACTCCACCCAGCGCCAGCAGTCACGGCAGCATCCCCGTCAGGCTGGCCTGTTCCTCCAGCACCGCAACCCTCCCCGTGGCTGTGGGCGTCATGGTGCTGGGAGGCCACACTCCTCGTCCAGTCTCCCATCCAGGCCCCGGGAAGCCTCTCCTCGTCCGGTCCTCCGTCCAGGCCCCGGGAAGTCTCTCCTCGTCCGGTCCTCCGTCCAGGCCCCGGGAAGTCTCTCCTCGTCCGGTCCTCCGTCCAGGCCCCGGGAAGTCTCTCCTCGTCCGGTCCTCCGTCCAGGCCCCGGGAAGTCTCTCCTCGTCCGGTCCTCCGTCCAGGCCCCGGGAAGTCTCTCCTCGTCCGGTCCTCCGTCCAGGCCCCGGGAAGTCTCTCCTCGTCCGGTCCTCCGTCCAGGCCCCGGGAAGTCTCTCCTCGTCCGGTCCTCCGTCCAGGCCCCGGGAAGTCTCTCCTTGTCCGGTCCTCCGTCCAGGCCCCGGGAAGTCTCTCCTCGTCTGGTCCTCCATCCAGGCCCCGGGAAGTCTCTCCTTGTCTGGTCCTCCGTCCAGGCCCCGGGAAGTCTCTCCTCGTCCGGTCCTCCGTCCAGGCCCCGGGAAGTCTCTCCTCGTCTGGTCCTCCATCCAGGCCCCGGGAAGTCTCTCCTTGTCTGGTCCTCCGTCCAGGCCCCGGGAAGTCTCTCCTTGCTGACCCAGGCCTTCTAGAATCTTCGTCAGTCTTGTGGCTTCAGTGGAGCAGATCCTTGAACAGCTTCCATCACTCGTTCTTGTTCCTCAAGATTGCAGCCCGGTGGACGCCTGGCGGGCGAGCAGGAACCTCGGACACTCCGCTGGTCACCCATCACTTTCCATCCCGCCTGCAGTCAGCCCCCCGACAGGCTCTCCGGGGCATCAGCAGTGGGCTGTGCCCAGCGGCACCATGGACCACACTGCCTGAGGACAAGCAAGCCCGGAGGAAATGACGCGATCACAGGACGTGGTAACGGGGTGTATGAGGTGAAACAAGGCATACTACTTTACAGCAAACTTATTTTCTTACGTGTATAGAAAGAATACATTCTAAAATAAGAATAAGCCCGGCCAGTGTGGCTCAGCACCAAGAGGTTGCTGGTACAATTCCCGGTCAGGACACATGCCCAGTGGGGGGCATGCAGGAGGCGGCCCATCGATGTTCTTTCTCATTGATGTTTCTATCTCTCTCTCCCTCTTCCTTCCTCTAGCTCTGAAATCAATAAAGGAAAAAGCAATTTTAAATAAGAATAAAAAGTATAGAATAGTAAGCACATAAACCAGTACCAAGTGTTTTCTAGCATTATCCAGGGTCATGACTTCACATAATTGTAAGTGCTGTTTCACTCGACTGTGGTGCAGGGTCTGTTGACACCTGGGTCAGCCCACACACATGGGTGATGTGCTGTGATGGTGCCAGTGTCACCAGGGGACAGGCAGGTTTTAGCTCCATGATAATCTCATGGGACCACCACTGTGTGCATTCTGTCATAGATGGCAATGTCGTTATGTAGCTCATGGCAGTAACACACACACACACACACACACATCTTATCGGTTCTACGTCTGAAGAAATCTTACTGATGCAGTAAGGTTTTTATAAACAAAAAACAGACAGCCTACTCTGCCACGTGGAGTTGAAAGGAGGCCTGATATTTCACGTCATTCAAAACTCCCAAATGGGTAGAGGTTTCAAGTGCATAATTCTATTACTGCCCCAAAACTAATTTAAAAAAAAAAGAATTGGGGTGAGTTGGTGATGTTGGGGTAGAATGTCACATCTCAGAGATGAGGCTATGCAGACAGCGGCCAACGCTCAGGGGAGGGCCCTTCTCCAACGTGTCACGACCTTTCCTGGTCTTTTCTGCTTATATAATGTGTTCTCCTTTCAAGGAAACAAATCCACTGTTCTGGGAAAAAACCCAAAAAACCTAACTTTAAAACTAAAAGAGAACATAGAAATCATCTCGTGTAAACCCAGGAAATGAAGCCCCAGAGAAGGTAAACGATGGGACCAACTGGCAAAGAAGAACACGCCTGATGTCCTTCGCTCCTGAGGGTTTGGCAGCATCCTCGCACCACAGGGCGTCTCCTGATGCTTCTGCCTCCTCCCCACTCCCAGCAGCCCCGGGAGGGGACGGCGCCGCCACAGCTGAACTATCGCCAAGTTCAAGTCCAAGCGTCCTCCCTCCAGCCGCATTCTCCTGAGGCGAATATTTGGGAACAAGCCTGTGATCCCGCTGGTGGGTGCTGCCGTTTGCTGAATCCGAGGGGCCCACCTCTGCTGTTTGCCACCCAGCCAGACCTTGCTGGAACCCCAGGCAGTGTGTCACCACCGTCCCCATAGTAGGAGCGCTGGGGCCCTGCTGTGCCCAGATGTCACCCTTGTGCCCAGCAGAGTCTGCGGAGAGTCACCGGCGGTCAGGCTCAGAGTCCCCGAACCGAACCCCAGTTGGTTTCTCGTTTGAGAAGGTACTTGGGAATAGTGTGCAGCCTGCTCCCTGTTCACACAGCAAAGGGTACATGTGGTGTGTGGAAATGACCTTAAAGAAGTCACTGTCCTTGAATAATAAATGACTGTCTTCTCTCGCAAAACTTGGCTAATGCTCACAAATGGGACTTGCTCTGTTCTCTCCCACACGCAGACGGGAGGCTGGTGGAGGAGGCCCCTGCAGAGCACCCCTGCTCCGTGGCTCTGGGCGGGAGCCTGGGCTCGGGGGTTGCAGCAAGGATGCATGGTGGACTGAAGGTCTCTGTGGATTTTTTGCTTTCAAAGTGAAGTCAGACTTTTGCACGGTTCGGGGAAAGGGTAAAGCACAAGAAATGAAGCCAGAGCCTCGGTTCTGCCTGCGCCTCTCCACGCGCAGGGTTTGAACAGCTGCCTAGCGTGAGCTGAAGATCACAGGGCATTAAGGCCCGTAGACTGTTATTGTCAGTGATATCTATATTTAAAGTTATACTGAGTGGTGCATTGGGACCATACCTCTCTTGAAGGACAGAGGATGGGATTGAAAAGCACAGAATCAACCTTAAAAAGCACATAAAAAAAGCTTTTCAGAAATGAAGAGAGTGACGTGAGTTTACAAACAGGTCTATTTTGAAAAGAAGACTAGAAAAGAATTAAAATGTTTTTTTTTTCTTTATTTTTAGAGAGCAAGGAAGGGAAAGGGAGAGAGAGATAGAAACATCAATGAGAGAGAACATCGATGGGCCGCCTCCTGCACGCCCCCACTGGGGATCAGGCCCACAACCTGGGCATGTGCCCTGACCGGGAATCGAACTGGCGACCTCTTGGTGCAGGGTCGATGCTCAACCACGGAGCCACACCGGCCTGGCTGGGTGATAGTCTTCACATATTCTTTTGGAGGAGACACAATTCATCCCGTAGCAGGATGTCACTCAACTTTAAACAGGCGGGCCAGGCGGGCTCGGGGGACCTGGCATCTGGGAGTGGGTCTGGGGGAAGGAAGCCGTGGGAGGACAGCGGCTGGCTGGGCACGCGCAGCAGCCACAGTGGGAGCGAGACTGGTGCACGTTGAGAATTGCAAAGAGGCTGGTATGGCTGACACCTGTGAGCACAGGGAAGAGGGCAAGTGATGAACCGGAGACGTAGGGAACCGCCAGCCCCTGACGCCTGTGAGAGAGACAACCTCCAGGTGAGGCGGGATTCCGAACGCTCTCGGGCGCCCCCTCCAGGACACCGCAGCTCCGCTCCCACGGCTGCTGGGGGCGCGGCCTGGAGGTCACCTGCATGGACCAGGGGAGGCCGCTCAGAAGCTCGGCACCAGCTCTGCTTTGGGGTGCAGCCTGGAGGTCACCAGCACGGACCAGGGGAGGCCGCTCAGAAGCTGGCACCAGCTCTGCTTTGGGGTGCAGCCTGGAGGTCACCTGCACGGACCAAGGGAGGCCGCTCAGAAGCTGGCACCAGCTCTGCTTTGGGGTGCAGCCTGGAGGTCACCTGCACGGACCAAGGGAGGCCGCTCAGAAGCTGGCACCAGCTCTGCTTGGGGTGCAGCCTGGAGGTCACCGGCGCGGACCAGGGGAGGCCGCTCAGAAGCTGGCACCAGCTGATGCTGTGCCTTCAATATTTTTATTCCTCGGAGGACAGGAGTGAGAGAGACAGGGAACCTGTGTTTGCTACCTATGATGCAGATAGGAAAGGGAGAAGTGATGGTGGGGGAGGAAGGTGACAGCACGGGGGAGACCCTGGCTTGCTGGGGGTGTGTGGCTGGGGATGTCTGGCTGTCCTGCAGTCTGTCACGAGGAAGGGAACAGGATGTGGTCATCAGTGTGGAAGAGAGAAAACGGCGCTGGGCACAAGGAGACCGTGGGAACGAAAGAGAGACCTGGCGTGAGTATTTCAGGAGGCAGTCTACGCAGGTGGAGAAGACCTCCAGACCCAAAGGATGGAAGATGACTCCAAAGACGGCGAGACAGAGGCAGCGGGGGCACAATCCCAGAGGCAGGGCTTTGCAGCCAGAGAGGAAGTCAGGTCTCAGGAGGGTCAATGCACTGAGCTCAAGGAGCTGAGGGCAGGAGAGGAAAGTCTGCATTAGCTGCGACAGGAGAAGTGAGGACCGCAGAAGAGCCAGCTTTCGGGCAGGGCGCAGGGCGGCAGGGTCTTCCGCAGAGCGCTCGGCGGGCGCGGAGGGACTTGATGCGAGGCAGGGCCCCACAGGATGCTGGGGGAGTGGGCAGGCCCAGGGATGTGCAGGGCGTGAGAGCTTCTGGAGTTGCATTCTGTGGATATGAGCATCTGTCTGTGTCTGTCAATATTTTAATGGAGCAGAGCAAGAGAACTAGGTCAACCTTAGATAAGACAGGGATCAAAAATGTCTCAGATTACAGAAAACAGATGTCAGCTTTAGCATCTGTGTAGCGCCAGTAATCCAAAAAGATGGGAATCAAGTAGAGAGCATGGTGCCCCGTCCTTCCTGGGGTACACATGCATGGGGGGGGGGGGAAGAGATGCAGAACCTCCTTAGACGTAAAGGTAGGTCGTGCAGTGGACAGACCTGAGGGGATAATAAAAATGCAGAATCTGTGGAATAACAATCACCTTGGTTCTCTGCCAGAAGACTTGCCTGAGATGCTTCATTCACGTCAAATCGATGCCACTCTTGGCTGCTGGAGTGGGTGCCGGCACACTACACACCAGGCTTGCTCGGGGCTGTGCCTCATGCCAGTGGCTGGCACGCTGCTGGTGGAGGCTCTCGGCGGGCACCTGTCCTGGGAACTGCCCTCCGGAGGGCCTGTGGCGCCTGGCCCGGTGCCGGCTCTCCACGTGGGGCATCTCTGAGGAGCTGGCCAGACTTCCAAGCCCTCATTCTGGGGCCTCGTGAAGAGAAGCCAATGAAAAAGAGCATTTTCTTCTTCCATTTTGTGGGAAGCCCTTCTATTCTTGGGCCTGGGCTTTCCTTTCTCCAGGTAGATGAGAAAAGCTAGCATTTCAGGGTCGAGATCTTAGTTTGGAGGGTCTGGTGCCCCCAGGAATTGGACTGGAGTGACTCCGTGGGGGAGAAGGTAGAGGCGAGAAGAAGAGGGTCATGGCCAGTCCTGCAAGTGGACGTCCTGACTGCTGACATGATTGCTGGGGAAGGGGTGTCTCTGGGCACGACAGTCCTGCACCCCACCCGCAGGTGATAAAATCTAGACGGGCTTC
Organism: Molossus molossus; assembly: GCF_014108415.1. Taxonomy (NCBI): domain Eukaryota; kingdom Metazoa; phylum Chordata; class Mammalia; order Chiroptera; family Molossidae; genus Molossus; species Molossus molossus. The sequence continues at coordinate 449,174 of NW_023425365.1, read as the reverse complement.
ACCACTCCCTTGAGCACATTCTATCAGGATGAAATAGCCTTGCGCTGATTTTCAAGGAGATATGTTGACATGCATTTGTTAAAAAACATATTTTCAAAAACAAACTTTACTGCAGTGGGTTTTAAGCTCTACTATGAATCATTAGCATCCCCTAGATTGTTGGCTAAAACACAGATTGCTGGGTCCCCCCAGGGGGAGGTTGACATGTGCATTTCTAACAACTCTCCAGGTGAGGCTGAAATGCTGGTTCCCCAAGCTACTGCCTCAGAGAAAGGAGGATGCAAGGGAGGCTGTGAGACCTAAGGACAGTCTAACAGATGTCTTTTCATTGTATGTCCGCTTGCTGAGCAGCCGACTAGGGTCTCTCCTGCCTTATCTCTCAGCTCCTGCCCTTGAGGTTAGAAGTTGGCTCTGTCTCTCCCTGGTGGTATTTGCTACTCTCTGAATCTGTGGAACCAGGTTCCAAATGAAGCTGCCAGTTCTCACATGGACCATGCTGGCCTCGGGAGGAGCAGGGCTGAAGCTTGGTGATGCAGTTGTGTAATATTCAAAGGTGACCAGCAGAGGGCGAGAGTGGGGCTGGGGTTCAGCAGGTGCCCAGGAACCCAGCTGGGAACCTGGATGGGGCTGCAGCTGTTCCAAGAAAGTTCTTTGCACAAAGGGTCCTCTGACCCTCAGACAGTACACCGTCTTGAGGGGAGAAAGGAGGGTGATTGTGCCCACCCTGATGGGGTCCTGTTTCTGATGTGCATAGAGGCCAAGTCGTATAAGCGTTCAGAATCTTAGGTCATGAGAGCAAAGTGAGAACGCAGCTGAAGACGCCCCTTTTATGGTCTCCCCAAAAGGCCTCGGGACATGTATGGGCCTATGAGAAGGACACGACTTTCTCCAAATGAGGGGTGCTGGATTGACGGAGCCAGTTTCAATTTGCTTTAGAAAATAGAAGGATGTTGTATTTCTCCTCCCTGAGTACATTACAACTAGTTATCAGTCTCCGCACTACAGGTGGCCAAGCTCGGTGTGAGCCTGCTCCAAGCAGCGTAGCTCGGCCATGGGACTGGTCAGCTTTACCCAGTTTGGGACCCAGCTGCAGCCCTGCTGAATAAGAGAATGTGGGTGGAGGCCCAGCTGGCCGTGTTCAACAAGCCCTCCAGGTGATTCTGGGACAGAGTAGAGTTTGAAGGACACTGGCTTAGAGCTTCTCATCTCCAACAGGTGAGACCCTAGGGATCCTGTTCAATCTGAGACCGAGGTGCTGGGAGCAATCTGCTCCCCTGGCTGATGAAAAGTCAGGGCTTGGGGTGGGAGGTGACAGAGAGACCATTTTAAGTGTATTGCTTCTGTTTAAATGGGGCCTCTGGGGCCCATGCTCCACTTTCTAGAACAAATAGTAATTATATGTGGCAAAATGCGGATTCTTCTGCAATGCAGAATTTGCAGAATCCAACCGGCACCCTTCACCAGCTCCAGTCTTGCTCCCTACTAGATCTGGGCTAGAACTGGCTTTAAAAAAAGATCGTCTTTATTGTCGAGAGTATTACCGATGGCCCCCTTTTCCCCATGGACCCTCCGCCCTGCTCCGACCCGCCTTCCAGGCCTTCACCGCATTCTTGAACTGGCTTTTTTGCCTTCAGTAGTTTTAGCTGTTTAAATATTTTCACCCTTCTCTGTTTAGTCCTCAACCTTGATCTTTTCCTTTAACTAGATAAGCTACATTTTGGGTTGTCATGGAAGACAACATCCTGATTTGTTAGTCTGGAGGGTCCTTTCAGGTTCCAGAGATGGCGGCAGACAGAGCCCAGAACCGCCCATGAGCTACAGGAACCCTGCTCCGGGACAGCTTTGCCAAGGGCCACCCTCCGCCTGACGTGAAGAGGAGACGGGCAGAGAGTGTCTACCCTGCTCTCCGGAACCAGTGCAATTGAGGTTGATTTCCTGCTGGTGGCCTTGAAAGACTGGCCAAAGTGGTGTCTATTTTCTGTATTCCAAATGGCCACAGTTTCAAGGTCAGTATTAGGCTGAACGAGTGAGCAAAACACACGTACTTGATTGTAATTCTAATGCTTGAGTAAGATTTTAAAGACAAATATTTCCTGTGACTAACAGGGTAGGCATTTACTTTGGAAATGGACATCTAAGGACAATGCTGTTTGAAATGATACAGAAATCCAAACCCAGTTTCAGAACAGGTAAACGGGCTTCTAGCAGCTAAATCTAATTTAAAATCAAGAAAATATTAATATTCAACTCTTTGAAAATTTGGTTATATTAAAAAAGTAAGTCCTAACAGGAAGAAGAAATCGTCCCCAAACCCAGAGTTGACATGGATGGGTCAACGTCACACGTTTTTAAATGCCAGCACGAAATAGTCATAAATCTTATTTCCTGCTGATTCACCTGTTTTCAACCAGTACGCCTCTGACAAAACTGTTTATCAGTGTCAGAAGATAAGCCCGCGGTTTCCTTGGCACGACAGTGCGAACAGTCGGTGGAAGGTGACAGCCTGGGGACCAGGATGAAGCGGAAGGACGCGCTCCCGCACCGCGCCGGCGGGCACGGCCCCGCCTTCGGAGTGAGCGGCTCCGGGCGCAGCGTCTGGGCGCGGTGAGAGCTCCGTGGTCGGGGCTGCTCGCCGCCGCCGCCGCCGCGGACGACCACGCCGCCCGTGACAGGGTTTAGAGCCCGAATCTCAGAGCCAGCGCCGCCGTCTGTGCCGGGAGCAGGCGGTAGGTGGCGCCCCGAGGCTCCCGGGGCGCGCCGGCGCCATTTCCGCGGGACCCGCTGCAGCGGGCGCTGGGCAGCGGGAGTCACCGCCGGCGCGGGAGGCGAGGAAGGCCGGGGACTCCGGGCGGCCGTGACCGCGCCGGGCCACGCTGCTGGGCGGCGCAGGTGCGCGGGGCTGGGGGCGGCTCGGGCCGCACGGGAGCGCAGGTGCGCGGGGTGCGCGGGGCGCCCGGGGGCGCGGGGCTGGGGGCGGCTCGGGCCGCACGGGGGCGCAGGTGTGCGGGTGTGGGACGGGGGTTCATGGGGGCGTAGGTGCGCGGGCAACGCGGGGTGCCCCGGGGCGCAGGTGTGAGGGTGAGGGGCGCACGGGGGCGCAGGTGCGCGGGCAGACGGGGTGCCCGGGGTGCGGGCGCTCCCGGGCGCAGGTGTGCGGGGTGGGGGACGCGGCGGGCACGCGGGCTGGCGAGCAGGCGCGGGCGGGTGGCAGCTGACAGCATCGTCACGGCCGCGGGAGGGAGAGCGCGCCCCGCCCGCGTCCGGGAGGAGCCGGCCCCGCACCGCCTGTGCTGCCCGGGCTGTGCCAGGCGAGCTGGGAAGAAGCCCCGGCAGCTGTTCTTCCTCAGGTAACCGCTTTCCCTTCCTTGGCTGGGCTTCGCTGTGGCCGCGGGGCACCGAGGGCTTGGCAGTCGGGTCTGCCAGCCCCCAAAGGAACTGCCGCTCTCTGGGAGGGCGAGTCAGCACAAAAACACTCGGCCGGCGGCAAGATGCTGCCTTTCAGTGTCCTCGGCAGGGAGGGGAGCGTCTGATACCCTAAGACAAGTTCCTTTTCAAAAACATGATATTGGGATTTCTTCCAAAACAGAAGTTAGTGTTTTAGAAAATTCTATGGTTCAGAGGTTTCTGGTCATGGAGAAGATGATTTAGTGGATTTATCAAAGTCCTGAAAAGAGGGGGTCCGAAGTGAGAAAAATGCAAAGCACGTTCGAGGCTGCTGTTCCTTCGGCTTGTTTTCCTGCCAGACCACAGCCCTTCCCGGGCTTGGCTGAGCCTTGGTTAATGCTGTGATTCTCTTTTGAAGAAGCGGTTTCATGACAGCGGCATGTGTTCCTTCTTGCCTCGTTATAAGAGCAGAAGACAGGAAAGGTGCTGCACCCCATCTTTCGGTGTTAGACCGCGGACCCCATAGGATAGCAATGACTGCTCCCAGCTCCCAGCTCCCAGCTCCCAGGCTGGCCTGCACAGCCTTGCTGGCTCTGGCTGTGCGGAGGGCTGAGTCCTCCCAGGAGAAACACTGTTTTTCCCATTTAAAACTCCAGTGCATGCTCTGTGGGGTCTGGGAGACTTTTACACGGGGAGCTCCGTGGATCATGGCTTCCATCCGGTGAATGGTGAGATGCATGTCCTGGTGAGATCCGTGTCTGCTCACTGTGCAGCCTGCCTGCCTTAGGAATGTGCTCTACGTTTGTCTGTTACCTTGTAAACAGCCGTGTTCCATGGGAGCAGCTGGAGTTAGCACAGGAAGTCCTTTCTGCTTTGGGCTAAAAACTTTTGAAATACCCTTTTCAGGAAGATTTTCTAGCTCACAGTGAAGGACCAAGCATTGCACAGCGTTCAGCCAAAGGCGATTTTTTGCTGGTGGTATTTGGACTTGAAGAGGTGGATGGGGAGGAAAGGGGAGATTAAAATGAGACTAAATTGAACACATTTGTTGGGGGAATGATACTATGCCTTGGGTTGTTGTCTGAAATTGCAAATAGGCAACAATTCTATCTCCGGAAGCACAGGAGATCCTGTGGCTGAGGCATAGCATGAACCCACATCCTACAGAAATAGAAGACATAGGCAAGGAAGCACGGTCATCCCAGCCGACACACAGCGTTTGGTGTGGCAGTAGGGCCGTGGTCCTGGAGAACAGGGGACAGAGCGGAGAGAGGGAGGGTTTGCTGTCTGTGTGGTCACAGCGGTGCGGTTCACTCCTCAGTTACCTCTCCAAATGGCAATTATATGTGATGGTTATTGTAGACGCTTCCAGAATCTTTTCTTGCTAGAGCGTTGATAGAGTTATTCCTAAGGAAAAAAATGCAGAAAACAGCTAAATTAAATGCCAAGTTGTGGCATCCTTCCCAGCTGGCGCCCAGCAGTCTTGATTTCTCAGCACTCCATGATGCCGCATCCCCATGAGAAGAGCAGACTTCTCACTGATGTCTTGTGTGCATGCCCCATCAATCACACCGGAAATACATTGTTCCACGGGTGGACACTATCTCCATTCTGACACCTGCAAGTCTTATTGAAACATTAAATTGAGAAATAATGGAGCTTCTCTCATTAAAAAGAGAGTGCATCTGTGATCATCAAAACATTGTTCATTCTTCTAATTCTGTGGCCATAGTGGATATATTAGTACATTGTAAATTAACCTATTGATTGAGACAGAAAGCATCATTTCCCCCCCAAGATAAATGCAGTAAATTTTTGCACTATAAAGAATTTCTTTTTGCAAAGAGGGGCATTTGGTTGTCTGGGGTAAGATGGTGGCTTGCCGGCTGTTTTAAGTTAAAAAAAAGGTTTCGTGCCAACATGTAACTTTCAATTCAAATAACTACTGTGCCCTGTTCCCATTTATAAGATGGACTGGATCCTCCATCCATCCATCTATGTGTCTAGCATTCATCTCTCTTTCTCCCTGGTCTCCTATCTATCTATCTATCTATCTATCTGGTATGGGTATATACAATGGGCAGATGTCTCTTTAAAAGCCGAACTGATTTCTAGGACGTCAGTTGTTTTGGGTTATGATTTTTCTAGGAAAAGAGCTGCTTTTCTCTAAAAGGGAAGGTGATGGTTGTCATGTTGTCACAGTTCCCAATGTTCTTTAACAAGGTAAATTTTACACATGCACACGCCTATAAGGGTTAACTTAACTGTTTAATTGCTTTCAAATAATGTTTTAGGTTTTCTTGTATTATGTGGCGGCTTGCAAGTCTCTCCGTTATGGACCAGGTAAAGAGTCGGAACAAATGCCCTCTCGTTCTCTCCTCCTTTGCTCTTGCCACTGGCCAGCCCAGGAGCAGAGCCTTCCTGTAGCTCTCTGCTGGTGCAGTTAAGTGCTTCCCCCTAAATCAGTCCCATCTGAGAGAAATGAAATGGGTGAGCAGCATGCATAATGCAAAATATTCTAGCAGCCACTTTAGACAAGGAAAACTGAACAAGTAAAACTCATTTTAATATCTTTTCTCTAACCCAGTATATCAAAAATGACTCTGTAAAGTTATAATCAATACAAAATACCAAGAAGATATATATACATTATTTTTTTCATGCCAAGTCTTCTAGAATATCTCCATTTGGATTAGCCATGTTTCAAGAGCTCAGGAGCCAATGTGGCTAATGCACTGATGAGTGCGGATTTTTAACCTTTTGATAAAGCAATCTAAAAGCAGAAATATTAAGAGCCATTACATTAAGCCAATTAAACACTATCACAAATAAATATACTGATGATTTCACATTGCTAGGAGACCTCTAGTTTTGTACTCCTGAGCCTATTATTTAGTTCCTTATCAGTGAAACAAGAGGATTGGATCAAAACACCCCCTGATTTTACAGGACGACCAGTGGGCAGACGCGTGGACTGAACCCCATGCAGCCGGAGGTCTGCCGGAGCTGACGCAGGGCAGCCTCATGGTGCACATGGCCATTGCGCCGTGGGACTGGTTTATTTCAGTCCGGTCCCTGACCACGATGGCAGCAGTGAAACCCCACATCCCACTGGAGAGCGTTAGTGTCCCTGTCTGTAGTCCTTACCTAGGCACCCAGCTGCAACCCCCCTGGAAGTCAACCAACAGCCAGTGTGCTGATGTTTACTGGGTGACGGAGCAGGCTTGGCCGAGCTTTCGGTGTTATCCTTCCCTGGTCAGCATGTTTTTGCATTTTCTTTTCTTTTTTTTTTTTTTTATCCTCAGCCGAGGACATTTTTCCATTTTTTGTTCAGGTAGAGTGGGAGGGAGAGAGAGGAACAGAGAGAGAGAGAGAAACATCGATGTGAAGGGACACATCGAGTGGTTGCCACCCGCACAACCGACCAGGGCCGGGGACAAACTGCAACCGAGGTACATGCCCTTAGCGGGAACCGAACCCGGGTCTCTCAGGACCGCAGGCCGACGCTCTAACCGCTGAGCCAAACCGGCCAGGGCTGTTTTTGCATTTTCGATGTTGTTATCTGTGCATTTCACACCATTAGATAAAGTTCGGTGAAATGTTAATGCTTGCTGATTGACCCATGAGTACCGACTTCTTCAAACACAGGAACGAATGACCTTGCAAAGATGTCAGTTTCCGCACCCAGGCCCCGGACAGCCTGCAGGCTCAGTGCACGCTGGAGCGGCTGCAGCCATGGCCATCCCGGCCTTCTGCCCTGGAAACCAGGACGGGGGTGAAGGAGACTAGCATGTTGTCTGGAAGCAGTTTCTGCAGTGTCTTTCTAAAGCTAGTTAATGCTGGACAGTGATTGTTTTTTGAGAAAGAGAACACAGAACTTTCTACTAGGCATACATTCACACGCACACACACACAGAGTCCTCTTTCTCTCTCTTCTACCCCCTTAACTTTTGAAACTGGGTCCAGGTGCTCCCCAGAGCGGAGACTGAGGAGCCCTTGGAGGGGAAGCTGGGTTCACGTACCATCTCTGCAGTCCTGCTGTTTTACGGGAGCACCTCGGTGCCTTCCGGTTTGGGAGTCTATCTTCGGGTGACACTGAGCTAAGGAGGATGTGCCGCAGCCATTTCTCAGCTCTGGTTCATCGAGCATCCAGCCCTGCGGTGTGTTTTTTCTGTATAAACTCGGCCTCATCTTCTCAACTCCACTGGCCGGCGCCCCCTCTCACCGTGGCACACTCATGTGCGAGGTCAGTGGGGCGTCCGTGGCCTCCTTGCCTGCAAAAACGTCCCTCACACTTAAAGAAGGATTGTGCGCTCTCTGGTCTTCATTCTTGACCACAGAATGAATGGGAGGGACCACAGAAGGTGAGCCTGACCTCCCGCGTTAGTGAGGTCTGGGGAGTGTTCGCAAGCAGAGGAGGTAGGGACAGCTGAATGCTAGAAGTGACTGGGTGACCGAGATTGTGAAAAGAACCTAAATTTCCCAGGAATCATGACAATGAAGTGTTTTTATATATATAAATAATTTTTTATTGATATTAGAGAGGAAGGGAGAGGGAGAGATAGAAACATGGATGAGAGAGAACATCGATGGGCTGCCTCCTGCACACCCCCCACTGGGGATCGGGCCCACAACCAGGGCATGTGTCCTGACCAGGAATCGAACTGGTGACCTCTTGGTGTGTGGGTCACGCTCAACCACTGAGCCACACCAGCCAGGCTGGGCTATATATTTATTTATTATGGCAAGTAGATTTGCAGATGACACTGCCTCTCTTTTTCTGGTTCTCGCATTCTTTTCAAAGTTTAAATTATTTTAAATATACCAACAATTTAATATGCAGAATAGATTATTGTAGCAAATATTTCCGTGTAAAGAATGAAGCTATGAGCCCTGGCCAGTTGCTCAGTGGTTAGAGCGTCGGCCTGCAAACCAGAGAGACCCGGGTTCGGTTCCTGCTAAGGGCATGTACCTCGGTTGCAGTTTGTCCCCAGCCCCGGTTGGGATCGTGCAGGTGGCAACCACTTGATGTGTCCCTTTCATGTCGATGTTTCTCTGTCCCCTCCTGCTCTATCTGAAGATAAATGCAAAAATGTCCTCGAGTGAGAAAAAAAAAAAAAATGAAGACGTAAATACAGGAGACATTTTAATAATCTCAGTAGGAAAGAACTTTCTAAGGATAATCCCAAACTGGGATACTCAGCAGGAAAACTTGGTTAAATTTGGCTCCGTAGAAATGTTAAATCCCAGAAAAGACAATAAAAACAACAACATTCCAAGACAAACGACAGCTGGGAAGAAATGTTCGCAGCGTGTTTCACTGGAAGTCGAATCAGTTGAAGTGGGTCCCAGCTTGTGAGGAGTGGAATCACCTGCCGTGCTGGTCGAACCCAGCTGCTGCCCGTAGCGCAGAGACTGGCTGGGGCCGGGCATTTCCGAGTCCCTGCCTTTAGGACGGGTAACCGTCCCCCTTGCACACTCACAGACGGCGGAGCAGATAGCAAGAACGCGCAGGTCTCAAAGATACAAATACAGTTGCTTTTACCAGAGAAGATGCTCAGTGTCATACAGGCTGAATAAATGCAATTAGATCGGCAATGAGGAACAGACTCCTGGTTCCACGGGAGAGGATTTGAGTTTGCTGGCATCCTGGACTGGGCAGGGCGTGGGAGCTAGCACCCTCATGCACCTTTGGGGGCGAACGTGGTCGTTTTGGAGCGTATCTGGCTATCTCTACCATCTTTAAAATGACATACCCTTTGATCCAGCGGTTTCACTTGTAAGAGTTTATTCTACACATCATCTCAAAAGAAGGAGATGAGGTACTTAGGTTTAAGGCTGTTCATTGAGCAGGGGAAAAGAAACTGGTTGGTAAGGGCCTCTCAGGGAGTCCTGGGCAACTGTCACAAGGCTCTGGGTGGCACAGTGTGGACAGGTCTGCAGGAACACTGCCGACAGCAGCCCCCCCCCCCCCCTTGAGTTAGCTCTCTCCTGAGGTCTGCCCCTCACTGACGAGGAACCGTTTTGCTGACTCCCGCGTCCACTCTCCCATCACTCACGTGTGAAAGGCTCACCCACCCATCCTTCTCCACCCGATCTGTGCTCTCGTCTATTCCCGGCACAGAGATCATGTTAGTTGCCGCTGTGAATCAATGTGACAAAGTGAGCTTGATCCAGTTAACGCTTTGGAACCGGATAGGGAGCATTGTTGATGTTTCCTTCCACTGGTCATCTTCATGTCCTCTTTCCAATCTTTCGTGGCCATTCTGGGGCTTGTCTCTCAGAAGAGTGTCCATCTCCATCCCTTAGGTCAACTCCAGAGTCCAATGAAAACTTTCTATTTCCATTACAGAAACACAAGCCAGGTTTGGGGTCCAGGGTCGTGTCCTACAGTCTGAAGACAGCCAGTGCCTCTTAGACCTTAAATGTAGAGAGTGCTCGCTTGAAGCTGTGCTAATTAGAAATCTGTACTCGTTAGGAACTGGGAGGCTTGGTGTTACCGGAGGGTAGGCGGGTGGGGTCCTGAGCGTTCTCTGTCCTCTCCCAGACGGGCCAAGACAGCAGAAGCAGAGGTCCACTCCGCCCCCAGCCCGGTGCTGCTCAGCCTGGTGAGGACGCCTTGCCCGGCCTCGGGTAAGCTGCAGTGCTGGGGAAATATGCCATGGCAGAAGTGTGGCCGTGCTTTCCTGCACGCGTGCGATGCTACCCTCTCGGAGTGCGGGTTCAGGCCCGGCTCCTGACGTGGGCCTTTGCAAAGGCGTCTGTGACTTTTTGATGAATCGGAAAACTTCGGCAGCCATCCATTACTAGCTGCCTGATACCACTGTTTTTTTTTTTTCAACTTTTATTAATTTATTTTTTATTACAGATGTTTCTCCCCCCCCCCAGACACCCTCCTCCCCATCCAGTCCCCACCACGTCGTCCCCTAGCATTGTTGTCTATGTTCATTGGTTACGCACACATGCATATGAGTTCTTTGGTTCATCTCATCCATCCCCCCGCCCCCCGCACTCCCCCGCCTCTGAGGTCTGTCAGTCTGAACCATACCCCTTTCTGTGTCTCTGGGTCTATTTCATTCATCAGCCCACCTGGTTCATTATATTCCACAAATAAGTGAGATCTTGTGATATTTGTCTTTCTCTGACTGGCTTATTTCACTTAGCATAACACTCTCCCGGTCTCTCCATGTTGTCTCAAAGGATGAGAGATCTTTCTTTCTTACAGCTGCATAGTACTCCATTGTGTACATGTACCACAGCTTTTTTATCCATTCGTCTACTGATGGACACTTGGGCTGTTCCCAGATCTTAGCTATTGTAAATAGTGCTGCTACAAACATGGGGGTCCATATATTCTTTCTGATTGGTGTTTCAGGCTTCTTAGGGTATATTCCTAGAAGTGGGATCACTGTGTCAAATGGCAGTTCCATTTTTAATTTTTTGAGGTAACACCATATTGTTTTCCATAGTGGCTGCATCAGTTTGCATGCCCACCAGCAGTGTACTAGAGTCTAATTCTTACATTTAAAAAATAAGTACGAGACCGCTTTGAAGTCCACGTGGCAGTATCTGTGACGTGTGCAGAAATGCCCTCATCATTTTGGAGTCCTGTTCAGTGCATGTGGAGTGGCTCGTGTCCCCACTGGCTTTGCCAAACCTGAGCTGAAATGCAGGCTCTGCCCCTTCTTACTGAGCAGCATGTTGTTGCTTGATCCACCTCGAGTCTCTGTTTTCTCATCTGTAAAATGGGGCTACTGATACCCAAATCAGAGGTGCTCGGAAGGTCAGGCTTATGTGGTGCCTCTCAGCCCTGTGGGCCGTCAGGATTCCACAGCATTGGTGGTCCCTCTCTCGCTGTATCGTCCCCTTCACCCCTGGCACGGGCCTGCGGTTTCCTCCTTGCTCTCTGCTCCGGACGGGACGCTGGCCCCAGCGTCAGCCTCTCTGAGCCCCCAGCGCAGAGCCACCAGTTCAGCTCGGAACGGCGAGTTCTGCTCACATGGTTCTCTCTGAGCCAGCTCACGGGACTGCCGTTTGGTACCTGGTCAAACCCTGCTCCTTCCTCACCATCGCTCTTCCCTCCGGTCCTGGCTGAGCTCACCCCCACAGCTGTCCTGACTCTACAGCCGAATCCGCGGGCTTTGGAGGCTGTTGGACTCTCCCCTGCTGGATATGTTTGTCATTCTCATCCTGAGCTCTTCGTCTGGGTAATGACACTGGCGGTCCCAGCCTTGACGGGAGCCTGCTGAAGACGGTGTCCTCGGGCTGGCTGATGTGCTCTGGGACTGGATTCCAGATGCATCAGGCAGCGACAGCCTTTTACGGATTGTTCTGCTGGCCTGCCCAGTGACCCTCGCGTAGACACATGTGCATTTTCACTGGTGACCCGTCCGCAGCTTCTGGTTACATGCCCTCGCCTTTCTCACGCCCCCGGCCTCTGGCCTCCTGGATCGTCGCTGCTGCTCGTCGGAGGCCTTGGCCCCAGCTCAGTCTCCTTTCTTACTCTGGATGCAAATGTCATTTTTTTGAGTGTTCGCTCCACTCCTCTTAAGCGCCACCCCCACAGTCACAGGGGATCTTTCAGCACCAGAAACTGCTCCTTCCACAGGGACCATGGAGCATCCCTCTGCCCAGGCGCCCTGCCTCCGCAGCATGCCGCTTACCTTCTCTTTGAGCCTCTCCCAGACCTGACATTCTATCCTGTGAATATGTTCAGTTGTTATCTTCCCGCTCACGTGTATACATGTTCACGTCTCTGTATTGTAACATTAATTAAAAGGAGCCCTTTAAAGATTCAGAATGGGGTACCACTCGGCCACCAATCCATAACATTTCCTCCAACTCACAACCAGAGTCTAAGAAACTGTCTAGGCTCCTGTATCAAATTCTGCATCTCCTGCTCACGCCTCAACTTCCTGCTACATAGCTCCGCCTGCTGCCATCAGGATGTCTGCTGCTAGGTTCTCCCCTAGCGACCTTCATTGCCTCCCAACCCGAATGCTGTCCAGGTCTCTCTACTTCACTTCTTGGCACTAGTTCACGTGGGTGAGCCCACACTACACTTGGAAGTCCTCATACAGAGCACTTCAGTAGAGTTGCTTCTCCCCCATGATCACCCCAGCTTTTAAATATTACAGATTTCCTGCCTTCCACACATTCCATGTTTGAGTCCTCGGCTGTCTCGTTCCCACAGCTGTCGGATTCATAAACGGGGCTTCAGTCCCCCTCAACACTGCTGACTCCCACCTGTGCAATCTGATCTCAGACTCCCACCTGTGCATCCCGACCTCAGGGACCCCACCTGTGCATTCTGACCTCAGGGACTCCCACCTGTGCAATCTGATCTCAGACTCCCACCTGTGCATCCCGACCTCAGGGACCCCACCTGTGCATCCCGACCTCAGGGACTCCCACCTGTGCATCCCGACCTCAGGGACCCCACCTGTGCATCCCGACCTCAGGGACCCCACCTGTGCATCCCGACCTCAGGGACTCCCACCTGTGCATTCTGACCTCAGGGACTCCACCTGTGCATCCCGACCTCAGGGACTCCACCTGTGCATCCCGACCTCAGGGACTCCCACCTGTGCATTCTGACCTCAGGGACTCCCTCCTGTGCATCCCGACCTCAGGGACTCCCTCCTGTGCATCCCGACCTCAGGGACTCCACCTGTGCATTCCGACCTCAGGGACTCCCCCCTGTGCATCCCGACCTCAGGGACTCCACCCTGTGCATCCCGACCTCAGGGACTCCCTCCTGTGCATCCCGACCTCAGGGACTCCACCTGTGCATTCCGACCTCAGGGACTCCCCCCTGTGCATCCCGACCTCAGGGACTCCCTCCTGTGCATCCCGACCTCAGGGACTCCCTCCTGTGCATCCCGACCTCAGGGACTCCACCTGTGCATCCCGACCTCAGGGACTCCCACCTGTGCATTCTGACCTCAGGGACTCCCTCCTGTGCATCCCGACCTCAGGGACTCCCTCCTGTGCATCCCGACCTCAGGGACTCCACCTGTGCATTCCGACCTCAGGGACTCCCTCCTGTGCATCCCGACCTCAAGGACTCCCACCTGTGCATCCCGACCTCAGGGACTCCCCCCTGTGCATCCCGACCTCAGGGACTCCACCTGTGCATCCCGACCTCAGGGACTCCCTCCTGTGCATCCCGACCTCAGGGACTCCCTCCTGTGCATCCCGACCTCAGGGACTCCCTCCTGTGCATCCCGACCTCAGGGACTCCCTCCTGTGCATCCCGACCTCAGGGACTCCCACCTGTGCATCCGACCTCAGGGACTCCCCCCTGTGCATCCCGACCTCAGGGACTCCCTCCTGTGCATCCCGACCTCAGGGACTCCCTCCTGTGCATCCCGACCTCAGGGACTCCCACCTGTGCATCCGACCTCAGGGACTCCCTCCTGTGCATCCCGACCTCAGGGACTCCCCCCTGTGCATCCCGACCTCAGGGACTCCCTCCTGTGCATCCCGACCTCAGGGACTCCCACCTGTGCATCCCGACCTCAGGGACTCCCTCCTGTGCATCCCGACCTCAGGGACTCCCACCTGTGCATCCGACCTCAGGGACTCCCCCCTGTGCATCCCGACCTCAGGGACTCCCTCCTGTGCATCCCGACCTCAGGGACTCCACCTGTGCATCCCGACCTCAGGGACTCCCCCCTGTGCATCCGACCTCAGGGACTCCCCCCTGTGCATCCCGACCTCAGGGACTCCACCTGTGCATCCCGACCTCAGGGACTCCACCTGTGCATCCCGACCTCAGGGACTCCCCCCTGTGCATCCGACCTCAGGGACTCCCCCCTGTGCATCCCGACCTCAGGGACTCCACCTGTGCATCCCGACCTCAGGGACTCCCCCCTGTGCATCCCGACCTCAGGGACCCCACCTGTGCATCCCGACCTCAAGGACTCCCCCCTGTGCATCCCGACCTCAGGGACCCCCCCTGTGCATCCCGACCTCAGGGACTCCCACCTGTGCATCCCGACCTCAGGGACCCCACCTGTGCATCCCGACCTCAGGGACCCCACCTGTGCATTCTGACCTCAGGGACTCCCTCCTGTGCATCCCGACCTCAGGGACCCCACCTGTGCATCCCGACCTCAGGGACTCCCTCCTGTGCATTCCGACCTCAGGGACTCCCTCCTGTGCATCCCGACCTCAGGGACCCCACCTGTGCATCCCGACCTCAGGGACTCCCTCCTGTGCATTCCGACCTCAGGGACTCCCTCCTGTGCATCCCGACCTCAGGGACTCCCTCCTGTGCATTCTGACCTCAGGGACTCCCTCCTGTGCATCCCGACCTCAGGGACTCCCTCCTGTGCATTCCGACCTCAGGGACTCCCTCCTGTGCATCCCGACCTCAGGGACTCCCACCTGTGCATCCCGACCTCAGGGACTCCCTCCTGTGCATTCCGACCTCAGGGACTCCCTCCTGTGCATCCCGACCTCAGGGACCCCACCTGTGCATCCCGACCTCAGGGACTCCCTCCTGTGCATTCCGACCTCAGGGACTCCCTCCTGTGCATCCCGACCTCAGGGACTCCCTCCTGTGCATTCCGACCTCAGGGACTCCCTCCTGTGCATCCCGACCTCAGGGACCCCACCTGTGCATCCCGACCTCAGGGACTCCCACCTGTGCATCCCGACCTCAGGGACTCCCTCCTGTGCATCCCGACCTCAGGGACTCCCACCTGTGCATCCCGACCTCAGGGACTCCCTCCTGTGCATCCCGACCTCAGGGACTCCCTCCTGTGCATTCCGACCTCAGGGACCCCACCTGTGCATCCCGACCTCAGGGACCCCACCTGTGCATCCCGACCTCAGGGACCCCACCTGTGCATCCCGACCTCAGGGACTCCCTCCTGTGCATCCCGACCTCAGGGACTCCCCCCTGTGCATCCCGACCTCAGGGACTCCCTCCTGTGCATCCCGACCTCAGGGACTCCCTCCTGTGCATCCCGACCTCACGGACCCCACCTGTGCATCCCGACCTCAGGGACCCCACCTGTGCATCCCGACCTCAGGGACCCCACCTGTGCATCCCGACCTCAGGGACCCCACCTGTGCATTCTGACCTCAGGGACTCCCTCCTGTGCATCCCGACCTCAGGGACCCCACCTGTGCATCCCGACCTCAGGGACCCCACCTGTGCATCCCGACCTCAGGGACCCCACCTGTGCATCCCGACCTCAGGGACTCCCACCTGTGCATCCCGACCTCAGGGACCCCACCCCGTGCATCTGACCTCAGGGACTCCCCCCCGTGCATCCCGACCTCAGGGACTCCCCCCTGTGCACCCCGACCTCAGGGACCCCACCTGTGCATTCCGACCTCAGAGACTCCCACCTGTGCATCCCGACCTCAGGAACCCCACCTGTGCATTCCGACCTCAGGGACTCCCCCCTGTGCACCCCGACCTCAGGGACTCCCACCTGTGCATCCCGACCTCAGGGACTCCCCCCTGTGCATCCCGACCTCAGGGACTCCCCCCTGTGCACCCCGACCTCAGGGACTCCCACCTGTGCATCCCGACCTCAGGGACTCCCCCCTGTGCACCCCGACCTCAGGGACTCCCACCTGTGCATCCCGACCTCAGGGACTCCCACCTGTGCATCCCGACCTCAGGGACCCCACCCCGTGCATCTGACCTCAGGGACTCCCCCCCGTGCATCCCAACCTCAGGGACTCCCACCTGTGCATCCGACCTCAGGGACTCCCCCCTGTGCATCCCGACCTCAGGGACTCCCCCCTGTGCATCCCAACCTCAGGGACTCCCACCTGTGCATCCGACCTCAGGGACTCCCCCCTGTGCATCCCGACCTCAGGGACTCCCCCCTGTGCATCCCGACCTCAGGGACTCCCACCTGTGCATCCCGACCTCAGGGACTCCCCCCTGTGCATCCCGACCTCAGGGACTCCCCCCTGTGCACCCCGACCTCAGGGACTCCCACCTGTGCATCCCGACCTCAGGGACTCCCCCCTGTGCATCCCGACCTCAGGGACTCCCCCCTGTGCACCCCGACCTCAGGGACTCCCACCTGTGCATCCCGACCTCAGGGACTCCCCCCTGTGCACCCCGACCTCAGGGACTCCCACCTGTGCATCCCGACCTCAGGGACTCCCACCTGTGCATCCCGACCTCAGGGACCCCACCCCGTGCATCTGACCTCAGGGACTCCCCCCCGTGCATCCCAACCTCAGGGACTCCCACCTGTGCATCCGACCTCAGGGACTCCCCCCTGTGCATCCCGACCTCAGGGACTCCCCCCTGTGCATCCCAACCTCAGGGACTCCCACCTGTGCATCCGACCTCAGGGACTCCCCCCTGTGCATCCCGACCTCAGGGACTCCCCCCTGTGCATCCCAACCTCAGGGACTCCCACCTGTGCATCCGACCTCAGGGACTCCCTCCTGTGCATCCGACCTCAGGGACTCCCCCCTGTGCATCCCGACCTCAGGGACCACCACCTGTGCATCCCGACCTCAGGGACTCCCACCTGTGCATCCGACCTCAGGGACTCCCCCCTGTGCATCCCAACCTCAGGGACCCCACCTGTGCATCCCGACCTCAGGGACTCCCACCTGTGCATCCGACCTCAGGGACCCCACCTGTGCATTCCGACCTCAGGGACTCCCACCTGTGCATCCGACCTCAGGGACTCCCCCCTGTGCATCCCGACCTCAGGGACTCCCACCTGTGCATCCGACCTCAGGGACTCCACCTGTGCATCCCGACCTCAGGGACTCCCCCCTGTGCATCCCGACCTCAGGGACTCCCCCCTGTGCATCCCGACCTCAGGGACTCCCACCTGTGCATTCTGACCTTCGGTGCCGCAGCGGCCTGCAGGTGGTCTTGGTCCGGTGTTGTTAGTGCTCACACAGCCGAGGGCCGAGGTGGGGCCTCCCCAGCAGTAGCACTGCCCTGTCATTGAGATGGTGGTGTGGTCCACTCTGGTCCTTGTTGCAGGATGGAAGCAACATCAGAGATCCCACTCAGCCCAGTGACGTGCAGATGGGACCACAGGTGCACGGCCAAGTGGAGATGCTGCCTGCTGCCTCTGATCACGCAGCTCACTCGGCCTGGCCTCCCCGGGCTGCTCACTCCCGGTTAAGAGCAGACTCTCCTGCATTCAAGCTTTGGGGAGACAGTAGTGAACAGAACGGATACAAAGCCCTCAGGGAGCTCATCACCCACCAGGATTATCACACATTTTTCAAGTGTAAAATCTATGGTATGTCAGGAAGGCATTTGTGCTACGGGATAAAGAAAGCAGGATGAGGTCACGCACTGCCAGGGTGGGATGTAAGTCAGGTGCGGGGTCAGGGAAGTTCTCACTGAGAAGCGATGGCTGAACAGAGGCCCGGGGGGCAGGGAGGAAGAGAGAGACCGGTGGAGGGGACAGCCGGTGCAAAGGCTCCGAGGCAGGAGAGCATGCCAGGTGTGTCCAGGTGGCCCTGAGGGGACCAGTGTGGCTGGCATGGAGTAGGAGAGGGGAGAAAACGTAGGAGGTGAGGGTGCAGGAGGGGGCAGAGCCTTGAGCTGCTGTTCTCAGGGAGAGGGTGGCAGAGGAGGGTTCCCACGGAGATGGTGTGATCCGGTACCTGAGTGGGGAGCTCACTGGAGGGGCTCAAGGCCTGAGACAAACTGACCACTTAGGAGGCCACTGCAGTGGTCCTGGTAAGAGGTGACAGTCTCTTGGGAAGCATGGGAACAGTGGGGGAGGTGATTCGTGGTCAGGTGTGGACATGCTTCGAAGGTACCACTCACACACTTGGCTGCTGGGTTGACCTGAGACACAGGAAACCAGAGGGGTGGGGAGGACCACGCGAGTGTGGGCTGGAAGGAAGAGGTTGCCTGAGGCAGAGAAGGGGAGCAGCTCCGGGCCCCATGGGGAGTTCGGTTCTGCACATGTTGTCTTTGGGTCGTCGCCAAGGCCTGCGAGGGGTAGTGTCCAGGAAGAGGGGCCTGCCAGCCCGTGGTGCGGGAGAGGCCTGGCCCGGGCCTGCCTGGCAGGGATTAGCATGTGGTTGGTACCCGACGTCCTGGAACCAGATGCCACCCCCGGGAGGGTGAATTTAGCAGAAGGGGAAGCATTACACGGGCGGAGGTGGGAGGCTGTCTTCCTGGTGAGCTCATTGGGAGCGGTGACATTCACCCTGTCCCCTGCCAGCACCTCTCCCCAGGGCTCATGCTTCCGCTCTTGTCCATCAGAGGCCTCAGGAGGTCCCACTGCAGCAGGGCCAGCATGCCACTTCTCTACCCAACACCCTCAGTGGCCTCTTGGCTGTCTCCCGGGAAAGCTGCCTCTGCACCCCCCCAGCGCCGTCCCCTACCCATCGCTTCTCCGGCCGCATCGACCTTCCTTCCTTCCTGCACTCGTCCACCGTCCTAGAACTCAGTGTCTGGAATCTGTATATGCTCCTGTGCTTCCGTCAGCCGGCCTGGGACTTCTTCCCCCAGCGCCCGAGTTCACGCCGCCAACTCACATGTTTGTTCGGACGGCGACTTCCAGGCGGTGCTTCTCTGGCCTCTCTCGCTTCGTCGGCTCCGTGGGCTCGATGTAACTGACAGGTGTTGCATTGATGTGTTTCACTAAATGTAACTGAAAGGTTCATCCATGTGCTTTCATGAAATGTAACTGAAAGGTTGCATTGATGTGTTTCACAAAATGCACCTACACCCATGGTAGGCCTCCATTTGGGAGAACTTGGACTTCCTGAGAGAACTGGTCTTCAAGTTTTTAAGACCAGGAAAACTTTTTAGGGACACATTTGCATTGCTTTTGGCAAAATCATGTATTGGTGGAAGCATTTCTATACATCTCTTTTTTTTTTTTTGCAAAGCAGGTACTGTATCCCCAACTTATATTTAATTTATTTTCTTTATTTATTTTAGAGAGAGAAGAAGGGAGAGGGAGAGAGAGATAGAGATCGATGAGAGAGAACATAGACTGGCCGCCTCTGCATGCTCCCCATTGAAGATCGGACCCACAACCTGGGCATGTGCCCTGACTGGGAATCAAACCAGTGACCTCTTGGTGCAGGGTCGATGCTCAACCACTGAGCCACACGGCCAGGCCCAGCTCATACTTAAACGCCACCTTTATATTACAGGGCTGGAGGAAGGGTACTTAGGTTTGAAAAACACCTGCTACATAGCACACTAGGAAAAGCCTCCTGCCACACAGAAAACGGTAGTGGGTTTAGAGCAGTAGCATTTTTATACATGAAAAACATGCAATTTGAGCCCTTTGGGTCCACAGCATTTACGTTTTCTTTGTCGCAAGGTAACTGGTGACCCAGCATGTGGCAGAAAATATTTTTGCGTTTGCTCCTTCTCTCCATATAAAATATCGTAAAGACTCTATCTCATGAATGCTCTTCTATACATGAAAAACAAAGAAAACGTCATCCAAACGCGTGCTACCCAGTACCTGCCTGTTTTGGGCTATGGCTCCTTTGCTGTTCCCGCGGACTGATGAAGGACGCCCCGGATCCCCTCTCCTCCGGTTGTCTGTGATGGTACCACACACCCTTTGTAACCTTTGTTCCCATTGACCTTGCCATCCCGAGTGGTTACACACAGGTAGATTTTTCAAAAACGTACTAATGGCTCTTTAAAGAGTCACTCATCTTCCCGGTACACTTTTCCTTGGCTGCCTCAGAAATGCGCTTGGGCAGCAGAGGCCGTCGGTCCGGGTGTCGGCCGTTTGTGACGTGTTTGGGTTGAATGCGGTGAGGGGCCGGTGAGGGACCCCTCCTTCAGGGATTCCTTCTCAGGGAACAGGGGAGGAAAAGGCAAAGATGCTGAGAGTCCGGGGCCCAGGCTCCTGCGGGGCGAGGCTGATTCCAGCCAGCGGCAGCGCGGAGGCCCCGAGTGCGTCTGTCCCTTCGAGCTGGTAGCCCGGGGCTCCCTGTGAAACGTCCCATACCACCCTACTCAAACTTCGGCTTTCTTCTCTGTTCCCCGAGGACTCAGAGGACGGCATGTCGCCATCCATTGTTTTGTGGTGTCGTGTTCTTTCACAGCAGAAAAATAAGTCTTTTCGCAGTGGCTTGTGGTGCCTTTCACTGTCAATGAGAAGAGGATGTTAAGTTTTACGAAAAGTCACATTCATTTACATTCTGTAATATACTAGGTTATGTGTGCTGTGTGGTTAAACTTTGCCGAAGGAAGCTGGAGGGTGGTTTCTATGTTCTAGAGCAGTGTAGACCAGTAAATACACATGTTCGTCATGTGTGTAACTTTGCGTTTCCTAGGGATGGCATTTTAAAAAATGACAAGACACATGCATTGGCCGATTTGACTCAGCAGAGCATCGGCCCGCAGGCCAGAGAGACCTGGGTTCGGTTCCCGCTAAGGGCACGTACCTCGGTTGCAGTTCGTCCCCAGCCCCAGTTGGGGTCATGTGGGTGGCGGCCAGTCGATGTATCTCTCTCACATTGATGTTTCTCTCTCTCTCTCTTCCTCTCTCTCTCCCTCCCACTCTATCTGAATATAAATGCAAAAATAAAAAATAAATAAATAAAAAGTGACAAGACACAGGTAAAGTTAATTTAAATTTTTTACTTTACCCAGTGATTATGTATATTATCATTTCAACTTGTAATCAATATCAAAACTGCAAATGAAATACTTAATATTCTTTTTGCATTTTTATTTTATTTTTTAATCACCATTTATCCCTGAGATGCCCTCTTCCACCTACCCCCTGCCCCCCACAGTCACCACACTACTGTCCATGTCCATGAGTTCTCTCTCTCTCATTTTTTTACTTAACCCCTCTACCTACCCTCCCAACACCCGCCCCCCCAGAGCAGTCTATGAGTTATTCATGTCTATGAGTCTGTCTCTATTTTGCTTGGTAGTTCAGTTACTTCATTAAATTCTACAGAGCAGTGAGGTCATGTGGTACTTGTCTTTCTCTGACTGGCTTATTTCACTCAGCGCAATATTCTCCAGGTCCCTCCATGCTGTTGCAAAGGGTAACATGGTCTTTCTTTTTTTGCGTGTGTGTGTTTTCTTTTGTTGCAATTTTTATTAATTTACTTTTGTTACAGATGTTTCTCCTCCCCCACCCCCAGACACCCTCCTTCTGACCCCCCCCCCCGCATTGTTGTCTATGTCCATTGGTTACGTATAGGGGATATAGTGCTTTGGTTTATCTCCTCCTCCCCCCTGCCCTGAGGTCTGTCCGTCTGAACCCTACTTCTGTGTCTCTGGGTCTTTTTGGCTCATCAGCTTATTTTGTTCATTATATTCCCCAAATAAGTGAGATCCTGTGGCACTTGTCTTTCTCTGACTGGCTTCTTTCACTCAGCATGAAACACTGTCTTGTTTCCATAGCAGAGTGGTGTTGCATTGTGCGAATGTAGCACAGCCTCTCTATCCGCTTGTCTGCTGATAGACACAATTTGGACACATTCTTTGAACTAAGTGTTCAGCATTCAGTGCAGGGCGACTTCATCAAGTCCAGCTGCATTTCCGGGGCCGAGCGACTGCCACGTTGGACAACGCAGTCTGCAGGTTTGTTTTACTGCTCCGGCTGACACGCTTCGCATCACCTTCAATAGAGCACAAAATTCAGTTCAGGAAGTAGGTGCTCATTTTAATTGATCTTGGGAAATTTGACACTTTTGGCTTTGTCAGATCAGATGACACCCTCGTGCTGTATAACGTGGGTGCTGACTGTGTGTGCTGGGTGATCGCAGCCTTGGGGTCATGGTTCTGTTGTTGCTAAAGATGTTTACATACCAGCACGTGTTTTTACTGTGGCAAAACGCACATAACTTAAAATGCACTGTCTTACTCATGTGTAAGTGTGCAGGTGTGTGGCTGCAGACAAACATCGTGACTCTTATTTCTGTGCTTAAGCTGTGGGCCTATTTGCCTCTGGATAGTGCAACTCTTGAAGGATAATGTATTCTACCCCTTCTGTCCCAAGAAGGCCTGTTTCTCCCCACGTGTTTCCTCTGTGCAGATGTTAAGAGTCTTGCAATGAGTTCTCAGACGCCCTCCTGCCTCGTCAGCTGGTGCAGGTGTGGCAGCTGCTTCCCACTGGCCTGGCCAGGGTCTCCACAGCCCTGTGAGACCACGTCCCTGACACAGGGTTCCGCTTCTTTGGAAAAAGGTGAACCATATAGTTCAAACTCTTCTTTTTGATCAGGAGATGTTTCCCACTAAGAAGCAAATCTCTCCTGGCTGGTGTGGCTCAAGAGGTCACCGGTTTGATTCCTGGTCAGAGCACATGCCCAGGTTGTGGGCCCGATCCCCAGTGGGGGGCGTGCAGGAGGCGGCCAGTCGATGTTCTCTCTCATCAATGTTTCTCTCTCTCTCCCCCTCTCCCTTCCTCTCTCTCTAAATTCAATAATGAAAAAATATTTAAAGAAAACTAATATTGCATGTCAACGGTAGTTGCAAAAAAATAATAGACGTTCATATCTATTATTTAAGCAATGAATGTTTAAAGTTATAAAGGTGAACACCAGCACGTGACAACTGAGTTTCATTTCTTTTTGACAGTGGTTATTTCTGGAAAGAGAGATGGAGGCTGTGGAAGGAAAGGGCCCGGGTGTGAAGGAAAGAGGATTCCGTAATCTTTTTCAAAACAAATGCATGCATCATGCCTTTTGTCATGTGTTTGTCTCACAGTTTTCAGCGGAGACGGCAGGCGTGGTTTGGGTTGGCTTGCACAGGTGCCCTGTGCTTTGCCCACACTCGCTTCTCTCCTGGAAGACCACCCTGTGGCGTGATCCTGGTCCCGGTGACTCCTGCTTTCTTCCCGATTTGCCCCAGGGGACAGCCTTCCCAGACCTCGGCAGGTAATCTGTTTGGTTCCTTTAACTCCTGCCCTATAGCGAGGACCCCTTCTCCTTTCCTTAATCCCCGAATATCTTCAGGGAGAAATCTACACTCTGGTCTCTAGCCATCCCCTCAGTTCCCATGGCTCCAGCCCAGGGCGAAAAGACTTCAGCTCTCGCACATTCCGCCGGCCCCCTTTTCCACCTACCCCATGGCTACAATGTTGCCAGCCTCCCAGTGAAAAGCCTGCCTTCCAATTCTATCATACCTGATAGCTAACAACAAGAGTTTTAACCTGGGATCTGAGAATGAATTCTATCGGAGTTCCCAATTTTCAGTTACTTCTTTAAAATTTTGGTATTTCATTTCCATAATTTTAAAGAACATTTTTTTAATTGATTTTTTTAGCGAGAGAGGAAGGAAAAGAGAGAGAGAGATGGAAACATCATGTGAGAGAGAAACATTGATCAGCGGCCTCCTGCACGCCCCCTACTTGGCACGGAGCCTGCAACCCAGGCGTGCTCTGACCAGGAGTCTAACTGGGACCTCTCCGTCCATGGGACGACGCTCCATCCACTGAGCCACACCAGCGGGCTCCCTTCCATAATTTTAAAAGAATAAAAGTATTCAGAATAGGCTGACCATCACCTTTTACCAGCATTTACAGCTTTGTAGCCACCACCCATATGCAGGCGGGCGGCAGGTCGAGCACTTGGCCGGCCCAGGGTGCCGGGCCTCTCGGCCGTCAGACCCCACCGCTCCTCGCATGCGTCTGCATTCACTCAGTGTGCTGACTGGACAGCACGAGTCTCCCACTGCTCACTTGTCACCTCTGCTGGAGCACGGGCTGTCTGCATTGCGTGGCTGTGGGGAACCAGGCCGAGGCTGTGAGCTGCAACAGTCTCACACCCGGGTCTCTGGACCTTTTCCTTCAGAGCTGTGAGTCGTTTCAGACCAGCAGATGATGACATCAGACACAGTCCATTCCTGCCCCTCCCAATGTCTTCTGTTTATTTTTATTTTTATTTTATTTTTTAAAAATTTTGTTTTTCTTTGTTGATTTGAGAAAGAGAGAAAGGGAGAGGGAGAGAGAGATAGAAACATCCGTGAGAGAGAACATCAATGGGCTGCCTCCTGCATGCTCCCCACTGGGGATCGGGCCCACAACCTGGGCATGTACCCTGACTGGGGATTGAACCAGCAACCTCTTGGTGCAGGGGTTGACACTCAACCAGTGAGCCACACTGACCAGGCCTGTTTTTTTTGTTTTTGTTTTTTTAAATAACAACTTCATTGAAATATAACTCATCCAATTCAGTAGTTTCTAGCATATCCACAGGGCTATGCAATGATCACCCCATCAGTCTTTGAATACTTGCATCACTCAAGAAAAACCCTGAACGCCCCCACCAAATGCCCCCCCCCCCAGCATCATCCCTAGGCAGCCACAAATATATTTTCTGTCTTTATAGATTTACACTTCTGTGCATCTCTTGTAAGTACAGCCAGACAGTGTGGGTGGTCTTCGGTTCCTGACATCCTTCACTTGGCTCACTGTGCTATAGCGGCAGTATCTCATGTGTCTTTATTGCTGACTGTGGCTCATTGCACGGAGGGACCATGTTTTACTTGCCACGTATTAGCTGCTGGATGTTTGTACTGCTTCCATGTTTTGGCTTTTATGAATAATGTTACCAGGGACATTCTTATACAGTTTTTGTGTGTGACTATGTTTTTATTTCTCATGGGAATTTGCTTAGAAGAGAAATTACGGGTAATGTGGTTGTTTTATGTTTACTTTTTTAAAAAATATATATTTTTTTTCATTGACTTTAGAGAGAGAGGAGGGAGAGGGAGAGAGGAAGAGACATTGATGTGAGAGAGAAACATCGATTGGTTGCCTCCTGTATGTGCCCTGCAGGGGATCAAACCCACAACCTGGACATGTGCTCTGACTGGGAATCAAACCAGCAGATTTTCAATGCATGGTTCGGCGATCAACCAACTGAGCCACACTGGCCGGGGCTGTGCTCGCCTTCCTGAAGAAGTGGTAGGGGGTTTTAGAGCCAGGTATGCCATTTACACTCAGCAAAGCACGAGAGTTCCAGTTTCTCCACATCCTGCCAGCATCTATATTTTCTGGTTTCTGTTTTTTTTTGTTTTTTTTTTTTTATCATAGCCCTCTAATGGGTGTGAAGTGGTATTTTATAGTGATTTTGATTTTATGATTTCATGTGCTTAGTGACCATTTGTATGGCTTTTTTGGAGAAAAGTGTATTCAAATCCTTTGCCCATTTTTAAAATAGTTTTTTTGTTAATATTACATATATAGGGGTCCTTTATATAGTCTTATATAGAATTAATCCTTTTCAGATATATGATTGGCAAAAATGTTCTATTCTGTGGGTTGTCTTTTCACTTTCTTAGTAATGCCCTTTGATGCACTGAAGATTTTAATTTTGATAAAGTCAAATTGACCTATTTTTAAAAAATCTTATTGCTTATGCTTTTGTTGTCACACTTAATAAAACATTGCCAAATCAAAGATAATAAAAATGTATGCCTATAGATTCTTCTAAGAGTTTTATAGTTTCCTGTCTTACATTTAGACCTTTGCTCCATTCTGAGTGAATGTCTTTATAGGGTGTGAGGAAGGGATCCAATTTCATTCTTTTGTGTGTGTGAATCCCATTGTTCCGGCATCATTTGTTGAAGAGACTGTTCTGTCTGTATTGCATTTTCTTGGCATCTTTGTCAAAATCCCTTGGCTATAGATGTGGTCATTTATTTCTGGATTCTGGATGTTTTCATTTATGTATAAGTCCATCCTGTGCCAACAAAACATTGTCTTCAATATTGTAGCCTCGTGATGAGTTTGAAATCCAGAAGTACGTGTTCTCCAACATTTTGTTGTTGTTATACCACATTGTTTGACTGTTCTGGGCCTCTTAGAGTTTCATATAAATGCTGGGTTCAGTTTGTTAATTTTTTAAAGCAGTTTGGACTTTAAAGAGATTGCATTGAATTAGTAGGTGGTTTGGGGAATACAGGAAGTCCTCATTTCATGTTGTCAGTAGTTTCTCGAAGCTGTAGCAAAATGATGTATAACAAAACTATGTGACCGTAGGCTGATTGACCTAAATAAGAACTAAGCTCCTACAACATTTCATCAATATAATGAAAGGACATCAAGTGACTTGGTTTCATTTTCAGATTGTTCAGTGGACATGCATATAAACACAGTTGATTTATTTTTGGCCTCACTCAAGGACATTTTTCTATTTTTTGTTCAGATAGAGTGGGAGGTAGAGAGAGGGAGAGAGAGAGAGAGAGAGAGAGAGAGAGAGAGAGAGAGAGAGAGAGAGAAAGAGAGAAACATTGACATGAAAGGATCACATCAAGTGGTTGCCATCCACACGACCCGACCCACCCAGGGCCAGGGACAAACTGCAACGGAGGTACGTGCCCTTAGCGGGAACTGAACCCGGGTCTCTCTGGACCGCAGGCCGATGCTCTAACTGCTGAGCCAAACCGGCCAGGTAACAGTTGATTTTTATATGGACATTGTCTTCTAAAACTTTCCTGAAGTAGGTTATTTGTTTTAATTTTTATAGGATTTTCTGTAGATAAGGTCATGTCATCTACAAAAAGATAGTTTTTTGTTGTTTTTTTTTTCAATCCTCACCGGAGGACAATTTTGCATTTATCTTCAGATAGAGGGAGAGAGGGAGGAAGAAAGACAGAGAGAAATGTCAATGTGAGAGATACATATCGAGTGGCTGCCACCCACACAATCCCAACCGGGGCCTGGGACAAACTGCAACCAAGTTACATGCCTTTTGTGGGAACCGAACCTGGGCCTCTCTGGTCCACAGTGCGACACTCTGAGCCAAACCAGCCAGGGCCAAAAAGATAGTTTTATTTCTTCCCTCTTCTGTACAGAAATAGATACCTTTTTATTTCATTTTCTTGCCTTATTCTCCAGGCTGAAACCTCCAGTAGACTGTTGACTGGAAACGGTGAGGGAGTGTGCCGAGTATCCGGGGAGCAGCTTCTTGGTCCCTTGCTCCTGCGACATGGCCTTTGAACGTGGGTCTCCCTTGGGCACCACTGCAGCCCGCAGCCCCCATGGGTGCCCTCAGAGGGTGTGGGCAGCGTCTGCAACGGCAGGCTCTGCATTTAGCTTTTGTGCGCCAGGGAACACTGGCACTAAGGGCACCTCGGTGGCACCCAGAGCAAAGGTTTTGGATGCAGCACTGGTTTGGGCACAATGTCTGGAACTGGTACTGGTTTAGGTACTGCTTTGGGAGCTGGACTGGGCTGTGGAGGATCTGACACCCAGCAGCAGCAGCAAACTGCTCTAGGTGTTCTCTTCATTCACCGGCCCAGGCTCCTGCCCAGTCCAGCAGCTGCTAAATATAGCAAGCGGCTTTCTGCTCCAGCGCTCTCGGGAGGGAGATGCTATTTCGGCAACATCGAATCAACTGCAGGCCTTTAGGGGAGCAGGACCGGATATTCCAACAGTGGCACTGTAACATTCCACCAGCACTGTAACATTCTCACACCAACGTGGCTTTGGCGGACTTAGGCAGTAGGTTGTAGGTGTATGCCCTGGAACAATGTTGAAGACGGGTTAGTGCTTTTAGTTTTCAACACAAAAGAAACAGATATTCAAAGCCAGAAGCATGGGTAGAATCATTGCATAAAATGTTGGGAGGAAACCAGACCCTTCCAGTAAATGTAGAGGGTATTAGAACATTGTAAAATGGCTCAGCTGGAGTGGCTCACTGGTTGAGCGTCGACCCACACACCGGGAGGTCACTGGTTTGATTCCCAGTCAGGGCACATGCCCAGGTTGTGGGCCCACCCCCAGTGGGGGGCGTGCAGGAGGCGGCTAGTTGATGTTCTCTCTCATCGATGTTTCTATCTCTCCCTCTCACTTCCTCTCTCTCTTAAGTAAATAAAAGAAAAAAAAACAACACGTTTTTTTTAAAGTTGGTAGAAGAACATGGGTTGAACGAAACCATCCACATCAGAGGTGGCGTCTGTAGTTGACAAGTCACAGACCTGTGTTAAAGGTGTGTGAAATGCATCTTCTCGCCCTATCATGCCTTCGCTAAGAGTACAGCTGACCACATGGAGGAAAAAAGAAAGGCATTTCTCACCTGGCTTGGTTCTTGAGAAGGTTACTGACAAAGTGCTCTTCAGACTGGAGACAAGTCCCTTCACAGCTCTTCAAAGACAGTGTTTGGAAGATTTGTGTCTGAAAGCTGTTATTACTTTGAGAAGTACATAATTGCTACCAATATGTACTGCAGTACATTTTTACGACAGCATTTTTCTTAAAAACAACTGGTGTTTATTGATTATTGTCCGTGGAGCGTGTGTGTCTACTTTGCACACAAAATGTAGAAATATTTGTCTGTTGGAGATTGTACTTCAGAATATACATGAATGCGCATCAGGTTTTATATTTGTGAGTTCATATGTGGGAGGAGTAAAGAGAATCCAAGAGTATTGAGTAATTAACATGGTTTTCTCTTTATTCTGTAAAGAGTGAAAATATATTTTTATATTATTTTACTTATCTGGAATTTATAGAACACACCTAAACAATTAGGATATAACAACATTACATTTAATTATTTTTGCAACTTTCTGTTTTTTAAACCCTTTTCTCTCTAAAAAAGACAAAAACAAATGCTTTTTTAAATTAATTCATTTATTTTTGTTACAGATGTTTCTCCTTTCCCCCCCACTGATCCCCCCCACCCCCGGCCCTGTCCCCAGCTTTGTTGTCCATGTAAAAACAAATTCTTAATTGTGCTTACTTTTCTGTGATTCTGACTGGTGCTTTATTTGGTTCTGGAAGAAGGACTGGTTATGTCTAAACAAGTGTTAAATTATAATCACAATTCAATAAAAAAAAAAGAGAAAGAAATGGTAAGAGTGGACACTTACCTTTTTTCTAATCATAGGGAGAGAATATTGTTTCTTACCATTATGTATTATTTTAGTTCTGGGTTTTAAATTATAAACCCTTTATTTGATTGAGAAAGTTCTCTTTTATTCCTGGTTTAAGGTTTTTTGTTTGTTTTCATGAATGGTTGCTGAATTTAGTCTTTTTTTTGTATCTACTAAAATTATTGTTTTTTGATAGGAGTTTATTGATAAGGTGTGTTGTATTAATTTTTGAATGTTAAACTAACTTTGGATTCCTAATATTGCTTATGATGTATAATTTGTTCTATACATTAATAAATTCCATTTGCTAGTGTTTTGCTGAGAATCTTCACATCTATAAGAGATCCTAGTCTATAGTTTTCTTGTGATATCTTTGGTGTTGGTATCAGGGCACCACTGGATTCAGAAAGAGAGAGAAGCATTTTCTCTTATTTCTTTTTTTTTTTAAGAATTTGTGAAGAATTGATATTAATTCTTCTTTAAATATTTGCTGGATTTTACCAGGGAAGCCATGTGGACCTGGGCTTTTCTTTGTGGATAGTTTTTTTGATTACTAATTTAATATCTAATATCTTTGCCTGTTATAGGACTGTTTACATTTTTATTTCTTTCTGAGTCAGCTTTGGTAGTTTGTATCTGTTTCACCTTAGTCATATAACTTGTTGGCATACCATTGGTCATAGGAGTCTCTTATAATCTTTTTTATTTCTGTGAGGTTAGTAGTAATGTCTCCTCTTTCATTCCTCATTTTAGTAATTTGAGTCTTTCCACCTTTTTTTTCTGTCAGTTTAACAAATGGTTGTTAATTTTGTTGATATTTTTAAAGAACAACTCTTTGGTTTTATTGATTCATCCTTACTGTGTTTATATTCATTATTTTATTTTCAGTATAATCTAATATTTTTTCTTTCTTTGGGTTTCGTTTGCTCTTTTTCTCTAATAAGGTGGAAGATTACATTACTGATTTGAGATCTTAGTTCTCATGTAATGTAGGTGTTTGTAGCTATAATTTCCCTTTATATACTGCTTTAGCTGCACACCTTCAATATCTTTTACATCTATCTTTGACATTTTTTCATCATCTCTCCAGTTTTCCCCACTCTCCTTACTGCTCCTCTGTGACTCCCTTTACTGTCTGGTCCTTCCTGAAAATAGCCGGAGACCTTAGCCCTGGCAACAGCGCTAGGTGCTTGATCGTGTACTGTCTCACTGAATCCCACAGAAGCTCTGTGCAGAATGTGGTGTTATTACTCTCATTTTCTAGCTTGGGCAACTCTAGTGCAGAACATTTAAGGAAATAACATGCCGAGTTCTCTTATTGGTATATGTCAGATTTGGCATTTGATCTTCTCCTCTCATGCTCCATGCCTTCTTCTTGTTTTTTCATTTACTTATTAGAGTGCTATTTATATATGGATGGTTCTACCATGGCCTGAATATTGGTTCTAATTCTACTCTTGTTTCATGAGGTTCTTTTTTCTGACCAACATATGTGCCTTTCATTGCTTCACTAGGTTCACCTAGCCCTCTGCAAAATCTTTCCTGAGGGCTCCAGAGAGAATGAGATACCCACCAGGTTCTTCCCCTGCCTGTAGCACCTACCAAATGGGATACAATGTATCCTTTCCTATGTTTGTCTTCTAATGCTGTGAGCTTCTATTGGGTAGATACCAAGTTTGCACATTATTTGGAGGTTTTTTTTGTTTTGTTTTTTTTCTTTAACAAATGCTTATAAAATGAATGAATCTGAGGTGGAAGAATATAGTTTGGGGAAAAACTGTTAGAAAGTTGAAGATTGGTATGGAGTGATTGCCCCAGACTGCTCTCATAAATTCAGTGACCGTGTACCTGTCACCTGTCAGTCTCTGGCGCATCATCCAGGCTCCCCCTCCCAGGCCAGCTCCGCAGGGAAGCTGTTGTGCCTCCCAGGCTGGATAGGCTCCTTTAAAGCTCTCTTTTGCAGCCACCACTGTGATGTAATTTATTAAACCTTTGTGATGTTATCTTTCCAATGTCTGTCTGCTCCACTTGACCCCAAATTCTATGAGAGCAGAGCCTTAGTTCTGTCCTCTGCATAGCTGTTGGCTGACCTGGAGCCAAGGGCCTGGCATTTAGAGAAAGTTCAACAGGTATTTCTTGGATAAATGAATTAAAGTAGCTACAAATTCTTCTTTTTTATGTTTGATTGTTGTTTTCTATATGTTGGTTGCCAGTTCAATAAAGGAAACATTTTACATTGACCAAATGTTCATCAAACGTGGAATGAGTGTGAGCTGCATACCAGGAGATTTTGGGTACAGAGCTTGCTAAGATATGTTCTCTTCCGGCTAAATGCTGACCCTGCAGTCTGGAGCTAAAGTGCAGCCACTATGGGAAACACTATGGTGTTACCTCAAAAAGTTAAAAATGGAACTGCCATTTGACACAGTGATCCCACTTCTAGGAATATAGCCTAAGAAGCCTGAAACACCAATCAGAAAAAATATATGTACCCCCATGTTCATAGCAGCCCTATGTACAATAGCTAAGATCTGGAAGCAGCCCAAGTGTCCATCAGTAGACAAATGGATAAAAAAGCTGTGGTACATATACACAATGGAGTACCATGCAGCAATAAGAAAGAAAGATCTCTTACTCTTTGAGACAACATGGAGGGACCTGGAGAGTATTATGTTAAGTGAAACAAGCCAATCAGAGAAAGACAAATATCACATGATCTCACTTATTTGTGGAATATAATGAACAAACCAAACAGATGAACAAAATAGACCCAGAGACACAGAAGAGACAAATCTCAGTAGAGGGGAATGGGGCAGGGAGGGAAGAGATAAACCACAGATCTTATATGCATGTGTGCATAACTATGGACATAGACAGCAATGCTGGGGACAGGGCGGGGGGATGAGGAGGAAGGTGTCGATGGGGGAAAAAGGAGAAACATCAATAACAAAAATAAATTAATAAAAATAATTTTATAAAAAGAAAGAAACCTAAAAAAAAAGAACCCACAATACTTCTGAGCACAAAGTGCACCTCATTCTGAGGAGCAGAGAGAAGTTTCATAGCAGATTCCACAGGCCACCGGGTTTTTAGAGACAACAATGTCTCACAGCGCTGTGCTCCTGAACGGGCATGGTGAGCTCATGGACGCTTCCTAGATGCGTGGAGCTCCTCAGCAGGCTTTCTCGCGCTCTTCCTCTGTACCATGCACTTCCTGACACCCTTCTGTTAGCTGTCGATGCTTCTTCAGCGTCTTGGTAGGTTTGGGAATGCAAAGTGTGCAGGAGGACAGCTGAGTGTTGGAGCAGATTTGGAGGTGTGCACACAGGATGCCAGTTCCTTGTCTTTGTCTGATGTCCCTTCACTGGCCACAGCCACTCCCCGCCATGGCCAATCATGTTTCGTATAATACACACACACACACACACACACACACACACATTTTATAACACTGGAAGCTATTTTATTTTTTGAGAGAGAGAGAGAGGAAGGGAGAGGGAGAGATAGAAACATTGATGAGAGAGAACATCAATGAGCTGCCTCCTGCATGCCCCCCACTGGGGATCGGGCGCACAACCTGGGCATGTGCCCTGACCGGGAATCGAACAAGTGACCTCTTGGTGCAGGGTCGACGCTCAACCGCTGAGCAATACTGGCCGGACATCATGTTTAATATTTTGTTCTGGCCTCTGCAAATGATGTTGTGGAGCAATTCCTTATATTATCAATCCACGGTTACTCTGAAATTCGAAAAGTGAAAGTCATCACAGTGATTGCCTGGAGAAAATGGGTTTCCTCTTTCATATTATCACATAATTTGTAGACTTCAGCTAAAATGAAATGTAAATGTTGCTTAATTTTCCACTTTTGTGTATGTGTGTGTTTTATGACCTTTTTACCAAAGAAGGGGTAGGATGAAATATATTGCATAATCGGTATGGAGGAAAGTACATTTGGGCCTGAATTGGGGTGATGTTTGTGATGAAGACAGACCCTGTTCTACCCTATTTTAATGGTTGTAAATAGTAGTTTATAATACTCTCTTTGTAATGCTTGACTCCTTATGATTCATAAAAATAAAGCACCCATACCCGTTAAAAAATTTTTTTATCCTCACCTGAGGACATTTTTATATTTATCTTCAGATAGAGCAGGAGGGAGAGAGGGAGAACGAGAGAGAGAAACATTGATGTGAGAGAGACACATCAAGTGACTGCCAACCACACCTCCCCAACCGGGGCCGGGGACAAACTTCAACTGAGGCACGTGCCCTTAGCGGGAACCAAACCCGGGTCTCTCTGGTTTGCGGGCTGATGCTCTAACCACTGAGAAAACCTGCCAGGGCTATACCCATTAAAATTTTGTTGAATGAAAGGACTCTCTGAGATTTTTTATTCATTGTCAACTCTTGCTGCTTGTAGAGACAGTTTACCACCGACAGCCAGAGTGGTGCCCACTCCCCTGTGACCCACCCTCTGCCCAGCAGTCTGCAGGTGGGCGAGGTGCCCGTCCCATGCTACTCCCCTGTGACCCACCCTCTGCCCAGCAGTCTGCAGGTGGGCGAGGTGCCCGTCCCATGCCACTCCCCTGTGACCCACCCTCTGCCCAGCAGTCTGCAGGTGGGCGAGGTGCCTGTCACACTTGGGTTTGCATTTCAGCCTCACCGCTCACTGGCTTTGCCGGGCATGGGCGTTGCCTTCCCAAATTCCTTCTATTTCCAGTTGCTTCATTGCACAAAAGGGAAAATGACACCAATTCTGACAGGTGGTGAGGACTTCATGATACTATGATAATAAGGACAGTGACTAAATATCAACAGCCTTCTCCTCATTGTTCCCCGTCCCACCACTCATAAAAAACAAACCACATATTCTGGGTAAAGTGTTGGGTGTTGCAGAACTCCAGGTGAAACGGCCAATGAGCTGATCGTGGGTGTGTGCACGTTCCCTGCGGTTAATGCTGTCTCTCCCTCAGCTTCCCTTCATGTTGCCCCCTTGGGCTGAGTAGGCATCTTTCCTCCAGTAGATGGTACATGTGTGAGTGAAGAGGCTCAGGGTCATGGTCCCACAAGGAGGGACGGACTGGCCCAGCTGGCCCCCGAGGAGATAGCCTGCTGCATTGGAAACTGAGGATTCACTATACATACTGGATTTAGAACAGAAGAATCTTTGAAATTGAATGTGAATGTTGGGAGGGTGGCAGCAGACTGTATCACTTCCATGTTTTAGCCATCTAAAGAGGGTCCATCTAAAGAGGGTCCATCTAAAGAGGGTCCATCTAAAGAGGGTCCATCTAAAGAGGGTAAAGCGATCCAAGAGATGCTTGCTAGTAATTCTCTCAAACATCCGGTTCCTTTCTAGGTGCCCCCTGGTTGGTCGCTGGAGCCCCGAGCACCATGCCGGAACAGAGCAATGATTACCGGGTGGCCGTGTTCGGGGCGGGTGGCGTTGGCAAGAGCTCCCTCGTCCTGAGGTTCGTGAAGGGCACCTTCCGGGAGAGCTACATCCCCACGGTGGAGGACACCTACCGGCAGGTCATCAGCTGTGACAAGAGCATCTGCACCCTGCAGATCACGGACACCACGGGCAGCCACCAGTTCCCCGCCATGCAGAGGCTGTCCATCTCCAAAGGCCATGCCTTCATCCTGGTGTACTCCATCACCAGCCGGCAGTCCTTGGAAGAGCTCAAGCCCATCTACGAGCAGATCTGCGAGATCAAGGGGGACGTGGAGAGCATCCCCATCATGCTGGTGGGGAACAAGTGCGACGAGAGCCCGAACCGGGAGGTGGAGAGCAGCGAGGCGGAGGCGCTGGCCCGCAAGTGGAAGTGCGCCTTCATGGAGACCTCGGCCAAGCTCAACCACAACGTGAAGGAGCTCTTCCAGGAGCTGCTCAACCTGGAGAAGCGCAGGACCGTCAGCCTGCAGATCGACGGCAAGAAGAGCAAGCAGCAGAAGCGGAAGGAGAAGCTCAAGGGCAAGTGCGTGGTCATGTGACCGCCCTCCTCGTCCCGTCCGTCCCCTGCCCCTCCCCCTCCGCGTGGAACCCGCTGTCGTCAGGGTAGCATGTACGATGCCCTCTAACCTACTGCATTTTGACTGAGACGTGCCCTGTTGTCCTTAAGAAGGCATTTCAGCCACCAACCTTCAGCCCCTCTCCAGAATCAGGGAATCCTTCCGCCAGTTAGAATGAGAACTGACAGCGGGGCCTGGCAGGGAGCGAGGGCACGCCGTGCCACTCGGGGGTGTGCGCCCACGGAGGCCCTGTCCCCTGCAGGTTCCCTGGAGCCGCAGGTGCCAACACTGACCAGGCTTTTCCCTCTGCTCACAAGCCTGTGCCCTCCTTGGGGGAGGGGAGAAGACCAGGCCGAAGTCGCTTCATTTCGTTGTTCTTTAGCTGGATTAAAACGGAACGCCACCGCCTCCTCCCGGGGAGGATGTTCACTCCCCAAACCCAGCTGGCCTGTGGGCCTTGGCTCCCTGGGGTGTGTCCTCACCGCCCGAGGCCTAGCAGGCTGGTGCCAGTCATCGATTAGAGTGTTTCTGCTCACGCCCAGGATGGACGAGATCGCCTGGAGCGTGTGCGCTGGGAACCTGCAGTGACTGAGGATATTGTGACCTTAGGGACACCCGCGGCACTTAGAGGTTTTACCCGTGACGTTGCCTTCCTTGACCCCACAGAGGGTGCAACTTCCTCCTGGCTTCCGATTTTAAAAACAAGTAACAAAGTAGCTGTGTTTAGACATCTGTTCTCTTCCAAGGTGGTTTTCTTCCTGTAAACAACTGGATCTCCATCCAGCTGGGTAACAGCGACCAAGGCCGAGTGAAGGCCAAAGCACAGTCACTGTAAGTGACACAGACCCGGACACACTTTGCACCTTAATATTTTGAAACAGAAGTTTTCACTGTCTTTTCCACCACCGATCTGTAACACTCTGTTCCTGCAAATGGTCTTCAAGTAACAGTAGATTATCTTACACGTCTCCTAAGAGCTGTTCGATGCCGTGTTGTCTCTGGAAGCTGATCCTTCCCTCCTAATGATCTGTGGGCCTGACTCCTGCAAACCGAATTACAGCCGCCGCCGGGCCCTGCCTGCCGGCGTGGAGACGGGCGGTTGCTGGAGATGGCAGGCCGGGCAGAGCCGCCCGGTCTTCACCGCTCTGCGTCCTGGAGTCCGGCTGGGCTCTGCGTCCTGGGAATTCCCACTGACATCCCGTGTGTTCTCCTGTTGGTTGCAGTAAGCACAGCCCAGGCCGGCCCAGTCCAGAACCTTCCTTGCAGCAGTGTCTGTGGCCGGCCTGGCAGACAGATGAGGAGGTTCAGGGCTGCTGCCAGGTGGGCGCAGGGAGCGTCCTGGATGTGGGGCAGCAGCAGCAGCCCGGGCAGAGGTGCCAAGTGGGGGAGGATGGCACACTCCCCTTTGGGGGCGCTCTCTCTGCACCTGCCCCTCCTGAGCAGGGCTGAGGCAGCAGCGCCTGGGCAGCCCCTGCTCCCAGGAGATAAACCCTCAGCCACCCCTTTCTGGTGACTGCTCCTTGCCAATGGCTCGTGCCCTCACCCTTCTAAGATTGCACCCTTGGGACGTGTTCAGTGCGTGTAAGGGGCCTGAGAACCGTGGGCTCTGTGGTCTCCCACCCATGGCCTCCTAGAACAAAACCCGAGAAGGGAGGGTGTGGAGCTGCCTGGGTGTCCACCGGGAGCCCAGAGCCCTGGCCAGGCCCCTGCCAGCCCTCGGGGATGCGCCCTCCTGCCAGCTGGTTCTGTCCGGGTGGCTGTCCCACGGCCTTCGAGTGGCATCTCGTTGGTGGATGTTCTAGGATATCTGTCTTTCAACTTGTCTCAACCTTTTTCTGTTTCTGTTCTCAGAGAAATGTTATCCATTTTTAATTTGGCTATGGGTTCAGTGGAAAAGGAAGCAGGACCTCGTGGCCAATGTGGGGTTTGGAGGTCTCAGGGGGTACTTTGCTAGCAGCACAGAGGGTATTTCCCACAGGCTGTGATGTCACAGGGCTTCTGGGGTGAGCTCTCCCATTTCAGCTGATTCACATCAGAATCGCTTTGCCCTCTCTGGCCAGTGGCTATGTTTTCACATGTTTAGCGCATCATCAGTATGAGAAACATGTAATTACTGGACATCTGATCTCATCAGGCCCCATTTCCTCCCTCTGTGTTTGCCTGTGTGTCTCCAGGAAGGCTGGGGGTGCTTCCGTCATGGGTCTTTGTTCGGAGATCATCTTCCATGAAGGGAGCAGTCTCCCTGTTGATTGGGGCTGAGGAGTCGGTGCCACTGAATCCGATGTGTTAGCATGTAGGTGGCCCCATCCCAAATGTGTAGCTGCGATTCCTGGGATGCACCCCACGTTGCATAGGGACAGTCATTTCTGACCCAGCACCACTAGTTAAAAGACTCAAAATATTGATTTAAAGATGGCACTCTGGAAATAAGCCTGGGACTCCATGAGTTCCCTTCTGTCCCTGCCTGTCCTCCATCCAGTGACAAGCCATGGGCATGTCCAGTACAGTAAGACCGATACAAGGGCAACATCGGATTGTTCCTCAGACCAAAACTGCTATTTCCAATCACATCTGTAGTGTGTCTTGCTGCACTTCTGAAGCTTGACGCAATTTGTACGTAGCCGTGGCTGGTATGCTGGTTTCCCTGTCTGAAATAGTTCAGGACTGCTCATTCTTTGTACGACCAAAAAATATATTAAACCTTTTAAAAGTTGCTCTGTGATCCTTTTTTTCAAGATACGTAATGTGTTGCTTTTACATCAGCTATCGGGAAGTCTCCGTGGCTCGTGGGACCCGTGGACACCCCTGGAGCGCCGTCCGGGAACTCAGTACCCCACGGGACAGCTGTGGGCACAGCACTGATAGAGCATGACTTTTGGATGTGTGGGACGTCTGTGTAGATTTACATTAAAGTGTATTTGTTATAATTCCATTATTTATCACATTTTACTTACTCTGCAGTTATAACAATCCTCCTTGCATCCAAGTTTCTAGTTGCCCGTGATGTTCTGAAAATAATGACACATTGAAATAAAGCTTTAGTTCTGACTCCCTGGCTGGAAGGTGGTGATGTCTCTGGTGGTCGTGACCTAGTTCCCCGCAGCTGCTGCTCTGTGATTATGGACCCCAGAGGGGACGACCCGGCTCCGTGAGAGTCTGGGATTGGCCACAGCAGCTGGTGAGACTGGGTGTGTTCGTTCCCAGCTGGTTCCTGCCACTGGTCTGACAGGTGCTCCAGGCTGGGCCAAAATAGGAGCGCCAGCTCCCCACAAGGGCCAGACCCGTAGGGAGGGGGGTGCAGAAGCCCCGGCACTGTTCCTGGTATCGTTTCTGCTTCATGCCCTTGGCCCTCACCCCTTCTCTACGCTGACTAACATTAAGCTGACATCTGGTAATACAGGAGAAACAAATCGACGGTAAGCAAAGCAACCTTGTTCCGGGGCCCTTGACGGGCAGCTCCTGAGCCCTCTGTGCTGCCGGTGAGACTGTTAACATCGCAGTGTGCTCAGCCCTGGGGACCGCGGTGATGACCAGCACACAGCGCTCCCTGCTGTCTGGTCGCTCATGAAACAGAAAACCTCGGGCGCGTGGGTGGTGTGTGGGAAGTCAGGCGGAGTGCGTGGTGATCTGTGCAGATGCGGGGGTCGGCCAGACACTCTCAGGCTCGCGACGCCCCTTGAACAGCGTTCCCGGCCTTGGTCTTCGCGTGCGTCCTCCCCCGGGTCATGATGGCCACGCCATTCTCCACTCAGGGAGATGATGTCAGTCACCAGGCCCCATTAGGTACCATTAGGGGCATCCTGTTTGCTACGTATTCGGCTCAACGTGCAAATAGAGCTCTCGAGGGCCTTGTGCGTCAGCAGAGCCCGAGTCGAGGGCCAGTGGTGCCTGGAAGTCTGCATTGCTGGTGGGCTCCCCGGCGCTGCCACACCGTGGGCCGTCGACCGTGCCTTGAGCAGGAAGGCCGAAACCCACTAGTGCTCCCACTCTGCCCACTGGAAACACTCAGTGCAGTCTTGGAACCCACCCATACCAGGTCCCAGCGTGGAAGTCGTGACTTCGTGGGTCTAGAATATGGCTTTGGCTTCAGGCTGTTTAAAAGTTCCCAGGTCACTGAAATGTGGAATCAACTTTGAGAACAGTTGCTGTTCGCCAGGCTTAGTTGGGAATGCCTGCCAGCTGCCCAGTCCCCTGGAGCTGGCTTATTAAGTGGAGTTCCCCTTTAAGGAATGTTTCCCAGGCAGCCAGGGGGTGGAATTGGTGTCGAGGGTCCCGGGCCCCTCTATGCCCAGCACCCCCCAGTACTGGCATGCAGAGGAAATGTAATAGAGCTGCCACCACCGTGCCACCAACAGGGGTTCACCAGCTCTAAGTGGGGGGCGGCCTCACTGGGCATGGGTCTGAGCCCCACACTGTCTGGATCGGCCATCCTCACCCGGCCCAACTGCGGCAGAGCACATGAGCCGTCCCCGGCTCTGCGGACTTGCTGTCGCCCTGGACGCCGTGAGTGAGGGCCAGGGGTCCCAGCTGTTCACTCGCAGCGGCCGTGACCCGAGGCAGCAGCTCTGCCCGCTCCAGACGGCAGGACCTCCCTCCTTCCTGTTTCCCCAGCTCTGAACTGGGCTTCGTCACCTTCCCAGTCCACTGCCTTTTCTTAACGAAAACAGCCCTTTGCCCACCCCGTGTATCACATGTCATTGGTGACCCGGAGAGGCAGACATCTGCCTCACGTGTTTTAATATGACATCTTCGGTCCTCAGGATACTAGGGATCATCATTTATTGACTCAATTATCAACACATTCCAGATAGTTCATGTTTTTCTAAATTTGTTAGAAAAACAAAGGTCATCGTATCAATAATTTAAAAGTATATCCAAGTACCAAGAAAGAACATGAAAAACCACTCTCTAAAGGCAAGGGAAATCAGCGACGAGACCGAGATTCCATTCGCTGCGAGCTGTCCGTGGAAACTAACCTTTGGCCTCGGAGTTAGCCAATCAGACGAGGCGCTGGAACAGCTTCCACTGCGAAGTAGCTGCTCATTTCTCGGTCCGTTTTCAACCTCAGAACCGTCTTCCAGAGTAATGAACTACTTCCTGCCCCTCACAAGTTACTGTTATGTTGAGGTAGGGTTTTCCGATTTGGCAGAAAGAGATGACTAATAAGAGATACTGACTATGCAATGAAATAGGACAGTTCAAGGCATCTGTTGTCTGTTCAGACCTTGTGGAGAGACGAGGGGAGGTGGGGGCTCCTGGGGACACGGCTCCCCTAAATGGGTAGAAAATTTCCCTGGGGGGTCTGTGATTGGTCCCGTGGTCAAGGGCATGTGTATCTCTTGACCACACAGGGCATTCAAGCACCCCATGCTGTGTTTGTGGTCCCTGTAAGTGTCCAGATCCTCTGGCAGCAAGTCTTATGCAGCGGCGTGGGGGATGGTGGTGGCACACCTATGCCAAGGGACCTCTCCTCACCACCCTTCCGGTGTCCCCTGGCCCCTCGTTGGCAGCGGTGTGCTGGGCCAGCCCTGCTGGGTCACAGGGCCATGGGGGCCCGTTCTCCCGAGCCTGGGGAAGCGGGTTGAAGCTGGCTGTGGAAGTGGCAGGTACCCCTGGACACACTGCCCATCGGGCTTGCTTCCTCCTCTGGAGAGCGGCTGCTCAGCACTCGCCAGTACCCCTCACTTCCCACGGACGAGGCCGCTCATCCTCTCCTCCCCGGACACTCGTCCCCGGTGCTCCCTTCCTCTCTGGTTCACTGTCACCCAGCTACTGCCACCGTCCTCATGGGGCTCCCAGCTCATCGGTTCCCAGTTTATGGTAAAATTCATCGTGAGCAATTACACTCGGCAAACTATTCTAAAATGTAGTGATGCCGAGTGCTGCCCGTGATGTGGTGAGAGCTGGCATGGCATCTAG
Organism: Molossus molossus; assembly: GCF_014108415.1. Lineage (NCBI taxonomy): Eukaryota > Metazoa > Chordata > Mammalia > Chiroptera > Molossidae > Molossus > Molossus molossus. Next base: position 408,075 of record NW_023425365.1, on the reverse strand, counting down.
GAGACAGTTTGGGAGGCATTAAAAGAGCAATAAAATGCCCGGCCGGTGTGGCTCCATGGCTGAGCATCGCCCCTGCACCAAGAGGTCGCCGGTTTGATTCCCGGTCAGGGCACACGCCCAGGTTGTGGGCCCATCCCCAGTGGGGGGCATGCAGGAAGCAGCCAATCAGCCAATGTATGTTCTCTCATGAATGTTTTTATCTCTCTCTCCTTCTTTCTTCCTCTCTCTCTAAAATCAATAAAGAAAAAAAAAACATTAAAAAAAAAAGAACTATAAAACACATTATAACCCAGTTGACCAAACATTTCACTTTAGGCATATCTGAAACTAATTTGAACTATAAAAGAAGAAGAAACAAAAACGTATGCCTAGAGATGTTCTTTTCAGTCTTAATTAGTAGAAGATTGGAAAAAAACGAAACTTCCGTGGTGGGTGTGCTATTAAATGCTGAGAAGTGATTTCCAGAGCCGTCAGCCGGGGCACATCAGCGAGTTAATCATCAGACCATTTAAATGGGTTCACTAGTCAGGAAAGTGTCTTACATACTTCGGGAAAACATGCTTTAATGGAAAAGTTTTTTTGGTTAGTGCTCAATTAAGCCAGGAAATTAAATTACCTGGATCAGTTATTTAATTGAAGACTCTTAATTGAGATTTCTACAATCACACTTAGAACAGGGAACTCTGTGGGGAGTTTCGAGCGGGCTCGTGGCTGGTGTGGCCAGCGCTGTGGCGGGCGGATGGGTCCCCGCTGTCCTGACTTGCACCGGGAGCGACACCTGACAACGTTAGGGTGTCCTTGGGAACTAAACAAGTCCACAGAGGGGAACGACTTGTCACGGTGTCGCCACGTGGACAACAGTGGGGATGTCTCCATCCGTGAGAGCTGTACGCGGGCGGGGTGAGCGGGACGGCTGACCCCTCGTCTGACTTCGGTCCTGAGGGGCTCTCCGTCTCTTCTCGTTTCCCGATTGGAAGGCCGCGCTTTCTACCGGTCAGATACCTGGACTGGAGACACCGGAGAGGCAGGACTCGATCCCTTTGCCTTCCAGGTGCCGTCTCAGGGTTTCCTTCACACTCTCCGCTCTTTTCTTTTTTTAAATTTTTTTTCTTTAATGATGTTTAGAGAGAGAGAGGAAGAAAGAGGGCTAGAAAGGGAGAGGAAGAGAGAGAGGAAAATACGCTGTTCGTTCATATGCAACCAGAAATAAGGGCTTTCAGGAAGGGCTAGATCCAGGTGACCCAATGTCATTGGTGTTTCTCTCTCTCCCTCTCCCTGCCTCTCTCTCTCAAAGCAAAAAAGGAAAAGAAAAGAAAAGAAAAGAAAAGAAAAGAAAGGAAAAGAAAAGAAAAGAAAAGAAAAGAAAAGAAAAGAAAAGAAAAGAAAAGAAAAAAGGTTTGTGGGCCTCTGGGTGGTGATCTACCCTATTTGTATGCTGATGCTAGGGAATACGTAAAAATAAAGCAATTGGTTGAAGTTCTTAACCTTATAGTTTTCATGCATCTTTAAAGCAAAAGCAAAATCTTATAGCAATTTCAAGTCAAACTGTACCATCATCAAAATCAAATGAGCATGTTTCGCTTAGCATAATACTCTCCAGGTCCCTCCATGTCTCTCAAAGGATAACAGATCTTTCTTTCTTACAGCTGCATAGTACTCCATTGTGTACATGTACCACAGCTTTTTTATCCATTCGTCTACTGATGGACACTTGGGCTGTTTCCGGATCTTAGCTATTGTAAATACTGCTGCTATGAACATGGGGGTACATATATTCTTTCTGATTGGTGTTTCAAGCTTCTTAGGGTATATTCCCAGAAGTGGGATCACTGGGTCAAATGGCATTAACTTTTTGAGACAACACTATAGTGTTTTCCACAGTGACTGCACCAGTGCAAAGTGAAACAAGCCAAGCAGAGAAAGACAAATACCACATGATCTCACTTATTTGGGGAATATAGTGAACTAAACAAACTGCTGAACAGAACTAACCCAGAGACATAGAGGTGGGGTATAGACTGACAAGCCTCAGAGGAGGGGGGAGTTGAGGAGAAAGAGATAAACCACAGAACTTACATGCATGTGTGCATGAACAATGAACATGGACAACAAAGCTGGGGATGGGGCGGAGGGGGGAGGGGAGAAGGGTGTCAGTGGGGGAAAAATGAGAAACACCTGTAACAAAAACTAATTAATAAATTAAAAAATTAAAATAAAAAAACCCAAATGAACATAATCAGTTTAATGGGAACTGTTTCTCCCTGTGGCGCCCTCAGCGAGCTGCAGCCTGATGGCCGGTCGCAGGCGGGCGCGGGGCTCAGGACAGTCTGCGCCACCTGCCAGCGCCGGGCGCCCATCACGTCCCTCTCCAGTCACTGCAGACATCATCCCTTCACAGTGCGCCAGGAGCCGTTTGGCCCATTCCTTTCCCGCCAATGACCGATAAAGTCACCGTCCTGGGCCCCAAGGCTGTGGAAGCCCGGAGGGAGGGCTCCAGGCCGAACGTCTCAGCAGGCGGTCCTCCAGTGGTTGCCAGCCCTGGCAACAATCACCTCTGTCCCTCTCTTGACCTTCCATCAAAGTGGGTCCCAGGGGTACTGCCTGAAATAAGAAACTTCCAGGAGCATGAGAACTTGGAAAGGTGAAACTTTGGCTTGTAAGAGTTTGATGTCCGTCTCAGGTGAGTTCTGTTGTCCCCCGAGAGCGAGGGTGTGCTGGGTGAGGGTGGGGAGCGGGCTCTTCCAGCGCACAGATGTGCTTCATGGTTGCTTTTCCCTCCGATTTTTATCAACTTCTTTTTGTTACAGATGTTTCTCCTTTTCCTCCCCTAGACACCCTCGTCCCCACCCCTCCCCTGTCCCCAGCATTGTCTGTCCATTGGTTGTGTGTACATGCAGATGAGTTCTCCGGAGGGTTCGTGGTGTTTAAGGATGGCGTGGCTTAATCAGGGCGCCCCGGTGCTTCTGGCCTGGGGCTCCAGGGCTTCCCCGGACTGAGTGCGAAGTGTGCGGAGGGGGTGGCCCACTGGAAAACCCAGCCCTTCTCGGCGCGTGCCAGCCCCGTGGCGGTAGCTGATTTTGCTGTGTCGTTTATGACTTTTCCATGTAATTTTACATCCAAATTTCTTGACTCAATTCCTTGAGAAACAAATGACCACATACCATTTCTCATTCTATCTTGGTTGAGGGTCTCCACAAAAAAGCAGAGGGGGAAATGTAGTGGCATTTCAGAATCACCTGCTTTCTTTGCTGCTGTTACTTTTTGTTTGTTTTTGTCAGAATGCATCATCCGTGCTCTGGTATTGGTAAGATGATCCCTCCCATTCTCCCCCCGCCCCCAGAAGAAATAGGCCCCTGGCTAAGGGTCACTGGGTTCAGGGGCACCCCTGGGTCACAAGGCTTTGTAGTCTAGGCCCTGACAGCCCATCTCATGGACCTATTACTATTACTTAGAGTTGCTCTCAACATCGAGTGTGACGGGAATAACTTTCCTCTTCTGGCCTCTCCTCTGCCCACTGGGCTAAATCAGCTCTTTGCTTAGTGTCCACGAACAGTCAGGAAGTACGTCTGCCTTCGTCTGAAGAACTGCACTGGTCAGGTAGGCCGTGTTCCATGGCTGCAACAATCAGCCCCATAAGGTCAGTGCCTTTGACCGCAAGGCTGGTGTCTCATCCTGCTGCCTGCCGTCTGTCCCTGAGCGTGGGCAGGCTTCTGCCAGGATCAGACATGAGTGCAGCCACACCTGAAAGCCGTGCATCCGGGACCAAGGGAGGCAGCTCCGAGGGGGTAGGAAATTGGCTGCTCTGGAGTATAGGCGACAGTTCTTTCTGCCCGCAGCTCATTGGCCAGCATGAGTCGTGTTTCCACTCACACGGCAGGGACCCAGGAAATAGAGCTCGTCCATGTTCCTACAGAGAAGGAGCCAGTAGGGAGGAAATAGCGGGCATAGAGGGCTGGTGGGCTCCTCCTCCCGTGGGCTGCTCCGGCCTCCAGCTGTGCTGAGGGCTGCACCCAAAAGCAGCGAGGAGACGCTGGGAAAGGGAAACTGCTCCTTCTGAGCAGATTCACAGTTTCTGCTGAGAACATGCATTCACAGGAGGACGCAAACACCTCTCTGCTCAGCATGGGAGATGAGACCATGTTCCACCAGGGGACGGGGGTGTCTGCCTAGCAACCTCACCTGCCATCTTGGTACACATTGATCATTTATTTTTTGTGAGTTATTTTCTGTTTTGTGTCATATCTACTTGGCTATGGATTTAGACAAAGATATAGGGTTACAGTCTTTTTTCTTTATTGATTTTAGAGAGAGAAAGGAAAGGGGAGAGAGAGAGAGAGAGAAACATCGATGAGAGAGAACATCGATGGGCCGCCTCCTGAATGCCCCCCCCCCCCCCTGGGAATTTGGCCCACAACCTGGGCATGTGTCCTGACCAGGAATTGAACCTGTGACCTCTCAGTGCATGGGTCGACACTCAGCCACTGAGCCACACCGGCCGGGTGGGTTATAGTCTTATCAGAGAGGCTGGCCGAAGGGGGTGCAGTTGAGCACGCTTTTGAAGACAGAGATAGCCCCGTGAGGACACGGAGGGGAGGTATTTTTATCCCCGCTCATAAAAGCACCAGCCAAGGAGGGAAAGGTGGAATAGCCGGTTTTAATGGGGCCATGGGAGCAGCCAACCTGGAGCAGCACTGAGGACTCGCTACTACTTGATAGTGGATTCTGCATATACGAAGCTGTTGCCATGGTGATTCGCTGGAGGTAGAAGAGGGACTCTAGATCACCTGCAGGAAAAGAGACACACTCAGCCTCCCAGTTGTCCGGTTCCACAGGGACATATCATTGTAGCCTGCATTTGAAATTGTTTGCATGTCTGCTTTGTTACACAGGGTCAAGAATATCGTTAGCGGCCATGGCAACCCCAGCAAATCTGACAATCACTGCATTTTGGCCTCTTTCTCCCTCTAGAGCAGAGGTTCTCAAACTTCCTAACACCGCGACCCTTTAATACAGTTCCTGGTGTTGCATGTGGGCGGACCCGCCTGGAGACAGAGGAGCATTGTCTCGGTTCCTGAGACCATTGGAAATATGTGTTTTCTGATGGTCTTAGGTGACCCCTGTGAAAGGATCATTTGACCCCCAGAGGGGTCACGACCCACAGGTTGAGAACCGCTGCTCTACAACAAGGCGAGCGGAAAATGGAAACTGGAAACCAATCAGATATTAAAAGAAGAATTATATTCGGGATATATTGTGTTTGGTCATAGTTTTTCTCTACAAGCCCCCAAAGCACAACGAACCAGAGAAATAGTGCCCATGTTCTTTATATGGGTGCCCCCTGCACTGCAAGGGCAAGTAAATAGATGCATCAAAATGATCTGCCCTTGCCGGCCGATGTGGCTCAGTGGTTGAGCTTCGACCCTGCACCAAGAGGTCGCTGGTTCAATTCCCGGTCAGGGCACATGCCCAGGTTGTAGGCCGGATCCCCAGTGAGGGGCGTGCAGGAGGCGGCCAATCAATGTTCTCTCTCATTAAAATCAATAAAATAAAATAAAATAAAATAAAATTTTATAGTAGTAAATAAAAATAGTAAAAGGAACAGCAACATATAGGAAAAATAGGAAATCGAAGGAAATGAAAAATAGAAAATGGAAGGAAATGAAGTTTGTGAGCTTAGCATCAGAGACTCCTGGCGCCTTGTAGACTCGGGGCGGAGGATGCAAAGGTTAGAGACCGTAAGGGTTCCGAAGTAAAGAAGGGGTCTGAGACCCTCTGTGAGCAGAAAGGAGAGTGGAGGGCTTGGGTGGGGCGGGGGGACTGTGGCCCGAGGTGGAACTGGGGACTGAAGACTGAGAGGTTCCAGCAGCTTCTGGACCACATCGCCTGTGAACCCCTGGCCCAATTTAAAGGGATAGAAACAGATGTGTCCTGCTTTTGGAAAACTCATGTTAAACCTCTTTGCTTTTAGGAGATCCCTAAATTAGTACCTGCTTTCGCTAACGGAAAGACATCTTAAGAGAATTCTCACTTTTAGAATAAAAGTAGAAAAGCGAAAATAGAGTTCAGCATCTGCTTTGCAGGAGCGTTGCAGAGGCTGCGGCACCACGGTCCTGACATTGGTCCCCAAGCTCCTTCCCGGGCCCCAGCACCGCAGATGAGCCCCACACCTTTGCCTGTGTCTGCGACACCCGGGCTTTTCCACTGCAGACCACCTCCAGTTTGGTCCTGTTTTAGGAGCCAGGAGCCAGTGACCAGCGGGCCCTCCATGGACCTATGGCCACCAGCAGGAGGGAAGGCTGGCCAGAGATTTTACTCAGGCTGAGCAGTCCAGGCCTGATGGGCTTCTCGGTCTCCTTTCTGAAAGGGTGTTCTCAAGAACCCCGATTTCAGGAGGAAAGTCCTTTCTCCTTTGCTGTCTTTCTTATTCCCTATAATTCTAGACCTTGCAGAGGAAGGTGAGAATCTCTCAGGAAGGTCTGTGGACACAGGTGGTACTCAGGGTGCTCATGCACAGGTGCCAACTTGCAAGGTGTCTCTTTGTTCCCACTGCTTTGGGTTGGCATGGCCCTGCAGAAGTGACTTCGTGAAGGATTGTGCCAGCACTTCACAAGAAGCGTTTCCCTTAACATGCAAAGAACATGAAGTGGACGTACCCTAAGAACCAGCAGTTGCTCTGTTGGGCATTTCTGCCAGAGAAATAAAAAATTATTTATTTATTTATTTACTTAATATTTTTTTCTTATTGATTTTAGAGAGAGAGAAAGGGAGAAGGAGAGAGATAGAAACACCGATGAGAGAGAACATCGACGGGCTGCCTCCTGCACGCCCCCCACTGGGGATCAGGCCCACAACCTGGGCATGTGCCCTGACCGGGAATCAAACCCATGACCTCTTGGTGCAGGGTCGTCACTCAGGCACTGAGCCACACTGGCTGGGAAAAAATGTATTCTTATGCCAAAATGTGTCCATGAACATTCATAGCCACTTTATTTGTAACAGCTCAACCAAGGGAATTACCGAATGTCCGTCCATGGGTGAGTGGTTACCCAAACTGTGGTATGTTTAGGCCAGGGAACACTTCTCAGCTATGATGATAAAGAAACTATGGATATAGCCCTGGCCAGTTTGGCTCAGCAGTTAGAGCATTGGCCTGCGGTCCAGAGAGACCCGGGTTCAGTTCCCGCTAAGGGCATGTACCTCGGTTGCAGTTTGTCCCCGGCCCTGGTTGGGTCATGTGGGTGGCAGCCACTCGATGTGTACCTTTCACGTCGATGTTTCTCTCTCTCCCTCCCTCCCACTCTATCTGAAGAAAAAATGAAAGAATGTCCTCGGGTGAGGATTAAATAAATAAATAAATAAATAAAAGTCATGATTAGACTTAAAAAAAAAAAAGAAATAAAATTATAAAAAAAAAAAAAAAAAAAAGAAACTATGGATATAAACATTAACAGTATGGAGGGACCATAAAAATTACATGGAGTCAAGACAGCCAATCTCGGAGGATTCCAAAGTGGCAGCGAGTGAACGAAGCTGCACAGACCGTCTCCCAGGACCAAACTGGAACTACAACTATAACACAGACAAATCGACGGGAAAAAGCAACAGAAAAGCAGCTTGGAGGACCATACAACGAGGGACACTGACTCCATCCCGGTAGGCTCGCGAAGGCGCGAGACGGGGCTGGGAGCCCACGGTCGGCAGCTCGGCAGCGGCCTCAGCTGTAAGCGGCGCCCTCGGGTCATACTCCCAGGCGGCCCCACAGCGCAGCCGGGACAGAGGCTGAAACAGCAACAGCCACTCACCTTGGGCTCCGGTAAAGGGAGGGCAGACTGGACTGGAACTGTGTCGGGACACTCGGGGTTTGGAGGGCGCTCAGAGCTTTAGCTGAGTGCAGCCACTCAGGACGGTGGCCACATTGCTCCTTCCCAGGGCTCTGAGGAGAGGCAGCAGCCCCTCCCTCGGAGATCCAACCCCACCCTGTGGGCCACTGAAGTGCTAATTGAAGCTCATTAACAACCAGCATCTGCCCCACCCTCGTCAAATCCCCTTATGCTGAGCACCTGAGGGAGTTTTTCAATCAACTGACAGCCGAAAACTCTTCCAGTAACCTGGACTGCTAGCCTCCAGGCAAAAAGCTAGATGATAACAGTACCATTCCTGGGCTAGCAACTCTAACCAGAAAAGTAAGACTTGATAGTGGTGTTTAACATGGGACCTCCCTCGCTCATCTAAACCCAGGAGATGGAGCCACAAACAGCAGAACACCAACACCCACAGGGAAAACGCAACAGGCTCCAAAGCCCACTGTGATAGCCAAAATGGTGAAACACAGAAACGGAAGCTAAATGAAAGAGCAAGAGACCTCCACCGAAGATGAGATCAATGTGGAGCAATTAGGCATGTTAACAGAGCTAGAATTCAGAGCCATGATCTTGAGGAAGCTGAACAGCATGAGTAAGGACATAGAGACACTGAAAATAAGCCAATTGTAATTAAAAATCATCAAGAAAAGATAAAAAATGACATATCAGAAATGAAAAACACATTGGAAGGTTTAAAAAGCAGAGTAGAGGAAGCTGAGGACCGGATCAGTGAATTAGAAGACAGGGTAGAAATATCAACCAATCAGAAAACCAAAAGGAAAAAACGATTAAAAAACAGGAAGACAGCTTAAGAGAACTGTGGGACAACTGGAAATGGAATAATATTCGCATCATAGGAGTCCCCGAAGAAGAAGAAAATGAACAAGGGATAGAGAATATATTCAAAAAAATAGTGACAGAAAACTTCCCTAATTTGGTGAAGGAAGAAGGCATTCAGGTTCAAGAAGCACAGAGAGTCCCAAGTAAGAAGAACCCAAACAGGCCTACACCAAGACACATAGTAATCAAACTGCCAAAAATTAAGACAAAGAGAAATCCTAAAAGCAGCAAGAGATAAGCAACAGGTTACCTACAAAGGAAACCCCATAAGGTCCTCAGCTGACTTCTCAAAAGAAACACTACAGACCAGAAGGGAATAGCATGAAGTAATCAAAGTCATGAAAAACAAGGATCTGAATCCAAGACTACTATACCCAGCAAGGCTATCATTCAAAATGGAAGGTCAAATACATAGCTTCCCAGACAAAAAAAGGCTAAGGGAATACATTAACACCAAACCAGCACTGCAAGAAATATTAAAAGGACTGTTGTAATTAGCAGGAGAAATGGGAAGACAAATAGAACCACACTAAACAAAAATGGCAATAAATAAGTACATATCAATAATCACCTTAAATGTAAATGGATTGAATGCTCCCATAAAAAGACACAGAGTAGCTGATGGATAAGAAAGCATGACTCATCTATATGTTGTTTACAAGAGACCCACCTCACAACAAAAGACTCAATAGGTTGAAAGTGAAGGGATGGAAAAATCTTCCAACCGAACCGAAAGCAAAAAAAAACCTGGGGTACCAATACTCATATCTGATAAAATAGATTTTAAAATGAAGGCCATAACTAGAGACAAACAAAGCCACTACATAATATTGAAAGGATCTATCCAACAGGAAGATAACATATATGCACCCAATGTAGGAGCACCAAAATATATTAAAAATCTTCTGGAGGACTTCCAAAGAGAAATTGACAGCAATACAATCATAGCAGGGGACTTCAACACCCCGTTGACAGCACTAGATACATCCTCTAGACAAAAAAGTAGCAAGGAAACAGAGACTCTAAATGAAGCACTAGACCAAATGGATTTAATAGATATCTACAGAGAATTACACCCCAAAACTACAGAATACACATTCTTCTCAAGAGCACATGGGACATTCTCAAAGATAGACCACATGATAGGACACAAACTAAATCTCTACAAGTTCAAGAAAATTGAAAGCATATCAAGCATCTTCTCAGATCACAATGGCATGAAACTAGAAATCAATTGCAACAAGAACATGCAAAGACATTTCAACACATGGAGGCTAAATAGCATGTTATTAAACAATGAAAGGGTCACCGAGGAGATCAAGGAAGAAATTAAAAAATTCCTGGAAACCAATGAAAATGAACACACAACAACACAAAATCTATGGGATGCAATGAAAGCAGTTCTGAGAGGGAAGTTTATAACACTACAGGCCTACCTCAAGAAACAAGAAAAATTTCTAATTGACTGTCTAACTTCACATTTTAAAGAATTAGAAAGCAAAGAAAAAGAAAACCCCAGAGCAAGTAGAAGGAAAGAAATAGTAAAGATCAGAGCAGAAATAAAAGACATAGAGTCCAAAAAAACATTTCAAAGGATCAATGAAACAAAGAGCTGGTTTTTCGAAAGATAAACAAGATTGATGGACACTTAGCTAGACTTACCAAGAAACACAGAGAGAGAACCCAAATGCACAAAATCAGAAATGAAAGAGGAGAAGTAACAACCGACACCACAGAAATACAAAAGATTGTTAACAGCTACTATGAACAACTATATGGCAACAAATTCGACAATCTAAGTGAAATGGACAAATTTCTAGAAACACACAGTCTCCCAAAACTGGATCGGGAAGAGATAGAAAACTTGAACAGACCAATAACAACTGAGGAAATTGAAGAGGTAATCAAGACTCTCCCAGCAAACAAAAGCCCAGGCCCAGATGGCTTCACGGGGGAGTTTTATCGAACATTCAAAGGAGAACTAACACCCATTCTCCTCAAACTATTCCAAAAAATTCAAGAAGAAGGAAGACTTCCAAACACGTTCTATGAGGCCAGCATAATTCTAATTCCAAAACCAGAAAAAGACACTACAAAAAAAGAAAACTACAGGCCAATATTCCTGATGAACATAGACGCCAAAATCCTGAACAAAATACTAACAAATCGAATCCAGCAATACATAAAAAAAATTATTCACCATGACCAAGTGGGATTCATTCCAGGGATGCAAGGTTGGTACAATATTCACAAAACAATAAATGTGATACACCACATACACAAAATGAAGAATAAAAACCACATGATCATATCAATAGATGCTGAATAAGCTTTTGACAAAATCCAGCATCCATTTCTGATAAAAACGCTCAGCAATGTGGGAATAGAGGGATCATATCTTGACATAATAAAGGTCATATATGAAAGACCTACAGCCAACATCATACTCAATGGGCAGAAACTAAAAACATTTCCATTAAGAACAGGAACAAGACAGGGATGTCCACTTTCTCCACTCTTATTTAACATAGTACTGGAAGTTTTAGCCCCAGCAATGAAACAGGAAGAAAAAATAAAAGGGATCCAAATTGGAAAGGAGGAAGTGAAACTGTCATTATTTGCAGATTACATGATATTATACATAGAAAACCTTAAAGACTCCATAAAATATCTACTAGACTTAACAAATGAATTTGGAAAGGTAGCAGGATACAAAATTAACGTCAAGAAATCGACGGCATTCTTATACACCAATGATGAACTCTCAGAAAGACAAACTGGAAAAACAATCCTATTTACCATTATGGCAAAAAAATTAAGATACCTAGCAATAAACTTAACCAAAGAAGTAAAGGACGTATTTCAAGAAAACTACAGGGCATTGAAAAAAGAAATAGAGGAAGATATAAAAACGTGGAAGCACATACCTTGTTCATGGATTGGAAGAATTAACATCATTAAAATGTCCATACTACCCAAAGCAATCTACAGATTCAATGCAATGCCCATCAAAATACTAAAGACATACTTCCCAGAACTAGAACAAATATTTCAAAAGTTTATATGGAACGAAAAAAGTTCCCGAATAGCCACAGCAATCTTGAAAAAGAAGGACAAAGTAGGTGGGATCACAATATCAGATATCAGTTTATACTACAAAGCGACTGTAATCAAAACAGCCTGGTACTGGCACAAGAACAGGCATATAGACCAGTGGAACTGAACTAAAAACCCAGAAATGGACCCAAGACAATATGCTCAATTAATATTTGACAAAGGTGGCAAGAGCATATAGTGGAGTAAAGACAGCCTCTTTAATAAATGGTGTTGGGAAAATTGGACAGCTACATGCAAAAAGATGAAACTAGACCATCAACTTACACCATACACAAAAATAAACTCAAAATGGATAAAAGACTTAAATGTGACCTGTGAATCCATAAAAATTCTAGAAGAAAATGTAGGCAACAGAATTTCAGACATCATACGGAGCAGAATTTTCACTGATACATCACCTAAGGCAACAGAAACAAAGGGAAAAAATGAACACATGGGACTAAATCAAACTAAAAAGCTTCTGCACAGCAAAAGAAACAATAATCAAAATGGAAAGGCAACTCACTGTATGGGAGAACATCATTGCCAATGATATATCAGATAAGGGGTTAATTTCCAATATATAATAACTCATACAACTCAACAAAAGGAAGACAAAGAACCCAATTAAAAAATGGGCAGAGGAGTTGAATAGACACCTCTCCAAACAGGACATACAAATGGTCAAGAGACATATGAAGAAATGCTCAACATCACTAATCATCAGAGAGATGCAAATTAAAACAACAATGAGGTATCACCTCACACCTGTCAGAATGACCGCCATCAACAAATCATCAAACAACAAGTGTTGGCGAGGGTGTGGAGAAAAGGGGACTCTAATACACTGCTGGTGGGAATGCAGACTGGTGCAGCCGCTATGGAAAACAGTGTGGTGTTACCTCAAAAAAATTAAAATTGAACTTCCATTTGACCCAGTGATCCTGCTTCTAGGAATATACCCTAAGAAGCCTGAAACACCAATCAGGAAGAGTATATGTACCCTCATGTTCATAGCAGCACTATTTACAATAGCTACGATCTGGAAACAGCCCACGTGTCCATCAGTAGACAAGTTAATAAAAAAGCAGTGGTACATATACACAATGGAGTACTATGCAGCTGTAAGAAAGAAAGATCTCTTATCCTTTGAGATGACATGGAGGGACCTGGAAAGTATTATCCTTAGTGTAATAAGCAAAGCAGAAAAAGACAATAACACATGATCTCACATATATACGGAATATATTGAACATAACAGTCTGAGGAATACAGTAGACCCAGAAACATGGAAGTAGGGCACAGACTGACATCCCTTAGAAGAGGGGGGTGGGGTGGGAAGAGATAAACCACAGAACTTATATGCATGTACGCATAACCAATAGACATGGACAACAAAGCCTGGGACGGGGAGAGGGGTGCCATTGGGGTAAAAAAGGAGAAACATCTGTAACAAAAAAATAAATTAATTAATTTAAAAAAGATAATTAAATAAACTAGGAAAGGTAATCTACTCCAGAAAAAAAAAAAGAAGAAGAAAGCCAATCTCAAAATTATATGCTGTATAATTCCTTTTTTAGAACATTCATAAAATGACATAATCAGAGGGATGGAGAAGAGATTGGTAGTTGTCAGGCATAGGCATAGGGAGCAGGAGTATAAAGGGTGGAATGAAGGAGTCCAGGGCTCGTGGTTCAGTTGAGTATCCTGATGGTGGTGACGGCCATGTGAATCTACCTACTGCATAGAGCCGTGTGCACACACACCAGAGTACATATATCTCATCAAATCTGAGTAACTGACATGGGTGGTGCCAGTGTCAGGCCCGGTTTGGATATTGTACGGTGGCTGTGGACGATGGGAGAGGCTGGCTGAAGCATGTGTGGAACATCCGAGCATGACTGCAACTTCCTGTGAATCTATACATAGTTAAAAATTAAAAAGTCACAGCAAAAGCAAGATGTAGCTAAATAATTCAATGTTGGCCTCTTAGTTGCTGCTGTGTTTCAATTCTGGTCCGTTTTGCTATCTGAGAAGTCTCAAATTGTCCTTTTTAACTGTAAAATAAGTAGTATCTTAGAATGCACTCTTTGGATGCATATGTCATCTGTATATAACATTAAAAAACTATTATGACAAAAAATTTAACAAGTATATAAGCTCAACAGTTTGAAACAGATTAAAATCAGCTCTTACTAGTACCAAGTGTACATTCTTATTCAAATAAGAACAAATATGATTCAATTCAAATGATTATGAATAGTTTAGGATGTGATATATTATAGACTTACTTTTTTTTTACTAATATAAGCATTTAATGCTATACATTTCCCTCTAAGAACCACTCTAGCTGCATCCCACAAAGCTTGACCTATTGCATTGCGATTTTCATCCTGTTCAACACATATTGTTATATATGCTTTAAAGCTCATTTGCCAACTATGGTAGGCTGGACAATGCCCCACACCTCAATGTCCACGTCCTAATTCTCAGAGCCTGTGACTATGTGACCCTTACATGGTAAAAGGGACTTCACAGATGTGAGTAAATTAAGGATCTTAAGATGAGAGGTGAGAATGCATTTTCCTGGTGGGGCCAGTGACATCACCAGGCTCCTTTTGAAAGGGAGGCAGGAGGGTGACAAGCAGAATGGAGATGTGATGATCATAGCAGAGGCTGGAGTGACACACTTTGATGATGGAAGAAAGATCAGAGAACCAAGGAATGCTGGGAAGGGCAGACTCTCCCCTAGAGTCTCCAGAAAGAACCAGTCCTGCAGACACCTTGATTTTAGCCCTTAAACCTAGTTTGAACTGACCTCCAGAACTATAAGAGAATCAATGTGTATTCTATTAAGCCCATACACGTGTGGTAATTCATCACAGAGCAGTCATAGGAAATTAACACACTGATTTTTTACTTTGAAAACTTGTAAATCTTCTGATCAGTTGCAATAATAGTACAGGCACATCCTGTGCCCTTCAACTGGACTGATGCTATGCCACATTTGATTTCCTCCTACACATGTGTGTGCTGTGCTCAACCACTGGGACATGAGTTGTAGACACTGTCCTTAAATATTTCAGCATGAATTGTACAGCAATGACATTCTCCTCTGTAAACATCAGACTCGTCACACTCAGGTACTTCAGCATGGATGCAACACCTTTGTCCAATGTAGAGTTCATACTCAAATTTCTCCCATGCATGCCATTAGTGTTGCCCATGCTTGTTTCTCCTAATGTAGGGCCTGATCAAAGACCTCACACAGCATCTGGTTGTTATGTTTCTTTATTTAGTCTTTTAAGTCTGAGCAGTTTTCGGCTCTATTGTGTTTTTTCTCTCTTCCTGGTATTTATAATTTTGCAGAATTGAGTCAGCTGGTAGACAGTTCTATGACTTTGAAGACATTTAGATTCATGGAATTCCCATGATAATCAAGAGACAGTATAATTCCAGCCCAAGAAAAAAAAAAACTCCTGGATGCCACCCAAGTCCTACTGACTCAGAATCTGCATTTTAACGAGATCCTCAGGGACATGAACTTTGAGAAGCGCTGGCTTAGACGACTTAAGAGAATATTTGCAGATTTTGGCATGTATCAGGCCATCATTAAGTCATGGCTGTCTTAAATCTGTCTTCCATTATTAGAAGAGTTTCCAAGTGCCAACATTTCTGTTTCATTATGGGAGAATGAGCGATTGATTTATCATTTTAATAAAGCAAATTACACGTTGGTCAAAGAAAAACATGATCTTGCTGTAATCATTTTAGTGGCCATTAAATGGTCACCTGTCTACTTTGGTAACTTCAGGACACTTTCATAAATTGGTTATTTCCTCCGGCCCTGTGTGCATGTGTGTGTGTGCACACTGAGACACACCAGCTCACACACGCCCATGCCAGCACTCACAGCTCACCGAAGATCACTAGAAACAGCTTTTTGTTTTTCTTTGCTGAAGATGCTGCTATAAAGCTATTTCCCTGGCCGAGCCTTCTACTAAGGAGAGCATTCTGCTAACACTGAGGAGGCTGTGTAGAGTTTTCTGGGTCTCCTGCCCATCATGACTCAGCCTGTAGCCAATCCAAGGGAGATAGAGCAGAATGGATTTCCCTGCAGAGGGAAAACTGGCCTGCAGTTGGCTGTGGTCCATGAATATATAGAGAGAGTCCAGCATACTTGAAAGACTCAACCCTTTTTTAAATCTTTCTCAATTAAGCCTCCACGTCTTGGGAGGGCCTTGACAAACCGAGGGACTACAGGACATGTGATCACTCTAACACATCGATTTTCACCCATATGGCCCAAGAATTTTAAAGCATGCAATATGTACCTGACTATTTAGTGAGGGGCACTGACTTCTCCTCCCTTAGTCTGTCCAATTAACAAATGACAGCAGCCGACACAGCAGTAGCTGTCCAGTGTGAACATCCTGTCTTGAACTATAAATATATAGGTTATATAATACATTTGCCTCTTATTGGTCACATTGCATAATTAATTTTGGTCAAAGAAATTCTTATATACAAGTATATGCACCTGATTTTTTAAAAAGTCAGTTTGAGCAAAAAGGGTAGGTAATTACTATTATTATTATTATTATTTGTAAATCAATCAAAATTATACGCATTGACAGGTCAGCAAAAGATATAACATATTTTTGGTGTGCCACCGAATTTTAGTAATTAGTTTGTGTGCCATGCAATAAAAAAGGTTGAAAATCACTGCTGTAATGTGATGTTTACAATCAATGTTAAAACCATTTTATTATTTATTTATTTGTTGGTTTATTCCTCACCCGAGGCTATTTTTCTATTTATCATTAGACAGAGTGGGAGGGAGGGAGACAGAGAGAGAGAGACAGAGAGAAACATTGATGTGCTAGAGCCACATCAACTGGTTGCCTCCCACATGACCCGACCAGGGCCAGGGATGAACCACAACTGAGGTACATACCCTTGACCAGAATCAAACCCGTGACTCATTGGTCTGCTGGCTGATGCTCTAACCACTGAGCAACCAGCCAGGGCTTAAAACTATTTTAATATGTAAATTCATGAAATCGAAATGGGTAAGCTCATACCTGTGTAATGTTATGTTAAGGGAAGGGATCTCTTACAGGGCCAGTCTTCAGATGTCAGCTGCCAATTCCTTAGAAAAACCACTCCCCAAACTCCTGCTGGTCAGGCAGAGCTAGTTGTGTCAGGCTTGCTGCAGCGAAGGAGGGTCCACCATGGCAGATGTGCCCGGGTGAGTGTGAGGAGGAGGTCATAGAGCTTCGGGGATGCGCGTGGGTTTCAGGGAGTTTTTCAAAGGGAGAGCTGGTGGGCTTGGGCGCTGTTTAGGACTCGGGTAGGAGTCTACAGAGAGAGAAAGTTGAAAATCAACTATAGAAGGTATAAGATGACAATTTTGATACTAAGCTATTTTAATAGTTGGTTTACAATCTTATCTTTCAAGCAAGCATTTCCTGGAGCAAAGAGCTAAGTTATTTTCCCCTGATCCCAATATTAATTGGCGCAGAAATGGGGAAGTGCGTCTGTCCTGGAAAGAACACAGCGGTGTTGGTTTGAGTACTAGCAATGGACTCCCTGGGTCATGTGTCGGGGTGGGATGTGCTGGGCCTGGAGGCAGCTGAGATCAGGGACAGGACCCTGCTGATGTCCTGCAGTCCTGCCGGCCAGGGCACATGATGGACTGTCTGGAAGGTGTGGGCGCTGGGCCAAGCAGGGGAGTCAACCTCAAGGGCTTCTTCTGTCCCTTCCCATCCCTGCTTTTGCATTCTTCTGTTTCCGGGCTGTTCCAAGCCTTTGCAAAAACCTGAAGAAAGTACAGTGGGGATTTACTGTTTTGACCAGGAAAACAAAAAATACTCCAAGACTGAAAGATGTCAGTTGAGACCATCTTCTGCTTACATCACCAGGAGCGCTGACTCCCGTTGCATTTCCACGTTAAGTTCCGGAGCACTCGATTCATCCTCGAACAGAAAGGGCCTCTGTGGACCGCAGGCCTGCAGACGAGGTATAGTGTCCCTGGAGGGTCTCGGGCTTCCTTTGTGGAGCCACTGGTGACCCACTTAAGTCACTGCTACCCAAATGTATTTGACTAACAAAACCTTTTCTTAATTAAATTTATTGGTGCAACATTGGTTAATAAGAGCATATAGGTTTCAAGTGTAGATTTCTATGACACATGATCAGTATATGGCATTGAGTGCCCACCATCCAAAATCAAGTCATCTTCTGTCACCATATATTTGACCCCCTGTACCCTTAGTACCCAAGCCCCTTTTCCACCATACTGTTGTCTGTGTCTATGAGTTTTTGTTTGTTTTTCTTGTTTATTCATTTGTTGCTTCCGTTTGGTATCCCGCAAGTGAGTGAATTATACGATTCTTAACTTTTCTGTCTCAAGTCCTTCTCAGTTGTCCCAAATGCTAGTCTTTTGTCTTAACTTATAGCTGGGTACTATTCTTTTTTTTTTTTTTAATCCTCACCCAAGGACATTTTTTGCATTTATCTTCAGATAGAGCAGGAGGGAGAGAGGGTGGAAGAGAGAGAGAGACATCCACATGAGAGAGACACATCGAGTGGCTGCCACCCACACAACCCCAACCAGGGCTGGGGACAAACCGCAACTGAGGTACGTGCCCTTAGCGGGAACCGAACCTGGGACTCTCTGGTCCGTGGGCTGATGCTCTAACCACTGAGCAAAACTGGCCAGGGCCAGCTGGGTACTATTCTTTATTCCGTTTTTGTTTCAATGTCCTGGACCCATGAATAATACTGCAATGAATATAAGGGTGCAACCATCTCTGTGAATAAATGTTTTCAAAGTTTTGGGGTAGATACTTTGAAGGGGGCCTGCTGGCAAGTCTATTCTTACCTTTTTTTTTTTTTAATCCTCACCAAAGGACATTTTTGCATTAATTTGAGATAGAGTGGGAGGGAGAGAGAGAAACAACGATGTGAGAGAGACACATTGAGTAGTTGCCACCCACACTACCCCAACCAGGGCCGGGGACAAACTGCAACCAAGGTACGTGCCCTTAGCGAAACCGAACCCTGGACTTCCCGGTCTGCGGGCCGACGCTCTAATTGCTGAGCCAAATTGGCCAGGGCTATTCTTAACTTTTTGAGGAATTTCCATACTGTTTTCCATAGTGGCTGTACCCGTTTATATTCCTATCAGCAATGAATGGGGTTTCTTTTTCTCCATAACCTCTCCAACACTTGGTATTTCTTGTCTTATTGGTAATGACGTATTTTATTGTGGTTTTTATTTGCATTTCCCTTATAGCTAGTGAAGCTGAAAATCTTTTCATATATCTGTTGGCCATGTGTATGTCTTCTTGGGAGAGGTGCCTGTTCAGGTCCTCTGCCTATATTTTAACGGGAGTGTTTGTCTATTTGGCGTTGTTATATGAGTTCTTTATGTATTTTGGATATTATCCCCTTGTCAGAGCTGTTGTTTGCATGTATATTCTCCCATTCACATGGTTGCCTTTTTGTTTTGTTGGTGGTTTCTTTTGCTGTGCAGAAGCTTTTTAGTTTGATATTGTCCCGTTCATTTATCTTTGTCTTTACTTCCCTTTCCTTTGGGGTCAAATTCATAAAATGTTCTCTGAGACGAAGGTCCATAGTTTAGTACTTATGCTTCCTTCTATGTAATTTATTGTTTGAGATCTTATATTTAGAACTTTGAACCATTTTGAATTAATTTTTGTATAGAGGACAGACTGTAGTCTAATTTCATCCTTTTGCATGTGGCTTCCCAGTGTTCACAGCACCGTTTATTGAAGAGGCTTTCTTTCCTCCATTGTATGTTTGGCTCCTTTGTGAAAAATTATTTGCCCTTTTACATGTGGGCTTACTTCTGGGCTCTCAATTCTGTTTCCTTGGTCTGTGTGTCTGTTTTTCTGCCCATGCCATGCTGTTTTGATTAACTACCCTACAAAGCCACGATGCTCCAAACAACAAATACTTTTTACATTTCACAGGTACTATCATCCTGTAGAAACCCAGTTTCATTCAATGCTAGAGTATACTGATTATAGAAAGTCAAAAAAAAAAAAGACCTTTATTTGTCATCCAGAAAGACAAGACAGTGAAGTAAAAAGGGATGGATGCGGTTCTGAGAAAACATTTCCATGGTGACAAATGAGGACTTCTTCATTACTCTGACTTTATAGACTCAAGTTGCCAGCGCCTAAAGCCATTCCACTTTACTGGTGTCTATGAGGTGCAATGTTTGGAAATACAACCCACAGCCATTACCTTAGACTAGAATCATCTGAGTGGGTGTCTGGGGGCAGAGACCTAACACTGAACTCTGCCATGGCACATGCCAGCACTCAGCAGGGCTCGTTAAACAACTACACACAAATGAAGACGCATATGGATGACATCTGTAGAATTTCCTCTTATCGATTGCATTTTTATTAAAAATACATTAAGTTTATAAAAGTCAAGAGGCTCCAACTACACAGTGTAACAGTACAGATGATGTCACCTCTGATTCCATTCAACCCTTTGCAGTCCTCTGCAATGTGGTGTGTGTTCCTTTTAACCTAAAAAATACACATATATGTTCTCAAACTTGATTTTTTTTCAACGTGATAAGAGAAAAATAGTCATTCGTCAATAAGTTAATTCCTTTGTTTAATTGAGTAGCGATATTTGGTCAGCTGGTATATTTAGTTTGTCGACCTAGTTATATTTCTGAAAAGGGAAATGATATAATCAATCATATTTTATTATTTTGTGTCATAATGTAAGGTGTTTTATGTCTTTGTGATTGCTCTTGTCATTGAGTGACTCAGTGTAATCACTTTAATGTTATCACCATTAGAAAAAAAAGAAAGTTGATTTTGATGTACTTGACTGAATATGAGGATAATGGTGGTCTATAAGGGTGACACGGATGGAATGTTGTAGTGTGTTTGTGAGATAAGACACACAGCCGAATTGTGACGGAGCGCTTTATTCTCACCAGTGGGCTGCGGGGGCATAGTCTCCCCTCAGATCAGCAGCCCCAATTCTTCTTGCCTGTCCCCTTTTTATTTATTTATTTTATCCTCACCCAAGGACATTTTTCCATTTTTATTTAGACAGAGTGAGAGGAAGAGAGAGAGAGAGAAACATTGATGTGAAAAGGACACATCAAGTGGCTGCCACCCGCACGACCAACCAGGGCCAGGGACAAACTGCAACCATGGTACATGCCCTTAGCGGGAACCGAACCTGGGTCTCTCTGGACTGCAGGCAGATGCTCTAACCACTGAGCAAAACTGGCCAGGGCTGCTCGTCCCCCTTTTAAAGACAGAAGCCCTATTCCCTTTTGGCTCCCCCTCAGGGGACAGGTACAATAGTGGGTGTGACAGCAATTACAAAAGTCAAAATTAGCATTAATCTCTGGGCTCATGATTTTCAGTTTCCTATACTCAGAAACTGCAAATACCTCCCAACATGCAGGGCAACTATAACCTTAGGCAAAATTCCTTTACTTCTAGGGTAATTAACCTATTATTGGAAAGATACCAAGGAAGTTCCATTGATGATAAAAATTGAGTCATTTAGTTGCCTTAGCCAAAGAGCCTAGACAAGAATGAAATCTAGTTGCTTTAGCCTCGGGGCCTAGGTCAGGGACCTCAAAGAAATGTTTACTCATCTTGGGAATTCTCTTTCTCCATTATGCACCTGTCTTCCTCTATGCTAAACTAGAGTTGTCAGCTTCTGCAAGTGCTCTCACGACTGGCCTCCTGGTGTGCACACCCTGGTGTGGTCCCTCCCTGAGTGGGTGCTGGACCCAGAGACTGCTTCTAACCAACAGGATATGGCTAAGGGGTAGGGTGTGTCTCCTGAGAGGAGACGCGGACACAGGTGTTGCTCACACTCTCTCTCTGGCTCCCTCACTTGCTCACATGGATGACCTCACACCCACTGTCCTAAGGAGAGACCCACACGGCAAGGGGCTGAAGGATGCTTCCAGCCAGCAGCCTGCCAGGACCTGCCCCTGCCCATGACCATACAGTGGGCTTAGGAACAGTACTTCACGTCGAGCCTTGAGATGGCTGTGGTCTCGACCACCATCTTGACTGCGGCCTGATGAGAAGCCCGGACCCGCAGGGGCGGGGAGATGATACATGTTGTTTCGGTCTATGGAAGTTTGGAAGACTTCGGTATGCAGTTACAGATAACGGATACTAGCTAATGACTAACTGATCACACATTGTACAGTGTGTCCATATATCTTTAGCTCACGTGCATGTTCTCCAAACAATAGAGTTGTTCTTTCTTTTTTTGTTAATCCTCACCCAAGGATGTATTTCCATTGGCTTTCTTTTTTAAGGTAGTGTGAAAGGGAGGGAGGAAGAGAGAGAGAGAGAGAGAGAGAGAGAGAGAGAGAGAGAGATGTGAGAGTGATATACTGATTGGTTGCCTCCCACATGACCCAACCAGGGCCAAGGATCAAACCTGCAACCTGGGTACATGCCCTTGACCCTGAGTCAAACCAGAGACCCTTCAGTTTGCAGGGCAAAGCTCTAACTATTGAGCCAAATTGACTAGTGTAGAGGTATTCTTTTTTGATCTAAAAAGAAAAATATTATTTAGGTATGACAATATTTTTAATATGTGAAACATAGTACCAACCCAGAATCATCTCCTTGTGCTTTGTTGCCATAGGTGCGGTGTATATAATTAGTAACCTTGAAAACACAGGCCTGCGATTTATTGTTATAATTTGGGGACGTTTCAGTCCTGGTTGCCCCAGTCTAAGCTGGCGGAGTCCAATTCTCCATGGCACACTCAGAAGGCTGGCTGGAAGTCCTCTGCCCGCTGGCTTTGGAAATGGATGGCTTTTCATTTTGCTTGGAACGCGAACCTGGGACTCCACCACTGACTTCTTTAACTGGGTTAGCACTAGCGATAGCCTTTCTCCGGGGAACATCCTAGTGCTACCTACAGCAAAAATCCAATGACCCGCAAAATGCTTCATAACCCGAGCCTGTTCGGAAGAGCTTGAGTGAGTTACTCTTCATAACAGCCACCTTGGATACCACATCGCACCCTCTGGACGCCAGGAGGGCTCTGGAGTGATGCTGGGGAAAACCAAAGCTTTGTGTTCAATGTGCACAGTGAGAAACACAAGCTATCAATTTAATTATGACTTTATTACTTACCATTCCATTTGGTTGCTACAGAGTTGATGTCCCTTTAGGGAATACATGAAATTATGTTCTAATTAAGGACACTTGTCCATCAAGGACAGGAGGACAGGGCCACTTCCCTCTGCACTTTCGTGTCCAAGGGGACATCCAAGGGTTTCCCTCTGCACACGGGGCTGCCCAGCTTCACAGCACCTGTAGCACTTCTAGTAAAGGATCGGCTCTTTACCAAATGTTTATATTTCAAGTTAAAGAAAATACAGTCTCAAAAGATGAAACAGGATAAAGTTTATTTTGACTTCAAAACATTTACATTTTGAATTGCAATGCGTACCTTTCAGGCATGACACATTTAGTTGCGTCTTTAGGGATAACCCCACTGTGGGTGTCATACAGCTGTTAACATCCGGCTGTTAAACACACAGGTGTGTCTCCTTGTATCTAAACTACCGTTGGCATCTCCGAGCATCTCTCAGAGCTCTTCCTAAATACCCCTAAAATTATTGGTATGTTTTCATTTTTATCTCACGAAGTGGTCCCCCTTTGGTTCGCTCCATTCTTTGGTTCCAGCTTTGCAGCTGGCATTTGGTGTCTAACGAACAGGTGGGTTGAGATCGTGCACAGAATCTGCAAGGTGCAGAGCTGTCCTCACTGCCTGACACAGCCCTGTCCAAGGCAGACCGGCTTCTGCGCAGGGTTATACTTTCATTCTTGGATCTGTATATTGGATCTGCACTTATGATTATTACTTTTTAATTTTTTTTTTCTGTATTGATTTTAGAGAAAGGAAGGGAGAGAGAGAGAGATAGAAACATCAATGACTGGGAATCGAACTGGCGACCTCTTGGTCCAGGGGTTGACGCTCAACCGCTGAGCCACACCAGCCGGACTCACACATACATTTAATTGTTTTTTTTTTTTTTTTTATCCTCACCCGAGGACATTTTTCCATTTTTTGTTCAGGTAGAGTGGGAGGGAGAGAGAGGAACAGAGAGAGAGAGAGAGAAACATCGATGTGAAAGGAACACATCAAGTGGCTGCCACCCGCACGACCAACCAGGGCCGGGGACAAACTGCAACCGAAGTACATGCCCTTAGCGGGAACCAAACCCGGGTCTCTCAGGACCGCAGGGCGACGCTCTAACCGCTGAGCCAAACTGGCCAGGGCTCACACATACATTTAAAACGCAGGCTTGCAAAACAGCAAAAGGACACAATGTCATCAACAAAGAAGCTGTGCCTTCCAAACTGGACCTCTCACGCCTAAATTATTTTTTAGCAATTATTTTTTCCAGCTCATGATTTGTTGGACGCACCAAAGCGTAAAATGAGCTCTCTAAAATATCGTTTTGAACCCTGTGCGCTGAGACCTCTCCAATCGCAGCTTGAACACCGCGCTGCAGTTGATCGTGGGACTGATTCTCAGTCCTGTCAGGAGAAAGGGAGGCAGAGAGCTTCACTGTGGTCCAAAGCTCAGACGAGGAGGGCCACGGTGAGGACCCACGCTGGGGAGAAAGGAGAAATCGGACTGGATGGATTGCACAGGATGGAGGCTTGGAGGGGGCTCAGGAAGGTGATGCCATCCTGCTGCCATGGTGTGCTCACCTGGAAAGCGGGCTGCCCTGCGGCATGGCCAACCTGGAGGTGGGGGGACTCTGCAGGAAGCCTCCACTGAGCTGTGTCTGAACCCGTCTCTGTCCCCACCATCTGCTGAGCAACTGGTCTCGGTTTTGGTAATTAGTAGTCTTGTGACCTGAGGAAAGTTAACTTCTTTAGGACTATCCCTGGTACACAGCTGACCTTCAATACATCAGCTCCTTTCCCTCCTCCTCCTCAGGGGACTGAGACTGGCCTGTTTGCTTGGGCACAGTCTGAGGGCACCTTCTGGCCAAGGACAGCAAGTGGTCTTCATCCTATGAGTCCCGGTGGCAGGGGACTTTCAGCAATACCCTTCGTGTCTGCTGTCCCTCTTTGCTGAAGTACAGAGACTGGTGGGTTTGAACAGTGGTGAGTCTCTGGGTTTCATGGGACATTTCTTCTTTTGTCCTTGGTGAAGTGTCCCTGAAGTTGTGGGCCCCAACCTGGTGGATTGAGCACCTCCAACTGCTATTGATATGTTGTTTCCATGATCATATAATGAAAAGAGTTTTAGGAAGATAATGCAGAGAAAGCAGAAGCTGAAACAATGTAACATGATGCTTTTCTTCCACAAAGTCTCTTCTGACTCCTCTGCCTTCACATCCCCTTGGAATGCAAGTGGCTGCAAGGAAACCCCTCCAAAGAATTGTAGTTTGTTAACCTTAAATATTTTCACGGTAAACATATACCCACTTTTAATGGGCATACTATTGTGTAAGTTTAAAGTATGCAATGAGTTGACTTGATACATTTATATGTTTCAGAAAGTCAGCTAACACCTCTATCACCTCACAGATACACCATTTCTGTTGTTCTTTGTTTTGGTTAATCATCAACTGAAGATATTTTTCCATTGATTTTTTGAAGGAGTGGAAGGGAGGGAGGGAGGGAAGAGGGAGGGAGAAACATCCATGTGAGAGAGACACAGGGATCGGTTGCCTCCCCCAGGGTCCTGACTGCGGGGGATACAGTCTGCTATCCAGGCGCCTGCCCTCGACGGGGGTTGAACCCGAGACCCTTGCATGGGTGGGCAGATCCTCTCACTGCTGAGCCAAACCAACGAGGGCCTTTTTGTGTTTTAATGCAAGAGAAGCAGGAAGCAGGAAGGAGTGTCTGTTTCAGAAGCCCTCACTGCTGCCCAGAACGTACCAGTGCCGCTAGGGCCGGCCATGCCTTCTGTGCCCCATGGAGACGTGTTCAAACCCATACGTTGAAGTCCCAGGCCCCAATATGATGGTACTTAGAGGCGGGATCTTGAAAGTTATACCCAGCAAAAGGGGTGCACGTGGACCCCAAAGGGCATGTCAAAGAGCATGTATGTCTAGGTTATGCCTAACGCTTCCAACACGGAGACAATGCAGACGCACCTCTTTAATATATATGAGAGCAAATACATCGCTGTGTGCGTGCTGGGGAGTACAGTCCAGCTGTGAACACAGATGCCCTCCTGCGGTTCACAGGAGCGAAATGAGCCAAAGGCTCTACCCAAAAAACGTGTGCACAGGGTGTGACTCCATTTATTCAAACAGGTAAACACTAATTTCTAGGGTTTATCAATGCCAACCTGAAAGAAAAAGCTAAAAATAAAGTCAAGAAAGTGACTGGTGTAGAGGAAGAAAATGATCCTCATAGACAGAAGAAAGGGTTATGATTAAGAATGTTAGGACTGCCTGGCCGGTGTGGCTCAGTGGTTGAGCGTCGACCCAGCACCAAGAGGTCGCAGGTTGGATTCCCAGTCAGGACACATGCCCAGTTTGTGAGCCTGACTCCCAATGAGGGGCATGCAGGAGGTGGCCAATCGATGTTCTCTCTCATCGATGTTTCTCTCTCTCTCTCCCTTTCTCTCTAAAATCAATAAAGAAAAAAATGTTAGGGCCTCTAGTGTTCTAAGTGATGTTTCATTTTTTGACCTATGTAGAAGTCACAAAAATTTGCTTTATAATAATGTACTAAAATGTTCTTTATAGATTATGCATTTTTCTCTAAGTGTATATTTCACAATTTAAGAAAATGAATCTGTTAGATAGATAAATAATAGCTAATAACACATATAGGATAGCTGATCACTAGACAACAGATAGATGGGTAGATGAAGGGACAGATACATGGATAGATGACAGATCCCTAGTGGACAGATAGGTAGGTGGATGCAGACCTGTGGACTGGATGGGCACAGAGGGCATGTCCGCTCACACCCACCGAGGGGGTTCAGAGGCCGGCCACAGCCAAGACGTGTGAGCTGGACAAGTTCCCGATTGCCTCGAGCTGGGAGGATTGTACACTGTCCTGGGAAGGATGCAGGGAAAACACATGTAAAATGCCCAATAAGATCCGTTGTTGGGCCTTCCTTCTGAGTTCCTGTGTGCCTGCCAGGGTCCTGGCACCAAGTCCTCCACCTGTCCTGAGTTGGCAGGCGCTCTCCTGAGGCCTGGGCGGGAGGAATGGTCTCTGGGGGGCCTGTCCAGCCCAGCGCTTCTCTTCAGCTCTGTGATAAAGTCCATCTTCACGTAGAGGGAAGCACCGTTCGGCTTTTTTCAAATTTTTTTTCTTTTTCCTTTATTGATTTGAGAGAGTGAGGAAGGGAGAGTGAGAGAGAGATAGAAACACTGATGAGAGAGAACATCGATTGGCCACATCAGGCCCACAACCTGGGTATGTGTCCTGACCGGGAATTGACCTGGTGACCTCTTGGTGCAGGGTCGATGCTCAACCACAGAGACCCACCAGCCGGGCACCATTTGGCTTTAAAAAAGGAGATCCTGCCATTTGCAGCGACATGGATAAACCTGGAGTTCATCGTGCTCAGTGAAACCAGCCTGTCAGGGAGAGACAATGACAGTCAGACTGATGGAGGCAGAGGGGCTGGAGGGACTGGGGTGTGGGGAGGTGCTGAGAAGGGTCCAGCTTCCCGCTGAGCCAGATGGACAAACCCTAGGGATCTGCTGCAGGGCAGGCCCCCCGCAGACAGCAATACTGTATTGCACTCTTATTTGCTGTTCTAATCAGGGAAAAAAAAAAAAAAGAATAACTATCACAGGGAGGAGGGAACTATGGAGACGGTGGACCGGTTTCCGGTGCAGATTGTGCGCCCGTCCCATGGGGGTAGACTCCTCCGCGGACTCACCGGGCTGTGCACAGGCCCACGCAAGCGCTTCAATCAAACTATAGGCTCCAATTCAGTTGAAGGTTATCGTTTGTTACGCTCTATGAACTGACCCTTTCTGAACGCCGTGGGGATTGAAAGGGGGTTAGCTTTCACACGCACACACGGAACAAGGTCTCCTTGTGGGAACAGTGCAGTCCCGGACTCCGGTGGTGAAGGAAAGCATGCGTGCTGGCGGCCGCGGGGCGCTGCAGGCCAGTGGGCCAGGCCCCGCGATCCGGGGCCCACGTTCTGGTTCGGCCGGGGCCAGGCGGCCTCTGGCTGCCCTGTGCGGGGCTCTTTGCGCTCAGCGCCCAGCACCATGAAAGTCCTGTGTCTGAGCTGGATCTCCTGGAGTGCACCCTTTTCCAAATTCGCTGCGCGGCATTCTCCAAGTGTGTCCTCCAACCGAGTGCTCACAGTGGCCGACTTCCTCCCTCCCCGGCGTCTGGAGCAAATATCCGTGTGTCTGCCTGTCCCTCTCCTGCAGGTCCTGAGCATGCGCACAGCCGCTCCCGCCAGACCCCTGCGCAGCCTGCTCGGCCAGGGGCCCTCCGACGCCTCTGCTCAGGTCGGCTGCCTTCTCTACCCTCAGAGCGAATCGGTTCCAGTTCCTTGTTCAGACACCCCGGTTTCTGGGACCAGAGCCTTCTCCGGACTGCAGTATCTTTCTTTCTGATGGAAGCCTGTCCTTATGTGAGTCCAGACGTGTTTCTGTCGGACCCTTTGGACACCTTGGGCAAAACTCAGCTCATGTTTCTTGAAATAGTTTCTCCTGAGCTGCACTCGCCCTGTCCTGGGAACTCCGAGGGCATGCACGCTATACCCTCCAGGTTGCAACAGAGTGCCCAGGCTCTGTCCATGTCTCTTCTTCCATGTTTGCTCCCTCTGCACACACTGGGTGCTTCATGGCTCCACGCTGACCGACTCTCCCCTCTCCTCCCCATCGGCTGCGCGTGGACGCACCAGGAGGTGTTTTTCATTTCTGCCATTGCATTTTGTCAACGGTAAATCTTCCATGGTTTCTTCCTCGTTTTCACTTTTCTATGTGTTTCCTGTGACTGCTTAGCTTTCTGCTCATTTCGGAACTGTCTGCCCCTCCATCTCGGAGCTGGTTGTCACAGAGGTGTCAAGGTCTTCCATTTCCAGCGTTTGCGGCACCCGGTGCGGCACAGGAGTGTTCTGTCCTGCAGCGCGTCCTCACGCGTGGGGTGTGGCCAGCACTCCACACTCCTGATCCGCGCTCTCTGGTGTCCTCTCTGCCGTCCTGTTCTGGGCTTTCTGTCATCTGGCCAGAAGAGCGGGTGGGGTCTCGTCCCCCCTTCCACACATCGCTGTGACTGTCTGCACCCCAGGCCACGCAGTGGGAAGACGAGGGAGAGAAGCAAACTCTTGGAGTCTTACTTCTTCCTGTCACAGAAAAAAATGTCCTCTCCCTGAGTTTCTGGGACATGGCCAGCGGCCACTGTGCAGGGCTACAGCTAAAAAGAAGGAAAGCAGAGCCCAGGGCTTATCTCTGACCCCAGAACCCCCTTTCCTACTTCTCACACTGGAAGACAGGGTGCCCCTCGGAGCCCGGCTGTCCACAGCACCGCCCGGTGTGGGTTCCAGTGAGCCTTTGAGCCCAGCCAGGTGATCCTGGACGGACAGAAAACGACCAGCATCCTCCTGTCTCCGTGGAATTTTAAACCTTGCTGTCCTTCCTCAGTCACCCTGCTCTTACTTCTCAGAGTTTCAGGCAGCCGTTCCGTGCGATCGCTCAGGGCGTCTCGTTGAACACAGGAAGAGACAGCAGAGGGGGCCTTTTCCATCTTTCCTGGAGCCCCCCGATTCCATGCCCCGTGAAGCATCTGCTCAAGTCTTTTGCATATTTTTCCATTGGACCATCTTTCTCACAAAAATCTCTCCTTTTTATTTAAAACAATCTCCACATTAGGTGGTTTTCTTGAACTTCCAGTGGGTCCCCTGAACCCCAATTTTTCAGTCTCAGATGACAATGAGCAGGGCTTTTCAGAGGTTGGTCCTTCAGCTCTTGGACACTTTCTGCTTTGAGAGGGTTATTTTTAATATGCATCCTAGTTCCAAAAAAAGAAACCGAGACGTCCTTTAATGTTACAGCAGAGAAGTGGGTGTGCTCAGAGGGAGACTAGGTAATGGCAGCAGGAAGCGGCCACGTAAGCCTTTCTCCGGCTCTGCGGGGCCCAGGGGCCGTGGCCATTCTCCTAAGTCACTTGGCATCCAAAGCACTGCGAGGGGAGCTCGGGCATCCTGTGTACTTTCCGACACGTCGACTGACACAAGGGAAATGGACGGAGGCCACACACTGAGAAAAGCATCTGTCCAAGTAGCTCTGGCCTTCAATAGGAAGGTCACATGAATTCTTAAGATCTCCGTGTTATCGATGGAGAAAGGAGATTGTTTACTCGCTTGATATTTATTGAGTTTGTTAGTCATTCAGAGCAAAGTTTAGACATATTAACACATGGACATACTCCTTTCCTGTATCTTCTCCAGTGGTCTCAATAGTATCTTTTCCATATTATTGCTCCAGGAACATGGTACATGAGTATCTTGCTCATCCAAAAGATTAAAATTGCCATGGTTTCTCTTCTTGTCTGAAGGATGTTTGCATCTTGAAAGCATCATTTTTGAGTGTATGCAGCACTATCACTAAATGAGATAAGACATGGAGATACTGAATATATCTCGTGAGGAGTAATTACAATATCTGGTATTTTTATGTCTAAGTACACACAGTTTTTTATAGCAATAAATGTTACATAATTATAGTATGCTATTGGCTGTGATGTCAACGCACTATGTTCATTACTCAAGTAAAGTGATTTACTTTACTCAACCTTCCTAATGCTGCGACCCTTTAATACAGTTCCTCATGTTGTGGTGACCCCCACAACATAAAATTATTTTCATTGCTACTTCATAACTGTAATTTTGCTTCTGTTATTTCTTTGGTGACCCTGTGAAAGGGTCATTCGACCCCCAAAGGTGTCGCAACTCACAGGTTGAGAACCGCTGCTTTAGAGTATTTTAATTCAGGCCACATTGGTGGATATTGTTCTCTCTCATCTGCCGAAACTGGACATAGCAATTATGATGTATGATAGAATTCTCCACCTGGCAACCACGGTTGCCATGGTGATGACCACGTGGGCAAGGAATGCTGTGATTCACACTGTGCTTTCTCTGCATGGCTTCGCTGTCTCCAGAGGGGAAGAATGTTCGGGGCCAAGGACTGCCCGCTGGGCTCCTCTGTGATCTGGGCCCCCAGGGAGGAGGTGCCTCATTAAAATCCGTTCCCCACAGGAAATCTGCTTCGGGGAATCTGTTTCACTAAAACACAATCTGCAACAAGACAACATTCTTGCTGTGACATGGCTGCGGATGCACGATTAACACCATGTTCTCCATGACAAAATTCAAAGAAATGTGCACTCTTTGCATTCTCTGGCATGTGTCAGGGGCGACAGCGATTGCAAGATGAAAGAAAGCGACCTTTATTGGTCAATGTCAAGACTGCTTTCATTTGCTAATGGTGAGTTCAGTGTTTTCAAACAGCCCATCAGTTCAGATATGTCGGTAAATTTAAAGGGAGGATTCAGTGACCAAGCACTCCAACAAACAGAATCCTACTTGATCTCACTGCAGTTTGGTTCACTCCAATGTACAAAGAAAAATCACGGTGAGGCTGGAATGAGGACTGAATGTGAAAACGCATTCATATGCTGAAAAGAGTTTCCGAGGCATTAATCATGCAGGGACGTTTGCTGTCATCATCGTCGTGTATCATAATTCCTACGGACTAGAGTCTGCATTCTTCTAGGCCCCCCGGAGAGTGACAGCTCCCTGAAGCGCTCGAGTCTCCTGTCCAAATTTCTGTCCTCCCCTGGGAGTTAGAGATACTAGCAGAGAAGACCACTGGAAACACTGTTCCAAGTTTCTCACTTACATGGAGCTAATCTGTCAAAATTAGCAAGCTGGGGCTTTCTCTTCTCATGGGGAGAGGTAGCAATGTGGGCAGATGTGTGTCTCTGGAGACTGTGCCAAGGTCTACCTTGGAGAGTGAATTGACAGGCCTATTGGTCTCAGGCTGATAGGTCCTCTTACCTAAATTAATTGATGACAGAATGATCATTTGATGTTCCAGCCACTGGTTCTGGTGTTTTACTTCATTTTATTTTTTTAATCCTCACCGGAGAATATGCTTATTGATTTTATTTAATTAATTTATTTTTTAATAATTTTTATTTATTGATTTTAGAGAGAAAGGAAGGGAGAGGGAGAGAGAGATAGAAACATTGATGAGAGAGAACATCGATGGCCCGCCTCCTGCATGCCTCCCACTGGGGATCGGGCCTACAACCTGGGCATGCGCCCTGACCAGGAATTGAACAGGTGATGTCTTGGTGCATGGGTCTGCACTCAACCACTGAGCCACACCGGCCAGGCTGCTTATTGATTTTAGAGAGAGAGGATGGGGGAGAGAGAGAGAGAAAACATCAATGTGAGAGAGAACAATTGGTTCCCTTCTGCACATCACCTGACCAGGAATTGAACCCACAACCTTTCAGTGTACGGGATGATGCTCCAACCAACCGAGCCACACCGGCCAAGGCAGGTTGGATACCTTAAACAGGAAAATGAGACTTCTATATTTCTATTTCCCTAGTGTTCTCTTCATTACGCGGATGCACGTGGAGGTCTCCCTGCAGACTCTTCAAAGGACTGGAGGTGTCCTGTCCTTAGCTCCTTCTCCCACGCCCTCCACGCAACAGGCACTCAGTCCATTATGTCTGATATCCACCTGTAAGTATGCTTACACCTTACAGAGTGTTCATTTTTATTAGAAATAATTCAATTTGTTAAGTGATTGTTGATAATTTAACTAATGATATATATTATTATTTTGATTACAAATGTATTAAATTTTGTTTCATTGCTGGCTTTTTAAAATTATTTTGTTTTAAGTATATATTTTGTTATTCATATGTTTCTAGTTCAAGGGGTCTCAAACTATTTGATCTCTAGAACTCTTTATACTTAAAAAATTATTGAGGGTTCCAAAGAACTTCTTTTTACTGTTATATTACATCTATCAATAGTGACCATATTAGAAAATAACATTGAAAACTTTACAAACTAATTTATTTGAAATAATAAAAATCCATTGTACAGTAACATGTATATTTTATGATATTGAGAAATTTTTTTATAATATCAATAACTAAAAATTAGTAAGAAGAGTAGCATTGTTTTTATTTTTGCAAATCTCTTAAATGTGGAGTTTAATAAAGACATCTGTTATTTTCACATGTTTCTTCATTCAATTTATTGGTGGGTTTTTTTTGTTTTGTTTTGTTTTTTAATTTAAAGTATATGAAGACATTCTGGCCTCAGATAAGTGGCTGGAAAGAATGATACATTCTAACAGTTTTGTCAGCTAATTATGGATATTTTCTCCTTTGATACTTTCCCCAAACTTGACAAGTAGTAGTTTCTAAAGGTTGGTTGCTATGTGGAATCTGAAACCATGTTGAGCAAGTTTTTTTTTTTATCCTCACCCGAGGACATTTTTCCATTTTTTGTTCAGGTAGAGTGGGAGGGAGAGAGAGGAACAGAGAGAGAGAGAGAGAAACATCGATGTGAAAGGAACACATCGAGTGGCTGCCACCCGCACAACCAACCAGGACCAGGGACAAACTGCAACCGAGGTACATGCCCTTAGCGGGAACCGAACCCGGGTCTCTCAGGACCACAGGCCGACGCTCTAACCGCTGAGCCAAACCGGCCAGGGCAGTTTTTATCATTATTTAACACCCATTGTTCTATCTTAGGCTTTGAATGGATCATTGGCTCGTGTGCTATTGTAACATCACACATTGGTCACTTAAACAATACTAACTCACCCTGGCCGGTTTAGCTCAGTGGTTAGAGCATCGGCCTGCGGACCAATGGGTCATGGGTTTGATTCCAGTCAAGGGCATGTACCTCGGCTGTGATTTCTCCCTGGCCCTGGTTGGAGTCATGTGGGAGGCAGCCAATCGATGTGTCTCTCTCACATTGATGTTTCTCTCTCTCTTTCTCTTCCTCTCTCCCACCCACTCTATCTGAACAAAAAAAAAAATGGAAAAATTTCCTCGGATAAGGATAAAAAGAAAAAAAACTGACTCACTGACTAATGCAGATCTTTGAAATGTAGACACATTTAAATTCATAATATTAAAAATGACATCTGTTAAAATCTCACCAACCACATCATCAGAGAAATCTTTAAGTATTGGGAAGCTGTCAAATTTTCAAAATTCTTAATTTCATTCAAAAGCTCAAACTATACCATGGGCAACAAATAATTTCAGTTATTTACCCTGAATCGACAGGCTCACTTAGTACATTTTTAGGAACATGTCTGTCAAAATCTGCATCTGATGACCACAGCTTGTGTCTCAGTCGTCAGCCAAGTGCATATGGTGTTCTATGGAAAACGCGACTGTTTTAGCTATCTCAAAGGATGGCTCCGTGCCTTCCTGCAGGCGGCTCCCCTGCCTCCGGGTGCAGCATTCGAGTTCCGTGGGGGGTTCCCACTACATCACACACGATACCAAAAAGATGAACCTACACAGGTCAATAGAATTAATGCTTTCTGCTGTTTCAGCCCTGGCTGGTCAGAGCATTGGCCAGACGACCCAACGGTCGAGGATTTGATTCTCAGGCAAGGGCATGCACCTGGTTTGTAGGTTCGATCCCTGGCTCAGTCAGGGCACATGAGAGGGAACCAATTGATGTGTCTCTCTCACACCGATGTTCCTCTCTCCCCTCTCCCAACTCTCTCTAAAAAAATCAATGGGAGAAATAGCCTTGGGTGAGGATTAACAAAATAAAATAAAATAAAATAAAAATACTTTCACTGTTTCATTGAGGATGTTCCTAAACAACTGGGACTTAATTTAATGTGTATACATGTTAGTGTTGAATGTGATGGCCACTCATATAAACAAAGGTGCCATTGTTTGCTTTGCGCTGAGGCTCACGTTTTACGCCGCTTTGCTTTGCACCATCATTGCAATACCCACGCGGTGAAAAACACAGACAGACCAATGACACCTTCATATTATTATGAAAATAGCTTTGGCCACATAAACTGTCTCAAAGGGTCTCTGGGAACCTCTGGGAAATGATATAGCTCATTCCTTCTACCTGATTAGTATTACAGATGCTTTGACGACATGCTGAACCAATCCACTGATAACGGGGACATTATAAGATGAAATCATTGATGTTTTAGAGAGAAAATCATCATAGTGCTGGGTTGCATATTAAAAAATATATGGCCAACCTTTAATTTCCTGTTTTTTTTTTTAAAAAACACTTTTTTCTTTACTGATTTTAGAGAGAAGAAAGGAGAGGGAGAGAGAAACACTGATGAGAGAGAACACTGATTGGCCCCCTCCTGCATACCCCACGTTGGGGATGGGCCCACAACCTGGGCATGTGCCCTGACTGGGAATCGAACCGGTGACCTCTTGGGACATGGGTCCACGCTCAACCACTGAGCCACATTGGCCGGGCTAAATTTCTTTTTGAATTTTTCTAATAAATAAAGCAAGTAAATCTCATTTACAGTAAATGCTGATACAGATTGAGCCAGATACATTTATAATCAACGCTGCAGAATAAAATAAAACAGAAACTAGGATGTCACAGGATGATGACGAAAATGACCAGGATTCAATATTTTTATAACACAGAATAATTATAAATATGACCAGAAAGGGCCTCTAGCTCCATTTGTGTACCATCCATTCTTCGCGCATTCAAGGCAGAGGTCTCGCCTTCTCCGTGGGACCCGCCGACGTCCAGTGCGCGCTACTACATCTTCAAAGGGCGTCCATGCCATCCCTTAACGTCACAGAGAAATGTTCCTTAAATTTCTGAAGAACATGTGCGGCTCTGGTGGCATTTATAACTTCATCAGAGCCTCTCGGGCGAACGAGGCAGTTAAGCTGACGGCGGTTTCTCACGGAAAGGCCTCACCTGGTCGCACTGGTGCGCAGCGCGGGAGCGCCGGTCCTGGCAGCTCGCCCGGGGCTCCCTGTTTCTGCAGACGCGCCGCGCCCCTCGCTCAGCGCCGGCTGCGGTCTGCAAGGCCTTCCAGTCAATTCCATCATTGAAAGCGATTGACCCAAATGAATTTTCATTTCTTTTTCAATTTTTGTTAATTTATTTTTGTTAGAGATGTTTCTCCTTTTCCCCCCAGACTCCCCCCCCACCCCCCCAGCATTGTTGTCTGTGTCCATTGGTTTCGCACACATGCATGTAAGTCCTTTGGTTCATCTCATCCCTCCCCCCGCCCCCTCTCTGAGGTTTGTCAGTCTGGATATTTTTTATTATATGGTTATTTAATCCATTGAATTTTTTTCTTTTATGGCATTTAGAAAAATTTAACAAAAACAATGTGTCATTTTTTTTCTAACTTTTTACTGAATTCTTGTAATTTCTACTCTTCTGACTTGAAAGCGTTACATTTCTTTCTGATTGCTCATTCATCATGCTTTATTTTTATTGAGTTGTAGGTATTGTATAAGTCCCCTTTCATTTCCCACCCAAGGGCTAGTTATCCCCGGAGCGAGTTCATTTCCACACACACGAGCACACGCACAGAGGTGCGCCGGTGCCTTCGATGTCTCAGCTTAGAGAGCCCTGCCTGCCTTGAGGTCATGAAGATAATCCGTATTTTAAAGGCTTCATAGTTTTTAACTTTTCCTTTCCTGTCTTCCATCCATCTGCAATTACTTCTTTTGTGTGATCCTTGAGCTGTAATCACTGTATTTCTCCCCTAAGACACACAGTTGCCACAGCACCTTCCGTTGAAGAGAATGTGCCCCCGCTCTGTTGGCAGGAAACACCTTCACATGTGAAGGGGTTTCTCTCCGGTTAATTCTGATCGCCTGCTTGACTGTTTCTGCATCAGTACCGCATGCCGCCAATAATGATAACTTTGAAATCAATTTTTGTCGGTCAGACAAGTCTGCCCAGCAATTTTTTTATTATTAAACATACCGCGACTATTGGTAATTTATATTTCCATTTATAAATTTTAGAATTGGTTTCGAATTTCACACAAAAGTTAGGGGACTTCGGCCGGTTTGGCTCAGCGGTTAGAGCGTCGGCCTATGGTCCTGAGAGACCCGGGTTCGGTTCCTGCTAAGGGCGCGTACCTAGGTTGCAGTTTGTCCCTGGCCCTGGTCAGTTGTGCGGGTGGCAGCCACTTGATGTGTTCCTTTCACATCGATGTTTCTCTCTCTCTCTGTTCCTCTCTCTCCCTCCCACTCTACCTGAACAAAAAATGGAAAAAAAAAAAAAAAAAAAGTTAGTGGACTTTGATTGGCAATGCAATTTTGGGCAAAGTGCTATGTTTAAACTATTGAGTATTCCAATCCACGAACATGTTGTATTTTCTCCTTTATTTAATCTTTTTCACTATTTTTCAATAATTGTTTAGAACTTTCTCTATGGAGATCTTATCCATGGTTTCTTAGATAAGTCCTGGGTGCTTGACTTGATATTACACTGTTACAAAATCTACCTTTTCTGCAAATACCATTTTTTTTTAGTTCTTTGTATAGCAATACACTTCAGATTTATATACTGAGATTCTACCTAGTAACTTTAAGAAGCTTTTTTGGTTAATTCCAATGGTTCATCAATAGATTGTTTTAGATAAACTGTACATAAAATGATGTCCTTGGCTAATGAAGATTATTTCTCTTCCATTCTCATCCTTGTGTCTTTTTTTTTCCTTATTTTTTTTAATCTTTATTGATTTTAGAGACAGAGAAAGGGAGAGGGAGAGAGAGATAGAAACATTGATGAGAGAGAACATTAAGTGGCCGCCTCCTGCATGCCCCCTACTAGGAACTGGGCCCACAACCTGGGCTTGTGCCCTGAGCGGGAATCAAACCTGTGATCTCTGGTGCAGGGTCGATGCTCAACCAGAGCCACACTGGCCAGGCAACTTCTGTTTCTTTTCTTGCTCTACTGAACTGGCTAGCATATCCGATATAATGCAACTTTGTGATCAAAAGCAGTACATCTTTTTCAACTTCTAGATTTCAAAGGAAAAGTTTAACTGCATTCATTTTTTAAACTGAATTCATTAAGAATTTTATATCTTCAACTCTAAATGCAAAAATTTTATTTTTCAAAGTCTCTTCTTAATTGATTTTCTGAGATGCAATGCCCTCTAAAATGGGGTCAGATGTTATCTTCATAGTCTGCTATTTCCAGTTGCTTTTGGTATTTGTACCTCTGAAGCTAAGGTAAGGCAACGATGAAATACTAACTCCCAGAGAGCAGACATCCCAGAACCTATCATTTTCTACCACATTTTTATTTCCCAGTGTCAGAAAGCATTCTCCAGGGTTCAAGTTCTCAGGACATTCAGCATTTTTACTTCTAATACATTACAGAGCCATTACCCAGGCTGGACTTTCATTCAAAGAGGCCACTTATCTCTGAGGTAGCGACTGTGCACGAGTCCTAGGAGACATCTTCCACAGACCAGAGTGCTCACCGCTGACCAAGACATGCTGGTGATTATGGGATAACTCGGGTCTCACTGCGGCCACCGTGAGGTGTGTTGACTGCTCACGTCCTCTGCAGTGTTTGTGAACCCTGATCCCTCGGAATAAGACCCCCGTGTACACTGCCTGAAACTCCAGGTCTGTGCACTTTAAACCTGGAGAAACAAAGTGGCACTGTCACTCTGCAAACTCCACCTTCGGGCTTGCTGGGGTACACACTCTGACACTGGGGCCAGCGGAGACATTGCTTGAGGGCTCCAAATGGGTCTCAAGCCGTTGCTATGGATACCAACCTCAAGGCTGCCTTTGGTGGGAACAAACACTTACGTTCTCGTTTCGGGTCCCTGCTATGATGTCCAGCATGTGCAAACTCAGCGATGGTTAGAATGATCAAACGGAGTCCACTATCTCAAACGAAACCTACAGGCAGGCACGCTCAGGAAGGTCTCGTCAGACTCGGGCTTCTTCCGTGCAAAACGCCGAAGGCAGATAGTCCAAGGTGTTTTCAGACTTGTCACCATTTTTCCTCAGAGTGACTCATGGCAGTGAGAAATGTGTTTTTTTTAATGCCATCTGGTGATGAACATGTTGGCAATGTTTTCCTGCATATTCAGCAAGGTCACCATGAAGGGAAGCAGTGCTCCTTGGCTCCCAGCAGCACTGCTGGGCGGGTGTGTGTGTGTGTGTGTGTGTGTGTGATATAAACACTTGCTGATGGCTTGACTTCCCCTGGCCACTTAAAGGGGACTTGAGTCAATGCTCTGTTACAGTCTGTTCACTCAGGGGTCCTGTGAAGTTTTGTTTGCAGAATATTGTGGTTTGTGGAGCAACTTCTGGGACTTACCGATTTAGTGATTTTGTTCAATGTTTGCATTTGTTACAGTTTTTACAGTGATAAAAACACGAGCGCTTGAAGACATCTCTCTGAGGAGATAGCGCTATTATGATGGTTTTCACTGTTGAGCCAATCCAAGCGATGATCAGAACACAAGGAGCAAGGGAAGACGTCCCACTGTTCAGAGAAGACCGTAGAAGGATAGACGACAAAGAGAAAGAAGAGACTCTTACATCCTTCTTGCTTCCACATGAGAACGAATGTACTCCCCTTTAGCTCTTGTGAGCACCAAGCAGTATTTGTGCACGACAGGCTTTGTATGCGACAGATACATTTGAATGAGTCGAGTTGGGTCAATATGGCTTTATGTTAGAAGAACCACAGACACCCATAGCTCTTGAAATCAGCAGGAGATTCAGCAAATCACACTGCAGAGCAAAAATAAGTTCTTCCTGGTTGAGCTGACATTACAGGAGATTCCCCCCCGACTGCCACTGGGGCTGGCTCAGCCCGGGCCCAAACCCAGAGCTGCTGCCTCAGGCCCTGTCTCATCTCATCTACTCTTAAATTCTCCTCACGAAGCACCCTTTCTTTTTATTCACGGGTAACTCAGGTGCCACTGGAAAAAAAATAGAAATAATAATAGATAATAATAATGGCAGAGACCTACTGAATATTTAATATAGGTGGTTGATGATCAAATAGAATAATTTAAGTGAAGGTCTTAAACATAGTATTTAGCAAATATTTAGTGAAAAATAAACATTAGTTCTTACTGTGCTTCTTAGCTCTTGTTAAAAACACATAATAGGCCCAGCAGGTGTGGCGCAATGGTTGAGTGTAGACCCTACAGCAAGAGGTCGTCAGTTCGCTTCCCAGTCAGGGCACATGCCCAGGTTGGGGGCCCATCCCCAGTGGGGGGCGTGCAGGAGGCGGCCCATTGATGTCCTCTCTCATCCATGTTTCCATCTCTCTCCTCCCTTCATCACTCTCTAAAATCAATAAAGAAAAAATATTTAAAAAAACACTTAGTAGGAAATGTTTTTTTTTTAAATGAGCTTACCTTGCTATTCAGTGCATAGTGAAGTCTCTCTCAACCCATCGAAGGGACTGCCCTGTCCTCTAGCGCCTTCACACTGCCATCCCCGCTTCTCACCGGCTCGGGGACTGCCCCCTGCGGCCTGCTGGTCTCCGCGGCTGACCTCTCGGTGCCGCGCAAATCCCTCCTTTCGTTTCCACCCTCTGTTTCTGACCCGTTCTGGATTCTTCTGCGAGGTCTCCACATCGGCTTGGCCTGGCGATTCCTGTCTCGCTGCTGCGCTTCCTGGCTGCAGGGACCCGGCGTGCCGGGGCCTGGCGGTCCCGGGGGGCCTTGGTGGTCGCCGTGCATGTCCTGTGCGCACACTCAAAGAGACTGCCGTACTGGGAGGAGGCGTCTGCAAAAGGCCAGATGTGTCACTACGATGTACATAGTTGTCATCGTCATCCATTACGTTGAAAATTTTAACGGCTTTTTGGGGATCACAATTCCGCGCTTCACGCGCACTTTTAAATCTGGTCTCTGGGCGGCTCTCCCTTCGCAGAGCAGACGTCTGGCCCGGAGCGCCTCAGTCCAGGCCGCGGGCTTCCCTCTTTCCTGCGCTCACCCTCAGCCCGCATCAGCGTCACCGCCGCCCTGATGAGGGGCACCATTTCTTTTTTTAGAATAAAATGAAACAGAGAAATGATTTATTTGGGGACCGTAAATTAGAACTGCGGACGCAGTCAGCTCCCGCATCCGTCCCTAGAGGCCTCTGCAGAGAACACAGTCAATGCAGGAGACACGGGCGGCGAGGGCTTCGCCCCCAATTCCCGGAGGTAAACTGTCAGCCCCTTCAGATTTCCCTGCTCATCGGCTTCATTACCCAACAGGAGCCGCAGCTACCGCACGAGCCATCAAAGAGACGCCGACACGCGAGGAAAGCCCGTGTCACTTGACTCAGTGTGCTGGCTACAGCCACAGTTCCTAAGCAACGAGGGTCTGTCTTCAACTT
Organism: Molossus molossus; assembly: GCF_014108415.1. Classification (NCBI taxonomy): domain Eukaryota; kingdom Metazoa; phylum Chordata; class Mammalia; order Chiroptera; family Molossidae; genus Molossus; species Molossus molossus. The sequence continues at coordinate 366,863 of NW_023425365.1, read as the reverse complement.
CCACAAACCCGCAGGAAAACCTTAAGTCCTGCTGACAAGGCAGCTCGGAAATGGTCCATTTCTGGAATTTCTTTCCCTGGATTACGTTCTTATGAATGTGGGAGCCAGTTGGGAGATTCCTGAATAGCAAAGCTGCATTAAAAAGATAATCTACAGCCCAGCTGGTGTGGCTCGATGGCTGAGCCTCGACCCTGCACCAAGAGGTCACCAGTTGGATTCCCGGTCAGGGCACATGCCCAGGTTGTGGGCCCATCCCCAGTGGGGGGCATGCGGGAGGCGGCCAATCCATGTTCTCTCTCATCGATGTTTCTATCTCTCCCTCCCTCCCTCTTCCTCTCTCTCTAAAATCGATAAAGAAAAAATGTCAATATGTATTTTTTAAAAAGATAATCTACTAAAAAAAAAAAAAGCACTTTAAAGACTATAATCGTTGGTCCTAGAGTTTTGGGAGAGGTCCTATGCAGCTTCATAATTTCATGTACAGGCAGGAAATGAGAATGATGACCTATAAAAACCCCTGGGAATCGGGTAATCGTGGTTTTCATTGCGAGATAGGGTTGAGGAGGCAGACAAAACTACCGCCAAGATTCAAGAGCATCCAGAATTCAAAAGATCCCTTTTAATTTTCCTAATTCATATATATAAAGCCAGGAATCTAAAAACCCACACTATAGCAAAGCAGACTACATTCAAGAGCCAGTTTGGGCAATGCTGTTAGAAATTGTAAGCATTAAACTTAGCATTTTAATGAAAGTGATAACTGACGTTTATGGAGAACACATGTGTGCCGGGCACCACGTAAACGGTCAGGTCAGGTAAGTTATGAGATCAGTGCGCTTCGCATCCCCACCTCTAGGGGAGGAAGTGGTGCCCCCGGTCGGGCGGGCAGACGCCTCGGAGTCCTGCAGCCGGAGCAGCTGCGCTGCGGGCCTCTGCGACCTACGCGCTGCGGTAAACCAGCGAAGTGGGCTGGCGGCCCGTTCGCCCCTCCGGGCCTGCCCTCCTCGCCCTTCTCCATCTTGTCGTGAGCCCTGTGGGCTTTCGGTGGGTTTGGGCGATGGAGCTTGGCTGAAGAGGAGAGACATGGAAAAGCAAGCTCGGGATATTTATTTCCCTCCTGCAGGGGAACTGAGTCGATATCCCGATGAAAGTCAACAACTCGCATCAGGCAGCCCTTTCTCCCGACACCCTTTCTCTCTGGGTCGGAGGAACTGCTCCTCAGCAGGTCCCTTCACGATTAGCACCCTGCAGTCTTGGGGTACAGCATCATCCTTCCACCCAATCTAAGTGCCAACTCCTTAAACCTTCCCGCCAGGACCTGCTGGGTTCGTGGAGTCTATCAGAACCTGTTCAGCAGAAACACATGGTAAAATCTGAGTCTGTTTTTATTCCTATAAAGATAAGTCAGACGTATCAAAACACCTAGCACAGTTGTCTCATATAGAATGTCTCATTAATTCAGTTCAAGAAAATTGTAAATCAGTAAGTCCTTTAAACACTGAAATGACAAATCTGCCTGGCCATGCTGCTATCTGAATATATCCTGGTACTTACTCTCCCTCATTCCCTTCGTCATCTTAGAGGCTGTTTTCTTCATCTCCAGTGTTCAAGTCGCAATGAGATGTGTCTTAGTGTGCAGTTCCTTGAGTTTTCCCTTTGGGGAGTTCATTAATCACCCAGAATCTGAGTTCATTAGTCATTCTGAATCATGTTCTTTTTTTTTTACCAAAAATTTGGGAGTTTCAACCATTCTTTTTTTTTTAAAGGTTTTATTTTTTTAGAGCAGTAATACATTTACAACAAAACTGAAAGGAAGGTATGAAGATTTTCCGTATACCCTCTGCTCCCACACATGCATAGTTTCTCATACTGACCTGAATATGTTATGTGTTTGTTTGTTACAAAGGGCCAACCTACACAGACAGACACATCATAATCACTCAAGTTTCAGAGTTTACTTAAGGGCTCACTCTAGGTGTACGACAGTCTGTGGGTTTGGACAAATATCTAATGGCATATATGGATCATCATATCATGTACAATATTTGTATTGGCCTAAACATTCTCTGTGTTCTGCCTATTCAGTTATCTTTTCATTGTCTCCATAATTTTACATTTCCAGAATATATTCCAGTTGGAATCACACAGTGGACGGTCTTTTCTGATTGGCTCCTCCTACTTGGTAACACGCTTTGCGGTTTCCTCCACGTGTTCTCAGAGCTTGGTAGGCCAAGGTAGACCCTCTAGTGCTGAGTAAAAGTCCACTGTCTGAAGGTACCACCATTTATTCATCCAATCTCCTACTGAAGGACATCTTGGTTGCTTCCAAATTTTGGCAATTATAAATAATGCTGCTATAAACACCTGTGTGTAGGTTTTCATATAGACATGAGTTTTTGATTCTTTCGGATAAATACCAAAGAGTGTGACACCTGGCTAAGATAAGAGTGTGTTTGGTTTTGTAAGAATCCTTCAAACTGTCTTTACAAAGAGCCTGTACCATTTTGCTTCCCCACCAACAATGTCTGAAACTTCCCGTTGTTCAATATTCTCATCAACATCTGGTGTTAGAGTGTGGAAATGGGCCGTGCTAATAGAGCTGTACGGCCTTTCGTTGTGTTTAATCCGCACTTCCCTGGCGCACTGTAGCGGGAGCATCTTTACGTGTGCTTATCTTCCCTCTGTACATCTACTTTGGTGGGCTGTCTGCTAAGGTCTTAGGCCCATTTTAAAATCAGGTTGTTCATTTTCTTATTGTTGGGTTTTAAGGGTTCTTTGCACATTTCAGGTAGTAGTTCTTTGTCAAATGTTTATTTTGCAAATATTCTTTCCCAGTCTGTGGCTTGTCTTCTTATTCTCCTGATACTGTCTTTTTCAGAGCAGACATTTTTAGTAGTAATGAAGTCTAGCTTATGAATTATTTCTTTCACAGATTGTGTCTTTGATGTGTCATCTGCAAAGCCAATGTCATTTCCAAGGTCACCTAGGATATCTTCTATGATATCTTCTAAGAGTTTTATGTTTTACATTTATGATACATTTTGAGTTAGTTTTTGTGAAGGGGTAAGTTCTGTGTCTAGATTAAATTTTTTTTAAATCCTTACTCAAGGATATTTTTCCATTTATATTCAGACAGAGTGGGAAGGAGAGAGAGAGAGAGAGAGAGAGAGAGAGAGAGAGAGAGACATCAATGTGAGAGGGCCACATCAATTGGTTGCTTCCTGCACAGCACTGACCAGGGCTGGAGACGAAACCACAACCGAGGCACGTGCCCTTGACTGGAATCGAACCTGGGACTCTTTGGTCCTTAGGCTGACACTGTAATCCCTGAGACAAACCAGCCAGGGCTAGATTAACTTTTTAGACGTGGATGCCCAGTTATTTCAGCACCGTTTGTAGAAGAGATAATCTTTGCTCTAACGTATTACCATTGTTGATATCTATACAATAAATTACTGAGATATGAATTGAAATTGTGTTGAAAATACAGATCAGGTTTGGAGAAATTGACCTCTTTCTATCTATGAGAATGAATTATTGCTCCATTTATTTATATCTTTGTTAATTTTGTTCATTAGAATTTCATAGTTTTCCTTATAGGAAATTTGTATATGTTTTGTTGAATGTATTCAAATTTTATTTTTTGTGGTGCTAATAAAAATGGTATAATGTTTTTAATTTCAAGTTCATTCATTCATTACTGCTATAAAGGAAAGCAATTGACTTATGCATGTTAACCTTGTACTCTGCAACCTTGTTGTCATTGCTTGTAAGTTCTAGGAGTTTTTATTTATTTATTTGTCTACTCTTTCAGGCTTTCTGCATAAATAATTATGTCACCTGTGAACAAAGACAGTTTTATTTTTTCTTCTCAATCTATATACTTTTACTTCCTTTACTTTTCTTATTTCATGGGCAAGGACTTCCAGTATGATGTCGAAAAGAATGGTGAGAGGGGATATTTTTGCTTTGTCACTGAGCTTAGTGGGAATGTTTAGAATTTCTCAGCATTAACTGTTGTGTGAGCTATTGGGTTTGTTTCTGTAAATATCCTTTATCACGATGAGAGAGTTCCTTTCTATTTCTAGTTTGCCGAGAGTTTTATTATTGTTATAAAGTGTTGAATTTTGTCAAGATTTTTAATGCATCAATTGATACGATCATGTGATGTCTCATTTTTTGACTACTGATGTGAGAGGTTACATTAACTGACACTTAAATGTTGAGTAGCCTTGCATCCCTGAGATGATGAAGCCTGCTTGATCAAGTTGTGTAATTCTTTCCATACATTGTGGATTCAGTTTGCCAATATTTGGTTGAGGATTTCTGTGTCTATGTTCATGAGGGCTGTTGGTTTGTTGATTTCTTTTACTGTAATATCTTTGGTTTTGGTTTTAGGGTGTTGCTCAGAGTGAACTAAGAAGTAGTCTCTCTGCTTCTCTCCTCTGACAAAGGTTGTTCAGATCGATGTCATTTCACCCGAAAGCTGGGTGAATCCACCAGCCAACCGCGTAGGCCTGGTGAATTGTGTTCTAAAAGATTCTTAATTATCGATTCAATGCCTTTAATAAATATATGCCTTTTCATATTGTCTGTTTCTTCTTGTATGCATTTTGAAAGCCTATGTCCATTTCATCAAGATTATCAAATTTGTGGGCTTAGAGTTGTTTATAGTATTTCTTATTATTTTAATTTCTATGTGTGTGCACATGGACAAACAGAACGGAAATTCTAAAAGCAGGTAACACATGGTGTGAAACCTAATTTACAACAAGATGATACTTCAGAGCCACAGGGTAAGGATGGCCTCTTACTAGTGGTGCTGAGTTTTGAAACTAATATCACTATCCAGAAAACTGAAGAACATGTCAGTTGTAAAGCAAAGAATAGATTTGAATGTTTAAATATAATATAGAAAAACACCTTCTCAATGTTGTGTACAGAAGTATGTCTTTAATAAGGCACACACACAAACACCTCTAAATAAAAATTGACATGTTGGACACAAAAGATTTCTCTAGGACACGGAAGGAACTTGAAGACATCAAATGTGGAAACTTTGGTTGATGGAAGCGTTTGATGCTAAGGCTGGGAAGTTCAGGCTGGGGCTACGCATTCAGCAGCGCTGTCTTCGTGTGTCGTTTGGCCTGTGGCCACTGGGAAGCTGTTTTCAAACTGCAGGAAGAGGGATTTGGGTTAATTGGTAGGTAAATTTATTAAGACACTTCAGAAAAGTTATCTGATGGTTTTCAAGGTTAAAAACCAAGTCAGATAGCTGAGATGGGATCTAATCCAGATTCCCAGCGGGTTCCAGAAAAAAGAAGGCGGCCATGGCGACCTGGGGGGCCGGGCAGCCCCGGAAACAGCGGTCTAAGGTTTAAACACCAGCAGAAGAGGAAAGTTGTGTTTTCTGTGAGGGGGTGACCGCACGGTGACAGAAGCGCTGAAGCGATGCTTCTCAGAAATCGAAATACAGAAATGAGAGGCCAGGCGAGACCCCCTCGTTCCTGCTCACTGCCTCGGGGCGCTTCCTGCGGGTTATGCAAGAGGCAGAACACACATTGCCGACAGTGCTTCTGTTCGACTGAGAAAATCCAGATTGACCCTGCTGGTAGCTCAGTGGCTGAAATTTACAGGACAGAAGACTGGAGAAGCAGCAGCTGCATAGTAGGGTCATCGAGAAATTCTTGGTGGGTTCTTGACGGGGGTGGGGCTCCCGTGTACACAGGCCAGCCTCTGTGGAGGCCTACGCGTGAGCGCACCACCACGCTGGGAGCAGAACACTCCTTCCAGAGGGGCACAGCGGTAGATGTTGGGAAATAGTAACCTTCGAACACGAAGAGATGTTGCCAGATACCTTGAACATGTAATCGCTACCCAAGACACATGACTCTCTAGGAAATAAGAACAATGATCTGAAGTAAAAGCCATACCCTAGGAATTAAGATAAGACCAAAGTAATCCTACCAAACAATTCATAAACTGAAACTTGGAAAGAACTATAGAATATCCCAATAATTAAACTACTTGGCTGAACAAAAATGACATGATGCAGAATATAAAGTAGAACATATTTTAAATAACACATTAATAAAAACACACAAAAATAACTATACATACAAAACTCAGAAATACTTTAGTCATAACTTAGGGAAAAAGTCAAATTAAAGGATGATGAGATGACTCACAAATTGAAATTAGTATTCAAGAACTTTTAAACGATTACTATAAATAATGTTCAAAGATTTGAAGAAAAAGATGAAAATAATATATTAACATTTGGGAAGCTATAGCAAAGATATAGAAACTATTAAAAATCACCAAATGTCAAAGCTAGAATATCAAATCATATATATATGTATATATATTATTAATATTATTTTATTTTTTTTGCATTCATCTTCAGATAGAGCGGGAGGGAAGGAGGGAGGAAGAGAGAGAGAGAGAGAAATTGGTGTGAGAGATACACATCGAGTGGTTGCCACCCACACAACCCCAACCAGGGCCGAGGACAAACTGTAACTGAGGTATATGCCCTTAGCGGGAACAGAACCCAGGCCTCTCTGGTCCATGGGCTAATGCTCTAACCGCTGAGCCAAACCAGGCAGGGCACAAATCATATATTTTAAATAAAGGGAAAAAAAAGGTCAAGCTTAATATCAGATTGGATAATGCAGAAGAAAGGGTCTATAAACTTGGGAGACAGATCAACAAAAATGATCTAAACTGAAGTACACAGAAATAAAACAGTGTTTATAATAAATGAACAGAACCTCAATAACCTTCAGGACAATATTTAGCAGTTTAATATACCTCAAATTAAAATCATGGAAAAAAAGAGAAAGGGGGAGAAAATTTGTTTTAAAAAATAGTGATAAAAAATTCCATATTTGGTGAAAACCATTACCCTAAATATAAAAATAATAAATTACCATACCAGGAAAGATGCATCCCATTAAACAGCTAAAAAGTGAAGAAGAGAAAACAAATCTTAAAAGCAGCATAAGACAATGTACTCATTCCGTGTTGGGTAATATGGCTAAGAATAATAGCTTCTTATTAGATGATATTTCTTATTAGAAATAACAAAGGCTGGAAGACAATGGAACATCAAATGCTAAAAGAAGAAAAGCCCTGGCCGGTTTGACTCAGTGGTTAGAGCGTTGGCCCACGGACCAGAGAGTCCCTGGTGCAGCTCCCGCTAAGGGCACGTGCCTCGGTTGCAGTTTGTCGCTGGCCCCAGTTGAGGTCGTGTGGGTGGTGACCACTTGATGTGTCTCTCTCACATCAATGTTTCTCTCTCTCTCTCTTTCTCCCTTTCTCTCTCCTGCTCTATCTGAAGATAAATGCAAAAGTGGCCTTGGGTGAGGATAAAAAAAAGAAGAGAAAAACTGTCAACTCAAAATTCTATTTCTGCCAAAAGACTTCCAAAAATGAAGGAGAAGAAAAACCTTTTTCACATAACAGCTGAGAAAATTTGTAATATGCAAAGATGAGCTACATGAAATGCTAAAGAAGGTCTTCCCAATAAAGGATTTTTACCAGACTGAAATCTCTTAAAGGAATAAATGAAGAGCCATGAAAAGGGTCAATGTGTAGGCAAATATAAGCAACTATTTTTTTCTTCCTGTAAAAATTTTCTTTAAGGGTCAGCTGTCTGTTAGAGCAATGACGACGTTGAATTGTGTGGGTTTAGTACTCCTAGGGAATATACGATACATGATATCCATAATGCAAAGAATAGGGGTAAATCAAAGTATGTGGTTGAAAGATTCCTTTGTTTGAAGTGAAATGGTGCCACAAGCTGTGAATGACTGACAACTCCAAGCAGGTGTCAGGAATAGGCAAAGACAGTGTCTGACATTGGTCTGCACCCGAGTCCCTCCAAAGAGGCCCAGAACCAATACCCCCAGTGGCCAGCTTCAGACAACAGCAGAGCAGGCCCCAGTAAGCTTCACAAGCAGCATACACACAGGGAGATAGATGTTGGCAGGCACCAAACTCGGCTGAGGTGAATTCTGCTTTATGTGATCAGCACTCGCCTGGCAGCGTGCATGCTGTGTTGGGGCTTGAACCTCACTGTCAGCCAGCCTGAGGGTTGAGGTCATGCACGAACTGACCAATAGCAATCAAGACTCAATTGCAACAAGGGGGCCCACACAGTGAGCACAAGGGACATTCTTAGAACACCCAGTTCTGGTGATCAAGGAGACTGTGCCACTGGGTCCCACAGGTCACCTACGACATGAGGCCACCCTACCAAGACTGGGAGGCATGGCAGAATCTACCTAATATGTAGAAACAAATACAAACAGGCAGCCAAACGGGGGGACAAAGGCACAGGCCACAAATGAAGGAAGAAGACAATTATCTAGAAGAAGAGCTAAATGACAAGGAGGTACTCAATTGATCAGAAATGGAGTTCAGAGTAATGGTTATAAGAATGTTAGCATGAAAAAGGATATAGAAACAATAAAAAATGTCACCCGGCTGGTATGGCTCAGTGGTTGAGCATCGACCCTGCACCAAGAGGTCACCAGTTCGATTCCCAGTCAAGGCACATGCCCAGGTTTTGGGCCTGATCCCCAGTGGGGGCGTGCAGAAGGCAGCCAATCAGTGTTCTCTCTCATCCATGTTTCTATCTCTCTCTTTCTCTCTCTCTCAAATCAATAAAGAAAAAACAAAGAAAAAAAAAAAAACAATAAAAAAATGTCAATGGCAATGAGATATCCAGGAGAGTGTTATATATTTAGAAATTAAGTTACACACTTATAAAGAACCCATCAATCAAATCAGAAGTCACAGTGGGAATTAGAAAATACATTTAATTGAATAAAAGTAAAAACAAAACACATGCACATTTTGTGATGTAATACAAAACACATGCACAATTAGTAATTGGATACAAATAACTTGTAATGGAATAGAAGAGAATTTTCAATTAGTAACTTGATAGAAAATTAAAATTATACAAAGGACAAGAAATGGAAGGAAACAAGTATTAGAGCAGAAAACCAATGAAGTTGAAAACACACCATAATAGGTATTACTAACATCAGGAATGAAAGATGAAATACTGCAATTTATCCTGTGGACTTTAAATGTATCATAACGATTATACACGTTGCTAGAAAGTCAAACCATAGCCAATACTTTTTAAAGCTTAGATTAAAAAAAACCCCAAATTCCTTAAAAACTACAATTTACCAAAACGGATACAAAAGAATGGGACAATTTGATAGCCTTTTATTTTTTAAAGAAATCACATTTGTAATTATAAATATTTTCATGAGTAAACTCTAGACCTAGATGTTTTTACTGGTGGCTTTTGACATTTAAGAAAGAAATTATACCAAACTTAGAGAAACTATTTAGAAAATAGCAGTAGTAACACATACAGATTTTATGAGGCCAAAAATAATACCCACTCTTTTGTTAGTTTCAGGTGTACAACATAGTTACTAGACATTTACAAGCCCTTTGAAGTGATTCCCCCAGTAGGTCTAGTAGCCCTGTGACACCACATGTAGTTGCTACAATGTTATTGACTGTAGTTCCTATGCTGTACATTCCACTCCTGCGCCTATTTTTATAACAGCCAATGCACTTTCTAATCTTCACCTTTGGTGACCATCGCCTCCCATCTGACAAAAAATACCAAATCTTAGAAAGTAAATTGCAAAAGAGAAAATTGCAAGAAAATAGTCCTTATAAACATAATATTAACAAGTAAACTATATCTATCTATCTATCTATCTATCTATCATCTATTAATCTATTATCTATCTATTAATCCATTTTCTATTATCTATCTATCTATCTATCTATCTATCTATTATCTATTAATCTATTATCTATCTATTAATCCATTTTCTATTATCTATCTATCTATCTATCTATCATCTCTCTCTCTCTCTCTCTCTCTCTCTCTCTCTTTGTTCTGTAAATATATGTTTCAAGGGTTTATTCCAGGAATTTAGGTTTGGCTTAAAATGTAAAAACCAGTAATGCAGTTTATTCCAGTAATCAAGTACAGCAGAACAGCACTTGGTTATCTTCACAGATGAAGAGAAAGCCTGTGATTGAATTCAATGAAACCTCATGAAAAAAGTTCTCAGCAAAACAGGAATTGAGGTGAGTTCTTTTATTTGTTAGAATACATTTACAACAATTGGACAGTGTAGGTCATGATTAGTGGTAATGTATTGAACGCTTTTCCTTAGGACTGGAGCAAGGCAAAGGCCCCCTGTTACCTGCCAGCAAACCTTTTGCTCCCAGGAGACCGCAGCCACTGCAATGTGTCTACAAAAAAAAAAAAAGAAGTAAAATGTGTGAAAATTAAAAGGAAAGAAAGATTTTCTTATCTTGAGAACATGAGTTTGTACATAAGAAGTCTATCTTAAGAAATTTAGACAAATACAAAAATAAATAAATAAAATTGGCAAGGCCATTGACTATGAGCTCACAGGATATAAATGTACATATATTTTTATACATCGGTCACAAATAATTTGGAAAATAGAATAAAAAAAACTCATGACCATTTTAAATAAAAAATATAATAGAAATGAATTTACTGAAATACATTTGGGACTTGTACAATCAGAACCAACCACTGCTGAGAGAATTTACAGAATATTTAAATAATTAGAAAGATGTGCTAATGTTTATGGGTGAGAAAACACAATATTGTTAACGTGTCAGTTACTCCCTTACTAATATAGACATTTTATCAATCCCAACTAAAGTCCCAACAGCTTTCACTTCGTTGGACACTGAAAGGCTGGATATAAAGTGTTCATGGAAACAGAAGGTCTCGAACATAGCCGGACCAATCTTGAAAAAATAAGAAAGAATGGGAGGATTTACACTTTCTGATTTATTATTATTTTTTTTTATCCTCACCCAAGGACATTTTTTCATTTTTTTGTTCAGATAGAGTGGGAGGGAGAGAGAGGAAGAGAGAGAGAGAAATATCGACATGAAAGGACACATCGAGTGGCTGCCACCCGCACGACCCAACAGGGCAGGGGACAAACTGCAACCGAGAACGTGCCCTTAGCGGAAACCGAACCCGGGTCTCTCTGGACCACAGGTCAATGCTCTAACTGCTGAGCCAAACCGGCCAGGGCTATGCTTCCTGATTTAAAAATCAACTAAAATGTTGTAATAATTAGGCACTATTGGGGCAAGAATAAGCGAACAGGTAAACAAATATGCTATGGCTATTCAATAGGGAAAGAGAAGTTTTTAAATAAAAGGTCATGGACCAACTATATACATTTTTAGAATAAAATTAATCTGAGACACTTAATAGACCTAAACTAAATGATACATTTGCTAAAAGAAAACAGAAAAATATACCTTCATAACTTGGAAAAAGGCAAATATTTTGTATGTAGGATGCTGAGAGCACTAAATACAAAAATTGTTTGAAATGTATAGATTGATTTTTACTATTAGAATCTTCTGTGTATCAAAGACATCACAGGAAAAGAATAAAAAGCCAAGGTATACTAAAAACATTTGTGGTACATATCTCTAATAAAAGTTCTGTGTCCATAATATTAATGATATCTTACTAATCCATAATAAAAAGACCACTCAAAATACTGGTTGAGTATTTGAACTTAAGTCAAGAGCATTTATGAATGAACATTAGACAAGTGGAAAAGATTACTACCATCAGTATTACAATTAGAGAAATTTAGATTAAAACTAAAATAATACATGATTCCACACCCAGAATAGCCAAAATATAAACTCACAACACCAAATATTGGTGAGCTTATGGAATAAATAAAATTCTAAGTGTAAAATTCACCTAAAAATGTGAAACATATCTCCTCTGATGGAGCAATTCTACCAGATATTTACTCATGATAAATAAGTATATGTTCAAGAAAACTATAGAAAGATGGTTCTAATAATTCCAAGATGGACATGAGGATGATCAGATTGTTGCGGTATATATTCTCCAAAATGGAATACAAAGGAATAAACTATAGCCCGGCCAGTGTGGCCCAGTGGTTGAGCGTCGACTCATGCACCAAGAGGTCGCCAGTTCGATTTCCGGTCAGGGCACATGCCCAGGTTGTGGGCCCATCCCCAGTGGGGGGTGTGCAAGAGGCGGCCAATTAGTGTTCTCGCTCATCAATGTTTCTATCTCTCTCCCTTCCTCTCTCTCTAAAATCAATGGAGAAAAAAAATTAAACAGAAGAATAAATTACTGATGTGCCCAACAACATGGATGAACTCCGAAACATCCCACTATGCAAAAGACACCAAGCACACATTGAGGGTGTGCATATAACTCATTCATGTGAAGGTCAGAGCAGGCAGGATCAGCCTGTGGAACTGGGAATACACAGTGGTCGCCTATGGGAAGGGCTGGCTTAGGGTGGATTTTGTGGTTACTTTGGGGGATAATGGGAATGTTCTTTATTTTGGTGTGACTGTTGGGTACTTGAGTATAAACATAACAAAAACATATTGAATTATACACTTAAGTCTTGTGCAATTCTCTGTACATAAATTCCTCCTTCATAAAAATAGTAGACACAGAGACATAGAAAGGAGTACAGTTCAGACTGACAACCTCAGAGGAGGGGAGCAGGGGCAGAGATGAGATAAACCAAAGAACATATATGCCTGTATGCGTAACCAATGGACACAGACAACAATGCTGGGAGGGAGGGCCAGGGTAGGGAGGAGGGTGTCTGTGGGGAAAAAGAAGAAACAATTGTAACAAAAATAATTTAAAAAAGACACACGAGCTAACATGTGTCAAAGATATACATGTGACACTTCACACAGGCGATGTCCAAACGTTACCTGAAGAGTGCACAGATGTCACCCAGGAGATATGCATCATTCTTTCGTCTACCTCACCAGGTATCTGTTTCTTTTCCCCTTTCCTCTCCCTTGACAGCTTCTACGGAGGAAAATGTGCACATACTCCCCTATGTAAATGCCAAGTACTGATCATGTATTCTCACACATTCCCAAAGCCAAACTGCCAGGCCAGTGCGTGAAACCATTGCATTCCTTATGTTTGCTGGGAACAAGCACCCAAGAAGTGACACCCTTGCTGTGCTCCAGACAGCTCTGGGTTCCCTCAGAAAAATGACCACACTGTCCATGAGCCCACATGTGATCTAACGAAACATTGTCTGCAGACAACACAAATAACGTTTTCACACATTAGTGCCCCCCCCCTTTTTTTTTTCAGAAATAGTATATTCTCAATGTCTGAATTCAAGGTAGTTTTTTGGTTGGTCTGCATACATTTTTTCCCCATACATTCTCTTGTTTTTTTTTATTAAGTTATTTTACTTTTTCCTTCATTGATTTTAGAGAGAGAGGAAGGGAGAGGGAGAGACAGAAACATCGATGAGAGAGAACATCAATTGGCCGCCTCCTGCATGCCCCCCCCTGGGGAGCGGGCCCACAATCTGGGCATGTGCCCTGACCGGGAATCGAACTGGCGACCTCTTGGTGCAGGGTTGATGCTCAATTACTGAGGCACACCAACCGGACCCCACATATTTTTTAATTACGTTTTTTTTTTTCCATTTTAGAGGAGAGTCTTTACCGTGAATCCTTGGGAAGCACGTCATTCTGGATAACTGCCACTGTCATCGTTACTGAAGACCAAAACAGCAGTTGTTTTAGGGCATGAGTTCATTCAGATTTTTAAAAATCAATCAAATTATTTCTCTCATTAAAACCTTATAAATTCTTAGCCCTGGCCAGTTTGCCTCAGTGGTTAGAGTGCTGACCCATGGACCAAAGGGTCACAGGTTTGATTCCCAGTCCTTGTTGGGACAACCAGTTGATGTTTCTCTCTCTCTCTCCCTCCTTCCCTTATACTCTCTCTAAATATCAATGGAAAAATACTCTCAGGTGAGGATTAACAAAAACAAAAAACAACAAGCCCAAACAAAACCTTACAAATTCTTAAACTCGCAATTGTTTTTTTTTTTCTACAAGATTTTTTCACTTCAAGAAATAAAAGTCTTCGAAGGTAATTTCCTGGTGGGAGGCATTCAATATTCTGAGCAGAAAACACCAAGACCATTGAATTCCTTTTATATTTTTTTATTCCTCACCTGAAGACATGTTTTTATTGTTTTGAGAGAGAAACATTGATTGGTTGCCTCTAGTATGCCCCCTGACCAGGAATCGAACCCACAACCTTCTGGGTACAGAACAAGACACAACCAGCTGAACCACCCAGCCAGGGCAAGACCATTGAATTCTTGATATGGCCACCTCTGATTAGGTCTCTTCAGGGAATGCACATCACTCATTTTAGTTATTTCTTAAGTTTTGAGATGCACAATATTGGTTTGTGTGCTCAGCCTCTGAGGACCCTCTTGCCCAAATTTCAAGTCAACAAAACCATCCTACTCTCCAACACTCAGGATTTTGCTTGCTGTTCACTTGGCACCAGCCCCACTAATTGGCAGGATAATTAGTGGGCAGCATTATATCCTTCAAACTATTAACTCGGTATAAAAAATACAACTGTGTGAAATTCACATTTGCTCTGCACCAGGAGGAAATAGCCCCTCCCCATGGATGAATAAAGCACAGACCAGGGATCCAGAAAGCTCCCGAGCTTTGGGCCTTCCTCCCAGCACGCAGGGCCCCGGAAGGCTGAGAAACGGGACTCCAGCCATGAAAACAGCAGACATGGAAGAGCTTTACCAGATGTCAGGATTTAAAAAATCAGTTTTCTTCTTTTGTATCCTAAAGAAAAGAATCAAGTTGCTGTGTCCTTAAGTGCATGTGGTATTAGTGTTTCAGCATCTCTGTTAATAAAGGAACCAGTGGATGAAGGCGGATTACAAGGTGGAATGATGCCGACGAGGGGGCTATGAAGGAGCATCCTAGGCCCTTGGTCCAGACGCTGACTCTGCTTCTCCCCGGCTGAGCAGAGTCCTCTTGTAACAAATGTGTGACGATCAGAGTTGGTGACAGCTTTTGGACAGAGTAATGTAAGCAGGAAAAGAACTAACAGATTGTCATCTTGAGTTATTCTATTATTGAGGAGTGAGTTCAAGCCCTCCTTCAAAACATGACCGGTACAGAAATTTTGAAACGACTCCTGTCTAATATTAGACGGTGTAATTGGTATCATTGAGTGACTTTTTGAAATCAAGTTTCAAAGACACTATATTGTAAAATCACAAAAATGACTCATGGTCAGGACATGAATTCCTTTAAAAGGGTTTGAAATGTTAAAGCCTCTGACATCAGCCTCCTCGACCAGCCTGTGGCCGCCCTCATCCGTTGTGTCCCCAACTCTGCGTGAATTACTCTGGCACAAAGCCGGGCCTTGCCTGAGTGGAAAGGAGAAAACGCAAAATCGTCAGTGGCCGTTCTAATAACTGCATTCCGAGATGCAATGTCTCCCAGCATGCTCTGTGAATTCCCTCTTAAAGTCATTCCACGTCCTCTTCTCTCGCGGGACTGGGTTCCCCTTGGGTCTCCAAATAGATTTGGGGAAAACAAGCCGCGTCCGAGCTGTCACTGTTGGTTAGTCTCTCCGGCATGCCGTCTCCTGCCCTGGGCGAGCGCCATCCGCTGCCAGACCCCACGGGCACAAGCAGAGCAACCTCGTTTACCCAGCACGGCGCCCCTGCTTTATTGTTTGATGGCACTTTGGAGGAGAGAGCAGCAGCATCTCTCCGCGGGGGTGGAAATTAATTTTACCTCTGCTGAGAATGTCACCTAAGCTAATCCTGGAATGATGGATCCCCAGCTGGACACACAACTTTACCCCCCAAAAAAGAACAGAACCGTGAGGTGAATGATTAGGCAGCTTGTAAATTGCGTGCAGTGGAAACGCTTCTGTGGAGCAATGTTGGTAAATCTGGTTCTGCGTAGTCACTTCACACATTCCTCGTTATCACGCCTGCTCCGTTCTCAGGTGCTGCGTGCTTCGCGGGAGAACAAGACTTTCTGGGGCGCCTGACCGTGCAGTCTTTTTACCCGGCAGATTGTTTTCTGAATTCATGGTTATACTGATGGAAGTCTCTCCAAGGGGGTCGGTGGACGGAGACACACGGGTGTGCCAAACGGAGCCACGCTTTCGTCAGAGGTGTTTGCAGGTTATCTGTTGGTTTTGTGTTCGCTCCTGTCCGTGTTCCCTTCTCCTGGTAACAGGCTTCACCCCCAGGTGGGTGTGAGCTGAGCCAGGCTGTGACCTTCCCAGCTGTGCCGTGGGGAGGGGACGCTTGTTGATCTCTGGTTTCAAGTCTGAGATGGGGGAGCTAGAGGCTGCGGGGGTCATGGTCCTCCCTGAGGAGAAGTTGCCGGAAGAGATAAAGGTGAGAAGGGAGGAGACTCGGGGAGGAGAGGGGTGAGAGGCCTCGGCTCGGGGGTTCAAGTTGTTAGGAAGGCAGGAATCCTCCTTTACAAATACAGTGATAGCAGGTGATAATTCCCCTTTATTTAAGAACATTTGGCCCAGTTGGTGTGGCTCAGTGGCTGAGCGTCAACCCATACACTGAGGTCGCTGGTTCGATTCCCAGTCAGGGCACATGCCCAGGCTGTGGGCCCATCCCCGGTGGGGGCGTGCAGGAGGCGGCCCATCGATGTTCTCTCTCATCCATGTTTCGATCTCTCTCCCTCTCTGAAATCAATACAGAAAAAATGTTTAAAACTGAAACAGAACATTTGAGTTGGGTGTCCACCCTACACCTGCGCTCATATACTTGGAAACGCTAGCGAGCCTGCCCGGGAGGGAGGCCTCCACCCCAGTCTCCGTGGTGCTCCGTCCCCGCGGCCTCTACGCCCGCCTGACTCGTGAGTGTTAGGAATGGCCCACTGCTCTGGGCTCGGGCGTCACGCACATGGTCACACCGCGTTCTCAGGGCGACCCTGGAGGGGGATGGCACCCTCACCCCCTCGCAGAGATGCAGAGTCTCTGAGGCCACGGGCACGGCCAGGAAGCTGCCCGATTCGAACAGCCAGGTGCCAGAGTCCACACGTTTTCGGGGCCCGCTGGGGAAATCTGGAAACGCCCCTGTAGTGGGATAGCGGGGGGCGGGGCGAGGAGAAGCCCAGCAGAGGTGACAGGCTGTCCCCCTTCATCTCAGTCTCCAGAGTCTCTGATTCTGCTGCGCCCCGTCCCCTGACAGTGTGGGTGGCACATGCTTTGTTTCTGTGGTTTTCTTATCCGTGAAATATGTTTGGAAATCCCTACCCAGAGAAGAATGAAATTTAATTTTGGAACCATAGCCCACGTACAGATTTTTTGGTAGAAATCTACTGAAAATGTCATGCTTTCGTGTAGAAGGACGGGAAGCGTCCTGTCCGCTGGATATTTCTGGGTGCTGGCGTCAGGGCGTGCCTCTCAGGCACCCACGGAGTCTACAAATGTGTCTGCCGGGATGTTCACAACGTGACCAACAAGTACCTTCTCTCGTTTCCGATTCGGAGGCACAGAGCTCTGTCAGTGACAGTTATTCCTTTGAAGACTCGACATCTTCCATTTTAAATCTCTTGCTCTTTGTCTGAAGCCTCGAAGCCAGAGCTTTGCTAGGTGGTTTGCCTGCCGGCTCTGCTTCTAGCTGTGTGGCCTCAGGAAAGTCGCATAACCTCTCTGAGCTTTGGCTTCCGCAGTGAGAATATGAAGCTGATGAGAGTGTCACACTGGCCCTGGTGCAGCGATTAGAGCATTGGCCTTCGGACCAAAGAGCCATGGGTTCGATTCCAACCAAGGTCACGTATCTCGGTTGTGGTTTGTCCCCCGGCCCCAGTTGGGGTCATGCGGGAGGCAATTGATGTATCTCTCTCATGTTGATGTTTCTCTCTCTCTCTCTCTCCCTTCCTCCCACTCTCAGAAAAAGGCTCTGCTTCTAGCTGTGTGGCCTCAGGAAAGTCGCATAACCTCTCTGAGCTTTGGCTTCCGCAGCGAGAATTGATGTATCTCTCTCATGTTGATGTTTCTCTCTCTCTCTCTCCCTTCCTCCCACTCTCAGAAAAAAGATGGTCACACTGGCCCTGGCCAGTTTGGCTCAGTGGTTACAGCGTTGGCCCTCAGACCGAAGGGTTGAGGGTTTGACTCCTGGTCAAGGGCATGTACCTGGGTTGCAGGTTTGATCTCTGGCCTGACTGAGGTCGTGCGGGAGGCAACCAGTTGATGTGTCCCTCTCATGTCGATGTTTCTCTCTCCCCTTCCCACCCTCCCTTCCGCTCTCACTAAAAGAATCAATGGAAACATATCCTTGGGTGAGGATTAACAAACAAACAAAAATAAAGTGTCACACTGATTGGTAGTTGTGAAAAATAAAGATTGATAATTGCCCTGGCCGGTTTGGCTCAGCAGTTAGAGTGTCAGCCCACTGACTGAAGAGCCCCAGGTTCGATTCCGGCCAAGGGCACATACCCAGGTTGCAGTTCTTCCCTGGTTGGGGTCACGCAGGAGGCAGCCAATCGATGTGTTTCTCTAAAATCAATGTTTGTCTCTCTCTCTCTTCCTCCTCCCTCCCTCCCGCTCTATCTGAAGATAAATGGAAAAATATTCTGATGAGGATTAAAAAAAAAAAAGAGTGATAATAACTGATGGTGGGCATATCAGGGATAAGCTGAAGCCACTACTGTCCCTTGCATTATTGGGCTGCGGTTCACGCCTGCAGACCCTCGACCTTGGGCTCACAGCGGCGCCCCCACACACTCCTGTATTTCTTCGCTGATCAAAGCCTTTACAATGTGTGGGGATCTGGGGACAGCCTGCGGGGGCGGGGGCTTGGCCCACCCTCTCAGCAGTTCGGGGGACCGTGAAGTGGCAAGAGACACAGGCAGAAGAGAGGAGCTTTCCTGAGCCCCCCAGAGTCCCTGGGCACTTGCTCACAGAAGGGAGCGGGGCAGGCGGCTCGCAGGGGCTCCCCTGCTCAGGGAGGGCTGAATGGGCACCTGAGGGTGGATGGTGGCTGTCGTCTGAGACATTCCCGTTGCCAGCCTGGCTGCTTCTATGTCAGCGAGCAGTGTTCAGCACCCAGCGCTTGGAACTCAGGAGTCTTCCCACGCGTGGGACATCAGTGGGCGCGTCTGTGGGCGCAGCAGTCAGCGGGGGCCGGGCCTCGGGAAGAAGAGGCCCTGGTGAGGGGCTTAGGCCAAGGCACGGACGATCTGATGCAGTCGGGACAGTTGTCAGGACATCGTGTGACCGAAATGAACTCAGATGATTGGGAAACCTTAGGAGAAATTACGAAGGGAGCCCGAGGCCCCTGCTGAAGATGCGCCAGGTCCAGTTGAAGAGGCGGGCTGCGCCCTTGGAAGGGCCGTTTCCTGGCGTGCGGCTGCCCGCAGCCCCGAGCGACCGACTGGATTTACCGAGTCGGCCAGATGATGGCCAGGCCTCTGGGCTGTGCGGAAGGAGGCCTCCGGGCGGACGGAAGGAGGCCCCTGGGCTGTACGGAAGGAGGCCCCTGGGCTGGGCGGAAGGAGGCCTCCGGGCTGTACGGAAGGAGGCCCCTGGGCTGTACGGAAGGAGGCCTCCGGGCTGTACGGAAGGAGGCCCCCGGGCTGTACGGAAGGAGGCCTCCGGGCTGTACGGAAGGAGGCCCCTGGGCTGTGCGGAAGGAGGCCCCCGGGCGGTGCGGAAGGAGGCCCCTGGGCTGTACGGAAGGAGGCCCCCGGGCTGTATGGAAGGAGGCCCCTGGGCTGTGCGGAAGGAGGCCCCCGGGCTGTAGGGAAGGAGGCCCCTGGGCGTACGGAAGGAGGCCCCCGGGCTGTACGGAAGGAGGCCTCTGGGCTGTACGGAAGGAGGCCCCCGGGCTGTAGGGAAGGAGGCCCCCGGGCTGTACGGAAGGAGGCCTCCGGGCGGACGGAAGAAGGCCCCTGGGCTGTACGGAAGGAGGCCTCCGGGCTGTGCGGAAGGAGGCCCCCGGGCTGTACGGAAGGAGGCCCCCGGGCTGTACGGAAGGAGGCCCCCGGGCTGTATGGAAGGAGGCCCCCGGGCTGTGCGGAAGGAGGCCCCCGGGCGGTGCGGAAGGAGGCCCCTGGGCTGTAGGGAAGGAGGCCCCTGGGCTGTACGGAAGGAGGCCCCTGGGCTGTAGGGAAGGAGGCCCCTGGGCGTACGGAAGGAGGCCCCTGGGCTGTAGGGAAGGAGGCCCCTGGGCTGTACGGAAGGAGGCCCCTGGGCTGTAGGGAAGGAGGCCTCCGGGCGTGCGGAAGGAGGCCTCTGGGCTGTAGGGAAGGAGGCTTCCGGGCTGTACGGAAGGAGGCCTCTGGGCTGTAGGGAAGGAGGCCTCCGGGCTGTAGGGAAGGAGGCTTCCGGGCTGTACGGAAGGAGGCCTCCGGGCTGTAGGGAAGGAGGCTTCCGGGCTGTACGGAAGGAGGCCTCTGGGCGTACGGAAGGAGGCCTCTGGGCTGTAGGGAAGGAGGCTTCCGGGCTGTAGGGAAGGAGGCCCCTGGGCGTAGGGAAGGAGGCCCCTGGGCTGTATGGAAGGAGGCCTCTGGGCTGTAGGGAAGGAGGCTTCCGGGCTGTACGGAAGGAGGCCCCTGGGCGTAGGGAAGGAGGCCTCCGGGCTGTACGGAAGGAGGCCTCCGGGCTGTACGGAAGGAGGCCTCCGGGCTGTAGGGAAGGAGGCCTCTGGGCTGTAGGGAAGGAGGCCTCCGGGCTGTACGGAAGGAGGCCTCCGGGCTGTATGGAAGGAGGCCTCTGGGCTGTAGGGAAGGAGGCCTCTGGGCTGTACGGAAGGAGGCCTCTGGGCTGTAGGGAAGGAGGCCTCCGGGCGTGCGGAAGGAGGCCTCTGGGCTGTAGGGAAGGAGGCTTCCGGGCTGTACGGAAGGAGGCCTCTGGGCTGTAGGGAAGGAGGCCTCCGGGCTGTAGGGAAGGAGGCTTCCGGGCTGTACGGAAGGAGGCCTCTGGGCTGTAGGGAAGGAGGCTTCCGGGCTGTACGGAAGGAGGCCTCTGGGCGTACGGAAGGAGGCCTCTGGGCTGTAGGGAAGGAGGCTTCCGGGCTGTAGGGAAGGAGGCCCCTGGGCGTAGGGAAGGAGGCCCCTGGGCTGTATGGAAGGAGGCCTCTGGGCTGTAGGGAAGGAGGCTTCCGGGCTGTACGGAAGGAGGCCCCTGGGCGTAGGGAAGGAGGCCCCTGGGCTGTACGGAAGGAGGCCTCCGGGCTGTACGGAAGGAGGCCTCCGGGCTGTAGGGAAGGAGGCCTCTGGGCTGTAGGGAAGGAGGCCTCTGGGCTGTAGGGAAGGAGGCCTCCGGGCTGTACGGAAGGAGGCCTCCGGGCTGTAGGGAAGGAGGCCTCTGGGCTGTAGGGAAGGAGGCCTCTGGGCTGTACGGAAGGAGGCCTCTGGGCTGTAGGGAAGGAGGCTTCCGGGCTGTACGGAAGGAGGCCTCTGGGCGTACGGAAGGAGGCCTCTGGGCTGTAGGGAAGGAGGCTTCCGGGCTGTAGGGAAGGAGGCCCCTGGGCGTAGGGAAGGAGGCCCCTGGGCTGTATGGAAGGAGGCCTCTGGGCTGTAGGGAAGGAGGCTTCCGGGCTGTACGGAAGGAGGCCCCTGGGCGTAGGGAAGGAGGCCCCTGGGCTGTACGGAAGGAGGCCTCCGGGCTGTAGGGAAGGAGGCCTCCGGGCTGTAGGGAAGGAGGCCTCCGGGCTGTAGGGAAGGAGGCCTCCGGGCTGTAGGGAAGGAGGCCTCTGGGCTGTACGGAAGGAGGCCCCCGGGCTGTAGGGAAGGAGGCCCCCGGGCTGTACGGAAGGAGGCCTCTGGGCTGTACGGAAGGAGGCCCCTGGGCTGTACGGAAGGAGGCCCCTGGGCTGTACGGAAGGAGGCCTCTGGGCTGTACGGAAGGAGGCCTCCGGGCTGTAGGGAAGGAGGCCCCCGGGCTGTACGGAAGGAGGCCTCCGGGCTGTGCGGAAGGAGGCCTCCGGGCTGTGCGGAAGGAGGCCTCCGGGCTGTGCGGAAGGAGGCCTCCGGGCTGTGCGGAAGGAGGCCTCCGGGCTGTGCGGAAGGAGGCCTCCGGGCTGTACGGAAGGAGGCCTCTGGGCGTACGGAAGGAGGCCTCTGGGCTGTGCGGAAGGAGGCCTCTGGGCTGTGCGGAAGGAGGCCTCTGGGCGTACGGAAGGAGGCCTCTGGGCTGTGTGGAAGGTGGCCCCCGGGCTGTACGGAAGGAGGCCCCCGGGCTGTGCGGAAGGAGGCCTCTGGGCTGTGGGGAAGGAGGCCTCTGGGCGTACGGAAGGAGGCCCCCGGGCTGTACGGAAGGAGGCCTCCGGGCTGTACGGAAGGAGGCCCCTGGGCTGTGCGGAAGGAGGCCTCCGGGCGGACGGAAGAAGGCCCCTGGGCTGTGCGGAAGGAGCCTCCGGGCTGTGCGGAAGGAGGCCCCCGGGCTGTACGGAAGGAGGCCCCCGGGCTGTACGGAAGGAGGCCCCCGGGCTGTATGGAAGGAGGCCCCTGGGCGGTGCGGAAGGAGGCCCCTGGGCTGTAGGGAAGGAGGCCCCTGGGCGTACGGAAGGAGGCCTCCGGGCTGTACGGAAGGAGGCCTCCGGGCTGTGCGGAAGGAGGCCTCTGGGCTGTGCGGAAGGAGGCCTCTGGGCTGTACGGAAGGAGGCCTCTGGGCGTACGGAAGGAGGCCTCTGGGCTGTGCGGAAGGAGGCCTCTGGGCTGTGCGGAAGGAGGCCTCTGGGCGTACGGAAGGAGGCCTCTGGGCTGTGTGGAAGGTGGCCCCCGGGCTGTGTGGAAGGTGGCCCCCGGGCTGTACGGAAGGAGGCCTCTGGGCTGTGCGGAAGGAGGCCTCTGGGCTGTGCGGAAGGAGGCCTCTGGGCTGTGTGGAAGGAGGCCTCTGGGCTGTGGGGAAGGAGGCCTCTGGGCTGTGGGGAAGGAGGCCCCCGGGCTGTACGGAAGGAGGCCCCCGGGCTGTGCGGAAGGAGGCCTCTGGGCTGTGGGGAAGGAGGCCTCTGGGCGTACGGAAGGAGGCCCCCGGGCTGTACGGAAGGAGGCCTCCGGGCTGTACGGAAGGAGGCCTCCGGGCTGTGCGGAAGGAGGCCTCCGGGCGGACGGAAGAAGGCCCCTGGGCTGTGCGGAAGGAGGCCTCCGGGCGGACGGAAGGAGGCCCCTGGGCGTACGGAAGGAGGCCCCCGGGCTGTACGGAAGGAGGCGTCTGGGCTGTGCGGAAGGAGGCGTCTGGGCTGTGCGGAAGGAGGCCTCTGGGCGTACGGAAGGAGGCCTCTGGGCTGTGTGGAAGGTGGCCCCCGGGCTGTACGGAAGGAGGCCTCTGGGCTGTGCGGAAGGAGGCCTCTGGGCTGTGCGGAAGGAGACCTCTGGGCGTACGGAAGGAGGCCTCTGGGCTGTGTGGAAGGTGGCCCCCGGGCTGTACGGAAGGAGGCCCCCGGGCTGTGCGGAAGGAGGCCCCCGGGCTGTGCGGAAGGAGGCCTCTGGGCTGTGCGGAAGGAGGCCTCCGGGCCTGCGGAAGGAGGCCTCCGGGCGTGCGGAAGGAGGCCTCCGGGCTGTACGGAAGGAGGCCTCCGGGCTGTACGGAAGGAGGCCTCCGGGCGTACGGAAGGAGGCCTCTGGGCTGTGCGGAAGGAGGCCTCCGGGCGTGCGGAAGGAGGCCTCCGGGCTGTACGGAAGGAGGCCTCCGGGCGTACGGAAGGAGGCCTCTGGGCTGTGCGGAAGGAGGCCTCCGGGCGTGCGGAAGGAGGCCTCTGGGCTGTAGGGAAGGCCAGCACAACGCGGTCTGAGGAGACAGCAGGTGTAAACCACGCTGCATGATGCTATCTCTGAAGGGACACTCAGTCTGGCACTTCTCCCCAACGGATGCATGAAATGCAATCCTGCTAAAAATGACAAGAACGATTTTATAAAACTTACCAAGCTCATCTTAAAAGCTGATATGATGGAGAAGACTGACCAAGTCAGTGCTGAGCAGGCACCACAACATGTCATAAAACTCAGAAAACATATAAACAAATAAAGTTATAACAGTAAAGATAAGAAAAATAATTCAGAGAGCTTAGTAGAGAATTCACACACACGCACGCACACACGCACGCGCGCACACACACGGTGAGACGGGGACAGCGAAGTCGTATGACCCATGTCCTTCAAAACGCTTTTAATCTGTCCTACCAAAAATATTTTTGCAATGAATGATGTCTTTGAAAATGCGTTTAAAGCACTCCCTGATATTTTCTGTATGTCCTCTTGTGTTTCGCTGTTGCGTTCCTTTTGTAAGACAGAGGGAGGACTTCTAAGAGCAAAGACGTTCCTTGTCATCTGTTCACACCTCGTCGATCTCATTTTCTAGCTGGGATTCTGGGTGAGGTATTTAAACACTGTCTGCCTCAGCTTTCATCTGTGAAACTGGATTAATTGTCCTTACGTGCCTGCTGGAGAGGGTGAATGGGATATGCTCCGTCCCTGGAGTGACCACGGATGGAGCCCGAGGGCGAGCAGCATGCCTGATGTGAGAAACAGAGAGAAGACACGCGTGGCTGGAGGTATGAGTTTGTGGGGCCAGTGCCGAGGAAAATATTTCAGAATCTGGAATGATTGTAAGTGCAGTGGGAAGCGGAAGTATTTCTGCGCAATGGAAACGGCATCAGGCTTGCTCCTTTCATGGATTCGCTTGGGAGACGCCAGTCATGGCATAATTCACTACCTTTTGTAGCTTAGTTATGTTTCGTAATGAACTCTACCGCATCCGTGGCAAACGCTTTGCCTCCTGGCCCACGGGAGCACGGACATGTGAAAGAACAGATGTCTTGCTGAGAGTCGTGCTCTCCAGGAACGTGGGTGGTCTCAGCAGCTCAGAGCAGCTGAGTTTTGCTGCTGGGACTGTGGGCGCCGAGCAGTCTCTTCAGATGCTCGTGAAAACCCTGATTTCAAGGGTGTGCCGTGCACTGGTCTCTAAATTGTACATTTACTTTGTACTTGCTATTCTAATTCTTTCTGTTATTTTTATTATCCTAATTATTTTAAGAAGCATCTTATTAAAGTATACCATATACATATGCATGTATTTTGTTTAAATGTGTTTACACAGAGGTTTCTGAATAAATATTATAATACATTTTAATAAAGTCCCTTTGTATTGTTAACACGTTTATAGAGAAGTTTAACACATGTCCAAGGTTTTGACAGCAAATAATGTTAAATTAGATACAGTTGGTCTCTAAATGCTTTGAGGAGGCCACATGAGCAACCTGCCCGGTCCATTTGCCCTGAAGAGCACCCGTCTCCTTGCATGGAGGGTGTGAGCCAAGTGAACTTTGCCCCCTCAGCCTCTGCCATTGTAATGTTTCCAAAACAGCGTGCCACAGGCAGGGGAGAACGCACACCCGCCCAGTCCCAGGGAGGGGGGCGTGGCTGAGAACACATGATGCAATGGCTATTTGTTCACACAATGTAAACAAAGAGATCCCAATGTAACTATTGAACTAAGGAGAGGACCCATGACGTGGGAGTATTTGGTTCATAGTTTTGATGTTAAGACAGACAAAAGCAGCCCGGCCAGTGTGGCTCAGTGGTTGAGCGTCATCCAGGGACGGAGAGGTCCCGGTGTGATTCTAGGTCAGGGCACATGCCTGGGCTGTGGGTTTGACCCCAGTGGGGGCTGTGCAGGAGGCGGCCAATCGATCAATGTTTTTATCTCTCTCTCCCTAAAAATCAATAAAACATATTAAAAAAATAAAAGGTAGACAAAAACATTCCATTAAGGGTTCAAAAATACATCTCCCAGTTGTTTTTAAGAGAAGCGAACAGACCTTAAGGTATATAATTCACATTTGTGCTTCACAATTATCTTGTCGTAAGTTCACATGGAAATATCTGTGAGGATTCGGAGCTCTGCTTCTCTGAGATCTGTGTTTTCAGACATGGAAGATTCACCGCCGGGTCCCCGGGCAGGAGACGGCTCTCGCCCGGGCTAAGCAGACGCTGTTTAAACTGAGCAAGATTTAATGAAGCCCAAGGATATGCAAAACGGTCGAAGTCAGCCCTTGGAGCTTTCCGTCTCCGAGGTCCAGCAAATCCTGCTGCTCATGGGTACGGCTCATGGGCAGATCACCCACTTTTAAGTGTATATTATACTTTCTAATATCCTTGTTTTTTTAATTTTTTTTTTCATCCTCACCTGAGGGCATTTTTGCATTTATCTTCAAATAGAGTGGGAGGGAGAGAGGAAGGAAGAGAGACAGAAACATCAATGTGAGAGAGATACAGCGAGGGGTTGCCATCCACACGACCCCAACCAGGGCCGGGGACAAACTACAACCGAGGTATGCGCCTTTGGCGGGAACCGAACCCTGGACTCTCTGGTCTGCTGGCTGACGCTCTAACTGCTGAGCCAAACTGGCCAGGGCCTCTCTAATATTCTTATCATTAATCTTGTTAATGCACCTTAGAGATCTTTTACATTTCTAAATGGAAGGTTTATTTTGATTTAATATATAGAGTTTAAAACAACCCCACCCCACCCCCGCTCCAGCATGATCGGCCGGTGAGGCCCAGGCAGCCACCTGCTTATCCCACCCCCCGGGCCAGTGCAGCCGCGGCCCCACCAGCAGGCAGCTGGCCTGCTTCAGCCTCGCTGTGACCGGTTGGGAAGCGTTCGCTGTAGAACACACGGGTGCGGAGATGGGCCGTGGAAGGAGAGATCACGGGCATCACCTGCACTCAGGGCCAGGGCAGAGGGCAAGCAGCCTGTGCGTGCCGGGGGAATGAGGTCGCTGCCCCGAGGTGCTGCAGGGCGGCTCAGGGTCCAGGTTAGGTTGGCAGGTGTCCCGGCCAGCCACCCGGCTCGGTGGGTCAGTCAGGGGACCTTGGGAGCCCTGTGCTTGGTTTCAGTGACAAGAGTAAAAGCCAGGAGCAGAAGAACGATTAAGCAGGACATTTATCCCCCCAGGGGCCCCTCAGATCCCAGCTGCTATTTCTCTCCGTCCTGCACCTGGTCCCAGGAGCTGGTCCCTGCACTCTGCTCCCAGATGGGAAGGGCCAGGACACATGGGACAGGAGGGCAGAGAAATCAGGGATCAATTCCCCCAGACATGTCTCTGAGGAAAAGCTGCTGAGGAAAACGGTTCTGAATGTTACAAAGAAACACAAGGAGACTTGAATCAGGTCTGCTGCCAGTGTGTCAAGGGCGTTGCTAAGGGGACGGAGATCAGGGTCAACCCCTAACAGGGCAGGAAGGAGCCCAGGAGCAGCTGGCGAGGCCATGCGCGGATGGGGACTAAGGGACACCACTGGGTGCACGCGGGCGTTCTTGCTGAGCTGCCCTGACTCTGCAGAGATCCGCAAGGAGTCCTTGCAGGTGTCCACTGGGAGGCGCTGTTCCAGTTACTGCTCCTGCCCTTGCCCTGGGGCCTGGGGTAGGTGCGAGTCTCTGATATTACCAGTCCCACGCAGTGGTTTTCCTTATTGGTCAGACCTTTGTAAATACTGTCCAAGAAATGCTCAGTTACCCTGCTGAATAACCCTTGATACATTTCTTTCCTCTTTCCCTCCCTCTCTCTCTCCCCCCCTCCCTCTCTCCCTCTCCTCTTCCCTCCCTCTCTCTCCCCCTCCCTCCCCCTCCCTCCCTCTCCCCCTCCCTCTCTCTCCCCCTCCCTCTCTCCCTCTCCCCCTCCCTCTCTCTCCCCCTCCCTCCCTCTCTTCCTTCCTCTCCCCCTCCCTCTCTCCTTCTCCCCCTCCTTCTCTCTCCACCTCCCTTCCTCTCCCCCTCTCTCCCCCCCTCCCTCTCTCCCTCTCCCCCTCCCTCTCTCTCTCCTAGCAAGGCTGGCTGACCCTCCTTCCTCGCTATGATGCATGTGACATTCTGTCTGGGGTTCCTCTGCTGTGAAGCCCTGCTCCCCATTATTCTCCCTGCCCCTCCTACTTTCCACTCAGGTCTTAGCCCACCTCTCAGACCTCCTCCAAATAATTTTTTATAACCATACCTTGCACCAATATTACATTTGTCATTCACAGTGTTGAACAATCTGAAATGATATTGTTTAGATGTTTGTAATATTTGTTTACTGTATTGGTTAGGGTTCAGTTGTAAACACAACTTTACCATTTTTAAGCAAAAAATGACTTTTTTTGCTTTATGTACTTTGGTCTATAGACTCTCAGAGGTTTAGAAACCAAGATTAGTTGTCACATCGTCAGAAGACATCTACCTGGGAAGCCGCGAGGCCGTCCCGGGGCCCTCAGCGCATGGCCCCCTGGCACTACCATGGTGCTGGACACCCCAGGGCCCTGCTGTCCCCCAAACACAGGGCACGGCCTCCTGAACCTCACTGCTGAAGACATCCCAGCAGGGACCTGGCTCCCAGGGGCCACTCGGGGGCAGGTAGTGGAGAGAGGGCGGCCAGTCCCTGTCCTCTCCGGCCTGCGGGCCTGAGCTCAGAGCAGCGACAGCCTGGCTGTGTCTGCCTTGGGCGCTCTGGTTCTGGGGGAGTGCCCCCCCTACTGCACAGTAGAGTAAGTACAATTTTAAATATATTTGAGTTTTATTTACACAAATAGGCCAT
Organism: Molossus molossus; assembly: GCF_014108415.1. Lineage (NCBI taxonomy): Eukaryota > Metazoa > Chordata > Mammalia > Chiroptera > Molossidae > Molossus > Molossus molossus. The sequence continues at coordinate 338,388 of NW_023425365.1, read as the reverse complement.
ATGTATGTTCTGCCCTTTTCCCCTTGAATAACATATCTTACAAAATTTCCTTGTATCAGCACAGATAGATGTATTAATTCTAACGGAACAATAGTAATCACTATATATTCATACCATAATTTTTTATTTTCTTCTTTCTTTATTGATTTCAGATAGAGAGGAAGGGAGAGGGAGAGAGACAGAAACATCGATGAGAGAGAACATCGACTGGCCGCCTCCTGCACACCCCCCACTGGGGATCAGGCCCACAACCTGGGCATGTGCCCTGACCAGGAATCGAACTGGTGACCTCTCTGTGCATGGGTCAATGCTCAACCACTGAGCCACACCGGCTGGGCCATACTATGATTTTTAAAGAAACAGTTTCTTATTGTCGATTTGTCTTCAATGTCCTTGTAATGCTGAACTAATCAGTTCAGAACGAAAACCTGAATTTATACCCTGTCAAGGACATCCACGAGGTACATTTACATCATGTGTGATGTCTGAAGTATACTATACATAAAAATATGATAGTATTGACCATTTTTATAAATACTGAAAGTACATGAGAGTCCAGTTTTCCACATTTTTTATTATGCTAAACCCATGTAACAAAATGTACTGTTTTAACCACTTTCAGGGTTGAAAAGCAGTGGCATTAATTGTGTTCAGGGTGTGTGTGTGACCATCACCTCCATCTCGTTTTAGAATATTTTTAGTGCCCCGATTGAAGCCACCTACCCATTAACAGGAGCCCCCATTCTGCCTTTTGACTAGCCCCTGCCAGCCACAGTCTTCTATCTTTTCCTTTAAAAATTTTTTTCTTGCCCTGGCCAGTTTGGCTCAGCGGTTAGAGCGTCAGCCTGTGGTCCAGAGAGGCCTGGGTTCGGTTCCCACTAAGGGCACGTACCTCGGTTGCAGTTTGTCCCCGGCCCTGGTTGGTCGTGCGGGTGGCAGCCACTCGATGTGTCTCTTTCACGTCGATGTTTCTCTCTCTCTCTTCCTCTTCCTCCCACTCTCTCTGAACAAAAAATGGAGAAATGTCCTCGGGTGAGGATGAAAAAAAAAATTTTTTTTTCTTGATTTTACAGAGAGGAAGGGAAAGGGAGAGAAAGATAGAAACATTGTGAGAGAGAACATCGATTGGCTACCTCTTGCATGTCCCCCACTGAGCATGTGCCCTGACCGGGAATCAAACCAGCAACCTCTTGGTGCATGGGTCAGTGCTCAACCACTGAGCCATACCAGCCGGGCTGCTCTCTTTTTCTATGGATTTGTCTATTGTGAATATTTTGTGTGAAAGAAACCTGGCTTTCTTCCTTCACTGAGCCTGCGTTCAAGGTTCATTCGTGTTTTAGAACATAAAAGTACTTTCCTTCTATTGATGGCTGAATAATATTCCACTGTTTGGGTAGTCCATATTTTGGTTGTCAGTTCATCAGCTGACAGGCATTGGGTTGTCTCTACCTTTTTGTTAGTTGTGAATAGTGCTGCTATGAATAGTCATGTACAAGTTATTGTTTGAATATCTGGTTTTACTTATTTTGGGAATATACCCAGGAGTGGAATTGCTGTGTAGGGATGGGGGTTTGGTGGATGAACAAAATATAACCTTGTGATGTGCATTCTCATGACCTGGCCAGCCTAGGATCAAAGTGTGTGTGGACAGACAGGTTTGCTTGGAGGGCAGGAAGACATGGAATGTTTTGTTTGCATGAGAATAGATAAGGTTTGCATGACAAAGGGTTGGAAGACCATCCTGAGAGAATGATGGGTGAGGAAGCCCAGGTGCAGATGGTTTTGTTATTTTATATCTTTGATGTTTCTTCACTGTGAAAAGTGAGAGACAGGGCTTGGCTGTATGGTCAGCAGAGACACCATCTCAAGGAAATAATTACCTAATCAACATGTAACCTGGGGAAACACTCTGAAAATAAATTGGGCTGCATCCAGAGATCTGTAGCACTGTGCTCTCTTGCGATGCTCCCCCTCACTCCAACCAGTGTGTGCTTGTAGTTCATTGTGTTGCAACAACTTCCTGAAAGCCGAGAGAGAGATAGCATTGCTGGACATGTGGTAACTGTGTTTATCATGTAAAGGAATCATCCAACTGTTTTCCACAGTGACTGCACCATTTTACAATCCCACTAGCCATGTATGAAGGTTCTGACTTCTTCACATCCTCAGCAATATTTGTTATTTTCCATTTTGTTGGTTGTGGCCATCCTGGTGGGCAGGATGTGGTTTTGATTTGTATTCTTGTGATGATTAATGACATTAAGTATCTTCTCATGTGCTTGTTGGCCATTTGTAAGTCTTTGGAGAAAGGTCTGTTCAGGTGTTTTGCTCATATTAAAAATCAGGTTGTATTTTGTTTGTTGGATTTTAAGAGTTCTTCATATATTCTGGTCACTAGACCTTTATCAGGTAAATGATTTGGGAATATTTTCTCCCAAACTGTGGATACTCTTCAGTCTCTTGATAGTTTCCTTTGATGTCCCCAATTTTTTTAGTTTTGATGAAGTCTAATTCATCTATTCTTTCTTTTGTGACTTGAGCATTTTGTAGCATACCTGGAAAACAATTGCCAAATCTGAGGTCACAAAGATTTACTCCTATGTTCTCTTTTAAGAGTTTTATTGTTTTAGCTCTAATAGTTAGGTCTTTGATTCACGTTGAGTTAATTTTTTAATGTTGTATACAGTAAGGTCTAAATCCATTTTTTTTTTTTTTTGCTTGTGGACATTCAGTGCCCCTAGCACCTTTGATGAAGAGACAGTTCTTTTTCCACTGAATGGTCATGGCCCCCTTGTCAAAAATCAACTAAGGGTAATTGTAAAGGTTATTTCTGAGTTCTCAAGGCTCGTCCATGGATCTATATGTCTATCCTTATACCAGTACTACATTGTTTTGAAGTTTAAAATTATGAACCCTCCTCCCCCCAATTTTGTTCTTCTTGAAGATGGTTTTGGTTATTTTAAATAAACTGGGCATGGCCCCGGCCAGTTTGGCTCTGCAGTTGAGTGTCCATCTGCGGACCAGAGTCCCAGGTTTGGTTCCCGCTAGGGGCACATACCACCAAAACAAACAAACAAACAAACAAACAAACAAACTGGGCATCACATAATCTTTTTAAATGTATGCTATTATATTAAAGTGAAAATGATGCGTACAGTGTTCTAATTTTTCTTTCTTTAATCATAATTTATCCTAACAATCTTTCTCATACTTATAAACACCTTTCATTGATTTTCTTGCCTTTTTTTCATAAATTCCCTATTCATTTTTCTATTGAGTTTTTAGTCTTTTTCTTATTGATTTGTATAGATTTTTTTTTCACAAGTTCAGAAATAGCCTTTCAGCTCTCATGTGAGTTTGTCTCTGCTTTCTTTTAACTTAGATATAGAAAATCTTTAGTTGTAGAATGTTCAAATTTTAATTTCAGTGATTATATATAACCTTCTCCACTCCAACAATGTAAACTTCATTCTTTTTGATAAGATATTCATGGTTTCATCTGTTGTTGTGGTGGTTTTTTTTTTTTTTTTTTAATCCTCATTAGAGAATATTTTTTTCATTAATTGTCAGAGAAAGTGGAAGGGATGGGGGAAGGAGAGAGAAAGAGAAAAAAACATAGATGTGAAAGACACACATCGGTTGCCTCCTACACAAGCGCAGACCAGGGCAGGGGATCTAACCTGCAACTGAGGTACATGCCATTGACCGGGAATTGAACCCAAGACCCTCAAGTGTGCAAGCTGACGCTCTAACCACTGAGCTATGTTGGCCAGGGCTCATCTGTTTACTTTAAATTGTTAATTGAGTTGGAATTTATTCTGGAATAAATCATCATATAGAGATTCATTTTTTTTTTTTTTTTTTTACCAAAATTTAAGTCAGTTGGCCTAGCCTGAAACCCACTTCCTTATCAGGTGTTTTTTTTTATTTTTTTTAATGAATTGATTTATAGTCATTTATTTTAAAACTGCTTAATGAAATATAACAAGCACGAAAACAGAGTGTATGGTCATAAATATACAGCTCAGTGAATTATCACAGAAGGAACACATCCATGCAACCAGCCCCGGATCAAGCAGTAGAACTTTCAACACATCAGACACTCTCCTTCCTCCTCTCACAAGTCATTTTTCCCTTCGTGCAACCACTCTTCTTATGTTTAGTAGCATAAACTGGTTCTGCCTAACTTTCACCTTTGTACAAACGGAGTCATACTCTGTGTCTGGCTTCTTTCAGGCAACATGATGCTGAGAGATTCATCCACCCCACTGCATGTATTGCAGTTCATTCATTCTCATCACCACACAGTGTTCCACTATGTGAACACACACTGGTCCATCTATCCATTCTGCTTCTGATGGGCATGTGAGTAGTTTCTGACGTGGAAGCCATAACAACCATGCTGCTATGAGCATCCTAACACATACCTGTTGTTGAACTACCTCTGCATTTCTGTTGGGTGAGGAATTGCTGGTCCTAAGTATGCATGTGATTAGTTTTAATAGATATTGCCAGACAATTTTGCAATGAGGTTGTATTAATCTGTGCTCCCACCATCAGTGTACCTGAGTTTCAAATAGTCTATGTACTCACAGATAGTTCAATGTCAATCTTCTAATTTTTGTCATCATACTGGTATTACATTAAAGTTTCCTTTTGCATTTTCTTGATGAGAAGTGAGCTAATGCACATTTTCATATGTCTTGGCCATTTAGATAACCTCTTTATTTTCTTGCCTATTTCCTCTTTGGTTGCCTGTCTTTTTCTTAGTGAGTTTAGGGGTTTATATATTCTTTCATTGTCAGATATACGCATGGCGAATATCTGTTCTCCACTCTGTAGCCTGGCTTTCCCTGTCTTATAAAGTGTTTGTTTGTTTATTTGTTTGTTTGTTTTTGTTACAGATTTTTCTCATTTTTCCCCCCACCGAGTAAAGTGTTTTTTGTTATCATCTTTGCACTTGATATAACGTATTCATTTTTACTCTATGGTTATTATTTTGTGTGTGTTCTTATTAAGAAATCTTAAACTAATCCAAGGTCATTAAAGTCATTTTTTTTTTTTTTTGTTACCTATTACCGAGATCTCTAATCCATCTACAGCTGCTTTTCTCTGTGGTGTGAGATAGGGGTCCAGACAGTCTTGCATGTGATGTCCGGATGGCTCAGACCCCTTGTTGGAAGGGCCCCTCTCTGCAATGCATTGCGGCGTCACACCCTGAGTGTGCTTCTCGACTCTCTTTGTCCCCTTGCACATCCACTTCCCCTGCATCTCCAGTCCTGGAAGGGTTACGAGAAGGTGGCTTTAGTCTGGGTGTGACCTTTGTGGTGGTTCTTCGCCTGTTTGTCTCGTTCAACAAACGCTGCCTCGAGTTCAAGCTGATCAGATTCTGACTCTGCAAACCCTTCTTCTCCTGCTGGGACTGTCCTGTGAGGTGTTTGCGGAGCCCATTACTCATGGAGAAACAACATTCTGTTGTAGAGTAATTTCATCTGCAGCCTTAACAGGGTTCACTTCACTCACATGTATACATACACATACAATTCATACCAGGAATTAACTTAGTGAACAGCTGTGATTTGCTACTGTTCCCCAGCCCTGCCCCCTGTCTTAATTTTAGTCTGGTTCCCTTGTTTTCCTAAGCTTTCCCTTCCGTCCAAGTCAACTCCCTTTCCCCATGAAGGGCACCCATGAGAACAACACAGTGTTGATCTTCCAGGTTTCCCCCAAGAAAAAAAAACATATTACAAGGGCATTCACCCCTATAAGCCTCTGTGCCTCAGTCTAAGTCGGATCTGAGTCTGGTCTGAGTCTGAGTCGGGTCTGGGTCTGGGTCTGGGTCTGGGTCTGGGTCTGGGTCTGGGTCTGGGTCTGGGTCTGAGTCTGGTCTGGGTCTGGGTCTGGGTCTGGGTCTGGGTCTGAGTCTGGTCTGGGTCTGGGTCTGGGTCTGGGTCTGGGTCTGGGTCTGAGTCTGGTCTGGGTCTGGGTCTGGGTCTGGGTCTGGGTCTGGGTCTGGGTCTGAGTCTGGTCTGGGTCTGAGTCTGGTCTGGGCCTGGGTCTGGGTCTGGGTCTGGGTCTGGGTCTGGTCTGAGTCTGGTCTGGGTCTGGTCTGACTCTCTGATCTGTGTCTGTGTCTGATCTGCATCTGATCTGTGTCTGAATTTGTGTCTGAGTCTGTGTCTGAGTCTGATCTGTGTCTGATCTCTGTTGTCTATGTCTGCACCCATGGCCCCTTGCACATCTCTTCCACATCAATATCTAACTTGGCCCCTGCATGTCTCTTGCTTCTATGTCAACATCTGTGAATTTCATGTCCTTTCAGTTTTCCCTCTTTAATTTCTCAAGCACTTTGGGGTATTTTAAAGTTATTTAAAATTTTAATTGATTTTCATATGTCCAGACAGTTCACTAAATTCATAATTTTTTCCTGGAGTGTCTGGGCTTGTCCAGGATGCTTTCATATCATTAGCAAAGAGAAACTGTATTACATCTTATATTCCAGTGTTCGTATAAAGTAGAAAGCCTTGGTTGCCTGCATCAGAAGTGCACAGTGTTGATAACTAATAGGCATAGTGTGGTTGTAAGTCGATTGCTTTGTGGTGTCATTATTTGGGGTATTATTTAACGTTGGTATTTAATGTATGTCATTGTCTTATTTAATACATTTTTTTCTCAATGCTAATATTTTGGCTAGAATGTTTACGTCTATGTTCATAGTTACTCTCTGCACTGCTACTGTGTTTGGGGTTACAGTGTACAAACCTCGCAGGGAAATCAGAGGCCCTTCCTTTCCCATGTCTTGTCCACCAACATGTCCACAGAGGTGAGCCAAATGCAGTGTAGGTCCGCGGGCTTCCTCTTTTTATTAAGAGTGGTTTTATTAAGAGTGGTTCTTTTTTCTCTCTCCTCCATGAAAACTGGTCTTTCTCTGGGGTGCATTTGCGTGTTCAATATTTTGCTAAAAAATAATTTCTTTCTCAAGTTATTTAAATGTGTTACATAATGTTGCCGATAGAAATCACGTATGATTCCGTCACTTACCTGGTGTCTTTCTCTCTTGATTCCGGGTAAGAACTCCTATATCACTCCTAATATCGCACATTTTTGCTATTTTTTTTTTAAATGGACTCATGCAGTTAGTCTCTCCTATCTGACCTTAAAAGGTATGTCTTTTTCATAGATGAGATTTTTCTGTTTTATAATAGCAATGATCTTAAGATAGCATCTGCTTTTAAGCTCCCTATTTCTGTCTTTTGCCATTGGGCTACCTCGGCTGTTTTAGAGTTGGTGTCTGTATCTGCGTGGGACTGTTTGTTGGTACAGGGAAGTCAGGGATGCTGTTTTTGGTGTTTGCAGTGGTTCTTACAATCCTTTCTATTACTGTTAGCCTTGTTTCCGAATTTAGCGCTCTCGCGGGGCATCTGCTGACTCTGTTATGACTAACAGAAAATTACCGCTCTCCCACTTCCTTTCTCTTCCCTCCGCCTCCAGGTTTCTGGGTTTATTCTCATTTTCAGTCCTCCCGGGGTTCCCCTCACACCCAAGCACAGCGCAGAGGCTCCCTGGCTTCCCCCGGGGCTGTGCGGGGCGAGGGAACGCCCGGCCTTCCGGTGCCTCCTGCCGATTCTGTTTCACAGGAGTTTCACTTTCTCGAGGTGCGTGAAATGCACCAAATTGCCCTCAGAACCTTTCTTTGCCTTCGTCTTCTATTCAAAAGCTTGCCTGTTTGCTTTACTTCCTTCATCAGCAGTTTTTCATGACCCGCTTATGGGGTTCAAGCTTCTTTGCGGACCCCAGGCAAAGGGAACTGCTCCTGAGGAGTTGCTGGCAAGCGGGGTGCTGGGGGTGCGCGCCCAAGGCTGCGTGGGCTCAGGGGTGTGCGCGCCCACGTGCAGTGCGGGCTCAGGGGTGTGCGCGTCCACGTGCAGTGTAGAATCAGGGGTGTGCGTGCCCACATGCAGTGCGGGCTCAGGGGTGTGCGTGCCCACGTGCAGTGTAGAATCAGGGGTGTGCGCGCCCACGTGCAGTGTAGAATCAGGGGTGTGCGCGCCCACGTGCAGTGTAGAATCAGGGGTGTGCGTGCCCACGTGCAGTGCGGGCTCAGAGGTGTGCGCGCCCACGTGCAGTGCGGGCTCAGGGGTGTGCGCGCCCACGTGCAGTGCGGGCTCAGGGGTGTGCGCGCCCACGTGCAGTGCGGGCCCAGGGGTGTGCGCGCCCAAGGCTGCGTGGGCTCAGGGGTGTGCGCGCTCACATCGCTGCTCTGGAGTCCTGGCCCGGCTCACCGCCTGCATCGTGCTCCCAGGTTGTTTTGTGGAGGAAACCCCGGGGCAGGCTGTGCCTTCGGGATGCCTGAAGGATGGTTGCTTTTATAGTTATTGTTAAAAATGTACCTAGTCCTTGTGTCTTTGTGGATGATTTTGTGCCAGTTTGGGCAGTTGTGGGCCACTGAGGCAAGTCTGTCTTTCTGTTGTAGCTCACTGTCCTTAGAATCCAACTTGTCTTTAAGCTGCCTTAATTAACAACCTCAGAGACAGCAAGATGAACAATGGGGAATGTTATAGAGGGCTTTAGCCCCATAAAAATTAACTAGAGTTTGACCTTCACTGGGAATTTGAAAAGCAACATCCTTCAAGAAAAGGGAGGACAGAAACGGCCCCAAGGCCAGAGTGTCCTGCATGCTCTGTAAAGAAACTGATAGGGAGAAACTGAAGCTCCCTTTACCCCATAAAACTGTAACTGTTCAACATGTGTGTATTGCACCTGACTGACCGCTGATATCTGTCTCAAATTTGTTAGTTTTTAAAACTTGGATAATGGAATGACTAGCAGGATAGATGTGTGCTAACCCAGTTCCCTTTCGCCCCAGCTCCCTCCCCCCTCCGTTCCCTCCTGCTTATCGCTAACTGCCTCCGCTTCTGTACAAGCAGCTTGCTTGCTCTGCTAAACTCTTGAATGACCCCTGCCCTATATAAGCAACCCTCCCCCTGAGCTCGGGGCTGCAGTTCTCCTCTGTGTAGGTTGGCTGCAGTCCCTGCGCAGGTAATAAAACATCCCCCAAAACTGAAAAATGGAGTCTGAGTGTGGTTGATCTCCTGGGTTACAACATTTCCATTCACTCCGTGCCAGTGACGGGGTCCTAGTTGGTGCTGTGGCTCAATGCCTCGCTGGGTCCAGCACTGGTTCGATCCTTTAACTAATATTCTTGGTTGGTGGGCGTAACTAACTAGCAGAGTCAGGATTCAAATCCAGGACCAGCGGGCCCCACACGCAGTGACTTGTGCTGGGCCTCGCTGGCCTGCTGTTTCTGGGGAAGTCTTCACTGGTTGGCTCTGGGCATCTTCCTTCAAGCCCCCACCTTCCATAATGACAATGTTAAAGTGCGAAAGAAAAACTCCATTTCTAATGGAGTTGGGGCCATGAAGGGAGGGCTCTTACATGCCACTATGGTCCCTACCTGACACACTTATTAGGAAGAGTGAGGTCTTCTCCTTGCCCAGCAACCGCTCAGACAGTGAGAAGCTGCCAGACCCTCAACGTCTGCTCTCCTCCAGTGACTTCCGTCCCAAGCCCCCCAGCTCCCTCTCCTCTGTGGAACCTCTGGTGCCATAGTTCCCCCAGCCCCACTGCAATCCCTCTGCTCCTCCCAAATAACGGCGATTTTCTGGCTAAGCCGAGGCACTTTCTGTTTTAAGGGTGGACAACAGTTAGTCCTAATAACACAAATGTCAGTAAATGTGGGCCTCTGGTTCAAGCAAGTTAGGAGCTTATTTCTTAAGAATATTTGAGACCTGGAGAGTATTATGCTAAGCAAAACAAGCCAATCAGAGAAAGACAAATATCACATGATCTCACTTATTTGTGGAATATAATGAACAATACAAGCTGATGGAAAAAATAGACCCAGAGACTTGGAAGTGGGGTGCAGACTGACCAACCCCAGAAGAGGTGGACATGGGGGAGGGAAGAGATAAACCACAGAACTTTTACACATGTATGTGTAAACAAGGACATAGACAATAACGCTGGGGTGGGGGCGGGATTGGGAGGAGGGTGTCAATGAGGGACAAAAGGAGAAACATCTGTAACGACAATAAATAAACAAACATTATTTTTTAAAAAAGGAATATTTGAAGATGTTTTTGTTGTTTAATAAAATCTATTTACATATAAAGTCTATTTACAAAGGATCCAGCCGGATGCTTAAACATGGTCCATTTTCAAACCGATTCTGGAAGTGTACTTGCTGGATTGTCTGCAGATGCCCATGTCTGCTCTGGAAGTCACGGTGGATGGACTTTACGAAGCACCTTGGGCACAGGATGAGTGTGACTGTTGACAGACAGGGTGGCAGGACCACTGACGGGTACATACCCCGGATGCACTAAGTAGATGAAATACAAATGGTACTGAGCAGTCATTAGGTTTTAAACCAGCCTCTCACTGGTGACACACATTCTGCCCCCAGGTGTTCTCGCCAAGGAACACAAATAAAATCTAGAGCTGCTCATCCGATGAAATGGCAGCTACAGTCCGGCCAGTATGGCTCAGTGATTGAGCATCGACCCATGTACCAAGAGGTCACCAGTTCGATTCCTGGTCAGGGCACATGCCCAGGTTGTGGGCCCGATCCCCAGTGGGGGGCATGCAGGAGGCAGCCAATCAGTGTTCTCTCTCGTTGATGTTTCTTTCTCCCTCTCCCTCTCACTTCCTCTCTCTAAAAAAATCAATAAAGGAAAAAAAAATTTAAAAAGAAAGAAATGCCAGCTACAGCAATTGTCAGGTGTTGTTGTCCCTGCATCTCACTGATGGAGCAAGAGTGTATTTTGGCTCCAGACGCCTTGAAAGTCTGCTGGGTGCCCTGGCGCAAACCTCAACTCTGGTCCTTGAAACCACTCCATGTGGCCAGGAGAGCTGATACTGGTCACAGACAGAGAGGGTGTGTGTGGTCACTGCATAACTCAGGGTGTAGAGAGTGTGCCCTGCACCCGACCTGCACCCCAGCCTCCGTGTTAACCAGTCCCATTGCTCTTCCCTTAGCTCACCGTGTGTCCCATTGATTGGATAGCTATGTAATTTGGGTTGGGTCTTTTGTTCTGTGACCTCCTGGAGAGGCTGCCCAGTGGTGTCTGAAGAGACTGTCATGGCATCCATGTAATTTCTTACACTGCAAACCAGGCATTTTCTCTATTTTTTTCCAACATGCCAAAGGAAACAGTTCTATTTCTGCTGAGCATTAGTAAACCGACGGCTGTTGAATATGCTCTCTCTCTGTCTCCGCGCAATCAGACATTCCATTTTTAGGTTGAGAACTCTTTGTTGAGCTCCTCATACACACGAGACGCTATGCAGGATTCTGGAAACAAACACCGATTTCCCAGAGCTTATATGCAGTTGGTGGAGAATAATTAGACCTTCCCAACCTTCCCAACATGCTGGAGACAGCATCCAAACTTCTCTCTGACAAGCCTCTGCCTCTCTGTGGAGACAGGAAGGGTGATGGATGCAAGGAAACTTTTCCTTCACTATGAATTGACCTAGTTAGCTCCCTCTCCCCTCACTGTGTCCTCACCCCTGTGCTCTAAGTAGGATCTTTACGTGGCCTGGTCCTCGATCCTTCGGGTGTGTGGTCAAATGCATTCCCCCAATGAGTCACTTTCTGACCACTGGAGTTAAAATAGCCCCATTTCTCCATTTGCTTGCTTTTCTTTTCTTTACTGAAATATTACCATCTGAATGATGGTGCTTCTTCATCTGTCTTCTTCACGATATGTTACTCTTTTTCAAACACCTTGTCTCACTTACCGTGTCCTCCGGCACCTTTCCAGGGGTACTTGATATCTGCAGGAAATAAACAAAGGAATACATGAATAAGTAAAGGTGTCATGTAGAGATGGCTGCAAGTTCCAGAAAACACATGCACAGAGATGGAAACTAATATGGGTTTATTTCTCCATGCAATACAAGACCAGAGAGAGACAGGATTTTGTGATGGGATCAGTTCTGTGGCTGAATGATAAGCGACCTTATTTATTATAGGATATCTTGTCCATTCAGATTTATTTTCTAGAACTAATTTCTATCCTGCCTTTGATGAATACTTAAGCAGGTCCATACATTTCTTTTCTCTTGGGTACCATAAAATCCTCTGATCAATCATTGAATGTGTCAGTGACATGCGACTGAAACACTGACCACTTGCCGTTGATGACGGAGTCTAGATTCCGGGGAAGAGGCTGGGCCCCTTCACTCTGGGCTTTGAATGAAAGCCTCTCTGTGGAGATGAAAAGGGTGATGGATGCAGGGGAACTTCTACTTCACTGGGCCTGTCTCGGTCCGGCCTCAGACTCTCCGCGTCTGCAGATGCTTTCAGCTTTTGTTGTTGTTGATTTTAATTTTCACCCAAGGATACTAAGGATATGTCTTCATTGATTTGAGAGAGAGAAGGAGAGAAGAGAGAGAGAGAGAGATCGGTCGTGTACATGCCTGGACCTGGGATAAAACCCACACCCTTTTGGAGTACGGGATGATACTCCAACCATTATGGCCAGGGTCTATAATGAGTGTTCTTTTTTATTTTTTATCCTCACCCGAGGACATTTTTCCATTTTTTTTTTTTGTTCAGGTAGAGTGGGAGGGAGAGAGAGGAACAGAGAGAGAGAGAGAAACATCGACGTGAAGGGACACATCGAGTGGCTGCCACCCGCACGACCGACCAGGGCCGGGGACAAACTGCAACCGAGGTACGCGCCCTTAGCGGGAACCGAACCTGGGTCTCTCAGGACCGCAGGCCAACGCTCTAACCGCTGAGCAAACCCGGCCAGGGCTATAATGAGTGTTCTTGATGCTTCTTCAAAGTGACCTGTTTGCTGCATAAGAAAACTTCCCAGAATATAATGGTTTAAAATAGCCACCATTTTATTGTATCTCACGATTTTGTGGGCCAGGAATTTGGGCATTGCTTGGCTTGGTAATACTTCAGCTCATGTGGCCTGGATGGAGTCAACTTTTCTTGGCCACTTCACCTGTGCCCATTTTCAGGGGACCTCTCACCTGTGGGTTCTTTATTTGAGATATGCATAGTCACCCCTTCCCCTCCAATCCCCAGGCACCTGCAGTCTCTCTCCGCTGAGATCTGCCTTCCTGTTCAGTTGGCCCTCAGCAGCAGACCCTACGAGGCCCCCAGCTTGTTTTTCTTTCCACCTGGACAGAACATCTGGTCCATAGGAAACACTCATGTTCCTTTTGCCCAGACAGCTTCCTGGAGGCTACCACTTCCCTTGGGCTCATGACTCAGCACATTCTAGATGGTCTCTGACTCTAGATTCTGCAGGCTGCAATGAGACCCCCACCGCAAGAGTTCACTGGATTAGAGAGGGGCAAGCCCATACCGCCTACCGTCGATGGAGTTGGGGGGACCTCAGCATAGATCTAAATTCCTCTCTCAGTCTCCATCCCCTCCTTTTCCCTTTCCAGCCACCTTCATAGGTGGAAGGAATAAAGTCAGGGCAGGGAAATGTGTTTTTTTTCTTATTATACCAATTTTGCAACTTCCTCATGTAGGTCCTGCCGTAAAATATTGCCTGTTGTCTTTATGCCTCAGCAAAACAGAGATAAGAACATTGTATTTCAGTTTCTATTCGTTTTAATCATTTTCTATTTTAATTTAATTTTTTAAAATTACAGTTGACATTTAGTATTATATTAGTTTCACGTGTACAGCAGAGTGTTCGAACATTCATAGCTCACAAAGTGATCCCCTGGCCGTTCTGGTGCCCACCTGTCATCATGCACAGTTATTACAATGTTATTGACTGCATTCCCTGTGCTATTCTTCACACCCCCTTGACCATGCTGTAACTACCAATTTGGACTTACTAATCCCTTCACCTTTTTTACCCAACCCCCCACCCTCCTCCCATCTGGTAACCATCAGTCTGTTCTCTGTGTCTATGAGTCTGTTTCTGTTTGTTCTTTTATTTTGTTTTTTTTTATAGTCCACATGTAAATGAAATCATATGGTAGTTGTCTTTCTCTGTCTGACTTATTTCACTTAGCGTGATACCCTCTTGTCACAAATGATAAGATTTTATTTTTTATGTTGAATAATATTCCACTGTACATATGTATTAAAACTTTTTATTCACTCATCTATGATGGACACTTAGGATACTTCCATATATTGAAGCATTATTTGCAATATAATGCTTCAATGCCCATAGGCATGGAGATACCACTTTTAATTAGTGTTTTGGATTTCGTCAGGTACATACTCAGAAGTGGGATTCCTGAGTCATATGGTAGTTTTATTTTTAATTTTTTAAGGACCCTTCATACTGTTTTCCACAGTGACCGTAACGATTTGCAATCCCACCAACCAAGGTTCCCTTTTCTCCATATGTTTACCAACACTTGCTCTTTGTTGATTTATTGATGGTAGCCATTCTAGCAAGTGGGAGGTGATATTTCACTGTGGCTAAATTTGCATTTCTGTGATGATTAGAATGTTGAGCATCTTTTCAGATGTCTACTGGCCATCTGTATGTCCTCCTTGGAGAAATGTCCATTCAGGTCCTATGCCCATTTTTAATTGGATTGGGTTTTGTTATTTTTGGTGTTGTTTTATAGTGACAGTATACTTCACACGGGGATATTTGGGGTACAGAAAGACATCACACTCTTTCTAACCTCCTTAGCTGGCAGTTAGCATAAACAATGGGTGACACATCATGCATATTCCATAAATAAACAATACATATAAAATGTATCCTTGGAGCAATATATGCCTGGATTTGATTATCATGCCTAGTTTTGTGATCCTTGATCCTGCAATTTATTTCACCTTTTTCAGTCTCGCTTCCTTCATATGTAAAATTGAAAAATAATGTATGCTTCATAAGGATTAAATAAGACAGATATACAAAGTATTATATGCTTGAAGCCTTCTCTTATGGGGGGCAATAATAGCAACAATTAGTAATGATATTTGATTAACTTTTCACATATTGTCAATTAGAAACTACTTTCAAAAGCTTTCTCTAAAAATTGTTGTTTCCAATGCTTGCTATGCCATCTAATCATATTCCACGGGAAACCTCACTGTCAGTTTATCATGCGGAATTAATCAGGTATTTTTTGTAGACCTGCCAATCTGTCCATTAAAGTCATTTAATTTAGATTTTAACTTCATCACTTTGACTGTGAAGAGTTTGAGTAGAAACTGACTTTGAGGGATGCGATGCAGTTTCTGAACATTAAAAGAACACATTAGCGAAATGTCATAAACCCGCTTAATTTTCCAAGCCTCCCAGCCCCAAATCACGACTGATTTCTATCCACTTGATATACCAGACCAGGTTACTAATTCATTTCAAATGGTCAACATTTCAAATGGTAAACATTTATAGGACATTCAATAAGTTAAAAATAAAAGTGACTTTGAGGCCAAAATGTCTTTTAACTGGTACAGTTAGAAAAGATTTTGTATTTAAGATTTTCCCACCCACTCATTGGAAAAGAAACTAAATTACTTCTTTAGCTTCATTTCCAGCTCTGTGTTTTGCTAAAGATGGTTCCCTGCAGAAGGGTGGTTACTAAAACGGGAACCAACTGTGTATCTCAGAGGAGACTTGAGATGCCTTTTAACAGTCAGAGAGGCAAATATCAAGTCCCTAGAAACACAGGAGACCCTGGAGTCTTGGCAGATCTCATCACTGCAGCATGCTTTAAATGGCCTTTGCATCATTTATGACATATACATATCACACACACGGTTGTATAGCACAGTGATGGGAAACCCACACTGTGGAAAGTGAGTATCAGCTTAGGTGTTGTCTCTGTTTGTCCGTCTTCCTCCGCTTTGGCCTCTGGTCTCAACCACATTATTGCTTCATGTCCTCCTGGTTATTTTTTTTTTAATTTTTATTATTTTTATCTTTATGGCTGCAAGTATTATAGATGTTTCCTTTTTCTCGCCAATGGCTAACTATTTCTCCTTCATTTGCTTACTGTTGAGTTGAGGCCTGTGGTCCCAGCGTGTGGCCCCACACTGGGAGAACTGGAGAGGGTTCTTATTTTGAATTGGCACCTGCAAACAGACTGGGGTCATGTGTATGAATTTCACACTCATCACATCTTTTTTTCGTGTCGTTGTCTGGACTTTGCCTTGGCTTATGACCCGACTTCAGTCACGTTTTATTTTTACAGCTCCTTTTTGTTTTACTATCTACCATCCACCCTGTCATTACTTCTCCTACGATGCGACTTTATTTTAAACTCTCCCTGTCTTTCTGCATTTCCATGATCCAAGCCTCTTGTGAAAGTAGCCTCTGAGCTTCTTTCTTCTCTTAAATCCAAATACGTTCACTGAAATAAGTGAGAGCATTTGTCTGCTTTATTATGTCCTCCAGGAAAGCAGTGTCTGAACATTTGCTTATGGAAATATATGCTATATAATTACAACCGAGTTTCTAGTTACAGCTCTCCTATCTAGTCACAGATCGATGCTATGAAGTTGACATTTTATTGGTTAAACGCTGTTAGATATTAGCAAATGCATACAGTCCAACCCCATACTATTATGGTATTATCGGGATATATTTTGGTGATTATGTGTTTTCAGAGTTAGAGGGTCCCAAGAGCACCCTCAGTTTCAATAATTCACTAGGACACAGAACTCAGGGAAAGCTACACACTCACCACTACAGGTTATCACAGCAAAAGCACACCAGCGAACACCGCCATGGGAAAGGACATGGCACAGGTCCAGGAGAGCTCCACCTGGGCAGCTTCCAGTTCCCGCCACCGGGTCATGGGAAGGCCAGCCCCTCCCCCCACACTGCTGTGTGCCTAGACACCTGCGGACTGCCAACCAGGATGGCTCCCCTGAGCCTTAGGGTCCAGGGTTTTATTGCGACTCCCCCGCACGGCCCTGGCTGACCGCCGGCTCGGCCCTCCAGCCACAAGCGCTTTTGCGAGTATCAGGTGAGCCTCCAGCCCCAGGTGAAGACACTTGCCCGGCAGCAAGCCCAAGGGCGTAGAGATGGCTTTCGGGGCGGTGGGCAGAGGCCAGCTCTCTGCTTATCCAGGTCAATTCTTTGCCGCACGGCAGAATGTGGAGGTCTCATTTCGGGATGATCGTGAGTGGGACGGCACACGTTTGGGTTGTAAAGGGAGCTCCGGTCTCAGGACCGAGGACCGCGCGGCGCCAGGATGCCCAGGACCAGAGCGGCAGACAGGGCGGTGAGCGACTTCCCTGCTAGTCACTGTCGGGCCCTGCACGTCCTTGCCTACAGGGTGGCTGTCGCTCCTCCATGGCACCCCAGAGTGAGAAGAGGTGGTCTGTTCCTACAGGACAGACCATGGCATCCACGGCACGGGGGCCACACTCGTCAGAGGCCCCGTCTGCTGGTGAGACGCCGGCCACACACCGACCGTAGGTGCGCTCCCCCAGCTCACGGGTTAATTTGTTCCAAACCCGGAAAAACAAAAATCAATGCTTTCATTTAAATCATGTCGTGAAAAGAGCAAATGTTTTCTGCGTGGCTGTCCGAAGCTTCTGGGAGATGGCAGGGAAACGCGGAAGAATGTTGGTATTGTCACTTAGACTAGTTAGAATAAACTGGCCCGTTTTCCCAAGCCTACTGAATCTGTGGCATCTTTTTTCTGCTACTCCCAAAAACATGAATCTTGTCTAACGTTTAAACATTTTTTTCCTTTATTGATTTTTAGAGAAAGAAGAAGAGAGACAGAGAGAGAGAGAGATGGAAACATCATGAGCGAGAACATCGACGGGCCGCCTCCTGCACGCCCCCCACTGGGGATGGGCCCACAACCTGGGCATGTGCCCTGACCAGGAATCGAACCGGCGACCTCTTGGTGCAGGGTCCACGCTCAACCACTGAGCCACAAAGGCCGGGTTAGTCCAACATTTTTAAATCCCAGTATGAATGCAGTTTCTCCTTCATGTTAAGATGTTACAAAAATGTAGTGTTTCAGGCAGCAAAAGTCTGGCCCCACACAGATGTCCAGAGAGGCCGTCTTGGCTGCCGCGGGGCGTGAGAGCCGGGGCGCCGGTCCAGCGGCCTCCGGCTCGCGTCTGCAGTCGGAGCCCCTTTCCAGTTCGCTCCGAGGCCCACCCGAAACCCAAACCGTGAGAAAACAGCATTGCATGGACTTACTCAGGCCTCTAGCCTTCCACGCCGAAACTATTGCCACAGTGGCTTTGTTTTTATTTTATGTAGTTTGTTAACTACGTCGTGGAAGAGCTGACCATGGCTGTTCCGCGGGGACCAGAAGGTGAGGCGAGGCGCAGCTGTGGGCGCAGCGGAGAGGGTGGAAGTCGGAGGACGAGGGGAGACTGTTCCGCACTGTTGCTGGGCAGATGCACGACGTGTCCAGACCCAGGCTGCACCGCACCAGGAGCGAACCCAGCTGAACTAGGGCTGTGGGAGATGGTCCCGTGTCAGCGTAGCTTCACTAGGTCGGGGACTGTGGTGCCCGTACCGTGACACGGGACGCTGGTGGCGGTCTGTGCGTGTGTGGGGCAGGGGATATGCTTAGCTTTGCTATTAACCTAACACTGCTCTAAAAAATAAGTTTCCCTGGCCGTTTGGGTTCAGCGGTTACAGCAGCAGCCCTTGAACCAAAGAGTCGCAGGTTCGATTCCAGTCAAGGGCACGGACCTCGGTTGCGGTTTGCCCCCATCCTGGTCAGGTTCGGGCAGGAGGCAGTCAGTTGATACGTCCCTCTCACGTCGATGTTTCTTTCTCTCTCCCTCCCTCCCACTCTATCTGAAGATAAATGGAAAAGTATCCTTGGGTGAGGATTAAAAAAAGAAATGTTTCATTAAAAATTAAAATTAAAAATGGGGAAGAAGGTTACAGAACATGCTGGAATAAAAATGACCCATGATAAATTGAACTTTTCCTTTCTTCAATAAAATAATTACTAGGTTTTTATTTAAAAAAGGATGAGTGGGTCCTCATTTATAGATGTGAAAAGGTGCCTCTGCTATGTTTTAAATGCAAAAGCAGTATTTTCTGTATGAGATCCTTACTTTCCTTTTCCTCTCGTATGAACTCAGTTGTTTCCAATATAATTTAGCAGTATGTTTTCGTTTAAAAAAATCTTTGTTGCACCTATCAGGCTGACATTAGTTAATAAAATTATGTTCAAGTGTACAATTCTATAACACGTCCTCTGTATATTGTATTGTGTGTTCATTACTCAAAGTCAAGTCTCCTTCCGTCACCACTTATCCCCTTTTTCCCTCCTCTGCCTCCCACGCCCGACCCCTTTCCCTCTGATGTTCACTATCCTGTTGTCTGTGTCCATGAGTTTTTTTTTTTTTTTTTCCCTAATCCTTTCACCTTTTCCACCCAGCCCCAAACCGCCTCCCCTCTGACAGCTATCAGTCTGTCTGCGTCTATGAGTCTGTTTCAGTTTTGTTTGTTTGTTTTGGTCATTAGATTCCACGTATAAGTGCAATCATATGGTATTTGTCTTTCTCTGACTGGGTTATTTCAATTAATATAATACTCTCCAGGTCTGTCCATGCTGTTGCAAAAGGTAAGATGTCCTTTTCTTTTCTTTTTTATCCTCACCCAAGGACATTTTCCCATTTTTTATTCAGACAGAGCAGGAGGGAGAGAGAGGAAGAAAGAGAGAGAAACATCAATGTGAAAGGGACACATCGAGTGGCTGCCACCCGCACGACCCAACCAGGGCCGGGGACAAACTGTAACCGAGGTACGTGCCCTTAGCGGGAACCGAACCCAGGTCTCTCTGGACCGCAGGCCGACGCTCTAACCGCTGAGCCAAACCGGCCAGGGCAAGATGTCCTTCTTTTCTATGGCTGAGTAGGATTCCATTGAGTACAAATACCACAGCTTTTTTTATCCACTCATCTACTGATGGGCATTTGGGCTGTTTCCAGATCTTGGTTATTGTAAATAACGCTGCAAGAAAAATAGGGGTGCATAGATTCTTTCAAATTAGTGTTTCCAGTTTCTTTAGCTATATTCCCAGAAGTGAAATCACTAGGTAATAAGGCAGTTTTATTTTTAATTTCTTGAGGAAGCTTCATACTGCTTTCCACAATGGCTGCACCAGTCTGCATCCCCACCAACAGTGAATGAGGGTTCCCTTTTCTTCACACCCTGGCAAACACTTGTTGTGTGTTGATTTATTTGTGATCATCACTCTGACAGGTGTGAGGTGATATCTCATTGTGGTTTTAATTTGCATTTTTCTGCTGATTAGTGATGTTGAGCATCTTTTTATGTGATTATTGGCCATCTATATGTCCTCTTTGGAGAAATGTCTGTTGAAATCCTTTGCCCATTTTTTAAAAAATATTTTTTCCTTTCTTGATTTATTTTAGAGAGAGGGAGAAAGAGATAGAGACATCAATGAGAGAGAACATGGATTGGCCGCCTCTTACACGCTCCCCACTGGGGATTAGTCCCACAACCTGGGCATGCACCCTGATTGGGAATTGAACTAGTGAACTCTTGGGGCATGGGTCAATGCTCAACCACTGAGCCACACTGGCTGGGCCCTTTGCCCATTTTTAAATTGGATTATGGGGTTTTTTTTTGGTGTTTTGTTGAATAAATTCTTTATACATTTTGGATATTAACCCTTTATCATATGTATCATTGGCGATTATGTTTTCCCATTAAGTTGGTAGTCTTTTCATTTTGTTGCCGTGTAGTCTCATTTATTTTTTCTTTTGTTTTCCTTGCCTACAGCAATATATCAAAAAAAAAAAAAAATCTGCTAAGAGAAGTATTCAAGATTTTATGACCTGTGTTTTCTTCTAGAACTTTTATGGTTTTGAGTCTTACATTTAAATCTTTAACCCATTTTGAGTTTACTCTTGTGTGTGGTGTAAGAAGAAAGTCTAGTTTCAATTTTTTGCATGTTATCTGTCCAATTTCCCCAATACTATTTATTGAATAGACTGTCTTTACCTTCTTGAATATTCTTGCCTCTTTTGTCAAATACTAATTGACCATAAAGGTGTGGGCTTATTTCTGGGCTCCCTTTTTTGTTCCACTGATCTATACACCTATTTTTATGCCAGTGTCAAGAGGTATTGATTACTGTGACCTTGTGTTATAGTTTGATACCAGGCAGTGTGATTCCTCCAACTTTGTTTTCTTTCTTAAGATTGTTGTGGCTATTCAGGGTCTTTTGTGGTTCCAAATAAATTTTTGGAATATTTGTTCCAGTTCTGTGAAATACACCATTGATACCTTGATAGGAATTGTATTGAATCCATAGATTGCTTTGGGTAGCATGGGCATTTTAATGATGTTAATTCTTCCTATTCATGGACATGGTATATGCTTCCACTTAATTGTATCTTCTTCAATTTCTTTCATCAGTGTCTTATAATTTTCTGAGTACTAGCCTTTTACTTCCTTGGTTAAATTTATTCCTAAGTTTGGGGTTTTTGTTTTTTTTTTTTTGATAGAATTTTAAATGGGAATGTTTTCGTAGTTTCCTTTTCTGATAGTTCATTATTGGTGTACAAAAATGTCACCAATTTCTAAATATTTATCTTGTATCCTGCTACTTTACTAAATTCATTTATCAGGTTTAGGAGATTTTGATGGAATCTTTAGGATTCTTTATATACAATATCATGTCATCTGCAAATAACAACATTTTTACGTCCTCCTTTCCAATTTGAATGCCTTTTATTTCTCTTCTTGTCTGATTGTTGTGGCCAGGACTGCCAGTACTATGTTTAACAAGAGTGGTGAAAACAGACTCCCTATCTTATTCCTAATTTTAAGAAAAACACTTTTAGTTTTTACCTCTTGAGTATGATGTTGGCTGTGGATTTATCATATACGGCCTTTATTATGTTGAGGTATGTTCCCTCTATTCCTACTTTGCTGAGAGTTTTTATCATAAGTGAGTGCTGGTTTTATTAAATACTTTTTCTGAATCTATTGGTATGATCATATAATTTTCATTCTTCATTTTGTTTTTGTGATGCATCACTTTTATAGATTTGAACATATTGTAACAAACTTGCACCCCTGGAATAAATCCCACTTGATCATGGTGCATAATCTTTTTAATGTATTGCTGGATCTGGTTTGCTAATATTTTGTTTAAGATTTTTAACATCTATGTTCATCAGGAAAATTGGCCAACACTTTTCTTTCTTTGTAGTGTCTTTATCTTGTTTTAGAACTAGGATAATGATGGCCTCATAAAATTAGCTTGGGAGTCTTCCCTTTTCTTGAAAATTTTGGAATAGTTTGAGAAGGATAGGTGTTAGTTTTTTAAATGTTTGGTAAAATTCTTCTACCAAGCCAGCAAGTCCGAGACTTCATTTGCTGGGAGTTTTTATTGTTTTGTTTGTTTGTTTGTTTTTTTAATCCTCACCCAAGGACATTTTTGCATTTATCTTCAGATAGAGTGGGAGGGAGAGATGGAGGAAGAGAGAGAGAGAGAAACATCGATATGAGAAAGATACATCAACTGGTTGCCACCCACACAACCCCAACCGGGGCCAGGGACAAACTGCAACCAAGGTACGTGACCCTAGCAGGAATCAAACCTGGGACTCTCTGGTCCATGGGCTGACACTCTAATATCTGAGCCAAACTGGCCAGGGCAAGAGTATTGTTATTATTGTTTTTTCAGTATCACTTATTTTAATTGGTCTTTTCAGAGTTTCTGATTCCTTTGATTATACGTTGTCCAATTTGTTGGCATATAGTTGTTTGTAATCTTTTCTTACAAACCTATGTATTTCTGTGATGTCAGTTGTTACTTCTCTTTTTTCATTTCTAATTTTATTTATTTGGGTGTTTGCTCTTTTTGTCTCGATGAATCTGGTTAAAGGTTTGTCAATCTTGTTTATATTTTCAAAGAATCAGCTCTTGGTTTTATTGATCTTTAGTAGTGTTTTTTAGACTCTATTTTGTTTATTTCTGCTCTGATCTTTATTATTACTTTTCTTCTACTCACTTTGAGCTTTGTTCCTTGTTTTTTTTTTTTCCAGTTCCTTTAAGTGGAAAATTAGATTGTTTATTTGAGGTTTTTCTTGTGTATTGATGTAGGCTTCTGATACTATGAATTTTCCTCTTAGAACTTCTTTTGCTGTGTCCCATAAATTTTGAGTTGTTGCATTCTCATTTTCATTTGTTTCAATGGAGACAGCATGTATATAGGTCTTGTTTTGTTTGTTTGTTTTACCCATTCAGCTACCCTATGTGTTTTCATTTGTTTCAAGGTATCTTTTGTTTTTGTTTTTGATCTCTTTGTTAACCCCTTCATTGTTTAGTAAAATGTTATTTACCTTTTCTGTGTTATGCTTTCCAGTTTTTTCTTGTGATTGATTTCTAGTTTCAAACCATTATGATCAGAGAAGATACTTGATATGATTTCATTTTTTCTTAAATTCACTGGGTCTTGTTTTGTGTCCTAATGTGTTGTCTATCCTAGAAAATGTTACATGTGCACTTGAATAGAATGTATATTCTCATGCTTTGGGATGAAATTCTCTGAAGATATCAATTAAATCCATCTGATCAAATGTGTCATTTAAGACAGCTGTTTCCTTATTAATTTTCTGTCTGGAAGATCTACTCATTGATATCAGTGGGGTGTTAAAATCCCCTACAATAACTGTATTACTGTCAATATCTCCATTATGTCCATCAAAATTTGCTTTATATATTTAGGTGCACAAATGTTTACAAGGATTATATCTTTTTGTTGGATCGATCCTCTGTACTTATGTAGTGTCCCTTTTTGTCTCTAATTATAGCCTGTTTTAAAGTCTCAGTTAGTCTTATATACATGTTGCTACCCGAGCTTTGTATTTTATTTCCATTTGCATAAACTATGTTTTTCCATGCTTTTACTTTTAGTCTATGTGCATTTTTTGTTCTGAGGTTGGTCTCATGGAGATAGCATGTATATAGATCTTGTTTTGTTTGTTTGTTTTACCCATTCAGTTACCCTATGTGTTTTCATTGGAGCATTTAAGCCATTTACATTTCACATGATTATTGATTGGTATGTATTTATTGCCATTTTATTCTTTATAACTCTGTTCCTCCCCCCTTTTCTTCTTCTTTTTCTTAAAGACCCTTTAACATTTCTTGTAATATAAAGGTTTGGTGATAGTGAAATACTCTAGCTTTTTCTTGTCTGGGGAGCTCATTATATCTCCTTCAATTATAATATCCCTATAAAGCCTTGCTGTGTAAAGTAGTATTGGTTGTAGGTCAATTGTTTTTCATCACTTTGAATATTTCATGCCAATTCTTTCTGGCCTGAAATGTTTCTGTTGAGAAATCAACCAATTGTCTTATGGGAGCTTTCTTGTAACTAACTATCTTTCTCTTGCTGCTTTTATGATTCTCTCTTTGTCTTTAACTTTTGCCGTTTTAATATGATGTGTCTTGCCATGGGCCCAAACTGACATCATCTTGTTTGGGACCCTCTGCACTTCCTGGACCTGTGTGTTACTTTGCTTCCTCCAATAAGGGAAGTTAAGTCATTATTTCTTCTCGACCCCTCGCTCTCTGTCTTCTTCTGGTACTACAATGATGTGGATATTGTTATGCTTCATGTTGTCCCAAAGGTTCTTAAACTATCCTCATTTTTTTGGAGTTCTTTTTCCTTTTTGCCACTCTGACTGGGTGTTTTCTGCTATCTTGTTTTCCAAATCACTGACTCGATCCTCTTTTTCATCTAACCCGCTGTTTATTCCTTCTAGTGCATTCTTTATTCCAGCTATTGTATTCTTCATTTTTGACTGTTTCTTTTTATGGTTTCTATGTCCTTTTTCATGCTGTTCAAGTTCTTACTAAGTTCTTTGAGGATCCTTACTACCATCATTTGAACTCTATATCTGGTAAATTTCTTGCCTGCATTTTTATTTAGCTCTTTTTATGGATATTTCTTTTGTTCTTTCCCTTGGGCCATGTTTCTTTGCCTCTCCATTTTTGCTGCCTCTTTTTTATTACTTCTGTGTATCAGGTAGATTTTCTGTGTCTCCTAGTCTTATTGGGTGGCCTTATGTAGTAAGTGTTTTGAGGGACTCTGTGGCGTAGTCTCCTTGAGCTTCTGAACTGGGAGCTCCAGGAATATCTCTTGTGTGAGTTATGTGAGCCCTCCTGTTGTAATTGAGTCCTGATTGCTATTGACCTGTTTGTGCATGGGGTTAACCCTCGGGCTGGCTGACAGTGAAGAATGACCCTGACTACAGTATAAGCTGCTGTGTAGGTGCTGACCACACAAAGTAGAATTTGCCTCAGCAGGGTCTGGTGCCTGCTGAGATCATCCTGTGAATATGCTGCTTGTGATGCTAACTAGATTCTGCTCTGATATTTGTCTGAACCTGGCAACTGGTGTGTTTGTTCTGGGACCTCTTGAGAGAGACTCTGGTGCAGGAAAACATCAGACACTGCCTGTGACTGGCCCTGGGCAACCTGTTTGGAGCTACAATATGATCCATGGTTTGTAGCTGCCTCTGCTGAGCATGGGTGTGCATGGAAGGGACCAAGGTATGCATCAAGGCTGGTTTCCACTGGCACCAAGCCCTAGGGCAGGTCAGCAAAGGCCCAAGATCTCCCTTTGCCTGCCAGCTGCCTGTTAGGCTCAGCCACTGAAAGAGCCTCTGCTGGTTCTTGAGTTGCAGGAGTAAATTCTCAGTGGGTCACCATGTAGGGAAGAATGGTGGTGTTCACCAGACTGATACAGGTTCAAACTCAGTGCCAGTCTTGGGTCTGAGGACACTCAGCAAAAGTGCCAGTGTATACCAAGTCTGGTTGTTACCCACCAGGTGCCTGCAGGCCTTTATGGTAGGGCGTGCTGTCAGGGAGTCATCAGGCTGAGGCTAGCAGAGCTTTCAGACCCAAGCAGACCAAGATTTGGCCATGTAAAAGCAGGGCTCTGCACTGATTGGGTGTGTGAGGGAGAAATGGCCCCTGTCCCAGGACCACACTGGTAAGTTTGTTCAGGATTCTGCCAGCACCTCCTGGAGATTCAGCATTTGGCAGGGTGGGGCCACCAGGAGTGGGGAGGGTGGGGTCACTAGGAGCCCAGACGGTGGGGCACAGGTCAGATTCACAGGAAGGTAGGGGAATGCGCCCTGCCCCAGAGACACACAACCCAGTCACGGACAACTCCCGAGTCTGGCTGGACCTCTGCACCCTGAGCTCAGGCAGCTGACTCCTGTGCAGGGCACAAGCTCTGCAGGGTCAGGCGGCAGGGATCCTGGAGTGAGGGGAGCATTGCATTTCCCCGGGCTAATGCCACAAGGAGGGGAGCTCCCCACCCGAGAAAGTGGCGTCTGTGGTGTGGGAGAATAGCTTATCGCAGGGGTCCTGGTGGCTGTCTCATCACCTTCTCCACAGAGCCACCAACCCAGTCTCCCCTCACATGACCCTAGTCCGCTCTGCCCTCACTCCTCCAGAGCCCAGGATGAGTGGCTGCAAATGAGATTTTGTGTGTTGCCCTGTAAGGGGGCACCTGTGTATCCAGCGGACTCCTGTGTTCCCTCGGTGGACAGAACCCCTGGTGATTTTCACCTCGATGTTACACGGACGCCTCTTCCTGGCGCGGGTGCCCTTGGGCGCAGAAGCTCAGCACGGGTGTCAGGCCGTCACTCTCAAGGGAAACCTTGGCCGCTGAGAAATCCCTCTGAAACCTCAGTCAGCACCCGTGCGAGTGGGGCCAGCCCTTTCCACATCTCTGCACTTCCTCCCGGGCTCGATGTGGCTGCGGTACGTTCCCACTTACAAGGCTTCTGTCCGGCTGGTCTTCAGCTGGGCCTCCGGGTTGAGAGCTGATTCGCCGGCTGTGACTCCACTTGGTTCTGGGAGGTGAGAGCGTAGCGTCCGCTCACTCTGCTGCCATCTTGGGTCTCTAGCAATGTGTTTTCAAGCTATTTTAATTTTGAAAAAGAAATACATAAATTTAGCTTTTTTTCTCAATCGATATAATTGTATAACTAAAATAAGTGATTGGTTCTGGCCGGTTTGGCTCAGCGGTTAGAGCGTCAGCCCATGGTCCAGAGAGACTGGGGTTGGGTTCCCGCTAAGGGCACGTGCCTCGGTTGTGGTTTGTCCCCGGCCCTGGTTCGTTGTGTGGGTGGCAGCCGGTCGATGTGTTTCTCTCACGTCGATGTTTCTCTCTCTCTTTCTCCCTCTCTCCCTCTCGCTCTATGTGAAGATGAATGCAAAATGTCCTTGGGTGAGGATAAAAAAAAATAGTAAGTGATTGCACTACTGTGCTAGCAAGTAACATCATGTTTTCAGTGTCGAATGCAAGAGTTCTGAGTGGGAAATTGAAGAAGGTAGGGAAAATCCTGCGATCCTAACTTTAAATTAGGTGAAGCGGTAAGGCTAGTGTTTATTTTTCTCATTTTAAGAACTTAGGTAAGCATTTTCTGGATCTATCCACTGGAAAGTTCTAGAAGCACTGAGCACGCCTAATGCCCAAATCGTGATGAGCAAATATCAGTTTTCATCAAATGCAGCTACGGCTCCTTGGGGAAAAGACTGACTTTTTTTACACTCTCACACTGCAGGACTGTGGTAGAAAATGTGCAAGGTTAGTCCGGGGCAGAACACATGTCAAAGGAAAGGAGTAAGGACCAGGGGGCCAATGGGGGGAGAAGGGGAGACATCTGTAATACCTTCAAAAATAAAGAGAAATTAAAAAAAAGAAAAACCAGACTGATCACTGGAGTCAGGGCAAAAGGAACCATAACTGAGTCTGAGGGGTTGCCACTAGTTAAAATTGAACTTCCTGAGGAGCTACAGGGTATATTTGTACTGGGTTGCAAAACATCAAACAGGTTAGAATTCCTGTCACAGGGCACTAAGAATGCCTCACTGGTTGTTTTTAGAGCAGGCTAGAGAACAGCCCTATTACTCCCCAAACTGATGATAAAGGGTCAGTTTCACTCTCTCTGTGATATGGAATATTTTTCAACATAAACAATTACTTAATTTTATGCTTATATTAATATTTTATCATTTTCAATATCATGATGGATTTATTTTTTCTTGAAATGTATATTTCACAGCCCTGGCCAGTGTTGCTCAGTTGGTTGGAGCATCATCCCATATACCGATGGCTCGTGGGTTTGATTCCTGGTCAGGGCACATACCCAGGTTGCAGGTTCTGTCCCCAGTCGGGGCACATGCAGGAAGTAACTGGTCCATGCTACACTCTCACATCAATGTTCCTCTTTCTCTCCCCCTGCCTTTCTCTCTCTTTAAAATCAATGAAAGCGTGTCCTCGGGTGAGGACTGCAAACAATGTATATTTCACGTTTGTTCACCGAAATATCTGAGTAGAAACCGCAAACCAACAGACTGATACACCGTCCTCACGTTTCTGTGCATCTCAGTCTATTGTAAAATAAAAAGCTTACTTTAAAAATATATTATTACAAAATAATACATGTTTTAAAAGATCTTATTGGTCAACACTGGTAATAGTTAAGATACCAATTCACTGTTCTAAACATTTAAAAATAATTGGAAAGAACAAAACATTTATTCTGTTTTTTAGAGTAGCCAACCGTTATGTAAAAAAATGGTTCTCTGTATACAAAATTTCAACTAATAAATGCAGAAGAAATAATGAAATTTTAAAATGATCATTGTGTCACTGCCAATGGATTAAAATCATTCAAGGACTGGTTGATATAAAAATGTTTATTGGAATGATCACACTGATACAACCTGAATGTTCTAGTGAATGTTAGTCTCATTGGAAGGGAGACGAGGAGAAATTAAATGTCTCAGATGAAATGTGATAGACAATGTACAGGACCACCTAAGAAATGTTATTGAAAAAAATTAACTTGAATATAATCATCACTCTAAATCTTACTGCCATTTTGTAGGAAACACACTGAGAAAGAGAATCGTCACAGCATCCCAGAAAAAAATCATTAAGTAAATGCGAACTGTGAGATTTCTCCAAGACAAATAACTCACATTCCCGCCCCCCACGCCCCCAATCCTAGAAATAGCCAGTGGAAGAAATCTAAGATCTAAGAAGAGAATGCTAGATATGACTATTGTTTGGATTTTGATTCCAACAATGTCATTGTGGAAAGGTGTTTTCCCAAACTAATCAGGGCAACTTGAGTATAGACTGTATACAACTGTCCCCACTTATCCTTAGGGGATACTTTCCAAGACCTTCCCAGTAGATGCCTGACACTGGGTATGGTACCAAACTTTGTATACACTATGTTCTTGCTGTACATACACATCTTTTCACTTAAAGGAAGCACTTTATGGATTCTCTTTGGCATATCTGAATTGCCAGCCTCGCTGCTCTGTGCTCGGGGCATTACTAAGTAAAATAAGGAGGACTTGAACACAGCACTGTGATGCCAACACAGTTGACCTGGTCCCCGAGATGCTACTAGTTGACTGCGTGGCGGGAGCGCGTACAGCGTGGGAAGGCCAGCAAAGCGCTGATGCGCAGCCGGGGTGCCCGGAGCCCACTTCCTGAGATTCCATCCCGATACTCAGAACGGTGGGCAATTGACACGCATGAATTCTTCCATTATAGCTTCCATTCGATGTTATTGTGTACGCGTTTCAGATGTACAGCATAGTGGGTAGACGTCTTTATCTGGGCTATTCCATTTAGTATTGCCCGACCTCAGAGAGTGGAACTGTGGGTGAGGGGAGGCTACTGTATTAGATAATGAAGACATATTAGCATTTAATTATTTTGATTCTAGAGTGTTAATGGCATGATGGATATGTAAAAAGAAAATGTATGTTAGCAGCACACAATGAAGTACTTATAGATGACACGGCACAAGGCCTGGGATTTGTTCTGAAATTCTTCAGAAATCACACGAGGGACGTGGGTGCTGGGTGAAGCAAAGCCACCGGAGAGCTGGTCATTGCGGAAGACGAGGCTGGGCATGGGGGTTGACTATACCACACTATCAGCTTTTGCTATATTGAACATTTTCCATAACAAAAAACATTTTTAAATGTTTCTAAAAATATGTTGAATTTTGATAATGTTGTTTTCTATAAAAACAAAGATAAAAACATTCTTAGTATTTATAAAGTTAAATTAATATTGTGGCCCTGGCCGGTTTAGCTCAGCAGTTAGAACATTGGCCATGGACCAGAGAGTCCCGGGTTCGGTTCCTGCTAAGGGCACGTACCTCAGTTGCGGTTTGTCCCCGGCCCCGGTTGGGGTTGTGTGGGTGGCGACCACTTGATGTGTCTTTTTCACATTGATGCTTCTCTCTCTCTCTCTTTCTCCCTCTCTCCCTCCCGCTCTATCTGAAGATAAATGCAAAAATGTCCTTGGATGAGGATGAAAAAAAATTAATATTGTGACAGGTGGCTTTTCTTATGTGGCAACTTTTCCTCCAAAACACTGGGGCTCCAGAAATACAATGATAAGCTCTTAAATGTAAATAATTCTAAATAAATATAAACAAAAGGGAAAAACAAAGGGTGAGAAGAACAAAGGAAAAAGAAAAACCGAAGGAAATGAAACAAAATTATTGATGCGTTTTTAATTTCTCAAAAATGATTGCTCTAGTAATAAATGTTATATCTATGTGTAAATCTTCAAAAGTCACTATTTTGCCTAGCAGTGCACTGGCATGAGACTCTTGCAAAATTATGATTTATAGTGATTTTGTTGTTTTCTTGTTAAATATTTATGAGCAAGTCTGTGGCATGATGCTAAGAATGACAACATGGTGACCTCACCATCGTCAAGATTGCAAAAGTGCCCTCAAATGGTACTTCAAGAAAGTGGCTATCCCGCCTCGTCCCTGAGCTGAACGGAGAGCTGGTTGTCACAATTCAGTACAAAGTGTAGAGGGAACACCATTCTTCCCTCTTTGGGGAGAAGAAAGTCAGCCCAGTCATTATGATTTTTCTTTTTTCTTTTTATTGATTTTACAGAGAGAGGAAGGGAGAGGGAGAGAGAGATGGAAACATCGATGAGAGAGGACATCGATGGGTCGCCTTCTGCACGCCCCCCACTGGGGATCAGGCCCACAACCTGGGCATGTGCCCTGACCGGGAATAGAACCGGTGACCTCTTGGTGCAGGGTCGACGCTCACCCACTGAGCCACACTGCCACAGCCCCGTCATCATGTAGTGGGCTTGTACCCACCTGACTTCTGAGAGTCAATGCATTAGCAAGCAACCTGACAGCGCTGAGATCCTTTGAAAATTTAAAATGACAAAGAGCCCTGGCTGGTTTGGCTCAGTGGTTGGAGCATCGGCCTGCGGACCAGGGAGTCCCGGGTTCGGTTCCCACTAGGGGCACGTACCAAAAAGGACAAAGAAATAGCAGGAACAATGAATGTTTCCACAGGAAAGATGCTGGCAACGTTTTGCCAATATGGATTAATTAAGGACATGACATTTGCAAAAGCAATTTGTTATTTTCAGTTTAGCTTTGCTTACAGTTTAGTATTGGTATTTAGATACACTGCAGTGTAAAATAGGGCTCTAAGTTTTAAATGTCTTGTTATTTTCTCCATTTTTTTTATCTGGACACAACTTGAAGCATTGTACTGTAGCCATTTTTGTGTGATTTATTAACTGCCTACTTGACAAGGCCTGCTTCCTTGCCCGAAGGCTCCCTAAATCCTCTCTTTGAGACCTTGGCCTTGGTCTACCAAGCCGTTTGCGCAAAGAATCCTGCTAAGTCAGTTTCCGGAGAATTCCCTCCTCACCCTGGCGATCCCATCAGGACCTTCCTCTTTAGTGCCTAATCAAGTCCCTCCTCCCCACGCTCTGTGGTCACGAACCAAGGTCCTCTGGATAATTTTCTTTGTGTGTGTGAATCTTCAGCTTCACTAGAGAATAGCACGTTGTCTTCCAAGGTGATTCTGCCGGGACACCCCGGCCAGCCGGTCCCTCATCTTGCTGCCAGTTGGCGTTTCCGAGGGTCTTGCTCGCTAGTCCAACAGCCTTGGAAAGGCGTCTCCCATGCAGTCAGTGATCTCCAGCCCCTCCCTCACTGCTCGCTGACGAGGAACCCTCACTTGTCCCCATTGAGTTTAGCCTCTCTCCCATGTTATAACAGTCTCTTCCCTAATAGAAGAGTTTTGAATAAAGTCTTACCTAGCATGTTAAACAAATGTCAAATAATGTCTCTTTCACATCCGCACCATCAGACTCCCCTGCAAACTACATGAGTAGCCATCTGTTCTCACACTCCTGCCCTTTCTTCAACTGTCCAACTGTGGTCACTTATATTCTTTTCTTTTTTAAAGTTTATCCCTTTATTGATTTCAGAGAGAGAAGAAGTGAGAAGAAGAGAGAGATAGAAACATCGATGAGAGAGAACACTGATTGACAACCTCCTGCACGCCCCCCACTGGGGTTGGGCCCACAACCTGGGCATGTGTCCTGACCGGGAATAGAACCGGCGACCTCTTGGTGCAGGGTCGACGCTCAACCACTGAGCCACACTGGCTGGACTATATTCTTAACCTTAGCTTTTTTCTGGTGACTCTTTTAGTAATTTTAGGGGAACAAAATAAATATTTCTTAATTTGAATATCTTAGAAGTTATCAAACATTTTTGAGTTAAAATAAGGATATTGACACATGTAAAACTTCATTATTCTTTGTTTTTAAAATGTAACTTTCATAGTTGTCAGGAAAAGTTATAAAAAACTTAAATGGGCAAGAAAAGCTTTGTGGATACCTTGTCTAGCTCACCCATTGGGTTATTTCTACCTTTTATGGTCTATCTTACAACTCTCCAAATTATAGAAAATGAATGATACTACCAATTACTCTTGTTCATAGAAATGCAAGTTATCATGCCCAGTGGATTATAATGGATATTGCCTGTGGTTAGATCTGTTTATGTCTGTTTGTAAATTGATTTCAGAATTCCTTATTCTCTGTATATGTGTAGGTTTTCTAATTCTCTTTTGAAATGGTTATGACATCTTATCGATTCTCTCATTAATTAATGAGTTTACATGTTTTCTTTGTTAATCTTCACCCAAGAATATTTTTCCATTGAAATTTTAGAAATAGTGGAAGGGAGGGAGGGAGAAAGGGGCAGAGAGAGAAGAGAGAAACATTGATGACACAGACACACATATTGGTTGCCTCCTGAACAAGACGACCAGGGCCAGGGATCAAACATGCAACCTGGGTACATGCCCTTGATGGGAAATCAAACCCGAGACCCTTTGGGGGGTGTGTGTGGGTGTGTGTGTGGGGGGCCAATGCTTTAACCATGTAGCCACACCGGCCAGGGCAGGAGTTTACATTTTTGACACACGTTCATTTTATGTTCACATAGTAGTCATACATTCCCTTTTTAAAAAAATACCTTTTGCCATGATGTTGAGATTTATGCCGCTTTCGTTTCGAAGCGGGTTTCCCGAGGCTCGGCCCCTTGTGCACACGGTGCTGAACGCCGCCCAGCACACATTCCCCAGCGTCCGCTCGGAAGCTCTGCTTCGCCGGGCTGTCCCTCTGCCTGGCGCTCTGTCGGACGGTGTCCATGGGGCGTCCACGGCCGGGTGCCGCCTTCACCCCGGAATGACAAAGTCATGAGGAGGAACACCTCGGGTTCCACTTCTTTCCTTCGGAACCCCGTTTCCTGAATGAAGTTAGACGGGCCTGGAGAAATCTGAGACCGTTTCGTTTTTCCTCCTGGTAGGTAACTCGCCTTATCTTCTGGCGGTGTGACGAATCCTTGTTTTCATTCAAATTTACTTCCACAAATAGGATGTCGCCCTGGTCCCCATTATATGTCCGTTTCCCGAGCCCACGTGTCTTTGCGACCCACACAAACAGTTTCTGCAAAACTCGTTTTATTATATCTCTGGACAGAATTGTGCTTCTCTTTTAGGGATGCTTAGCCTGCACAGACATGAGCTATCTTAGTTTTATTATCTGCTGCTTCTTGTGTTTCCTTTCATTGCTTTGATCGACTTGTTCTTCCCTACTCTGCGCTCCTTCTACGCCCTTTCCCTGCACAGGAAGCTCCTTCCCAGCTGGTCTCCCTTCTTTGCTCTCTCTATTTTCTCTTTGTTCGGTAGTATATTGATTTTATTTCTGGTTTTCTAAGCTCTATGATCCTTAGCTTTAGCTACTTTTATTTTAATACCCCATGTTTAAAATTCTTTAAAAACAAACTTATTGTCTGTATATCTGTACGGCCCTCCCTTCGTCCATCCTTCCCTCCCTCCCTACTTTCTTCCCTCCTTTACCTCAATCCCTCCCTCCCCTCCCTCCCTTCCTTCCTTTCCCTCCCTCCCTCCCTTTCTTCCTTCCTTCCTTCCTTCCTTCCTTCCTTCCTTCCTTCCTTCCTTCCTTCCTCCCTTCCTCCCTCCCTCCCTCCCTCCCCCTCCCTTCCTCCCTCCCTCCCTTCCTTCCTCTTGCCTGCTGTCCTTGGCTCCTGCCCTCCTCCTTTCTCTCCTTATGTATCAGTCGCTGCACGATCGCTCCATGCATAGCATGATGGTGAAAGTGGACCATTCTGTCCAGACTTCTCTTTGCACTGCTGTGGCTAACTCTTTCCGGGTTTCTCCCCGTTGGCTCTGGACATGCGTCCCCTGCCCCAGGGAGCACGTTGACAATTGCACACAGAGCCCAGGGCTCAGGCAGAGCTAGTCCTGCCGTCTCTTTTGTAGTCTTCGTCACTGTCTCAAATTCGAGGGAGAACGGCCTGTTCTAAGCTGCCCTGGCACATTGGTGGATGTGACTGACCCGACCTTGCATCTTTCTGGGTTGTGCCTGTGCCCAGTGGAGCCTGTCGTGACTGCCTCCTGACGGTGTGTTTCTCTCACGCTGTTCGCTCACATGAGGCCCTCCCCCGCAGATGGGGCCTGCGTGTGCCGCCTGCCATGCCTGCAGAAGCAGTAACGCTTTGCAGATGTCACCTGTAGGCATCTTAGAATGTGCTTTTCAAAAAGCGAATACTTCCACCTCTATTCAGTGTCAGCTGGATGTCAGAAGGTTGAGTTGGAGAAAAACTGGGATGGTCAGGACACCTTTGAGCTCAAACCTAGTCTGACAACAAACAGCACAGTCTGAAAACGGCTACTGCGTCCTTCCCTGACCTGCTGGCCACGGTGCACTTACGTCCAGCAAGGGCAGTGCAAGGCCGAGTTCCTGGGATGCCTGCGGCTGCTGGGACAGGAGGTGGCTCCTCTGCCTCAGACAGAGGGAGATGGTGCAGCTGGATCATTAGCATCGCAGGGGCTCCTCTTAACCTTTTCAGTTCCAGTAAGTTATAGAATGCTGTTTTCTAGTTTGCCACTTTCTTATTTTGTTACATACCATGACCGGTCCTGCATTCATGTCTCCATGTGCCAGGCACTGTGTGAGATACTCTGTTACCACCGTCCCAGTAGTTCCCACAACAATCCTACAAAGTACGCCCTGGCCGGTTTGGCTCAGCGGTTAGAGCGTCGGCCTGTGGTCCCAAGAGACCCGGGTTCGGTTCCCGCTAAGGGCACGTACCTCGGTTGCAGTTTGTCCCCAGCCCTGGTTGGTCGTGCGGGTGGCAGCCACTCGATGTGTCCCTTTCACGTCGATGTTTCTCTCTCTCTCTTCCTCTCTCCCCCTCCCACTCTACCTGAACAAAATATAGAAAAATGTCCTCAGGTGAGGATAAAAAAAAAAAAAAAAAAAAAAAAAAAAAAAAAAAAAAACAATCCTACAAAGTACTATGTATCTGGTGATGAGACTCTGAGGCACTGAGCACTGGGGTCACACAGCTGACCTGAGGACACCGTCACTCCCTCTGGGCCATGTTCTCGGGACAGTCAGAGCCACCTGCTCATCACTAAGCAGGACAATGCGGTGGGAACTCAGGGGACATGGTGGAACCCATAGGACCCTGCAGCCCCGCCCTACAGCTGCATGGGGCTAAGCCCAGTGGTTTCTTGGAGCTGGCTTTCCAGTGACAATAAAATGGCACAATGCCATCTGCTTTGTAGGGTTGTGCTAGAAATTCCTGAGACAATCTCTGTGGGGTGTCTAACTTTGCATCTCCTAAGTATTAGCTTATTGACTTTTTGTAGAGAATTTGTATGGTCTACATTTTTTAAATACATAAATTCCCAAAGAAATAATTCTTACACATATTTTCTCATGCTGTGCAATTGAAAATTGGCAGTTGTATAAACATAGTCAGCAGAAAATATTTAATATGGAATTTGAGAATAACACTAAAAGCTTAATGTATTAAAAAAGTAAAGATACACTAATATTTTTAACTTGCATGACCT
This sequence comes from Molossus molossus, assembly GCF_014108415.1. Classification (NCBI taxonomy): domain Eukaryota; kingdom Metazoa; phylum Chordata; class Mammalia; order Chiroptera; family Molossidae; genus Molossus; species Molossus molossus. Next base: position 302,122 of record NW_023425365.1, on the reverse strand, counting down.
AAAAAAATGAATCCTCTGTCCACAGCTCTCGTGAAGTGTAGCCCCTCTTCTGGCCAAATGTCTAGCTAGCAAGAGTGGGGGCCTCTTCCCTGTGAGCATGACTCGGGGATCCGTGGGATTCGCTCCAGTGCTCCTTCTCCCACGCACGCGGGGAACACGACATTTGAGCTTGGGTGTGGTGACCTCTTCCTGTTGACAGTCTTCTTTGTAAACAGGAAAGGAAAGCACAGCTGTCTTGACTACAAAGAACAAAGACGGGGTGTCATGCGTTGCACTGTCTCCCCAACATGCTGCTGAAGTCCCGACCCCCAGTACCTGGGAACGTGACCTTATTTGGAGAGAGTTTTGCAAGCGGGCCCTAATCTAATATGACTGCTGTACTTATAAACAAGGGAAATTTGGACACAAGGAGAGTCCCCCGTGGAGGTGGAGGTGGAGGCAGACATTGGGGTGGGGGGATCTCTACAAGGCAAGACACCTGCAGAAGCCAGTCACCACTGAGAGCCAGAGACATGGAAAGATTCTGCTCACAGCCTCGGGAGGAGCCACACCTGGGACCCTTTCACTGCAGACCCCGGGCCCCCGGGGCGGCGAGACGATGCATTCCTGATGGGCCAGCCCCGGGTCTGTAGGTCTGGCGGCCCCAGACACTAGCACATGGACTTCGATAAGCCGACTTCCCCCCTCGCGCTCATGGTCAGAGCCATGAAGTGCTGCGCCGGGCTCTGAACCTCAGAAGCCAGGAGGAGCTTAAGGAAGGGTCAGGTGGAGACATGGACGTGTAGTTGATGGCCCGGCGTGGGATGGGGAGTGCAGACGGGAGATGGAGCACTTCTCTCCCTCGGACATCTCAGGCTCATGCTGACTGCTCGGGGCATGGAGCCGGCCAAGGCACAGCGGGCCGTCCAGCCTTGGCGCCCAGCCCTTCCTGCTGCGACCGGCCTGGGTTCCTTCCTCGTAAGCAGCGCAGGAGAGATGTACAGAGAAAGACATGCGTCAGGGTGGACTTGGAGGAGATGGGGACAGAGGACAGAAAGATGACCTGCTCCTGATCAAGTTCAGTTACTCATAGCCGTTGACACATATTTCCCCGGAACACTGAATGTAACTTCTAAGAACAATCAGCAGGGATTTTTATTCCAACTTTTATCAAAGAACTTTTTGCAAGAGATATAAGCGAGTGAGTACCAGCCTAAGAAAAAGTACTTTGCAAGTGGCAACGCCACGGGAGAGAAAACTTAGACTAAACCTCACAACTCAGAGGACGTCAGTAAAACGCTCAAAGCAATTCCCTGCCAAGAAGGAAGACCAGGAACTGATTCCTATGAGCCAGGGTTTCATGTATAGGATGATTACCTTGATTCTCATAATAGAAAAGGGGATGATAATAACAGAATGCCATTATAGCAGAAAGGCATGAATTATTTCTACTTTACAAACAAGAAGACTGATGCGCGCAGATCCTGAGTTTGTCTCAGTTACAAACGTAGTGAAATTCAAAATCAGGAATATGAGCCCGGACGAGTCTAACCTGAAAAGCCAGGATTTGGAACCACGAGAGAATCATTAGAAAGAATATGCCCCTCCACCTCTGAGTCAAATATTAATATTGCAAGGCAGGCCTGTTCCTTCTGCCCAGAATATCCTTGGGGTTTGGCATTGGTTCTGATGAGAAAGATGAACTGTCTAAAAATAAAGTTTGCGATAAAAACCAATAAAGACACGTGAGTTCTGAGGCGTGTCCTGGAGAAAAGCCCATTCCAATCCAGATCCGACAGCCTCTGCGTCTTCAATGCCACCGGCATCAGGTTACGATGCCATCATGTTGGTGCCAAATCACATCAACTGCAAAGGACACGTCGTTCAGAAACAGGCCTCTGAGCCCTTGTCAGACACGAAGGCAATGTGACCAGACGCTGGGAGGGGGAGAAATGTCTGCCGAGTTCACGGAAGCACAGCTTCGGTGGAGCAGCATCCCTGTAACCAGTGACTGCGACTTGGAGGCCGGCCAGGCCCAGCTGTATGGGCAGTAGTGACCGTTAACAGGCACCCAGGTGCCGGGGACTTGGTACGTGATCTTCACCCTGCACATGGCCAAGGGAAGGGGCAAGTGTCACTTATTCCTTTCTCCACATCACGGGGGACACTGTCTCAGAGATGGTCTCGCTCGCCTCTTGTCCATCTATCTGCCTTCCTTTATCAAACCCCCACAAAAGGAAATGTAGAATAATGACTCCTCAAAATTGTCCATGTCCTAATGCCCACAAACTGTAAATATGTTGTGTTACCCAGCAGGGGGATCGATGTTGCCAGTCTGCTGACCGACAGGTAAGGAGGGCATCCTAGATTATCCAGGTGGATTCCAGGGTTTTTGTTTTTAATCCTCACCTGAGGACATTTTTGCATTTGTCTTCAGATAGAGTGGGAGGGAGAGAGGGAGGAAGAGAGACACATCAACTGGCTGCCACCCACATGGCCCCAACCAGGGCCGGGGACAAACTGCAACCAAGGTATGTGCCCTTAGTGGGAACTGAACCCAGGACTCTCTGGTCCGTGGGCCGACGCTCTAACCGCTGAGCCACACCGGCCAGGGCGATTCCAGGGTCTTTAAAGGAGGAAGAGGGAGGCAGAGGATCTGCTGCAGCAGGTCCGTGTGAGAAGGACCCTACCAGCCATTGTCTGGATATAGAAGAAGCCATGAGCCGGGGAACGTGTAGGAGGCTTCTAGATTCTGGGTAAGCAAGCAAATTATTTCTCTCCTAGAATCTCCAGAAGGAATACAGTCCTGCGGAGGCCTTGGTTGGTAATAAATAGGATCAATTTAATTTCTTCTAAGCAACCAGGTTTGCGATGGTTTGTTAAGTAACAATAGGACACATACAGGCTCCTTGTCCACCGTCCGTCTCTGACCAGCCTCCCTCTGACCTCAGGGTTCCAGCAAGAAAGATGCAATGAATTCACTGAGGTCTTAAATAATCACAATAGCACCTGGCCCTTGTGGCTCAGTGGTTGAGCATCGACCCTTGCACCAAGAGGTCGCCAGTTCAATTCCCGGTCGGCATGCAGGAGGTGGCCAGTCGGTGTTCTCGCTCATCGATGTTTCTATCTCTCCCTTTCCCTTTCTCTCTCTCTAAATAGCAATTAAAATATAAAAACTAATCACAACAGCTATTTCATATATTCGGATACTAATATATTTACATGAATGTGTGTGTGTGTGTGTGTGTAACTCTGGTATTAACCACATGAAACTGCTATTTATGTTGGTCAAACATGGAGTATTAGCCACTTGTAGTTCAATCGTGTGCAGAGGGCAAGAAGCATTAGCCACGCGCCAGCAGAGCTGGGCGCCTGTCAGTGTGGCGCCTCTCAGGAGCTCTGGGCCCCACCACGGCTGAGCCTCAGATGTGGGGACTCATCAATCTGAAGGTACAGACAGCTGGCAGATACACCGATACCCTGATCTGATCTGATTGTCTTCATAATTTAATGATCAATATGACTGTGCGAGAAAGAAGAACATTTTTAATGGCAAATGTCCCAACCATATTTATTTCCCCCCAAGTCAGCAGGAGAGGGAAACAAAGCTAAAAAGGGAAGGAAGGAAGAGGAATAAGAGGAGGAGGAGGACCAGGAGGAAGGAAGGAAGGAAGGAAGGAAGGAAGGAAGGAAGGAAGGAAGGAAGGAAGGAAGGAAGGAAGGAAAGAGGGAGAAATCGTGTCGTCAAAGCAAAGAGCTTGTAGTACAACACTTTGAATTCCCTTCTGACATATTGTTCTTTTGAGATATTTTTAAAAACAGGTTTATGATTCCCAGATGACGTTTGACATCATTAAATCATGGAGAATGATCTATGAAATCATTTGCTTTACTGCTGCTTGAGAATACGTGTCATTTAATAAGTGCAAATATCTAACACGACAAATAAAAGTCTACTTTTCAGGATCATCTGTGAGAAGACTGGTTAAGCTTTAGAATTAAAGTCTTTACATCGTAATAGCCACTGGTAGCCTCAGAAAATCTCTGCCATTCTCTGATTCATTTCCCTGATCCATTTCCGATATAACAGAAGACTCTGTATCGCTGCCTTTTTAAAACCCAGACACTGGGCTCATTTACAGCCAGAATGTTGCAAAGTGAAGTACAATTCTTAGAAAAAAGTGATGATTTTGGTATTTATAGAATTTATATTACAATACATTTCTTACACTAAATATTGTTTAAAAAGTGAGGTGAGTTATTTCATATGTTAACTATTTGTTGCTGTTTTAACAGATGTATTAAAGGGAAATTTCAGGTCCTGAAGCAGGATGTACAGAGATTTCCTATGTACACGCTGCCCCCACACAGACACAGCCTCCCCCATGTACCCCCACAGGCACAGCCTCGCCATGTACACACTGTCCCCCCAGGCACAGCCTCCCTGTGTACACACTGCCCCCTCAGGCACAGCCTCCCCATGTATACACTGCCCCCTCAGGCACAGCCTCCTCATGTACACACTGCCCCCCCAGGCACAGCCTCCCCATGTACACACTACCGCCTCAGGCACAGCCTCCCCATGTACACACTGCCCCCACAGGCACAGCCTCCCCATGTACATGCTGAACCCCCAGGCTCAGCCTCCCCATGTACACAGTGCCCCCCACCAGGCACAGCCTCCTCATGTACACAGTGACCCCCAGGCACAGCCTCCCCATGTACATAGTGCCCCCCCAGGCACAGCCTCGCCATGTACACAGTGCCCCACACTGGCACAGCCTCCCCATGTACACAGTGCCCCCCTCAGGCACAGCCTCCCCATGTACACACTGCCCCCCCAGGCACAGCCTCCCCATGTACACACTACCTCACACAGGCACAGCCTCCCCATGTACACACTGCCCCCCCAGGCACAGCCTCCCCATGTACACACTACCTCACACAGGCACAGCTTCCCCATGTATACACTGCCCCCCCAGGCACAGCCTCCCCATGTACATGCTGAACCCCCAGGCTCAGCCTCCCCATGTACACAGTGCCCCCCACCAGGCACAGCCTCCCCATGTACACAGTGACACCCAGGCACAGCCTCCCCATGTACACAGTGCCCCCCCAGGCACAGCCACGCCATGTACACAGTGCCCCCCCAGGCACAGCCTCCCCATGTACACAGTGCCCCACACAGGCACAGCCTCCCCATGTACACAGTGCCCCACGCAGGCACAGCCTCCCCATGTACACAGTGCCTCACGCAGGCACAGCCTCCCCATGTACACAGTGCCTCACGCAGGCACAGCCTCCCCATGTACACAGTGCCTCACGCAGGCACAGCCTCCCCATGTACACAGTGCCTCACGCAGGCACAGCCTCCCCATGTACACAGTGCCTCACGCAGGCACAGCCTCCCCATGTACACAGTGCCTCACGCAGGCACAGCCTCCCCATGTACACAGTGCCTCACGCAGGCACAGCCTCCCCATGTACACAGTGCCTCACGCAGGCACAGCCTCCCCATGTACACAGTGCCCCACACAGGCACAGCCTCCCCATGTACACGCTGCCCCCCCCAGGCACAGCCTCCCCATGTACACACTGCCCCCCCAAGGCAAGCGTCCCCATGTACTCAGTGCCCCCCCCAGGCACAGCCTCCCCATGTACACGCTGCCCTTCCAGGCACAGCCTCCCCATGTACACGCTGCCCCCCCCAAGGCACAGTCTCCCCCATGTACACGCTGCCCACACAAACACCGCCTCCCCCATTATCAACATCCCCACCTTAGTGAGGCATTGGCTAGAACTGTTAAACCTATGTTGACATGTCCTTCTCACTCAAAGTCCACAGTTTACATTAGGGTTCACTCTCGGTGTCATACGTTCTGTAGGTTTGGACAAATATATAGTAGCATGTGTGCATCATTATCGTGTCACACAGAGTGTTTGCACTGCCCTGAAGTTTCCCGTGCTCCGGCTATTCATCTGTCCCCTCCACCGCCCCGACACCTTAGGTAACTGTCTCCACAGGGTTACCTTTTCTGAACTGTTCTGTAGCTGCAATCCTACACTGGGTGGCCTTTCCAGACCGGCTCTGCCACTTGATAATGCAGTCAAGCTTCCTCCACATCTTCTCGGAGCGTGCTAGCTCGTCATTCATAGCACTGAGTAATCGTCCATTGTTCGAATGAGCACAATATTATATTAGCTATTCACCTGGAGAAGGACATCTTGGTCGCTTCCAAGTTGGGGTGATAATGGTAAAAACTTTTAGAAACGTCCATGTGCAGGACTTTTTGTGGACATATGTATATTATATTTAAAAAAAATAGATGGTCTGGCCAGCGTGGCTCAGTGGCTGAGCATGACCCATGCAACAAGAGGTCGCCGGCTCGATTCCTGGTCAGGACACATGCCCAGGCTGTGGGCCTGATTCCCAGTGGGGGGCGTGCAGGAGGCGGCCAATCGATGTTCTCTCTCATCGATGTTTCTATCTCTCTCCCTCTCCCTTCCTCTCTCTAAAATCAATAAAAGAAAAAAGAAATTAAATAAATAAAAAGAGATGATATTCTTTAGCTTTATGATACAAACTAAGTTATAGCTACAGGATACACAGTGGATGGGCAAAGGAACATGTTAGGCCTCTTGAAATCATAAGTCACTTGAACCAAGCTCATTAAGTATATAAAAACACGTGACATTATAATTATGTATAAAAAATAATTTAAAAAATAAGCACAAAAATAAACAGAATCTTCACTGACCCTGCCTAAAGGACTGTTTTATTCAGAATTTCCACCCTCTTGGTACAAGTCTATTTTAGGTGACCAGAGAGCAGAAGCTGGTGAGGAATGATGTTTTCTACCAAGGAATTCTATGCACCAAGAGGTCGCTGGTTCGATTCCCAGTCAGGGCACATGCCCAGGTTGTGGGCCCAATCCCCAGTGGGGGGCATGCAGGAGGCAGCCAATCGATGTTCTCTCTCATCACTGATTCTATCTCTCTCTCCCTTCCTCTGTCTAAAACCAATAAAGAAACAAAAATATATTTAATAGAGCTTAAAACCTGATGGATTTATAATGAAAATCTCTAGGATAAATCTTAATTTTTTTTTATCCTCATCCGAGGACACTTTTACATTTATCTTCAGATAGAGCGGGAGGGAGAGAGGGAGGAAGAGAGAGAGAGAGAGAAAATCATTGATGTGAGAGAGACACATTAACTGTTTGCCACCCACACGGTCCCGACCGGGGCCGGGGACAAACTGCAACCGAGGTACATGTCCTTAGCGGGAACCGAACCTGGGACTCTCTGGTCCGTGGGCTGACACTCTAACTGCTGAGCCAAACTGGCCAGGGCTACATCTTAATTCTTTAAATCGTATACCCGAACAATGAAATAACATGTATAGATGATGCTATGTAACCGCTAGCTCGGTGTGCAAGGTGCTCCCCGATCCAGCCCAGCTCACCTCTAACCCGCATCCAGCTCCACCGTCTCCTCTTCGCCACAGGCCCTGAACCAACTACGGAAAAACACGGGGTGATTTTCATCGTGTTCCTTTGTCTGAAAGTCACTCACTCCCTTCAATTGCTTGGTAAACTGCTTCTCCTCCTGGTAGATCCCACTGCAACTCACTCGCTTCCCAGTGCCACCAATGACATGCCCTGGCCTTGTTGCCATGACAACACTCTACCTTGGCCACATCCACTTAAGAAGTCGCTCCTTCATGCATCCATGTACTTCATCTGGTCCTCAGTGAATGACAGACGTTTTGTACGACACATCTTTGTTTCTAAGGCCACAAATAACACATATTTATCCAATGCGTGTGATATCAGTGAGTCATTGATCATATTGACTAATGAATAGCTACCTTGCTACATTCAAATCCAGAGCTCACAAGGAATTAGTATCTATTGAGCAACGTCTAGGCACCGCCTTCCACAGCACTTCCTCTGTCACTGCCTAACAGCTGCTCACGGACAGAAACAGCCAGGTGACGTCCCTGCGCCTCCGCGGACCAGGTCTGCGGAGCATGTCACTTCGGCACTGTCCTGAGAGGAGTGGGCTTATGGGTCCTTGCTCCTTCGAAGTCTTCCATGTCCCGTTGGGAAGTCGTTCAAGGAGATGACGAAGTTGTGTAGAGCTGTTACCTGGACGATTGTTAGACGGACGCTATAGAGAGAAACTGGCCTTGAGAATCACACAGATTCCCCCTCGACTGTCACTGTAACAGGGGATTCCTAGCATCATGGTAGAGTCCAAGTAAACAGAAATGTAATGTTGTTTCTCTAATTACATCAAATTCTCTAATAGCATTATATGTCCTGGTCTGATACGGCACCCAGCAATGACAACGGGTAGCGTTCTATGTCCTGGTCTAACACGGCGCACCCAGCAATGACAACGGGTAGCGTTCTATGTCCTGGTCTAATACGGCACACACAGCAACGACAATGGGTAGCGTTCTATGTCCTGGTCTAACACGGCACACACAGCAATGACAACGGGAAAATGCATGTGCACCTATGTGAACGGCATTGGCTATGTGCACGTCTGTGTCTGAGCCAGAACACACGGCACTTCTGGAGGAGCTCTGTGAAGTCCCGTGTTAGAACACAGACATCCCGGGAAACATGGAGGGTATAGAACGATGCAGTCACTATGCAGATTTGAACAAATCCAAAGAAATATATACATGGGTTTTAATTTTTTTTCTTTATTGATTTTAGAGAGAGAGGAAGGGAGAGAGAGAGAGAGATAGAAACATCGATGAGAGAGAACATCGATTGGCCACCTCCTGCATGCCCCCCACTGGGATCGGGCCCACAACCTGGGCATGTGTCTTGACTGGGAATCGAACTGGTGACCTCTTGGTGCAGGGTTGATGCTCAACCACTGAGCACACAGGCCCAACTATACATGGGTTTTAGATAGTGTTTTAACAGTTCCCGAAGTACAGGAAACATCTCAGATCATTCGATTTAATGAATTGGGGAAAACAGTAGAAAGTCAACTAATAAATGCTTCATTGGATTTTGGATATTGTTAATTAATTCTTTTATTCAAGCAAATAGGAATTGTGTATCTACTATACACCAGACCTCGAAGATACAGCAAAACCAGAACAGAAAAGTGTATCCCTGCTTTCATTATTACATTTTGTAAAGCTGCTGCAGACAAAGCCACATGTGAACATGTAACATGTTAGAAGGATGTGTGCTGTGAACACAGTCCAACAGGAACCAGCATGAGTCAGCACGGCAGATTCTCCGCGCTCTTTCCACCGGGTCTGGTCAGAGAGGAAACAAGTCGTTTATCACACCTGTGCCCAGGACCACGCCGGGGAGGTGGAGAGGGCAAGAGGGCCCACGGCAACGGCAGACACACCTACCGTCAGTGTCTACGTGGAGACCGGAGCAGTGAAGAACTGAGGGTGCACAGTTTGCTCAGAAGAGGAACTGGCAATGGGAGAAGCCATTCCAAAGCAGGAAGAAGTATGTGGGCAAAGGCTGAGCCCCCAGGTTTAGCCTTCTGTTGGATTATCTGGTAAAAAGTTCTGCTGGTTTTGCCCCATTTGCAAATGGCTCCGAGATAAGCACCAGAAAGAAACCAGCACAGAGCCATGTGTTTGGGAGCTGGCTTTGAAGGCAGGGGCTAGATGAAGCACCTCCCAGGGAGAGCTGGTCCTTGAAGGGTCCCGGCCTTGGCGACGGGAGCAGGGCCCTGCAAGGAGGCCCCACAAAGGGCCTCAGAGGTGAGCAGACCAGGAGGCTGTCACAAGCCCACTTCTAGGACCTGTTAGCATTGCCTCAGGCTCCTAGGAGGTTAGGAGACAGACTGAGAATATCCATGGCTTTTACCCCAAAGAGATCTTTGTTGATCTTGAGAAGAGACCTGTTTTGCCTGACAATTGGAGTGATGGCCAGATCAAGCGTTTGCAACTTTTTGACATTTTTACATGCTTCCTCAAATCAAATTCTGAACAAAATCTATTTGACCTTGCACTAACGTTGAGATTTTAGAGGTACCCTGGAAAATCTCAAAAGAGTTGCTCTCTTTTCTTATACATAGAGAAATGTTCATTTATTTAGTCTAATTTAATACGTTCAATGGCATGGGTAACATTGTCCAAAAAATGTTTAACTTTCTTAAACTTAGTTGGATAAACATCATTAAAATAATTATTCAGAAATTATATAAATTGTGCAATCTGAGCGGGAAGAAGCCATGGCCAAGATCTGAAACCCCCCCTTCCAACCTCTGCCTCTGCCCCTGCCTCCCACTGTGTTCTCCCGTCTCTCCTGCTTGGGATGGGAGGGGCCCTCGCTTGGGAAGAGGAGCCTGTCACACTCTGACGATTGACAGTTGGACAAAACAGCGGCATGCGGCAACCTGGACATGGGAATGGGAACAAAGACAGTCTATACATGCAGATAAAGAAAGGATATCACACAAAAATCTGATACATCCTGCCCTGGATGATGGGGCCCAGGTCATTGGAGCATCATTCCGAACACCAGAAGGTGGCTGGTTTAATTTCCCGTTAGGGCACGTGCCCAGGTTGCAGGTTCAATCCCTGGTTGGGGTGCATGCAGGAGGCAAAAGATCTCCATCTCTCTCCCTCTAAAAATAAAATAAAAGGAATACATCTTGATACAATGTTATCAGTCATAATTCCAACTATTATACTATTATCTTAAAATGTTGTATATTGCAAAAAGAACTACATTTACTTAACAGTTGCATCATTCGTGTGTGTGAGCGCATATGTGTGCATGTGCATGTGTGCATGCATGCATGTGCATATGTGAGAATCCTGCAGATCTTTAGTCACAGCTGGTTTGTCTCTTGTCATTCACAGGCAGAATTGTTTCACTCTTCTCTGAAAGCACTTACAATCACCTCCAGGCAGAAGTGCTTCATCTGTAGAGATTCCCAGGGAAAGCCCCAAGGCCTCCTCTAGAACAGGGTTCTGGTAGGCTTGGGATCACCTGCTCAGCTTCAGACGATTTCCTAAATGCTAATGGAACCCGACTGACTCCGGAAGCTGCCGCCGGCGATAAGACACCCCGAGACCTGGCTGCAGCAGCTCCAATGGGCTGATGAAGAGGACGATCATTTTCATACTTTATTTAAAATACTTCTGGTTCCTTAATATTTTGTTTTCCATCTTTAAAGAATCCCATTTTCCCTTCTCTTTTAAGCTATCTATAACTTAAAATAGTTTGGTAAAGCATAATTTTGTAAACAAAAGTTAAAATATTAACCTTTTTCTCCTGCCTGATCCCTCCAAAATTCAGAAACTCTTATTAAATATTCTGATTTTTATGGCAATATATGTATTTTTATAATTTCAGCAAGAATGTGTTGTCCTTGTAGTAGGACATAATTAAACAAAATTTTATTTTGGCTTTTTAGCCTAAGGAGACCTTAAAGGTCTATCTTATAATCCCTATTACCAGATAATTAAAATAAAACACAAAGTTTGACTTGGTGGAGCCAATAAACCCCCTTGGATATTACCAAAGCTTTAACTGAAATGTCATATTTCATAATATGCATAGAATCACGATTCATACTACATATATGTAAATAATCAATCTATGTATAGTAAAACTTATTTTATAGGTGAATTAATTTTACTGTAAGTAACTTTGATAAAAATGAGATAACTGCCCTGGCCAGTTTGACTCAGTGGTTAGAGCATCGGCCTGTGGACCAGAGAGTCCCAGGTTCAGTTCCCGCTAAGGGCACCTACCTCGGTTGCAGTTCGTCCCCGGCCCCAGCTGGGGTTGTGTGGGTGGCAGCCAGTTGATGTGTCCCTCTCACATCGATGTTTCTCTCTCTCTTTTCCTGCTGCTCTATCTGAAGATAAATGCAAAAATGTTCTCGGGTGAGGAGAAAAAAAAAAGGGATGACTAAAAAAACTGTTTCAGTAGAAAACTATAGTGTATCTATTAACAGATTCTAGTCCTGTTACTTGTCTTAAAGGGTTTGTTATCTACTTGTAAGCTACAGAGAAATCACCACAGTAGATCATGTAAGGGCAGTCTTCATGCCTGTTGACGGATGGGCCACTCGAGGAAGCTCGACTGGACACCCAGTGACATCATCAAAGGCAGTGGATCTGCAAACCAGGAAAACCTGACATTCTCATTCCCCCTGCTAGAGATGCTTCCAACTCTAAGCTAGAAATTAGCTCAGCAGGCTGCTCTCCTAACTCAGAAACTAAATTTATGATTTGCTAAAATTAATAACCTTTGTTTTTCTTTTTTGCCATAGAAATACCTTTTATTAAACTCCCTGATTGTGCCTGGCAGGTGTGGCTCAGTGATTACACTTTGTCCCATTGACCAAAAGGCCATCGTTTTGGTTCCTGATCAGGGCATTTGCCTGTTGTAGGATTGATCCCCAGTGGGGAGCGTGCAGGAGGCAGCTGATGGATGTGTCTCTCTCATCGATGCTTCTATCTCTCTCTCCCTCTCCCTTCCTCTCTCTCTAAAAATCAATAGAAGAATATATTTTAAGATTTCTCAAATCACATAGAAACCTAATTTAAGCGTAAGGTTGCCTGCAGCATCACCTTCTAAAAGAAAACATTCTGGTATTCATCCTGCCCTAAGGAATCAATAGGATATGTGAATGCTAATACATCATGTGCTTATGTAAATAACTAAGAAAAAATGAAAACCCAATTACACATTTTCCAAAAAATTGTACATTGACTTAAAAAGATAAGACTGAATCATCCCGGCCGGTGTGGCTCAGTGATCTAGCATTGACCAAGAGGTCGCCAGTTCAATTCCTGGTCAGGCTCAGGTTGTGGGCCTGATCCCCAGCGGGGGGCATGCAGGAGGCAGTCAATCCATGTTCTCTTTCATCGATGTTTCTATCTCTCTCTCCCTGTCTCTTCCTCTCCCTCTAAAATCAATTTAAAAAATTGTTTTTAAAGATAAGACTAAATCCAATTATAACTGATTCGATGTATTTAATTGGTTAAATCTGGCTCCTGGGAATTTCTGCTCAGGGGATTTTTCAATCCTTAACTATTTTACTTATAGTCATCATATTACCCTCCCTGGTGCATGCTTTCCTTTCCACAGCCAGTCACATATGAAATGATGTCCCCCAGGATCAGACACCGGGAAGAATCGGTGATCTGATGATCAGGTCAGCGACAAAGATGCACTTGTTGGTAGCAGTGACTATGATGGGGGAAGGGCACATAATGAGAATAGGACCCCAGTTGTTCAACGATTATCAATCTTACTAACTAGAGATATGCAGTTTCTTAGACACCCTGGGAAACTGGAGGAGGGGCTACCAGAAGACCAACAGGGCTGTAGAAAGACAAGATGCCCCGGAGCTCGGGTGGTCCATTACTCAGAAAGAAAACATATTTTGAGAAAGGACGAAGGACAGGACACACTTTGGCTTGGGTGCTGTGCTGGACCCTGGCCCTCTGTCAGAGTTTGCCTTAGGAGTGCTGAGCACTCTCTGGTCCCAGGAGCAGGCGGGGCTGTTTTAACATCACAGAAGATGAACTACCTTGTTATCTGACTTCAAGCCCCTGGAAGGAGACACGGGACCACGGACCCTGCAGCCCTGCCCCTGCCCCTGCCCCCTTGCACACAGCCTTCCTACTTACCCTGATGTAACCAGACGACTGGTAGGGGAGACAGAGCAGAATTTACAGGGCGACCTGCTGCTCTCGCCATGCGGCCGGCATCATTGGAATAAACACTCGTATACGATTCAACCCCGTCTCTGCTTAATTTGGCTCAAGTAGTGACAGGAGGCTGAATCGGACCCACTGTATCCGGTTTCAATGTTGATGACTCTGCCAGGACAGCCAGTGGGGTTTTTCCAGGGCAAGCCCTGGAGATCCCGCTGGCTGCCTGGACCTGGGGCTCCTGGGGCTGAAATCAGGACGCTTTTTTTGTTTGTTTGTTTGCAGCACTGGCCGGGATTTTTCTGATGGGTCCCATTTTCGATTCTGGCAATTCACGGAAGTTGTATGGAGCAACTCTGTATGGATCCCAGAAGCACTTGCTGCCTCCCGTCTGGGTGGAGCCTGACCAGCTCAGGGCTGGAAGAGACCTGCCACCGGCCTGGCCTTGTCTCCAAACCCTCAGCCTGATCAGCTCTGCGCTGTTGTATGAACACAAGGAATTCTCTGCCTCTGCTGTTTGGACTCTGTGCCACTCAGACCTTGTGAGGGTCATTTTGCTGTGCCGGTTGGTTGGTGTGAGATAAGATTCTGAAGCTGGTGGCCCAGTCCTTCCTTTTGAGGACATGCACATATTTGCTTTAGAGGTTGTTTCTGTTTCTGTTTTGAGTTACGATAGGATCTCTTCTTATGTGCAAGGTTTCATGTTGTTACATCATAAGGATTTTACTTAGAAAAATAAGTAGTGGGAAATAAATCTTTTAAACTCTCCCTCCAAGTTCTCCTCCTGGAGGCTGGAACAGCAGAGGGGCCCTGACATGAGCTGCAGAAGGGTCGGGGGTGGCCCCTCCCCCCTTGTAAAGAAAAAATACCTTGAGTAATCATTGACTTTAAAATCTTAAAGAGTTGTTAAGACATGGTAAATAGATGTGACTAAAGTGAAGGGTTTTGATAAAGCTTTTTAGTAATAATTATATATACCTAAACATAGTTTTCCAAAGTCTTTGGTAACTGAAAACTTTAGAGTTTTTCTGGGTTAAATAATAAAGATTGTTGAATATCTAGGTATTTTGAAATAACATGATATTGAAATTTTAATTCATCTGAGTTTGTCTACTTTTGGCTTCTTATTGCAGAAACACTAGAGGATGGATTTAAATCTGTTAATGAATTTATCTTATATTTTATTTGAAATACATCTTTTAAAAAATGTGAATGTATTTAATAATGAAAAAAAGGGGGCTGTTTCTGGAGGTTACGGAATATATTTGCCAATCTGAGGAATGCTAATTTTTTACTTGTCACTAGAAAGATCAAGGTTTCTAGGAGTTAGGAATTCTTATTAAGTTGGAAAGAAATCATATGCTTTTGATAATATAGAATTGAAAATCGATGGTCCTAAAATTGGTTCTTTCTAAATGAGGTAAAGAAAAAAACACTTAAAGGGATTAGGAAAATTGCAGAGGCTCTGTGAAAGTTAAAAAGTGGATTGTGTAGGGGAAGAAGCAAAAAGAAACATAGGTAAACTGAATAATAAATTTAATTAAATAAATGCAGAAAACTAATATATAATTTATTTGGTCCTTTTCCAGTCTGTTAAAAAGGGAAATGTTTTTCCTGTATTTGCCTAGGAAGCAAAAGTTCTACATATATTATTGAAGTGGTTATATGTCATTTTAATCAGGTACTTGATTACTTAAAAACCCATCTTGTTAATCACAATAACTGAGGTTTCACTAACCTGTGTTTGTGTTTAATATATTTTGTTCTCACTTTGAATGAATACATAATTTAGTACTGTTTCATAATAATTATGAGATACAATCTTTTAGTCAAATATGTTTGACAACTTTCCCAAAGTTTGCAGTTTAAGAAACTTTTTCTTGGCCTAGCAGTGGCTTTAGGTCATTCCATAGGTCCTGGAATACCTCAAGGATTGATTTATTTTCTCTCTGTATGAAGGAAAAATTTTATGCTTAAGGTACATGGGAAGCTCTGTCAATTGATAACTATATTAAAATAGATGTCCTAGAGATGATATACAATGACTCTGTGAGTCTATAAATTCTGATATACTTTTATTTGTAACTCTGATTGTCATTTTGGAATGTTGTGTTTTTCACAAAGGACTCTGACTTATTTTTAAATTACATATCTCTGAGAATAAATTTTCAGAGCATCACCTCCTAGGTAAAAATTATTATAACTCTATAGAGTGTCTGTATTTATAGAAGACTGGCAAGAAAACTCAGGAGAAACAAAAAATGACTATGAGACTGAATGAATTGAAAATAATTATATTTTCTATAATTTTTTTAAATATTGCTAATTCTTAATCTTTTTGTTTTCCAGACATAAGAAAACTTGTTTGTTTTCTCAAAGCAATATTGAGGCATGATATATTTCTCCCTATCTTATCCCTCCAGGATTTGGCAATTATTAATGAGTGAGTTATGGCAATGCATTTACTTGCATAAACCCAGTAAGACCAGTTCCAAACTATGTGATCTTATGGACTAAGGCTGGAATGCCATGTCTAAGAGACACGTGCTTGGATTCTGGAGGTCACCAGAAAATCCTTGAGGAATTGCAACAGACTCTCAAGTCTCATCAAAGCCAATCAGAAGCCAGTTGCAAAAGAGACCTAATACCTTGCTTAGGCAAATGGTGCATGACAGTCTTTCTGAGGAAGGAGCAAAGGTTACTTTCAAGAAAGATGGCAATAGAAAAAGGAACCTTAAGACATCTTTGGGAACCTCAAGGACTTGAGCACACAACCCAAATCTTCAGGTATTCCAGGCACCTCCTGATGGAAACCGTGGCTTTGGCTTCTCTGCCCCGAGGGGCTGACTGTTGACTGCTCACTAGAGCTCAATCTAAAGAGGTCTTTTGTGTGAATAACATTCTAACAAAGTAAAGTTGAGAAAGCCTATGGGATCAATTTAATCAACTTCTAACTCTTGTTGTGTTTGTGCAAATAATAAACCAAACTAGAACTAAACTTAATAGTCTCTTTAATAGGAGGGTACTCTTAGGAGAGAAAACATGTGCTTCAGTAGAATCCACAAGGCCTAACTGTGGATATTGAATTCCAGTGTAGTTAACTGTCTTCAGTGTTTCGTTTTAAGGCTGTGTCTGTGTGTGCCACACATGCCCCAGCACCTCATGACATCACCAGAGATGTTCTAACTGCAGACAATCTATCAGTCTGTCACTGTGTGATTTTATTGCAGTGGAAGCCTTACCTCTGGAAAACTCTGTTTTGTGTTTTTCTGTTTTATAGAATGTATGCCCACGATCCTGTTGACCTAATTGCTTACTCACACAGTATAGGCCTCACTATAGAAGCCACTTGCATTACCATGTCCTTAAAATAAGATCAACAGTTTGGACTTACGATTGAGTCAGTAAAACACAAGCAGTCTATCGGCTTCATTTACAACTGTTTTTCCTTTTTGACTTCCCACTTCTTTTGTCAGACAGGGAGAACCCCAGGAATCTACCCCGTCATTAGCAGGAAGCAGTTACAGAAGAGACCCAACACCTCTTTTCCTTGAAAAGGTTCAGAGCCAAAATCCATAAGGGAAAAATATAATAGCCCAGGAATAATACAATTCAACACCAAGACTCTTTCCATATAAAACTAATCTTATAGATATGAGATGATAATACTCACAGTAGGGAATGATAGGAGGAAGGGCACATAATAAGAATAGGACCACAGCTGTGTTTCCTTTGGTGTGTGTTTTTTTTCTGTTAATCCTCATTTTTTCATTGACTTTTAGAGAGAGTGAAAAGGAGAGAGGGAGGGAGGGAAAGAGAGAAACATTGATGTGAAAGAGACACACTGATCATCAATTGGTTGCCTTACACAAGACTGCGACTGGGCAGAAATTGAACCTGCAACCTAGGTACATGCCCTTGACCGGAATTGAACCTGTGACCCTTAGGTCTGAGAGCTGACACTCTAACCACTGAGCCAAACCAGCCAGCACAGGACCACAGTTGTTTACTGATTCTTCACCTTACTAACTATAAATTAGAGGTGTCTTATAGACCCTAACAAACTGCTGCAAGAAGGAAAACAAATCTGTAAAAAGACAAGATGCCCTGGACCCCGGGTGGTCCATTACTCAGAAAATAAAATACATTTTGAGAAGAGACAAAGGACAGGACACACTTTGATTTGGTTGCTGTGCCTGAACCCTGACCCCCTGTAAGAGTTTGTTTCAGGAGTGCTGACCATTCTCTGGTCCCAGAAACAGCAGGAGCTGTTTTAACATCACAGAAGATGAACAGCCTTGTTATCTGAGTTCAAGCCCCTGGAAGGAGACACGAGACCATGGCCCCTGCAGCCCTCCCCCTGCCCCTGCCCCGCTTGCACACAGCCTTCTTACTTATCCCGACGACTAGTAGGGGAGGGCAGAGCAGAATTTACAGGGACCTGCTGCTCTCGCCATGCGGCCGGCATTATTGGAATAAACACTCATGTATGATTCAAGCCTGTCTCTGCTTAATTTGGCTCAAGTAGTGACAGGTGGCCTCAGACCTGTTGTGTCCAGTTTCAGCTACATGGCCCTCTGTCCTGACAACTCAACAATTGCAAACATCGGATGTGGTTCTCAGCCGGGCTACGTCCACAGTGGTGAATGAGTAACTATACGAATCGGTCACATTCTCAGCTTGCTAAGAGAAGAAAAGGGGAGATTGTTAAAATAAAAACAAAATTGCCCTGGCCAGTTCTCTCTCACATCAATGTTTCTCTCTCTCTTCCTCCCTCACTCCTCTCGCTCTATCTGAAGATGAATGCAAAAACGTCCTCAGGTGAGGATAAAAAATAAATAAAATAAAACAAACTTGAGACTTGACTTGAGAATTGCCTAAGCAGAAAAAACCAGTTAAGCTACATAATCAAAACTAAATCTAACTTATTTTATACAAGAATATGAGCAAAGCTTAATTTAGGTTATTTTTTATAAATGCTTCTGATAACTATTGAAAAATTTAGGTAATCTTCCTAAAAATGATATAATGAAATAATCACTTTTAACCAATCCCCTGCCCTCTGGAAACCCCACTGTGCTAACCATTCACTTATAAATGTTAAACAGCTTTCTCCATTTTACTTTGTAAGCCATGTATTTATTTCATGACTCTGCACTTTGTAAGAGTCTTGAATTTGAATGTGCCCCATTTGTGTGTGAACTATTCTTACATGCATGATGAACTCGTACTAAATATTTTTTTATTTGGTGGGTTTAATGTTGCTATTTCTGTAATTTTGACACACGCCTAAGTTTTGGACCAGCCTCTGCAATGGACGTGTGCTTCTAACTTAGGCACTTCAGACTTTTTGTTTGCTTGGTCACTACGTTGTCACCTTGAAGGACAACAGGTGTTTCCCCTTTCTGTGCCGATTTGTGGCAGCTGAGTTTTTTCTTCGTGGTCTTCACTGTTGCTGGCTTTTCCTCTTTGGATCACCATGTTAGGAATGGGCGAGGCTCGCGCACCCAGCTTCCTCTTCAAACTCAGCTGGGACGGTAGGGTGATCGTGTTGCATTTCCTAGGTGCCCCCAATCTTTGCTCCAGTTACTGCATAATAAACTCCCCCAAACTCCTTTTTGTAAGCTAACCATTTTATTAGAAACTCACAGTTTGCGGATGGAGAATGTAGGTTGGTCCCTGTGGGACTCCCGTGCCTCTAGGGACTTTACATGGGGTGGCTCAAATGGCTGGACGGGCTGGGGTGCTGGACTAATTCCTTTGCTCTTCCCCGCTGGGCTCAGATGTTTAAGGCTTTCAGTCACCCCTTCACGAGAGCTGGTCAGGTGCCGCCACTCCATGCGGCTAGCGGGGGCTTTGGTGATCCAAGGCAGCTCTGGTGCGTCCTGCTCACCTGCAGCTGGCTTTTTTAAAATTTTTGTTTTTAAAGAAATGCTGGCCTACTCTAACTTCCAAATATAGTTGTTAGTGAAATACACATTTTTAGATCATCAGTGCACACATAGAGTACTCACTACTCTGTGCTCCACCCTGATTATTGAAGTAACATAAATAATTACCTTTGGTCACAACAGGCAAATTTATAGGGGAAGAAAAACAACAACATCTCAAAAGACCTTAGTTAGAGGCATAGTCTACAAACTCATCATTGTCCGGAATAAATAAGTTTCACTAATAGAATGAACTCCACTGAGGAAATAAACAGGACTTCTGTATTTGACAGAAAGTTGATCTCCACATGTGAGTGTTCCAAATGCTGCTTTGGTCAAAGCCTTTGAAAAGAAAAGAAAGCTGCCCAGCCAGTGTGGCTCAGTGGTTGAGCATCTACCCTGCACCAGGAGGTCACTGGTTCTATTCGAATTGGAGCACTTGCCCAAGCTGTGGGCCCATCTCCAGTGGGGGGCATACAGGAGGAGGCCAATCAATGTTCTCTCTCTCTCCTTCTTCCTTCCTCTCTCTCTAACATCAACAATAACAAAATTTTTTTTTAATGTGGAACTTTAGTCCTGGCGTGTGGCTTGGTGGTTAGAACATCGGCGGCGGACCAGGGCATTGGGTTTGCTCTCACATTTGGGACACTCACGTGTGGAGACTGACTTTTGTCAAATGCAGAAGTTCTGCTTATTCCCCAGTGGCGCTCATCCTATTAGGGCACATGCCTGGCTGAGTTTCATAGGGCTGTGTCCGTCTAAACCTTTGAAGGGCAGCTGTTTTCAAAGCAGAAACTAGCTTTTTTATCTTTTTTCTTTATTGGTTTTAGAGAGAGATGAAGGGAGAGGGAGAGAGAGATAGAAACATTGATGAGAGAGAACATCAATTGGCCGCCTCCTACATGCCCTGTGCTAAAATTTTTGTTTTTGTTTTTTTTTGTTTGTTTGTTTATTTGTTTTTATCCTCACCCCAGGACATTTTTTTTTTCTGCATTTATCTTCAGATAGAGCAGGAGGGAGAGAGGGAGAAAGAAAGAGAGAGAAACATCGATGTGAGAGAGACACATTGAGTGGTTGCCACCCACACGACCCCAACTGGGGCTGGGGACAAACTGCAACCAGGGTACGTGCCCTTAGCGGGAAACCGAACCCAGGACTCTGGTCCGCAGGCCAATGCTCCAACCACTGAGCCAAACTAGCCAAGGCTGTGCTGAAGATTTGGCTCACAACGTGGGCATGTGCCCTGACTGGGAATCAAACCAGTGACCTCTGGGTGCATGGGTCAATGCTCAACCACTGAGCCACACTGGCTGGGCACTTCTCTTTTTAAAAAAAATATATATATTTTTACTTGAATTTTTAGAGAGAGAGAAACATCAATTGGCTGCCTCCTGCATAACCCCTACTGGAGATCAAGTCTGCAACCCAGGCATGTGCCCTGACCTGGGAATCAAACCAGGACCTCTCAGCCGCTGGGACAATGCTCAGTCCACTGGCTCCTGTTTTCCAGCGGCGTGGCCTTGCTATGGCCATCTTCCTGTGGACCTGTGGTTTGCAGTTCTCAGGAGGAATAATTATGTCCATACACATACTAGTTGCTCAAGGCTGCTGACACTGATGCAGATCATCACACATTCAAATTGTGTGTGTGAAGGATACACACATTCTGCTTCAAAAGCAAAACAAAACTCTGTGCCACTTGACAGACACTAAGGGTAAATTACGTTTTCCAGGAAAAACGACCCCTGGTTTTTTGTTCATTTACTTGCTTGCATAAGAGTAGATCCCCGCCACATGGTGCCCCCCACTTTGTCCTGTGCATAACCCACTCGGGCCCATCTTCAAGGATCCGAGTGACGGCTCCACGCTCAGGGTGCCCATTGCCCTTTTATTTGACTTTGAGACATTTTTCTGGCTTATTTGACTAGACTGTGTCCTGAGGTCAGAGAACGAGTGCTATCAGTACATCAGTGACAGCCTGCGGGGCGCATGCGCTTTCACTGGATGGGCCCCGGAGGCCGCAGAACCCCAGCGTTTCTGGTCGGCCGTGGCAGGCGCTCCAGCAACGCGCGCGGCCTGAAGAGCAGCCCGGGTCCAGTCGGAGTCGCTCCTGCCCGTGGGCGCCGCGGAGCAGCGGCTGCCAGCCCGAGGGCACCGCACCTGTGGCCGCAGGTGGAGGCTCTGCGCTCCCAGGAGGCTCCCAGGAGGCGGCCGCTCGCCGGCCCCCCGCTTCCCTTGAGAACAGGCCGAGGTCATCCACACTCAGACCTGGAAGGGACTTCAGGGATTTCTCCGTGTTTCCCAAACTGGTGCAGAGTACGAATGCCCACATGCAGACCCCTAGGCCTGTCCCTCTGTCCTCAGGTGTGGCTCGGGTCCCTGGTCCTCCGGGAAGACGGGACGGGCGGTGCCCGCCGGGAGCGGGCGGCAGGTGCCTGCGTGGGGGCCTGCGGCAGAGCAGGCGGCTCCGCTGGCCGCGCCCGCCAGATGTGCTGTCTGTAATCGCAGGTGAGCTCAGCCCGCTCCCACGGCAATCAAGGCGGCACAGCCCCCGCGCGGCAACTGTTCCCATTAGGGAAATGGCAGGTTCTCTAATGCTGAGCAGCGGGGACACCGCAGATCCCTCGGCCCTGAAGTGAGCATCCGAGCAAGACACGCCCCTCGCCCGGCAGCCTCCCCTTCCATCCCACCCTTCCCCCTCCTCCGACGGGTCCTCATCGCGGGAAGCTGGACTATGACCAGGACTCTGGCCTGTCCTCTCCTGGACAGTCCTTAAGCAACGCCTCCAGGCGAGGTTAGGAAGGCAGCAGACTAAGTTCTGCCAAAAGAAAAATACAGTTTTTTTCCCTGAATTTTTTTTTTAACCTAAACCTTTACATATTGTACATCATGCTACCCCTGGAGGGTCTGCGGAAATGATCTGAAATTTCCTATCAAGATCTTGGAGTTTATAGGTAAGACAGCCCTGCGGTGTCAGAAGAGCTGGTCACCTGCACACAGCACCCCCTGCCTGCTTCCTCCTGCTGCCCCCCACTCTCTCTCAGAGCTTATCCCCCCTCCGCCCCGCCCAAGACACAGGCTGATAATGTTCACCCAGATGCTCACAAAAAATAACCAATCAGCACATGAAGATACGGTAATATTAATATAAGCTTATTTATTATTTTTTAAAATTTATTTATTTTTGTTACAGATGTTTCTCCTTTTTTCCCCCATTGAAACCCTCCTCCCCATCCTGTCCCCCACCTGTCCCCAGCATTGTTGTCTATGCCCATGGTTATGCATACATGCATATAAGTTCGGTGGTTTATTTCTTCCCTCCCCCACCCCCTCTTCCTAGGTTTGTCCGTCTGTACCCTACTTTTATGTCTCTGGGTCTATTTTGTTCATCAGGTAGCTTTGTTCATTATATTCCACAAATAAGTGAAATCATGTGATATTTGTCTTTCTCTGATTGGCTTTTTTTGCTCAGCATAATTCTCTCCAGGTCCCTCCATGTCGTCTCAAAGGATAAGAGATCTTTCTTTCTTACAGCTGTGTAGTACTCCATTGTGTACATGTACCACAGCTTTTCATCCACTCATCTACTGATGGGCACTTGGGCTGTTTCCAGATCTTAGCAATTGTAAATAGTGCTGCTATGAACATGGGGGTGCATATATTCTTTCTGACTGGAGTTTCAGGCTTCTTAGGATATATTCCTAGAAGTGGGAGCTTGTTTAAATGTGGCGGGATGCAAACTTTATGAACAGAATCCTAGTGTGTCTTCTGTTTCTGGCTAAATCGGTAGTAATGAGTTAAGGGGGATACAGGAGGCAGTGCTGAAGGTGGAAGGCAGGAAATGGCAGGTCTCAGCGCCCTGGGCATTGCCCTTGGTCCCCACACTGGGCACAGGTGCAGAGACCTGCACTTTGATCCATGTTTGTTCAGCAGCCAGTGTGGGGGGCTTGTGTCCAACTAAAGCCAGTCCCCAGAGTCCTGGGGTAGGAGACATCGGCAGGGGTGTTCATCTCAGATGTGTAGAGAAAATTGTTTTGGAAGATCTTTCTTGACTATCTGAGAAAGTGATTTCAAAGAAGGTTAAACTGTACTTTGACTTGGCAAGTGCGGGTTAGAAGTCCTCATTTGGATCCCCCCGAAAAGTACCTGCTGCCTAGATTGTCTTCCAGCTCGAGCTTAGATTGTATCCACTACCATCAATCCGTGGAAGGATGGTTGAAAACACAACCTCTTTCTCAAACTCGTCTGAAACGTGAGAGCAGAAGCCTGGTGCTAGCAGCTCCGGGGGCTACAGGGACACAGGGAGGAGAGCCCGGTGCCTGGGACAGCCCGGTGGGGGCGGGGGCGGGAATGCTGCTGCTGCGAACAGCAGGGGGCTGGCCCTGGCCCCTCTTCACTGGTCACGGACAGGTGGCCACCGGGCGCTGTGCACAGGACACATCACCCTTGGGATGCCCAGCACACACACACACACACACACACACACACACACACGTGCGCACACAACTGGGGTAAATTACATTTTCCACTTACAGAGTTTGTTTGGGTCCTTGGAAAGTCGCCCGGGAATATTCCCCAAGCAGTGTGTGTGTGACAGTTTGATCTCCACTTTGAGTTTGTCGCCTTTGACTGTGTTTCCCAGTCATGGCAATGACAGTGCTCCACACAGTTGGCCTCTCCCCCAGCACATGCTCTCCTATAGACCGAGTGTGTCCTCCCAAATCCACATACTGAAATCTAAGCCCACTGTGATGGTAGAAGAGGCGGTGTCTCTGGGAGCTGATTCGGTCATGGGGCTGAGTCCTCACCGACAGGGCTAGTGCCTCATGAAAGGCCCAGAGAGCTCCGTTGTGAGGACGCAGTGTGAGTGTGGACTGAGTGTCTGGGGACCAGAGAGGGAGCTCTCACTGGACACGGGATCGGCCTGTGCCCTGACCTTGGACGTCCAGATTCTGGAACTGTGAGCAGGGAACTCCTGTTGGGTGAGCCCGGCCTCTGTGTTCCGCAGGAAGGCTGAGTAGACCAGGAGGCCCCTTGCCTGCAGGTGGGCGTCGCTCTCTCCTGCTTCTCCCGATGCCTCTGGCAGCTCCGCTGTCCCCTGCCGGCTGGCCTTTCTATCCCGCTTTGTAGATGCAGACACGCCCGCGGTTCAGGTGCCCACGCCCACTCTCCCTTTAGTCTCCCAAGGTCATCTCGTCCATCTGATGGCTTGAAATGTCTTCTCTACGATGACAAATTTTCACATTCATGGAATGTATTCATGATAATATTACTCAATTAAACAATTTCTCAACAAAAGGAAGACAAACAACCCAATTAAAAAATGGGCAGAGGACCTGAATAGACACTTCTCCAAACAGAACAGCTTAGAAACACTCTTAACAGCTCCCATAACATTTTCTCTTTCTTTCTTTCTTTCTTTCTTTCTTTCTTTCTTTCTTTCTTTCTTTCTTTCTTTCTTTCTTTCTTTCTTTCTCTTTCTTTCTTTCTTTCTCTTTCTTTCTTTCTTTCTTTCTTTCTTTCTTTCTTTCTTTCTTTTCCTTTATTGATTTTAGAGAGAGAGGAAATGAAAAGGAGAGAGAGATAGAAACATTGATGAGAGAGAACATCGATTGGCCGCCTCCTGCATGCCCCCCACTGGGGATGGGCCCACAACCTGGGCATGTGCCCTGACCGGGAATCGAACTGGCAGCCTCTTGGTGCACGGTCGAGGCTCAACCACTGAGCCACACCCTCCGGGCTCCCATGACATTTTCATTAGTATAAAGATTCTTCTCAAATTTAAATGACGATTAAAATGTATTTTGCAGTTGCCAACAGTGACTAAACTTGCTTTCGATTATATCAATTGTAAATAAGTTGCTAGAAGTATGAATTTTGATGAGATAATAATACACTGCAGGAAAACAAGCCACAAACATCTTATAATCAATCAACATCTCACATTAATAAAATAGTACTTATTGTGTTATAGTAAATCATGACACCATTCTATATAAATATATATAGATACACAGATATATAGATATACACACACATGTATGCATGCGCACATTTTTGGGGGTTTCTGGTAAGTGTGTATTACTGGTGTGTCAACCTTATTCCTTGTGATGATTAGTTTTATGTGTCAACTTGACTGGGCCATGAGGTGCCCAGATATCCGGTTGAATGTGTCTGGAGTGCCTGCGAAGGTGCCTGATAAGGTTAGTGCCGGCCTAGTGGGAGGAGGTGCCCCGCAGGGCCCTGCCCCGCCCACCAGGCCTGGGTAGAGCAGGAAGGCGGGGGTGGGAGGGGGGCGCTGGAACATCAGTCCTTTCCTGCCTCGGGTTCGGACTCGGGTTCTCAGCATCCGCTCCCCTCGGTCTCCGGCTTGCAGCTCCCAGCACTGTTCCTAAGACTCAGCTGAAGGAGAAGCCTGCCACCTCGGCCCTCCTGACTTCTCCCCTGCGCCGCGGCCCTGTCTCCTGCTACACCCCCTCCGGGCTTGCGCCTCTTCTCACGCTGTCTGGGCCGTGACGTGGCCCAGCCACCTGCTCCGCCGTGTGGAGGGCAAGCAGGGCCTTGGAGTTCCGAGGCAGCTGGAAGGCGGGCAGAGTCCCGAGGCTGCTTTATCATCAGGGAAACTCCCTGAGACATCCCACAAGGTGAGGGGTAACTTCTGGCCATGGTTTCTGCTGCGATGAGTGTGCTTCGCTCTCTTTCTTGAGTTGCTTCGTCAAAGGCCTTCCTCTCTATCTTCTGTCCCCACCAATGTGTTTCATTCCATTTCAACCACCTCCCAACAGACCCCCCAGATCTGCATCTCTGCAGGTCCGAGTGAGGAGCACATCACTCAGGGATGATTCCTGCAGTGTCTCTGCCAAGCTGGCGACTTCCCGGGCACGGTCAGCAGCAACCCATCGTGCCCTTGGCTCCGAGTCCAGCTGTGACCAAACGGCAGTGGGTGTCCTTTCTAAGGGCTTAGCCCTGATGGCCTGACTCCCCTTGACTTTGGTGGTGTTTTTTTTTATCCTCACCTGAGGACATTATTTTTTGCATTTATCTTCAGATAGAGCAGGAGGGGGTGGAGAGAGAGAGACACATCGAGTGGTTGCCACCCACATGACCCCAACCGGGGCCGGGGACAAACTGCAACCAAGGTACGTGCCCTTAGCGGGAACCAAACCCGGGTCTCTCTGGTCTGTGGGTCAACGCTCTAACCACTGAGCCAAACCGGCCAGGGCAACTTTGGTGGTTTTTATGGGCAACATATTTTGCCAAATACAGCAGGTCTATTTCCCCCCCTAAATATATTCTATCACTTTGTACCAGAAGAACTACTCCCCAGTTACCTTGAAAATCAGCTATTCTGGTTTTCAAATTCATCAGCATTGTGTGGTGGTGTTTCTCAGGCAGCACCCACTATTTCCAGAGCTACTTTGGGGGTGCTGCAGTACTCTCAATCATTTTCCATTGTTATCAGGGGGTCCCGGGCAGAGCCTCAGTGGCGGGAGAGACGGATCACAGCCTTCCTTCTCTGAGGACTGTCCTTTTCCAGCCTATGCCCCACCAGTGGACGCAGGAATGGGCTCCAGGTAATGGGATCCAAGGGCCTTTAGCGCAGCTTCTGAGACAGGCCCTGGCGCAGGACTGTCAGCCAAGTGCCACCTCTCCTGGGCCAGCAGTGTCCACAGCAGCATCTCCCATGTGCCTCGCACATGACCCTTCTGTGCGCTGGGCCCTCTGCAGAGCTGACAGGCTTACCTCTGAGAGAGACACCAGCCTTCCCAGCAGTCACGGCCCCAGACAGCCATGGTTTTTACTCTGGCGTATCTGTGATACTCAGCAGGGTTCTCAAAGTAAGGCGCGGTTAGAAGAGTCAATCTTCCAGCCTTACCTTAGAGCTGCTGAGTCAGAAACTCTGGGTTTGACCCAGCTCCCCAGGCTGCTCTGATGCAAGTCAAGTTCAAGATGCATGGATGCACAGAATACCCATTCTCCCTCCATGCTGGGGTCACATGGTGGCAGTCCGCAGCTGTCAAGCGTCTTTCCAGTCAGGCCGGTGTGGCTCAGTGGTTGAGCACTGACCTCTGCACCAGGAGGTCACCAGTTCGATTCCTGGTCAGAGCACATGCCCAGGTTGTGGGCCCGATCCTCAGTAGAGGGCATGCAGGAGGCGGCCCATCAATGTTCTCTCTCATCGATGTTTCTAGCTCTCTCCTCTCCTTTCCTCTCTCTCTAAAATCAATAAAAAGTCTTTCCTAAGGGCCAAGACGCCAGCTGCCTGGCTTTCCCCACGTGAAATCGGGGCCCGTGGCTTCAGCCTTCAGTCAGGGAGCAGCAGCTGAGCCTCAGAACCCAGAGGAAGTTCTGTCCCCAGAAAGGTGTCTTCCGTGAATCCACACCACTCTTTCCTGCCTGCCATGGTCATGCTGCACACAAGGCTGTCCATGGGCTGACTGCAAGTCAGCAGTGACTTCAGGTCCCCCACATGCCTGGTGAGACTCTCTGCCCCTGTGGCATACACAGCAGCGCTGCCCGAGCTGAAGCTGCTCACGGTCTGCGGGTCAGCGCCTGCACTGGGACAGGCCCGGTAGAGCGGGGCGGGCTCTACGATTATAGCCCCACAATTTCCGTGACAGGTTCCCTGCTCTCCAGGATTTCCAGCCAGGAGGACCTGCGTATTGATGACTGGGTGGGAATTAGTCAGGAACCCCCGGCCAGCAACTGGAGGGGTGAGGCCTCCGGGAAGCTCAGTGTCCAAAGCCTTTAGAGCCTGCTCTTCGGTTCCATCTCTGTGGCCGTGTCTGCCCTGATGACCACAGTGCAAACACCACCCAGGACACGCCACATATCCAGAAGGCTCGTGTCACTGGTCTAAAAGGTCTGAGCCGGCGAAGGTCACATCCACAGCACAAGGCCAGTGTAGAGCAACATGGCTTTATTGCATGCGCCCGGGTGCAGGCGGGCTGAGCCGAGAAGGGGTCAGCCTCGAAGCAGGGTTGGGGTGTCGGTTATATGCCCTGTTTCAGCTTCCAGCAGTTCCTGCTGACCTCCTCTGCACGGCCCATTGTCCACTGTGCAGCAGGGCTGGGCTGGTATCTCGTCCGGCACCTGATCCATTGCCTTGCGGACAGTCCAGATAATCCTCATCCGTACTCAACAAAAGGCTGAGCAAAGGTCATGCAAGCAACACAATTTCCACAGTTTCTGCCTTTTGCAAATTTTTACCTTTACCTTTTAAAACATTGCTAACCCTTTCAGTCTCCTCTGTGTCAGGTACCCAGGGAGAGGCAGATTCTGTGGCCCTGAGGGAGAGGCCTGGGTCTGCACCGGCAGTCAGGGCGCCCCCCACTGGCCTGGCCTGGAGCTGCCAGCAATCTGGCGGTGCTTTCTGGACAGTCCGGCCCTCACCAAGCTGCACTGTGAAAACGAGAACCTCGGGGCAGCAAACCGTGCTTCACCCTGATCTCCAGCCCCACTCCCCGCAGCTCTGGGGAAGTGTGTTGGCTCTCCAGCCTCTGAGCTCCTCCGCCCTCCTGAGCCCAGCCCCTCCGAGGTGTCCTCTCCGGCAGCCGGCTGGAGCAGGGCTGGTTCCCGCCTGCCCTTGACCATGGTCCCGACGTGTGAGGCCTTCTGCCACTTCTCCAGGGCATGGCCAGCAGAGCTTCTGTTTCAACACTGCTTTCTTTCAACGTCTCTGTGGGTAACTGAGGGACAAGAAGACACTGTTCAGGGGCTCCTCCCCCTCCCCCACCTGGAGAAACCTCCTGTGGAAGTTGTCCCAGGACACTCATGTCATCACTGTGCTGATTCCCTTGCTCGGCTGTGCAAACATGGTCCCTAGGATTCCTCGTCCCAGCACGTCGGCAGGGACTCACAGCTGGGCACAGCCCTCTGTCCCACCCTGGTCCCTGCCTCCGCAAGGGAAATCCAAGTGTCACCCTGCTCTTCTGGGTACATCATTATTGTCCTAACTGTGGAGAGGTCTTTACCCGGCTCTACACACCATGCCTTGGTCGGCTGCAGAGACGGACGCCCCACCGTTCCGTAGTCCTGGAAGAAAGCCTGGAACACTCTCCAGACCTCAGCAGGAGTGCAGGGGCCGGGGGGTGGGGGTGGGGTGGGGGTGTGACCGCGGCAGGGGCCTCAGGGCAGCTATTTCAGACACGCCCAGGTCAGCCTTGCTCAGCGTCCCTTGTGCAGTACAGTGCAGAGTGTCCGCCGGGAGTGTCATTGCGGGAGAACCCTTCTGGCTCTCCATCTTCGCTGCGTGCAAGGCGGGGTGGGTGCCCTGTCACAGACAACAGAGACGTTTTAATGAAGGGAGACAGAGGCTCCATCCAAGGCGCTTGCGATAATTATGCCCTCCAGGCAGGGTCACAGAGCTGTCGTTAAGGGTTCACTGGAGACAGGACTGTCCTCAGTGAAAGCTGTTCCGATCCGAGGAAACAGCAGACACTGTGACCCTCTGGCTCCCGGAAGATTTAGCGCAAAAATGAGACCAGACACCAGAGCTGCAGCTCAGCTGCTGCCGGATTGCGTGGGCCTTTCGTCCGGTTCACGCTCAGGGTGGGAGCGCGAGCGTCAGAGAAAGCATGTTGGGAAAACCACTTTAGTCACAATCAAGTGGGAGGACTTTTAACTTCTTAGGAATCAGGCTGGAAAGGCCAGAGCAGAGCTTGCCACCCCGGAGAGACAGCTGGGGTGCAGGGCCTTCTACCCGCGGCAGTGGGACCAAGGTGGAGGGTGCCAGGCTTCTCACAGGGCAGAGCGAGTCATGAGGTGACTCTGTGTCGCTCATTTGCACTCTGTTTGCCTGTCAGTGTTTCCTGGTGGATTAGAAGACTGATTTTCATATTCAGAGCAAATGAAAATAAAGCAAATGCTTTTTGCCTTGGGATGAAATCTTACACAGTGTCCTTAAATAAAATAGGGTTTCCGGTGAGAGGGGTGTGGGGGCTGGTTCTGCCTGGACCCACAGAACAAGCCTAAGACAAAAGAGGTGCTGTGTGTGTACATGTGTGCATATGCGTGCATGTGTGTATATGTGCGTGTGCATGTGTGTATATGTGTGCATAAGTGTGTGGCGTGTATGTGTGTGTGCATGTGTGTATGTATAGGTGAAAATTCTCGAACCAAATTTTATTAGCTCCTAAGCCTAATGCACATTGCTACTTGGAGTAAGATCACATGCTACATGCGAGCTCTGCTTTGGAGTCAGCATGAGGGAAGATCATCTACACTCAACATTATTTCAGGGTGATTTACTTCTTGGGAAAAGGGAAAACTGGAAGTTTAGGTAAGCTCTCTCTACTGTTCCACAAAGTTTTTCTTCCCTCCTATGTTCGAGCAGATTAATGTTTTCCTTTGAATATCAGTAATTACTGGGTGTGTGGTTAGGAGCCACGTGAAAAGAAAATCATACACTTAGGAATTTTAGGGAAAGAAAAAAAACCTTTCTTCTCTACCCTCTTGAGGTTCTCCAGCGGAGGCCCCGCTGACTAGATTGACAAGAGGCGGATGAATGTTTGCATCTCACCCCCGCGGGAGTGCTCAGCGCCCAGTCACTCAGAGGGGCGGTTAGAACGTGGGCTCATCCGGCATCTGACAGGCGACAATGTATCTGCAGAGAAGCGACATGATGCAGGGAAAGGGTGTTAGGCTTTTAGGAGCAGCAAATCTGCGAAGACAAATGTATGGGGGAACTAATGGGAAATAAGGGGGCTTTAACAGGGTTGCTGAGTCCTTCTCTGCTTTCCACCGGCTGGCAAGAGTCTCTGGCGAAGAGAAGCCGGAGCCTCCTTTAGGCAAATGGGAGGTTTTGGTATGTGCTGTTGCTGTGTCTCCAGTTCAGAAGAACCCTCTCGCCACAGTGGTGCATTTCAGTGACGTTCTGATCTCCTACAGATCACACTCACCCTGGAAGGATGCTTATTTTGTGCAAGAGTTCTGGGTACGAGAGGTGTGAGCAGATGCTCACCTCACCTCTCAGGCTCTTCCCCGGAAGAAGAGCTCTGGGTGGGACAGGGCAGTGCAAACCTTCTAGGCTGCTGTCCGCTCCTAGGGTGCTGTCCGCTCCTAGGGTGCTGTCTGCTCCTAGGATGCTCTCCGCTCCTAGGGTGCTGTCCGCTCTAGGGTGCTGTCCGCTCTAGGGTGCTGTCCGCTCCTAGGGTGCTCTCCGCTCTAGGGTGCTCTCCGCTCTAGGGTGCTGTCTGCTCCTAGGGTGCTCTCCGCTCCTAGGGTGCTCTCCGCTCCTAGGGTGCTGTCTGCTCCTAGGGTGCTCTCCGCTCCTAGGGTGCTCTCCGCTCCTAGGATGTTCTCCGCTCCTAGGTGCTGTCCGCTCCTAGGGTGCTGTCCGCTCCTAGGGTGCTCTCCGCTCTAGGGTGCTGTCCACTCCTAGGGTGCTGTCCACTCCTAGGGTGCTGTCCGCTCTAGGGTGCTCTCCGCTCTAGGGTGCTTTCCGCTCCTAGGGTGCTCTCCGCTCTAGGGTGCTGTCCACTCCTAGGGTGCTCTCCGCTCTAGGGTGCTCTCCGCTCTAGGGTGCTCTCCGCTCCTAGGGTGCTCTCCGCTCTAGGGTGCTCTCCGCTCTAGGGTGCTGTCTGCTCCTAGGGTGCTGTCCGCTCTAGGGTGCTGTCTGCTCCTAGGATGCTCTCCGCTTCTAGGGTGCTCTCCGCTCTAGGGTGCTGTCTGCTCCTAGGGTGCTGTCCGCTCCTAGGGTGCTCTCCGCTCTAGGGTGCTGTCTGCTCCTAGGGTGCTCTCCGCTCCTAGGGTGCTCTCCGCTCCTAGGGTGCTGTCTGCTCCTAGGGTGCTCTCCGCTCCTAGGGTGCTCTCCGCTCCTAGGATGTTCTCCGCTCCTAGGTGCTGTCCGCTCCTAGGGTGCTGTCCGCTCCTAGGGTGCTCTCCGCTCTAGGGTGCTCTCTGCTCTAGGGTGCTGTCCACTCCTAGGGTGCTGTCCGCTCTAGGGTGCTCTCCGCTCTAGGGTGCTTTCCGCTCCTAGGGTGCTCTCCGCTCTAGGGTGCTCTCCGCTCTAGGGTGCTGTCCACTCCTAGGGTGCTCTCCGCTCTAGGGTGCTCTCCGCTCTAGGGTGCTCTCCGCTCCTAGGGTGCTCTCCGCTCTAGGGTGCTATCCGCTCTAGGGTGCTGTCCACTCCTAGGGTGTTCTCCGCTCCTAGGGTGCTGTTCGCCACCCTCGGGCTCAGCAATGGTGTCCTTTTGGTTGAATTCACAAACACTAAATTCACATATGAATCTACTGTGTTGACCAGTGGCATATCCTGACAACTCTGGGGACTCCATAAATTTAATTTCTTCTTCTTTTTTTAAATTAATTTATTTTTGTCACAGATATCCCCCCCAGCATTGTTTTCTGTGTCCACTGGTTACGCACATATGCATGTAAGTTCTTTGATTTATCTCACCCCCCTGGCTCCTCCTCTGAGGTTTGTTAGTCGGAACCGTACTCCTTTCTGTGTCTCTGGGTCTATTTTGCTCATCAGCCCACCTTGTCCATTATATTCCACAGGTAGGTGAGACCCTGTGGTACTTGCTTTCCTCTGTCTGGCTTTACTTCGCTTAGCGTAATGCTCTTATTTTAGACGTGGCTCAAGGAGGTCGCCTCCCTGCCTCAGGCAGAGCATGGACCTGGGAGACTCCGCGGAGCTGGTCGGTGGCAGCTTCAGCTGTGAAGAGCACTGAAAAGAAGGCTCCCAGCCTGGAAAAAAGTCCTTACTCAACACTTCCGACGGAAACATCTGTCCAGAGCTCTTCCAGGGGCACGTGGACCTGCGGCCGGTGCCCCTGTCTCTACTGACTACAGGACGTCGCTGGGGCCCCTGGATGCCTGGCCCTACCAGGAAGGAGTTTACTTTATTTTCTTCCATGTTATTGAATTTATTGGAGTGACACTGGTGAACAAAATTATACAGGTTTCAGGTGCACATTCTACAACACATTATCTGTACACTATTGTGTGTTCACCACCCCAAGTCAAACCCCTTCTATCACCATCTATCCTCTCTTTATCCTCCTCCACTTTGTAGGAGTTTACATTCCAACCAGCATATTAGAAGCTCCAAATAGAGGCTTGGATGTTATGGGGCCTTGAAAGGCCCACTTGTCCAAAACATGAACCTGTGAAGGTGTAGGATGTGACCAGGGGCTCCGTAGCTTCTTTGCAAAGCAGGCCACTGAGTTCCATGACTACCTGCAGATTAAGGAACGCACTTTGAACCGAACTCTCACACTTAGTTAACCCAACGAGGTCAACCAAATGTCAGTAAGCGTTCTCCCCACTGCGCGAATCCAGACACCACCTTGAAGCCTCCTCTCCGTGCAGGGCACTGGCCGGCCTCACCGCAGCCCCTGCACACGGGCTCCGTCCGCAAGGATGCTAGATAACCCTGCACGCACCTTCCCCACTAGATTCCATCGACCTCAGGTCCCTCAGCACTGAGAGCCCTGCAGTCCCCGGGGACCTGGACTAGGGGCTCCTGTTTTCCTAATGGAGTGAGCACCCTGTGCCGATGGAGGCGTGGGACCAAGGGGAAGTGCACATTTTCCATCAACAGAAGCTGGTTTGTTGACCACATGCATCTCTGAACATACACTGAGAAGTTGGATGTTTTAAACATCCATTGTTTTTAAAGAATTGTTTATTAAGTTTTAGAGAGAGAGGAAGGTAAGAGAGGGAAACATTGATGTGAGAGCATAACATCGATCGGCTGCCTCCTGCACGCCCAGTCGAGCCCGCAACCCGGCATGTGCCCTGACCGGGAATCCAACCAGCAACCTTTTGGTTCCAGGGATGACGCCCAACCAGCTGAGCCACACTGGCCAGGGCTGAACATCCATTCTTACTTCTCCCAATGTCAGCACCAGAGTTCCAGCAGGTTCCAGCAGCTCACCATTTCTCGCCCAGAGAAATTTGGCCTGAAAGAGAGGCACCTTTGGCAGCCCACCTGGACATGTGTGCGAGCCATTCTGACCAGGCGAGGGGAGAGGCGGGTAGATATCACCTGAGAAGCAGAGGCAGCCCTGGGGACTCTGTAGCATCCGTAACACTTGCAATTTCTTCCACAAGATGAGACTTAGAGATGCTGACCCCGTGGTGGGCGTGGGGGTCAGGGCACTAGGAAGGAGGTTCCCAGGTCAGCAAAGATTTCAGTGGCCCACAAATATCACACATAAAAGAGCTCTGGGATTTAACCAAATACTGAAATCTTTGACAAGGCCGATGCTAATAGCAAGGGAGGTGTCTTAGAGGTTAGAGGACCTTCTATATCTGCAAGGACCAGGCGTCCCTGGGAAAGCTAGCGAGTTTGGGTTCATTGTCATGGGCCTGGATTTTCTCAGGAGACTGCTGGGCCTGGGGTCAGAACGTCAGCTAATGGAAGTGACCAAAGGGAGAGGCCGTGGACACTGGGCATCTGGCCTGCCTCACTCCTCCATGACGTCAGCGTTCCCTTTCATCTCTGCATGTCCCAGAGTTTCCCCTTTGCCTTAGCACGCGAAGGGGCTTATGGGGAAAGTAATCAGGTGTTTTCCAACTTCAGTGGATTCCCTTTTTGGAGCAGACTGTGTCCATGGCTGTTCCCTCAGACGCAGTCGAAGAGGGAAGACTCAGGAAGGAGCCTGGTGACGTCACCCGGAGCCCGTCTGATGGCGCTGCCGCTCAGCGCACCCTGGACCCCGAGGCCCGGACCCTGGCTTCCACCAAGGGTAACGGGATTCTGTAAAGGGCCTTAGCTAACCCCTCATTGTTCGGATGGACACTGACACGAAGGAAACATGTTAATTATGTTAATTATGGTCTGCTCGTTGGTGGCAGGAATTCTTGTCTCCCGGAAAGGCAGGGAGAGGGAACGGGGCGAGGAAGGGTTTGGGAGACACGTGCGGGAATGAGGCTGGGAGGCCAGACCACTTCAGTGGGATGAGAGAGAAAACGATGCACAGGACCCTTCTGTCCTCATTTTGGAACCACCACAGTCACTATAATCTGTTCAAGAAAAATGAGAGCTGGACAGTCGTTAACATGGTAAAAACAAATTTCATTCGGGAATGACTGCAAAGGGAGAGCCCTCAGCATAGCCAATGAGGGGTGTGGTCAGTGGGTGAGAAATTCCAGGGGACAGCAGGGGTACTGGGCTCTGGGTAGGCAGACCTGACAGGATTCTAGCCGAGGCAGGCCAAGTGCTTAGAGGTCAAAGGTGGAGGATGAGAAATTTGGTCACATGTCAATAACCATCAGAGTTGATGTTTGGGTGTGTGGGCTTCTCCCTACACTGACTTAGCCACATTCTTGGCTACAGCTGGGTGATGCAAACCCAGCAGAGACGGATACCAGGTCCATGTTCCGAGGGCTCAGAGAGTCTCACTCAAGTTCCAGCAAGAGTCTGTATCAATTCATTCTGTGTAGCAGACTTGAATGAGTCTCTCGTTGACCAAACTAACTCAAGCCTTTGAATTCTTTTCCAGCTAGGCCTAACTTTTGGACTCCCAAATCCATCTTTGTATTGTCCAGTTTTAGCGAGAAGCCCAACTCAGCTCAGCCAGAATCCCCATCCCTGACATCCGATCACTCTCAATATCTGATTGAGTTTCTCACCCTCCACTACTGCCGGGGGATTCTGGTCACCTGGTCGACTTTAACAAGAACTCTGGCAGGTCAGCTCAGCCAGCACCCCTCGCCCCTTGCCTCCCACTGTTCCTCTCGGTGATTTTCTTTTCGCTGTCCCCACCTGGATCCTTGGCTATAGATCCCCACCTTTGCTCATTGCATTTGGAGATGAGCCCCATCTCTCTCCCTCATGGCAAGACCCCATTGTCAGCTCCCCCGCTAGGTCTTCCTGACCATGCTTTAATAATGTCATTAGTATTTTTTTTAAATACTATTCTGGTTCATTAGGACAAAATAAGTATACATCAGAAACCCCACACATCACTCAGAGAGTGAACCCACGTCTGGAAACCCAAGCTCGGAACACAAACAGGACAGGACAATGCAGGGTTCTGGATGGCGCGTGCCAACACGACCCGCTTTCTTACGCGCCTCCATGGCACGTCCTCGTGTCAGCCCGGGCAGGTTCCAGACTCCCTGGAGCTGTTTGCAGGGCCGGCTGGGATCGCTGGCCGCTCCCTGTGAAGGGAGGGAGAACGACTTCGTGTGCAGTCCCACCCGACCATGCATGTGGGGCAGGAGGTAAGTCCCCACGTTTCTAAAAGGGAATGGAAAGGTGTTCCTGGAAGTTAGGTGCGGGGATTTGTGAACTAAACATAAATAAAGTCCGGCCGGTGTGGCTCACTGGTTGAGCATCTACCCCTGCACCAAGAGGCCACCGGTTCGATTCCTGGTCAGGGCACATGCCCAGGTTGTGGGCCCATCCCCAGTGCGGGGCGTGCAGGAGGCAGCCAGTCGATGTTCTCTCTCATCCATGTTTCTATCTCTCTCTCTCTCTTCCCTTTCTCTCTCTCTAAAATCAATAAAGAAAAAAATGTTTTTTAAATAAATTCATGCATGAATAAATAAACACGTAAATTGCTGCACAGCCTTTAAATCGTGAATTCTCAGCAGAACAGTTTCATCGAAAGCAAATCAAGCACCCAGGTTCCTGAGCACTCTGGGAGCTGTGTGTAGTGTGGATGATACATATGTACCCCGTGATGCTGGAGACATGCACACTACCAGCTTTGGCTAATTTCACTTGATTAAAAAAAAGAAGAAAGCCCTGGCCAGTTTGGCTCAGCGGTTGAGCGTTGGCCTGAGGACCAGAGAGTCCTGGGTTTGGTTCTGCTAGGAGCACGTACTAAAATAAATAAATAAATAAATAAATAAATAAATAAATAAATAAATAAATAAAATAAAATAAAATAAAATAAAATAAAATAAAATAAAATAATAAGAAGAAGACAGGGCTTTCTGCAGGGCAGGCTTGAGGCTGAGTCCTAGCTGCACCTGATACTTTCCGTTGTGAGTTTGGACACGGGAGTTGGAAATGGGAAACTCAGGTTTCTCTTACAGAGGGCACGGGGAGACAGGGTGACGCAGCCCTCCCAGAGGCGGGGATGAAATGCAGTGACGCCTGTGCATCACTTAGTACAGTGGCACAGGGCAACCAATCAGAACATCTGAAGAGTCGCTGCTGTTTTCCTGTGCGGTCACTATTTGTCACTGGTAACCAAAAAGATCAGAGGCTGGAAAATGACTGAAAGGTTCATTTGGGGTGTTACAGGGTTAGAACCCGAGAGACACAGGTCCAGGCAGCAATCCAAACTGCCCCCTGGAGGGGAGCAGAGGGGGCAGGGTTGATAAAGGCCAAAGCCACAAGAGAAGGATGTGGCAGGTGAACAGAAATGGGTTGGTTGCAATATGCAATGGGGGACACAGTGCAAGGAGCAGGTCAGGTTCACACGTGTCCACGCAGAGGGGTTGTTCCCGACGTTTATGCTCCCCCTTGATCTCAGTTTAGCAACCTCATGGCAGCTGAGAACTGATGCAGAGGTGTCATCGCCTTAATTTAAA
Organism: Molossus molossus; assembly: GCF_014108415.1. NCBI lineage: Eukaryota > Metazoa > Chordata > Mammalia > Chiroptera > Molossidae > Molossus > Molossus molossus. Next base: position 264,043 of record NW_023425365.1, on the reverse strand, counting down.
GGGGCCACAGGTCCGGCCTGTGTGGCTCAGTGGTTGAGCATCTACCCATGAACCAAGAGGTCACCAGTTCGACTCCCAGTCAGGGCACATGCCCAGGTTGTGAGCCCAATCCCCAGTGGGGGGCGTGCAGGAGGCGGCCAACAGATGTTCTCTCTCATCAATGTTTCCATCTCTTGCTCCTTTCTCTCTAAAATCAATAAAAAGGAAAAAAATGAAAATAACTAACTAACTAACTAAATAAATAAATAAATAAAGGGGCCACAGTGTCTCATCCCAGAACAGAGGGTTGACAAGTCTTGGCCCAACTGATGAAAACAGAGCCCGGTGACCACGAGGACTACTGAGCAAGCTCTGGATGGCGCCTGGCCACCAGCTCATCAGAAATGCTTCTGCCTTTGAGTGGGGCTTCAACCAACAGAATGCTCTGGAGTCCCTCTGATGGGCACCCTGGTCACCCTGCCTTGGACCCCAAGGAGCCATCTGAGTGACAGGTCTGGGCAACGCCCCACTTCTTCCATTGAAGCTTATGGCAAAGAGCGCCCAAGGAGCTTTTAAATGCCTACTGTCCTGCAATTAGGTAAAAAGCACACAGCCTTTGGGAGACCATTATTGTCCTGTCCTTGAGTTTTAGTCAATACTAAGCACAGGGCCCATGGTTGGAAAACAATCTTAAAACCAAAACACCTAATCATGATGTGATTAGAACAAGAGACTCAAGTCGCTGGGTGGAGGTAGCTCAAGAATCTTCCAACATAAACAAAATGTACTCAGAGCAGCAGACTTGACCAGCTCAGCAGGGCTCCTGGGGTGGCTGGAGGCTCCTGGTACTGACTCCTCAGCACGAGGCCAGGGAGCTGCTGTCCACACTGGCCACGAGGAGGCAGGTGCAGATGTCCCTTCCCACGCACGGCCTGGCTCACAACCTGGGCATGTGTCCTGACTGGGAATCGAACCGGTGACCTCTTGGTGCAGGGTTCGACACTCAACCAGTGAGCCCCACCGACCAGGCTACCATAGTCTTTATTTCCTGCCTGCATAGAGCCACGTGGTTATCCAGAGACGCAGTCTCAGGGCATCACACAGCGCTACATAGGCATGCAGCCACCTAGACCCCCAGAAGTATGTTGAAATTTTAAAACACCTCGCTCCCCAGGTGTTCTTCATAGGTTTTTACTCAGCAGCTTGTTTTCCCTCCTGCCCAACTATTCCCACTGGCAGCTGTGATATCAAACAGTTATCACTGATCGTTTTTGACAAACTCTCCTGGCAGAAAAGGCCATTCTCCCTGAGTGGACTCTGAAAAAGGTCAAATAAAAACAAGCCCTGGGAGTGGGGGTGTCTAGGGAACTTCCACATGACTCCGGTGAGAACCTTCTAGGGATGGGCTTCTGTGGAATTCCAAACCCACCTGCCCCTCTCCTGGCTATTAGGCTGCCACTTATTGTAACTCTATTTTATTACTGAGATTTTCTACTTTTAGCAGTATTTGTAATTGATTGTTTCAGTATTTTTATGGCAGCTACTTAATAATCCTTATCAGATAAACCTAATATATGATTTATCTCACTGCTAACTTCATTTTATTCTTTTTACTCATTGAAGTTGAGATTTTCCTGGTTCTTGATAATTACCTGATTGATGATGAACAAAAAGTGTGTTCATTCATTCTACCTAACATGAGAAACTGCGAGGACTATTCTTTACCCGAGGCTGGGCCCACTTTAAGTATGAATAAGACCTAGAAATCATAACACAAAAATAAATACATTTGACTGTGTATTATTCAAAAAGAAAAAGCCATTACATGTAAAGATGTAAAGCCAAAGACATAAACTGGGGAACATATTTGCAGCTGGTAGAAACCAAGAGCAGGCAGGTTTTTTATGGTCCCTGCTCTAATTTTGGTCTCTCCTCTATTTAGCTCCCCTAGTCTCCTGGTTTTAGGTTCTTTCTGCTTGTTTTGTGACTCCCGGCAGGTTATTTCTGGAAGGCTTCTCAGCCTCTTGCTCCGTGTCAGGAATCAGAAAATAGTTGGAAGAAAGCTGTCTGCATGCGGCGGCTCCGCCGAGTGAGGGACGGATCCCGAGTCTAGCTGGTTAGCCCGGCTGCGGCAAGCAGGGGATTTGTGGGTTTCCCTCCGCTCTCCGGGGTGTTCTCAGTGGGAATCCTAGTCCGCTGCAAGCTACCCTACTAGGGCTCTGCTTGATCTGTTTCCACAAGGTGATCACAATGGAAAACTTTTCAAATGACACTGGATGAAGAGCAATGGTTTTGTAACATGGCTGACTGTCTAAGAAGTGAAGTTCTTGTTTCTGTTACCTCATTTCCTCACAACACTCGAGGGAATACAAAACAAATGGAAATGAGGCATAGTGAGTATCTGCCTAATTCTATTCAAACTCTAGCAGATCACACAACTTAAATGAGATTATTCTTAAAGCTTCTGGGGTTCTTTTTTAAAATTTTTATTTCTTTTGATTTGAGAGAGAGAGAAAGGGAGAGAAAGAAAGAGATAGAAACATGGATGAGGGAGAACATCGATTGGTCCCCTCCTGCATGCCCCCCACTGGGGATGGGCCCACAACCTGGGTATGTGCCCTGACCGGGAATAGAACCAGTGATCTCTTGGTGCAGAGTCGACACCCAACCACTGAGCCACACCAGCCAGGCACTTCTGGAGTTCTTGTTCCAATTTCAGTGGGCTAAGCTCAAACTAGCATTCAAGTGATTGATTGTAATCTTTTTCTGTAAAAACAGTGTGGAGGATAATTACTCTTTAGACACACACACAAGCTACCTGCTGGAAAATGCTTCCTGTGTGAGCACTGTAGCTTTTCCCCCAAACGATACATTCAGTAACCATATTTAAGCAAATGCTAAAGATGTAATTTAACCATCTGGCTTTACAGCCTTAAATAAATTCAACTTTCTTGAAATTTAAAATATAGATTACTTTAAATATAGATTCCTGCCCTGGCTGGTTTTGCTCAGCGGTTAGAGCGTCGGCCTGTGGTCCAGAGAGACCCGGGTTCGGTTCCCGCTAAGGGCATGTCTGTTGCAGTTTGTCCCCGGCCCTGGATGGGTCGTGCGGGCGGCAACCACTTGATGTGTCCCTTTCACCTCAATGTTTCTCTCTCTCTCTCCCTCCCACTCTATCTGAACAAAAAATGGAAAAATGTCCTCGGGTGAGGATTAAATAAATAAATTAATTAATTAATTAATTAATATAGATTCCTTTTCAGGATTTGCCTATTCTTCAGGTTTTCTGCTCATCTGAATGAAAAATCATAGTCTTTTATAATATTTTTGAGAACAAGAAAGTATAATGTTCCTCTGATTATTTTATATTCCTATGAATCTAACTACATGGGGGCTCATAGACAAGTATTTTATTTGTACCAATGGGAAATCTATTCAATGAATTTGTTTTACAAAACCCTACAAAAAATTGTTCTGCAAAAGCAGAGAGATTAAAGTGTCTGATTGTCAAGGTGAGTCAAAAATGATTAACAAGTCCAGCTGGTGTGGCTCAGTGGTCGAGCGTAGACCCATGTACCAAGAGGTCGCTGGTTCAATTCCCAGTCAGGGCACATGCCCAGGTTGTGGGCCTGATCCCCAGTGGGGGGCATGCAGGAGGCGGCCATCGATGTTCTCTCTCATCGATGTTTCCATCTCTCTCTCATTCTCTCTCTCTAAAACCAGTAAAGGGAAAAAAAATTTTTAAAAATAAATAAAAATAAAATGGCCAACGTGGTGCCAGCGTTGGGTGAATAATAAGTGGTACACTGATTAAGGGCCAGGGTTCTGATCGGACCTGGTACGAGTGCTGCTCGTCGCACACTGTCTGGGTCTCCCCGTGAAAGCAGGCTGACAGTCTGTACAAGGAAGGGACTACTAAGCTTCTGTGGTGCCAGTGACGGTTCTGCAAAGTGCCTGGCGCGAAGCCTGGCACAGTGTGGCAGATGGCCCCGGACACGTGGCTCTCTGGCAAAGGGCAGGGTGTTCTGGGGGCCGGGGGCAGTACCGTTGTTTCGCCTTCCCACCTCTGCAGCCTCAGCTACCGCAAGGTCGGCCGCCGTGGAAGCAGGTGTCAGTCCACACTGTGCCCGGCACATGGATGGGGACCTGCGAGCCAGTGTGGGGGCCGAGCGGACAGCCCTCAGCATGGGCACTGGAGGCTCCTAAAAGGAGATGACCCAGGCAGGCAGGCAGGCCTTACCTGGTCAGGTGGCAAGATGCACCCTAAGGGGGAGGCTGCAGGGTCCCGGGTGCCTGGGAGCCTGGTTTGATGTGTCCTCTCTATGCAAATGTGGCTGGTTCTACCACACCACTCCTTCCACGTTCACGTTCAAGACAACAGTAATTGCACCAATAAGCAAAGTGTGCTGATTATCTAAGGTCAATGGATTGATTCAGGTGGGGACTTCGTAAGCTAACGAATCCCTGGTGAAGTCTTTCTGAGAGCTTCCCTGTACATCATTTCTACAGCAAACGGAACGATGGGCAGGAGGAGAAATGGTTTTTTAAGGGTGTACTATACGGGTGTTTGAGTATCACACCCACACGTTTATTAGGCTGGATTTGCTTATTTCCATTTTATTTTATTTAAAAACAATTTAGAAACAATATTTTTCTTTATTGATTTTAGAGAGAGAGAAAGGGAGAGGGAGAGAGAGATAGATACAGTGAAGCGATGAGAGAGAACACTGGGGATGGGCCCACAACCCGAGCATGTGCCCTGACTGGGAATTGAACCGGCGACCTCTTGGTGCAGGGGTCAACACTCAACCACTGAGCCACACTGGCCAGGTGCTTATCCCCATTTTAAAGACGAGGAAAGTGAGGCTGAGGAGTTAAGTGCCTGCAACCCACATGGCTGGTGACAGGAGCATCGGGAGTTGCGTGCAGGCAGTCTGGATCTGAGTGCCGTACTGTAGTGACAATGGTTAAATGGAAGCTGTCCATCTAGCGCCACGAAGCTTAAAAAGCAGAACATATCAAAATATACAAAGAAAAAGGAAAAAATAAATGGCTAGCTTAGCCAAAATATTTGTGGAATGTTTTATATTTGTGTTGTTCCATTGGACAATTGTGGAGGAGACTCGAGGGGGGTGGGAAGAGGTAAACCAAAGAACTCATATGCACGTATACATAACCGGTGGACACGGACAGCAGTGTGGGGGAGGTGGGGCGGGGAGAAGAGTGGGTAAGAGGGGACTAATGGGGAGAAAAGTGGAGGGACATCTGTAATACTTTGAACAAGAAAGATACTTTAGGAAAAAAAAAGAAAGACACAACAGAAATTTTATAGGCATCACAAGCCAGCTGTATTAATTAAACCAGTTTGAAAATATGTATGAATGAACACAGTAAAAAAAAAACCAGTCATGTAAAATTATGTCCTTAATGGTGAAGTCAATAATGAAAACAGTAATAATAAACTTCTTGTTCATATAACAATTAATAGCTTTAAGGCTATTTTGACATATAATTTAATTTGATAAAAAACTGTTCAGGAAAGTATCAAAGAGTGAGTCATTAGCAGGGATAAAATTAGAAAGCAGTCTCCTACCTGATAGTCGAATTCCCTTCATGCTGCTTTATGATTAGCTTAAACACATTTGTAATTAGAATAAGTCAACCAATTGTGACCATTAATAATTGAATAATCAAAACCAAAGAAATGATTTTGATGAAGATGGTTCATCCCATCAAAATAAAAATAATTTTAAAATTTCCTTTATAATTGCCATTTAAAAATTTAATAGAGCGCATATCTTATTTCATTCAACTTTCCATATTCATACCACTCTATAAAGCAGCCCCAACGCATAACTCAGGAAAGAAAGACACATCTTAAGACGGAAGTAGCCTCAGAGAACATAATTTATTAGCTGGTTCTAGTTAAAGTTTAATATTCTCTATTTTAGCAGAAATTAATATTTAATTTTTAAAGAGCGAGTTGCTGTTTGGAGCTGGAAGCTAATAAGCAGTCTGGGAGGCAGGCAAGGGAGCATGATTGATACTAACCCAGGAGAAATAGTCATTGCTTATGACTTCCGAAAAGAATATCAGATTTATTATTTTGCATGGCTCCTATTTGTCTGCTTACCCTTCATAGCTTGGCCAAAGACATGAAAATGTGTACAAAAGGGCAAGTTTATTTAAATGTATAAAAATAAGAGGGAGAAGTATCTGCAGGCTGGAGTTTGGGGTGAACTTCTTGAAGTCAGAGGCAGATGGGACAGCCATGGTGGAAAACCCATGCAGAGAGTTGGGGTGCCTAGGGCATGCCACAGTGTCAGGGTGGAGCACGGCACCCACAGAATGGACAGCCAGAGCAGGAGAAGAGGCAGAAAGTGTGGCATTGATAATGAACCCCATGCAGAACAGTGGTCTGGCAGCCTCTTCCTTCCAAAACTGCAGCTGCAATCGGTCAGTCAACGAGCCCTGACCATGCAGAAAGAGCTCTCTGCCAGGCACCCAGGCCCCTCGTCCAGAAGAGAGGCCAGAGAAAATCACACCAGCTACTCCTATTGTCCAATAGAGCAATACTTTATAAATGTGTGGACATCCCAGGATCAAGGGACATGTAAATAAGGTCAGCTACAGAAGGTACGAAACAAAACAATACAAAATATTAAAAATGAGAACTGTACCAGAATCCTAATTTATATCATAGAAAATTGAGAAGATACTATATTCTTTCAAAACAAATAGGCTGGCCCTGGCCAGGTAGCTCAGTTAGTTAGAGCGTCGTCCCAATACACCAAGGTTGTGGGGTTAGGGTACATACAAGAGGCAACCAATGAATGCATAAATAAATGAAACAACAAATCAATGTTTCTCTTCCTTCCTTTCTCTAAAAAAATCAATAAAACATTTTAAAAGCAAAGAGGCTTGTTATTAGTAAACAACAAGAGAACAGGACAGTTAGAGAACAAAGAAGAGTTTATAGAAATTTTAAAATATTTCCGAGTAATATTCAACATAAAGGTTGAAATGATATTCTACAACATATAGTGGAAACACACATTAAAGAGAGAGAAAAAATACTAAATTATTTCTGGAGAAATAGTATGCAACCAGTATATGTTCCAGAAAGAGAGAAGAGAGAGATGTAGTAGAGGAAATATTCAAAGACATAATAGAAGAAAATACCCCAGATTTAAAAAAAAAGTTTCAAAGCTTTTATAGAGAAAGTGCTCACTGGCCAACAGTGTTCAAGGTGCTACTTTGGGGTGGAGTGTTCCACAAATACCAATTCATTCTAAATGGTTGATAATGTGTATAAAGCCTTCTACATCCTTACTGATATTTTGTGTATTTTTCTATTAGTTATTCAGGACGGAGGAGTTAAAATCTCCCAGTAGAATTGGAAATTTTTTGTACTTTTTCTTTCATTTAGAGCATATTTTCCTCCATCTTCCTGAAGATCTGTAATTAGGTGCATACACATTCATGTTTATTATATCCTTTGGGTGAGCTGGCTTCTCATAATTATGAAATAACCCTTTATACCTGTTAGTAATATTTGCTCTTAAAAATACTTATATTACTATAGCACTCCAGCATTCTTTTGATTATATCTGTTTATGGTCACCATCCTTTTACTTTTAACATATTTGAAGTGGGTTTTGGGGCGGGGCGGAGTTGGATGGACTGGTCCCACATTCACGTGTGGCAGATAAAAATTAGGAGGACACCTCAGCTGGGAAGGTCCTCCCTGAGGTGTGAGAGGTCCCTGTCCCACACCAGGCATCCAGCTCAGGGTTCCAGTCCCAGAAAGAGAGACCCCATCAGGCTGTAAAACCAGCAGGAACTGAGGCTGAGGGAGGCTGAGGCTTCTGGAACCCCAGACAGCTTCTCTTAAAGGGCCCGAGCACAGACTTACTCAGACTTGCTCCTTCTGGGTTCCAGGGTGGGGGAGGCAGCTTGAAGTTCATCACCACCAAACCAGTATTATGTGAAATGTTGAAGGGTTTTCTTGAATAAAAAGATAAAAAATATGAACAAACAAAATGGCAATAAATACATATCTATAGACAATTGAATCTACAAACGAACAAGCAGAACAGAAACATTCTCATAAATACAGAAAACATTTTGTTGGTTGCCAAATGGGAGTGGTGTTGGGGGAATGGGTGAAAAAAGTGAAAAAGGTGAAGGGATTAAGAAGTACAAATTGGTTGTTAGACTGACAAGCCTCAAAGGGAAGGGGGAGTGGGAAGAAATAAACCGAAGAACTTATATGCATAACCAATGGACACAGACACCAGTGTAGGGAGAGGGAGGAGGGGAGTTAGAGTAGGGAGGAGGGGTCAATAGGGAAAAAAGGAGGAACATCTGTAATACATTCAACAATAAAGATAAGTTTTAAAAAAAGAAAGTCACCAGAGAAATAAGGGGCAGAACTGAATTGTTTGGCACTGGGATGAGAGCCGGAGGAGCAACGTTTTCCAGACAGACATGCCGGTGGAAGCCTTTGTTCCTTTGGGGAGCCCTTCCCTGGGGCAGCAGACAGCCGCCATATCTGGGACTCCAGCAACCTGGCTCACACTGTTTGCCCCACCCTGGTGATTCCCTGAGGCTCTGCCCCACTCAATTTTCAGGCCCACCCAAGCTGTTTCCAGTGGCTTTACCATAGAAATGGCTTATCTTGGCTCCTGCTTCAGATTTTCCTAAATTCTCTCCAACAAGAAGCATCTGGTCTCAGTAAGCCCCATACCTGTAGCTAACTGGCCCTGAGCCTAGCACTAGAAGCAGCCAGCCTTGGTTCACAGCTTGGCTTTGCCTGAGCACCTCCAAGCCCAGCACAAGAAGCAGCCATCTTCAGATAGCTTTGTAGCTTATGCCTGGTGGCCCTGGCTAGAACACAGGCAGTGGCTGACCTTGGCCTTAAGCTAGCACACTCAGTGGAGAGCTTCGGACCACATCAAAGCACCACCACCCAAACACCTCCACAAGTGACATAATCAATGAGTGGACTCAGTGGGTACCAGAGCCCTACTGAAGTAAGGCTCTGTGTGGTGGGCCCCTACACAGCTGATCCTCCGAGGGAGTCAGAGGTCAGTGGTCAGTGGACACAGCCAGTCCTTGAAGCTGATCAGTCTGAGTAAATCCCTCCCATTGACATGACAACAGCAACCAAGAGTCAGTTACAACAGAAGGATGTACAGTCTACACTAGGGGTCCAGCTGGAGTGACCAGAGAGGCTGTGCCATAGGACCCTATGGGACACCTACTACAATAGGCCACCCTAGGAAGCCCAAGAAACACAGCAACTCTACCTAATACATAGAAACAAACACAGGGAGGCAGCCAAAATGAGGAGACAAAGAAACATCCCAAATCAAAGAACAGAACAAAACTTCAGAAAAATAACTAAACAAAACAGGTTTAAGCAATCTAACAGATGCAGAGTTCAAAACACTAGTTACAAGGATGCTCAAGGAAGTTGGTGAGAATTTCAAAGAACTTAGTGAGAATGTCAAGGAACCAAGTGAGGACCTCAAGAGCATAAAAAAGGACCAGTCATACATAAAGGATGCACTATGAAATAAAGAAAAAGTTACAGGGAATCAATAGTAGAGTATGTGAAGCCAAGAAGGAAGCCATTGATTTGGAATATAAGGAAGCAAGACACACTGAATCAGAACAAAGAATCCAAAAAAAAAGGATAGTGTAAGGAGCCTCTGGGACAACTTTAAGCGTGCCAACATTCTCATTATGGGGTTGCCAGAAGGAGAAGAGAGAGAGAGCAAGAAATTGAAAACCTATTTGAAACAATAATGACAGAAAACCTCCCTAACTTGGTGAAGGAAACAGACATACAAATCCAGGAAGCACAGAGAGTCCCGAACAAGATGAACCCAAACAGGTCCACACCAAGACACATCATCATCAAAATGTGAAATGTGAAAAACAAAGAGAGAATCTTAAAAACAGCAAGAAAAAAGCAGTTCGTTACCTGCAAAGACTTTCAACTGATTTCTCAAAAGAAATTTTGCAGGCCAGAAGGGAGTGGCAAGAAATATTCAAAATGATGGAATGTAAGGACCTACAACCAAGATTACTCTATCCTGCAACACTATCATTTAGAATTGATGGCCATATAGAGTTTCCTAGACAAGAAAAAGCTAAAGGAGTTCATCACCACCAAACCAGTGTTATATGAAATGCTGATGGGCCTTCTTGAAGAAGAACAAAAATATGAACAATAAAATGGCAATAAATACATATTCATCAACAATTGAATCTACAAACAATGAGCAAGCAGAACAGAAACAGACTCAGAGACACAGAAAACGCTTTGTTGGTTGCCAGATGGGCGGGGTTTGGGGGAATGGTGAAAAAGGTGAAGGAATTAAGAAATACAACTTGGTTGTTAGACTGACAAACCTCACAGGAAAGGGGGGCACTTATATGCATATATTCATAACTAGTGGACACAGACAATAGCGTGGGGAAGGCAGCAGGGGGGCAGGAGTGGGAAGGAGGGGTTCAATGAGCAAAAAATGGGAGGACATCTGTAATACGTTCAATAATCAAGATAAGTTTAAAAAGAAAAAAATTATATTTAATCACATATTTTCCATTTTTGATTTTTGTATTCTATCTATTATAATTTTTCTGAGACTGAAGAACTACTTTTAAAATTTTTTGTAGTTCAAATCAACTGACAACAAATTCTCTCAGATTTTGTATATCTCAAAAAAGTTTTTATCTTGCTTGCATTTTAAAAATATTTTTGCTAGGTATAGAATTTTAGAATAACATTTTCTTTCTCTTTTTACTTTAAAAATATCTATTTTTTTTCTGGCTTATATTTCCTTATGAGACATTTTAATCTGCTGTCATTTTTACCTCTGTTTCCTCTGTACATAATCCACTCCCTCCCAGCTGCTTTAAACATATTCTTTCTTTCACCAATTTCCATCAGTTTTATTTAGATGTTCCCAGAGATGGTTTTCTGTTTTTCTTCTGCTTGGGTGCTTTTGAGCATCTTGAGACACTGGGTTTATAGTTTTACTCACAACTGGAAAAATAATCAACCATTATCTTTAAACCTGCCCTCACTTTTTCTGGCACTCCAGTTACTCACTTCCTGTTGCCTCCTGTTGTCTCACAGCTCACAGATGTCTTTCGTTTTGGTCTTTGTGTCATCTCTGAAACTCGTTTTGGGTCGTTTTTATTCTACTATCTTTAGGTTCATTAACTTTTTTGTCTGCAATATTGCATGACATATATAGCTGTTTGCTCTGCTCCATCTAGTAGATTTTCCATTTTGTACATTGTTTCTGTCATCTCTGTAAGTGTGTTTGGGGAGTATTGTACATGTACCATTTCTGTCTTGCTCATGGTTTTATAACTGTGTTGGTCATATGGAACATGTTAATAATTTCTGTTTTAATGTACTTACATGCTTAATTTATCATTTGTGCCATGTCGGGATCTATTTCCTGTTATTGTTTTTTTTTCAAACTTGAGGGTTATATATTTTTTTGATTATTTGAGACCTAGCAATTTACTATTAGTTTCTAAACATTGTAAAATTAAGCTAGTTATTGTCATTTAAAAATATGTATTTCTGAACTTTTTTCTGGGATGCAGTTAAACCACGTTTTAAATGACAAATCACTTTATTCTTTTTGAAGTTAACTTAAAAAATTTTTTTTTCATTTATTGATTTTAGAGAGAGAGAAAGGGAGAGGGAGAGAGAGAAAGAGAGAAACATCGATGAGAGAACATTGATTGGCCGCCTCCTGCACGTCCCCCACTGGGGATCGGGCCCACAACCTGGGCCTGTGCCCTGACTGAGAATCTAAGTGGTGACCTCTTGGTGCAGGGTCGATGCTCAATGAGCCACACTGGCCAAACTGAAGTTAACTTTTAAACCCTGCCTTTAGTAGACAGACGATTTGGCCCCTTAACTATAGTTTTGGAGAACTCTACCCAATGCTCAGTTTCTTAGGAAATCTTCTACTGCAGCTGTGGGAACTGAGACTCTTCCAACCCTGTGTGACCTGCAGAGATACTTCTATCTTTCTCTCTGCTGGGTCTTGCCCTGGAAGTTTCCTGGCTTGCAGGCATGGGTCACTGTTGGGCCAAGGACTGGAGGAGACCCTCTGCAAATTTCTGAAGCTCTGTCTAAAGCTCTGTCTTCTCACACTGTGGCCTGCAAATCCAGCCACACTGGCTTCCCTGGGCTCTGAGATCTGCTTCTGCACTCATGGAAGCCACGGGGCTCTGCCTCACGCCCTCCCTGCTCTGCACTCCGGAATCTCTCCTGCCAGGGCTCTGGCCACCGAGGCTCCGCCCCATTCCTTCCTTTTCGCTCAAGGCTGCTCGCCTGGGCTGGACATCACACCTTTCGTGTGGCTTCCTTACTGTTTGAGGCGTGAAGCGTGCGGCCATTCTGTTTCCAGCAGGTGCAAACTAGAAAATCCATCTATTTGTTTTTAAGAATTATTTTTATATGAAGGAAATGAATGATTCGATTTCCCATATATGACATTTTGTGATTTCCTATTTTCTTTCAACTTTATTTATAATGTTTTCTTTTCACTGCAATTTTTTTCATTTGTGAAAATATTTTAATCTTCATGAATAAAATTTATCAATTTTATAGTAGGAGACAAGATGTTTTCCATTTAGATTATAAAATCATACATTCATGTTTTCCTTTTCTGTATATATATATACATATATTTTTTTATTCTCACCCAAGAATATTTTTCCATTTATCTTCAGGTAGAAAGAGAGAGAGAGAAAAAAACATTGACATGAGAGGGACACATCGACTGGTTGCCTCCTGCACGTGCCCTTGGCTGGAATCGAACCCATGACTCATTGGTCTGCAGGTCGACACTGTAACTGCTGAGCCAAATCGGCCAGGGCTTCTGTATTTTTTAATATTTATATTCTATTTTCCTACAATTTATTTGTTTATATATTTAAATACATATTTTACTAAGTTTACTTTTAAAAAAAACTGTTCAGAGAGAGAGAGAGAGAAACATTGATTGATTGCCTCCCACACATACTCTGACCACCACACTCTGACCAGGGATTAAACCCAAAACCTGGGTATGTGCATGACCAGGAATCGAACCTGTGACCTTTTGGTGCATGACACCCCACCCAAGTGAGCCACCCAGCCAGAGCTAGAAAGTATTTTGATGTTAGACTAAAGTCAGGAAAGTGGTGTGAGGCTGACTGTTGTCCGGGAACGATGCACAGAGCTCTCTTTCCCATGTATTGAACTGCTACTTTCATCACCATATTTACCTGGGCTCTGCGGGCTCTGCTCTTCTCTTCGGCCTTTCACTGCGTTCCCTTGTTCTGCCTGCAGATCCACCCTCAGTGCCACCCTGGCTTCGTGTTACATTTTGTCAAGTGGTAGGAAAACAATCTCTTTTTCGTTTTTGAGATTTTTCTGTCCCCCGACCCCACCTTATTCTGCCTGTCTTCTGGGCTCGTTAGTTGGAATGAAATTTAGAATGAATTTAGAATGAATCCCTTTGGGATTTTGATTGGAATTAGATTGTATTTCTAGACTAATTTAGGGAGTGTCGACACCATAGGAATAATAAATCTTTCTATCAAAAGAAAATTCATGTTTATTCATTCTTTGTATGTCATGCATTTATATCACTATTCATATATTCATATTGCTAATGTTTCTGCACATAAATTTCTTTCTAGATATATTCTTTGGTTTTTCTGTTATTTTAAATAATTTAAAAATAACTGTCTATGGAGTATTATGTATCAATTTTGTCATGTTATGAACTATTTTCTGGTTTATAGCACAATCAGTTACTTGTCTTAGATTTTTTTCCGAGTTCTTCCAACCCTGCCATTTGTAAATAATGGCCACTTTGCTGTCTGCTTTCTATTATTTCATCTTATATTATTATCTTGTGAAATTTTATTGGTGTGTGGTGAGAAATGTGTGTTGTTATTGATGACAATGAAAAAGCATTTAATATTTCATCAATAAGCCTAGTGCTGGTTGTTGGTTAAAAGCATGTTACAGCTGTATTGTTCTATCCCTGTCATTTAAAATTTTTTATTTACTTTGTGGGGTACAAATGGTTAATAAAATTATATACGTGTCAAGTGTACAATTCTATAAAGTCATCTGTGTATCGTATTGTGTGTTCACCACCCAGTCAAGTCTCCTGTCACCACTGATCTCCCTTTATCATCTCCTACCTCCCCACCCCCTTTCCTTCTCATAATCAACATGCTGCTGTCTGTGTCTGTTACTTTTTGTTTTTGCTTAAATCCTTCACCTTTTTCACCCAACCCCCCAAATGCCCTCCCCTGACAGCTGTCAATCTATTTCTATTTTGTGTTTGTTTATTTTGTTCATTAGATTCTACATATAAGTGAGATCATGTGATATTTGTCTTTCTCTGCCTGGTCTATTTCACTTAGCATAATACTCTGCAGGCCCCTCCATACTATCACAAAGGACAAGATTTCCTTCCTTTTTATGGTGAGTGGTATTCTGTTCTGTAAATGTACCACAGCTTTTTATCCACTATCTACTGATGGGCATTTGGGCTGCTTCCGAATCTTGGTGATTGTAAATAACGCTGCAGTGAACACAGTGGGGCATGTATTCTTTTGAATTAGTTTTGGGTTTCTTTAGATACATTTCCAGAAGTAGAATCACTGAGTTACAAGGCAGTTCCCATGTTTAGTGTTTTGAAGAAACTCTATACTGTTTCCACAGTGGCTGCACCAGTCTGCATTCCCACCAACACTGCATGAGGGTTCTCTTTTCTCCTCATCCTCACCAAAACTGTTGGTTTGTTTATTTATTGATAATAATCATTCTGACAGGTGTGAGGTGGTATCTCATTGTGGTTTTAATTTGCATTTCTCTGATGATTAGTGATGTTTGGCATCTTTTCATTTGTCTATTGGCCATCTGTATGTCCTCTTTGAAGAAGTGTCTATTCAGTTCCTTTGCCCATTTTTTTAATTGGACTGTTTGTTTTTTTGGTGTTAGGTTGTATAAATTCTTTATAAATTTTGGATATTAACCCCTTATCAGATGTACGGTTAGCAAATATGTTCTCCCATTTAGTGGGCTGTCTTTCCATTTTGTTTATGGTTTCCTCTGCTGTGCAAAAAATTTTAGTTTGATATAGTCCTATTTGTTTATTTTTTTCTTTTGTTTCTCTTGCCCAGGGAGACATACCAGAAAACAGATTGCTATGAGAACTGTTTGAGAATTGGCTGCCTACATTTTCTTCTAGGATTTTTATAGTCTTGAGTCTTATATTTAAGATTTTAATCCATTTTGAGATTATTTTTGTGCATAATATAAAAAATCTGTATTAGAAATTTGTAAGACATTGAAGAAGATAGAAATAAGTGGAAGCATATATCATGTTCTTGGATAGGAAGAATTAATATCATTAAAATGTCCATACCATTCAAAGAATTCTATAGATTCAATGTGATTCCTATCAAGAGACCAATAGAGTATTTCACAGAACTAGAACAAATATTTCAAACATTTATAGGTAAACAAAAAAGACCCTGAATAGCAACTGTAATCTTCAGAAAGGAGGACAAAGTTGGAGGAATCACACTACCTGATATTAAACTATACTACAAGGCCACAGTCATCAAAACAGCATGGTACTGGCATAAAAACAGACATACAGATCAATAGCACAGAATAAAGATCCCCGAAATAAATGCATGCCTTTATGGTCCATTAATTGCTATAAAGGAGGCAGGAACATACAAGGACATAAAGGTAGTCTATTCAATAAAGGGTGTTGGGAAAATTGGACAGACGTGTGCAAAAACTGAAACTAGAGTACCTCTATCTCTGACTTAATAAACGTGAGTAGTGGAGCAGGGAGCTGAAGATCACACACTGCAGCACATTCACAAGTTTCGAATCCATGCTGTCGCTTAAAATCTGTAGTATCATAGAAATCACCTAGTCTCGGTGCCTCAATTTCCTTATCTGTAAAATGACAACAATGACAGCTACCTCGTGATGTTTTCATGAAGCAATATTTATAAAACTCCTAAACAGTCTTTGATACATAATAGGTGCAAGGTAAGTGTTGCTGTTATTATAACTTTCTACAAAGTATTGTTAGAATTAATTTAGTAGCTTCTGGACTTTGATTATTCTTAAATTCTTACTCATGTTTTTGGATATTTATGTTATCTCTTTTTTATTCTGATTAGTATTGTTATTTATTTAATTGCATTATGTATTTGGCAAAAAAAAATCCCTGACTTATTCTGATGAATTCTCATTTTCTACTGTCTTAATTAATTTCTGTTAGATGTCTTACTTTTTAAATATATATTATATGTAGTTATAATATATATAACTATGATTTATATATATAATTCATAAATGCATTCAAATTGTTTTGCTTAAAAATTTTTTTTCTTTATTGATTTTAGAGAGAGAGGAAGGGACAGGGAGAGAGAAGCAGAAACACTGATGAGAGAGAACATCGATTGGCCACTTCTTGCATGCCCCCCACTGGGGATCGGGCCCACAACCTGGGCCTGGGCCCTGACCCCTGACCAGGAATTGAACCAGCAACCTCTTGGTGCAGGGTCGACGCTCAACCACACCAGCTGGGCTAAAGCACTCTTCCCCATACACTCAGGGGCAAGTATTTTTTAAGGGAATCCCTGCCAGTAGAATTGCTCCATCACAGGACGAGCTTCTATTAAATTTTGATGCACACAATAAGAGTGCTTTCCAGTGAGGTCTGTACATTTACAGGACCACCAACACTCTTTGAAGAGCACAGGGTCTGATTCTTGCCATTTTTAGGGCTCATTTTTTAGGGTTTTTGTCCAGTAGGACAGGTGAAAAATGCCTTCTTACTTAGTCTGCATTTTCTCTAAGGCCTGTGAGTCTGAGCATCCTCTCCAGCTCACGTGCATTTGGATACGGGTTGCTTTGGTGCCCCACTTCCAGGCGAGCAAGTTGAGCTGGTAAAATGTGGTTTGAGCAATTGCTCACGGTCCACAGGATTTTCACATATTGGGTCAGTGAGCACCTCTCCCCCAGGGCTGCCTTTGGTCAGCGACTGGATTGTTGGCTTGGCTCCAATCTTCCCTTTTTTTAATGTAAGGAGACAGGTCAGACTTAAAATAGCTCCTTTCCTGGTCCTTCCCTGAGCTCCCTTGCTGCTGATCGGAGCTGAAAAACATCCTGGAGTCCTGGCCCCTGCTCACCCTGCTGGGCAAGGGGCTGGAGCCGCGGATTCCGGAAGCTCATCCCTGCTACGCCAAGTCATGCTTGGTGCCACAAGGGCTGGGCGGCTCTGGTCCTTGGAATGTGTTTGGAAAAGTTACTATAGCAGGTGCAGTGTGCTTTGAAGTTTTCGGTATGAGGTTCTAGTCGGCTCCTAATTAAGTAGAGGAAGTTGTGGTCTTTAAATTCACTGGAGGCTGTTTGTAAACGGACATTTGTGCCAGTGTAGGTCCTGGACGTCTGAAGTCAGTTTGTCACTATCACGACTTCTTTCATGATCGCCTCTTCTAGGCTGATGGATGGCCCAGTAGTTTTACTGCGGATCATTTCTGTGGTTAATTGTTACTGTTAGTCAACACTAGGCCTAAAATAGGGGTCAATTCTCACCCTGGTCAGTGTCGCTCAGTGCTTAGAGCATCAGTCTGTGTACCGAAGGGTTGTGGGTTTGATTCCTGGTCAAAGGCACATACCTGGGTCGCAGGTTCGAACCCCAGCCCTGGTGGGGGCGCACGCAGGAGGTAACCAATGGATGTGTCTCTCTCCCATTGATGTTTCTCTCTCTGTCCCTTCCCCCCTCTCTTCTACTTTCCCTAAAAATCAATGGAAAAAAATATCCTCAGGTTAGGATTAACGAAAATAAAAATAGGAAACAATTCTTTATTACCCTTTGGTTAATGAGGACATCTGTAAATTTGTAAGATGATGCTGAGATGCTCTCTGGCGACTTCATCAGCCAGACCTGGCATGAATCCAGTCCGGGTCAGAGAGCTGAGTGGACTCTGTGCCTGGGCAAAGCTGGGGGAGAGACGGGTGACTGGGTGGAGAGAGAAGGTCCAGGAGGGGCGTGGAGGAGAGAAGTACCCACCCGTGGGAGCTTATTGGAAGGGAGAGCTGAGGGGGTGACCGTGGAAGGAGCTGCTGGAGTCACAGAAAGAGCAGACTGGGGTGAGGCTGAGGGGGTGACACTCCAGTCACAAGGGGTCAGGATGGGAAAGTGCAAGCGATGGGAAGAAGAATGTGGAGGGAAGGAGGGATTAAGAACGAGGGTTAGAATGAGCAGGGTGGAGGTAGGTTAGGGCAGAGGGAAGTTGGGCTGCTGCTGGAATATTCTCTAAGCACACTTCATACTGAGAGGAAACTTGCTCATTTTTAATTTATAATTTAATGTTGATTCTGGGATAACACATAACCTGCCCCCGAGGTGTCTTAGATCAGGAGAGGCAAAGCACACACACAGTGTGAAAGATTAGGTTGGCTTTTATTGATTTCTCAGAAAGACTCAACATCGCTTTAGACTTGAAAGAATCCTGCTCCGACTTTCTTGAAGACGATTTTCCTGAAACTGGTGAGACTCTGCATCATTCAAAAACAGTGCTATTTAAAACTCATCATGAGATGCAGGCAACAGGCCTCTGGGATAATATCTTGGGAACTCACCAATAACTCATGCTGCGGATTTTTCTCAGGAGTGTGGCTCCCCCGTGGGTCCCTGGCCCTGGCTGACTGCAGCCCTGGAAGCTGGAGCTCTGGAAGGGGACAGCGGGGGCCATAGGCCTGCTGACATCGTGCTGATCTTTCTCAAGGTGTCTTCTAAGATGGTCCAGAGACTCGCCACGGCCCTTCGAGGTGGACGGGGATACTGACGCAGGTTACCGTGGGAGCTGACTCGCCCAGCCTCATTCGTGGGAGTGAGTTGGAAGGAGACTCAGGTCATAGTGCAGCCATGCCTGGCCCACGGGCCTCATTCCACTGTGCCGGAGGTCGCCTGGGGGGGCGGCCAGCGAGCTGGCTGGCCCGTTCCCTTGGCCCAGGTCTTCCTGCTCACGCTCTGCAGGGCTCCTTTGGGCTGGTGGGTCTGTGTTCGAGCGAGTCTCCTGGCTCCTGAGACAGCGCCCTTTTCCATTCCTCCTGCTCATTTCTTCTTGATAGTTGTGGACACGCAGGGTAGTAGCACAATAAAGTTGATGGCAAAAAAAAAAAAAAAGGTTGTAATGAGTACGAGTTATTAATAACTGTAAACCTGAGATAGAAATAGAACTAAAAAAAGGAGTGTCCACAGTTGAATGATGATTAAGTTGGCTCTGCGCTGGTGGGCGAGCGGCCCCTGTAATGACCGCTGTAATGAAGAATCCCCAGGAGAGGGGGTGGTGGGGAGATAAACCCCAGAACTTACATGCACGTGTGCATGAACAGTGACATGGACAACAAAGCTGGGGACAGGGCGGGGAGGGGGAACCAGTGGGGGGAAAGGGAGAAACATCTGTAACAAAAATAAATTAATTAATTAAAAAATAAAATAAAAATAAAATACAAAGTGAAAAAGAATTTAAATAGAAAAAAGAGTTAAGGAATGATTTCACATTAGAGCAGACCGATGGAGCAGGTCAGGGACTTTGGGAAGGAGACGGTCTCTCCAATAGGATTTCACCACAACAAGGCGGGAGCAGCAGCAGATAGCACAGCTGCTCGTTATTTAACATGTAAAATGCGTTAAACAGGCAATGTCTGAGGGGGGTGTTTTTAATTCTCAAAAAATATGAAAAATGGTCCGGCTGGTGTGGCTCAGTGGTTGAGCGTCAACCCTGCACCAAGAGGTCACTGTTCGGTTCCCGGTCAGGGCACATGCCCAGGTTGTGGGCCCATCCCCAGTGGGGGGCGTGCAGGAGGGGGCCCATCGATGTTCTCTCGTCAATGTTTCTATCTCTCTCTCCCCCTCCCTTCCTCTCTCTCTAAAATCGATAAAGAGAAAAATAGAAAATAAATATGAAAAATGTATTTTATGATTCCTGTTCTACAGAGGACGTGATGAAGCACGAGAGGTTGAGTAGTCGTGCAAGGTCACACAGATAATATGTAGCAGGTCTTGGACTTCATTCCAGGGATGTACCTCCGAAGAAAGACTCGTGTGGAATTGCGACCGCAAGCGTCTTGAGGCGCGCACGGTTTCATCAGCCGTGACGCGTGGACTGGAACGCCTGTCCTGAGACAGGCCTCATGGCCCGGGGGCACAGCTTCGCTGGGGGAGGGAGTGTCCGGACTGTGCCAGCGACAGAGCTCGAGCTCACAGCACATTCAACGCAGCGGAGGCTTTGCAAAACCCCCAGTCTGTGCGTGAGAGAGGCAGAGATTCTAGTCGGGCATCCCGTGGAAAGGGCACTCCCTGACCTACAGCCAGTGTTCTGTTTGCTCTGCCGTGGACTTTAGAGACCAGCTCATCCTGAGCTGACGTCCTTTATGCTGAGGAGGACTCCTGTGGAATCCAAACTGGAAAGACAAATATCATTGCAAGTACGTCTGAGACAACGTCTGTGTGTCTTACTGCAGTCAGTGGGTTTTGAAAAGTCTGACATATGTTGAAGTTCCTTATTCACATCTGCCCCCAGATTCTAACAGTTAACAAATATGTGCAAATGTCAAGGATTAAAATGTCTCCTTCATGGCTGGAAAAGCTGAGTTGGAGAACTCATCTTGGATCCCATAGAAAATGACATTCTATTTCCCACCTGCATTGGGCTCGCAGAGCAGAGATGTCCTGCCAGGTGAACCTGATACTCTCAGCAACAGCTGAGTAAAGAATACTCATTGGGAAGGGGCTGGGAGGCCAAGGATAGAGCCCCAGGGACCTCCCGTCACCCCGTCTGGAAAGGTGAAGATCCAGGGAGGAGGTGGCAGATGCTGCCTTCCTTCTGCTAGTGGGTGGGAATACATGTCTACTCTGTGGTAAGAGGCAGGAACACAGGGAGATGGAGAAAAAGCCTCTCTTCTAGAAAATGAACATCCAATGTAACACAAACAGGTTAACTGCCGGTTCAAAGTGTTAGCTCCTATCTCTCCACCTATTTATTTGGTGGCCTCTTGCTACTCGTTGTGGGGATACACAGAGGAGCGGAAATGGCCCTGCTTTGAAGACCTTTGTCTGAGAAGAGACAAAGGCCACATGTGCCTTTGGTTCGGCATTTCAATAACAACACAACACCCCAGCTGCTCGGAAAGCATGCAGATGTCGGCACATCTGAGTTCATGGATCTGAGAACAAGGCCCCTGGTGACTGGGGTACTTAGGGAGACATTGCTGGGCAGATGCTTCCTTCGAGAAATCTACTGTTGGAGGGCAGGCACGGTTGTGATAGAAGGAATGGAACTGGAGAGAGGAAACGGCCTGAGGGCGTGTGTGTGTGCATGTGTGCGTGTGCATGTGTGCACGCGTATGTGCATGTGTGTGCACGTGTGTGCATGCGTGTGTGTGTGTGTGTGTGGTCCCTGCAGGTTAGAAAGTGAGTAATCAGAGAAAACGGAGGAGCAGTCGGAACAGCTTTACGGAGGGGAAACGAAGTCTCCGTGGATAACTGACGGGAGCAGCTCTAAAGCTGTGAGTGATGCCTGAGGACGACCCGTTAAGCCTTCACCTACTGCAATAGGATAGAGCTGCCTGAGGCAAGGAGGCTGTTGGAAGGGTTGGGAGACATACCGCAGGCAAAGGATGGTCAAATCCCCAGCTAGAGTAGGAGAAAGGGCCAGGGAATTTCAGGGGCGGAGCTGAGACACGTTGCCCAGGGGCTTGTGTGAGACTCCGCCCCCTTCAGATTCCGAGCAGGAGGACTGCATGCATAGTTCAGGAACAGAAAGGCTGGAGGACCTGCTGAGAACAATAACCGTGGGTCAAGTGAGGCTCGGCCTCTGCTGCAGCGGGGAGCTGTGTTGGAGCCTCCACGTTCGTGGCCACCCTCACGCTGGCTCGGTTGGTGGGATTTGGTCAGTGTTCTGGAGACTGGACTGGACTGGGACAAGTGCCCCTCACCTGCGTCACCTGCAGTTGAGTGGTCCCAATGGCCTTCAAGGAGGGACACTGTACTTACAAAACAGGAAGGAATGCCTATGAATGATTTCAACATCTGAGAATTCTGGGGTCCAGTCTTGGTTTTAACACTTCCCAGTCAGGCCACCATACACAGATACAATTTCTACGAGTTTATGAAGTGGTGAAAACAATACTTCTCTCAGTGCATTGTTTTGAAAAAAAAAAAAAATAATGTAATTCAAGTGCCTGAGGTAAAGTGTCACTCAAGTGTTATTCAGAAAACAATGGTGCCTTTCTGAATCTATTGTCTGCACATTCCATGATTTGTTGCTACTGGTGGTCTCCATGACCTTGAACATCTCTATAAAATCCATTCGTTTCTGGCGATTTTAGTTCAGTTTGAATCATCATACTTTTTTAAAAAATAAAATAAAAAGGTAATGTGCTTTTTATGGCTTTTCTTTTTTTAAAATTAATTTTAGAGAGAGGAAGGGAGAGGGAGAGAGAGATAGCAACCCCAATGAGAGAGAACATCAACTGGCTGCCTCCTGCACACCCCCCACTGGGGATCGGGCCCACAGTCTGGGTATGTGTCCTGACCAGGATTGGAACCGGTGACCTCTTGGTGCAGGGTCGATGCTCAACCACGGAGCCACACCGGGTGGACTGGATCATCATACTTTGAGTGAAGTCTCATGATATTCCACATACGGCGCCATGTGGAATACGGGGGAAATCCCACTAGTGGAGATGACGTGGAAGCAGAGCATAGAGTGGTGAGGGCCACACCGCGGAGATGCAGGAGGGAGCTCACGTAGCAGCACAGACGCGAACTGTCTAATGGGGATAAGTACGCACAGAAAGATGGGTGCAGTTTCCTCTGGAGACAGAGAAGGATTCTTGGGACAGATGAAGGATGCTGTACCACTTTTTTTTTTTTCCAGAGAGATAAACAGGATGGAGGGGAATTGACTGCTTACCCCCACTTTGACATTCTGTGTTAGGTGCCCTCAAAAGATAACCTCAGTAATAAAATGAAAAGCAAAGAATATGAGTATTAATCCTTTGGTCAGGACTGTTTCAGATGCTTTTTGAATATTCATATTTAATTTTTATTTAAAGACAAGGAAAAGGAAGCAGAGAGGTAAAATGAGTTAGCCAGTCTTATAAAAAATAGTATGTGATAGAACAAGGCCCTGGCCGGTTTGGCTCAGCGGTTAGAGCGTCGGCCTGCGGTCCTGAGAGACCCGGGTTCGGTTTCCGCTAGGGGCGCGTACCTCGGTTGCAGTTTGTCCCCGGCCCTGGTCGGTTGTGCGGGTGGCAGCCACTCGATGTGTTCCTTTCACATCGATGTTTCTCTCTCTCTCTGTTCATCTCTCTCCCTCCCACTCTACCTGAACAAAAAAATGGAAAAATGTCCTCGGGTGAGGATAAAAAACAAAAAACAAAAGAGAACAAGTATTTGAGCTCATGCTTTATGAGTCCCAGTCCAGAGTTCTTCCTACAGTGTTATATCACATTTATTCGGTGTTCCGATGAGACCATTTTTGTGAGAGACCCTAGGAAGCTATGGTGTGCATTATTTCTGTCTGCAATACATGCATTTTATGTTACTGTATTTTATAAAAATATAAACTACGTATATACTGTTCGGTGTTCCTTTATGTGACGGTCAGTCAGGTGCAGCCACGAGAGAGGCCCAGGAAAACAAAGCTCATTACCCTCCCAGGTCCTAGAGACAGGAGTTGCACGCAGGGCCGTGGGGAGGACCAGCATGGTGAGGAGACGGGGCAGCACTGAGGTAGAGCCCAGGCCATGGTCTTTGTGGGTTTCTGCAGGGAAGGAAAGGCAGGACAGGATGAATAATAGTTTAGGACTGGGCAGTCTGAACAACTCAGTGGAATCTAAGCTACAGGGGTTGTCTTTAGTTGTCTGGTAGCTGGACCTGGGATGATTAAGGCAAAGAGTATTCTCTCCTGGGATGCACAAGTCAGATAGATAGATGAGGCTCCATATTGGTTGGTTTGCATATCCAGGCTGGGTGTTTGTTCTCTAAGAACTGGCTAGCCCAGGGAGGAACAGTATTTTCTCAGCCAAAAGGTTTCTTAAGATATTAACCATCATAATACACAAAAAAATAAAAACATAAACAATACATATATCCTCAAATTTATAAACTGTGAGAGTAATGATTTTCATTACTTTGAGTAATCATCATCACAGCCCACTTTTAGACATTTACATCTCCCCTCAAATTTTTTCATGTCCCTTTCAGTCAATCTCTGTTTTCATTTCCCAGCCCCAAGCAACCACCAATCCACTTTCTGTGTCTACAGATTTGCTCTCTACAGACCTTTCCTATAAGTGGAATATATAATATATGTGTACTTTTTCATAGTACTTTTTTCACTAAATTTTGGTGAGCTTCCTCTATGTGTGGATTAATGCATTTATTAAAATTGTGAAGTGGTCAGTCATTGTTTCTTCAAATGCCTTTTCTTTCTCTTTCTTTTCTGCTACTTTTGGAACACCTGTGAACCACAGGTTGATACACTTGATGTTCTCCTACAAATCTTTGGGACACTGTTTACTTTTTAAAGCTTTTAATATTTTCTATGGTCTTCCTATTGAATAATTTCTACTAATCTGACTTTAAGTATATTGATTATTTCTTCTAACACCTCGTATTTTCTGTTGAACCCCTCTAGTAAACTTTTCATTTCAGGTTATTTTATTTTCCAATTCCAACATTTTCATTTGGCTCTTTTTTATGATTACTGTATCTTTATGAGAATCTTTATTTATTGATTCATTGTTGTCATGCTATTCTTTATTTCTTCAGAGTTGATTTCTTTCAGAATATAATAGCTACTTTGAAGTCTTTGATCACTATTTCCAACAAGTAGGTCCCTTCAGAGACACCCTGTTGACCGTCATCTTGGTTGAATTTTTAAATTTCTTTTGTCTTGTTATACTTTTGTTGAAAGGTAAATGTATTAGAGAGCATTTTGTAGCAACTCTTGATTATGATATATTTCACCCCAACATTATTTATTGATGCTGTTTGTTTATGTGTTTTAGTAACTTGCTTGGGCCCAAATAATCTGCATCTCCTGTGGTGTGCAGACAACTGTGAGTGTGGGTAGGGGAGCACACAGGGAGTTCAGGCCATTTTCAAGTCTGCTGGGGTTGTAGTTTACCTGGGCACTGTGGAATCTCCTATGCACATGTGGGTAGCCCCAGAGTCAGTCAGGAATGTGTGAATACCTTGATCCCTCTGGTCTCCAGAGCATAAACATATGTCCTAAACCAAGAATGTAAGTTTTCTAGCCATGATGATGACTTCAGGCTCAAAGAGATAACAATAACTGGCCCTCCTCCGCTTGTCCACCTCTGTAAAGTGACTGCCACTGACAATGTAATTGTCTGTGAGGATGACCTACTGCTGCAGTCTGAACGATCTTTTTTTGACCACAGCCAAGAAGCTGTTGATTTTTACCAAAGGTCTTGTCATGGTAGAACCTCCAAGTTACTGTTCTGGAGCTGAAAGTTCCAATCACACTCTGGTTAAAATGCCACTGATTATCACCATTCTTACTCAAAACTGAGTACTTTGGCAATTTCCAGAAAACTGATATGGTGGTTTTGGAAATGTTTTTTCACTTTAAATTTCACTTGAGGAGTGGGATTTGTTAATCATCTCATTTGCTATAGCCACTTTATTATTTTTGTAGCTGGGCCAGAAGTCTAATCTTGAAACAAAATTTAATTAATAATGACATTTCTTCTCGCTTCTTTTCTTTTTAGTAATAAAATCCTGAAAATGAGAGCTAGCAGGGTTAATGACTCTGTATAATTACCCTTGCAGAATAAATCATGTCTTATAGTATTACTTGCACTGCTACATTTATAAATTAATAAATGTAGCAGTGCAAGTAATACTCTGATAAAGTTATTATATTTGAGGTTATAAAAGGTATAAAAAATACATCTAAGAAGGACTACCACATTTTAAAGATAAACATCCAGTGTCAGGAACATGCTGGTACCCCAGAATTCAACAACATAGGATGAGAAAATGGTTTGAAGTGTGTAAAGAATTGGTGAAACCGCAGAGAATTGATTTCTTGTTTCCAAGGAGACAAAACCCTTTTCAGCATGGAATACGATGGAAATGCAGAGAACTGTTAAATAATGAAATGCTAAATGATGCAGATTCTGATTATGGAAAAAGGATCCACAAAGACGGTGGAGAAGGGTGTCTCTGAGGATGGGGGTTGGGGCGAATATGTCTGAGAACCTATCCATCCACTGATGTGCCAAGGCACTGGATTCTAACTGTATGTGTGTGAATTCTAGCTTTGCTTTGTACAGCTACATGATTAGGAGAAAGTGACTTAAACTCTCAGTCTAAGTGTTTCCATCCTGAAAATGGGGATAAAGATGGTACTTTTCTCATGGTGTTATTTCCGTGAATGATTTAATAGATGTACTGTCCTTAGAATTAAGGGGGGGAAATGGCAGTAGAGTGAATGGAAGCTACACAGAGGACCAAACAGGATTACAACTAAAATAAAGACAAATCATTGGAAAAAAGCAACAGAGAAGCAGTGGAACAAGACCATATAATCAGAAACACAGGTAGGATCAGCAGAGGCATGAGAGAGTGGCGGGCTGGGAGCCCACTGACAACAGCGGTCTGAGCTGTGAGCAGTGCCCTCGTGGATAAAATATCAGGCCTTCTCTACAGCACAGAGGGCCGAAACAGAGCACTGGATTGGCTACAGCCATTCACCTGGGGCTCTGGGAGAGGGAGGGCAGAATGGACTGGAACTCTGTGGGGACACCCAAGAGTTAGAGGGCACTCAGAGTTTTTGCTGAGTTGTGGCCACAAAGGACGGTGGCCAGCTTGCTCGTTCCCAGAGCTGTGGGGAAAAGCAGCAGCCCCTCCCTCAGAGATTCAGCCTCTTCCAGGTGAGGCAAAGAAATGCAAATTGAGGCTTGTTAACAACCAGTATTTCCAGAAATCCTCTTACGCTAAACACCAGGGATACATTCCGAGGCCCTGAGTAACTGAGACTAATCACCTCCAGGCAAAAAGCTAAAGGATAACTGAACCTTTCCTGGGCTTGCAAATCTACCCAGGAATGTAAGACTTGACAGTGGTGTTTAATGTGGGCCCACCCAGGCTCATCCAAACTCAGTAGAGGGAGCCACAAACAGCAGAACACCAACACACACCAGGAAAATTTGGCAGGCTCCAAAACCCACTGAGATAGCCAAAATTGTGAAACAAAGAAACAAATCCCAAATGAAAGAACAAGAGAATTCTATCAAAGATGAGATCAATGAAATGCAGCTAAGCAAATTATCAGAGGTAGAGTTCAGAGCCATGATCTTGAAGAAGCTCAACAGCATGAGTACGGACATCAGCACCATGAGTAAAGATATAGAAATATTAAAAACCAGCCTAGTGGAAATGAAGAATGACATAGCAGAAATAAATAACACATTGGAAGGACTAACCAGCAGAGTTGAGGAAGCTGAGGACTGGATCAGTGAATTAGAAGGCAGGGTAGAAAAAAATCAACCAATCAGAAAACCAAAAGGAAAAAAAACAATTAAAAAACAGAAAGACAGCTTAAGAGAACTGTGGGACAACTGGAAACGTAATAACATTCGCATCATAGGAGTCTTGAAATAAGAATAAAATAGGCAAGGGTTAGAGAATATATTTGAAAAAATAGTGACAGAAATCTTTCCTAACTTGGTGAAGGAAGAAGGCATTCAAGTTCAAGAAGCACAGAGAGCCCCAAGTGAGAGGAACCAAAACAGGCCCACACCAAAACATATAATAATTAAAATGCCAAAAATTAAAGACAAAGAGAGAATCCTAAAGGCAGCAAGAGATAAGCAACAGGTTACCTACAAAGGAACCCCCATAAGGCTATCATCTGACTTCTCAACTGAAACACTACAGGACAGAAGGGAATGGCATGAAGTAACTAAGGTCATGAAAAACAAGGATCTGAGTCCAAGATGATGCTATCCAGCAAGGTTATCATTCAAAATATAAGGTGAAATAAAGAGCTTCCCAGATAAAAAAAAAAAAAAAGACTAAGGGAATATATTAGCACCAAACCATCACTGCAAGAAATGTTAAAAGGACTACTGTAATTAATAGAAGAAAAATATAACCACACTAAACAAAAATGCAATAAATAAGTACATATCAATAATTACCTTAAATGTAAATGCTCTGATTAAAAGACACAGTATCTGACTGGATAAGAAAGCATGACTCACATATATGTTGTTTAAAAGAGACTCACATAGACTCACATAGATTGATAAAAATCATATGATCATATCAATAGATGCTGCAAAAGCATTTGACAAAATCCAGACCCATTTCTGATAAAAAACGATCAGCAATTTGGGAATAGAGGGATCATATCTCGACATAATAAAGGCCATATATGAAAAACCTACAGCCAACATTATACCCAATGGATAAAAACTAAAAGCATTTTCCTTAAGAACAGGAACAAGACAAGGATGCCCACTTTCTCAATTAACATAGTACTGGAAGTCTTAGCCACAGCAATCAGACAGGAAGAAAAAATAAAAGGAATCCAAACTGGAAAGGAGGAAGTGAAACTCTCATATTCGCAGATGACATAATATTATACATAAAAAAACCCAAAGACTACATCAAAAATCTACTAGACTTAATTAATGAATTTGGCAAAGTAGCAGAATACAAAATTAACGTCAAGAAATCAAAGGTATTCTTATACACCAATGATAAACTCATAGAAAGAGAAACTAAAAAACAATCCCATTTACCATCGCAACAAAAAAAATTAAGATACCTAGGAATAAACTTAACCAAAGAAGCAAAGGACCTATTTGCAGAAAACTACAGGGCATTGAAAAAAGAAATAGAGGAAGATATAAAAAAGTCGAAGCATATACATTGTTCATGGATTGGAAGACCTAACATCATTAAAATGTCCATATTACCCAAAGCAATCTATAGATTCAATGCAATCCCCATCAAAATACCAATGACATACTTCACAGAACTAGAACAAATACTTCAAAAGTTCATATGGAACCAAACAAGACCCCAAATAGCCACAGCAATCTTGAAAAAGAAGGACAAAGTAGGCAGGATCACAATACCAGATATCAAGTTATACTACAAAGCCACTGTAATCAAAACAGCCTGGTACTGGCAAAAGAACAGACGCATAGATTAATGGAATGGAACAGAGAACCCATAAATGGACCAAAAACATTATGCTCAATTAATATTTAACAAAGGTGGCAAGAATATACAAAGGAGTAAAGACAGCCTTTTCAATAATTGGTGTTGGGAAAATTGGACAGCTACATGCAAAAAAATGAAACTAGACCATCAACTTACACCATACACACGAATAAACTCAAAATGCATAAAAGACTTAAATGTGACTTGTGAATCCATGAAACCCCTAGAAGAAAATGTAGGTAATAAAATTTCAGATATCACACACAGCAGAGTTTTCACTGATACAAAGGAGAAAATGAAACACATGGGATTACATCAAACTCAAAAGCTTCTGCACAGCAAAAGAAACAACCACCAAAATAGGAAGGCAACCCACTGCATGGGAGAAGATAATTGCCAATGATCCATCAGATAAGAGGCTAATTTCCAAAATATATAGAGTGCTCATACAGCTCAACAAAAGGAAGACAAAGAACCCATTAAAAATGGGCAGAGGAACAAAATAGACACCTCTCCAAACAGGACATACAAATGGCTAAGAGACATATGAAGAAATGCTCAACATCACTAATCATCAGAGAGATGCAAATTAAAACAACAATGAGGTATCACCTCACACCTGTCAGTCAAAATGGCCGCCATCAACAAATCATCAAACAACAAGTGTTGGTGAGGGTGTAGAGAAAAGGGGACTCTAGTACACTGCTGGTGGGAATGCAGACTGGTGTAGCCACTGTGGAAAACACTAGGTGTTACCTCAAAAAATTAAAAATTGATCTTCCATTTGACCCAGAGATCCCCCTTCTA
The DNA here is from genome assembly GCF_014108415.1 of Molossus molossus. Taxonomy (NCBI): domain Eukaryota; kingdom Metazoa; phylum Chordata; class Mammalia; order Chiroptera; family Molossidae; genus Molossus; species Molossus molossus. The sequence continues at coordinate 233,900 of NW_023425365.1, read as the reverse complement.
GGAATATACCCTAAGAAGCCTGAAACACCAATCAGAAAGAATATATGTACCCCCATGTTCATAGCAGCACTATTTACAATAGCTAAGATCTGGAAACAGCCCAAGTGTCCAACAGGAGATGAGTGGGTTAAAATGCTGTGGTACATGTACACAATGGAGTACTATGCAGCTGTAATAAAGATTTCTTGCCCTGGCCAGTTTGGCTCAGCTGTTAGAGCATTGGCCTGTGGCTGGAGAGTCCGGGTTCGGTTCCCACTGAGGGCATGTGCCTCAGTTGTGGTTCGTCCCCGGTCCTGGTTGGGGTCATGTGGGTGGGGACCAGTCGATATGTCTCTCTCATGTTGATGTTTCTCTCTCTCTCTTCCTCCCTCTCTCCCCCATGCTCTATCTGAAGAAATAATGCAAAAATGTCCTTGGGTGAGGGTAAAAACAAAACAAACAAATTGAAAGCATTTCCCGTTAGAACAGGAACAAGACAGGGATGTCCACTTTTGCCACTCTTATTTAACATACTACTGGAAGTCTTAGCCACAGCAATTAGACATGAAGAAAAAAATAAAAGGGATCTAAATTGGAAAGGAGGAAGTGAAAAAAGAAAGAGCTTTTATTCTTTGCGACGACATGGAGGGACCTGGAAAGTATTATCCTAAGCAAAACAAGCCAAGTAGAGAAAGACAAGTATCATATGATCTCACTTATTTGTGGAATATAATAAACATAACAATCTGAGGAATGGGGTAGTCCCAGAGACGCGGAAGTAGGATACAGAGTGACAATCCCCAGAAGAAGGGGTATTGTGGGGGAGAGATAAACCACAGAACTTACATGCATGTACGTATGAACAATGGACATGGACAACAATGCTGGGGACAGGGCAGGGAGGGAGGGGGAGGAGGGTGTCAATGGGGAAAAAAGAAATGTCTGTAACAAAAATAAATAAACAAATAAACAAATAAAAGGACTCGAACCTGGTGCACAGGGTCAGTCATGCTGGCCACTGCTCTGGTAAGCCTGGCCCTGTTCCGTGTGGTGCCCCAGAGCTTGCATTCGAGTCACGGCACAGCCTCCAGACAGGTTCACTCATGACATGAGTCTAAGGCAGTGGCCCAGCTGTGTCTTAGTTTCCAGGAGCTTGCTCACAAACTTGGTGGCTTAAATCAGCAGACATGCATTGTCTCACTGTTCTGGAGGTTAGAAGTCTAACATCAAGGTGGCTGTGCTCCCTCTGAAGCCTGTAGAGAATCGTTTCTGGAAGCTTCCTAGCTTCTCATGCTTGCTGGTGATCTCTGGCATTCCTGGGCCTGCAGCCCACACTTCCAATCGCTGCCTGCACTGTAACGCAGGACCTCCTGTGGGTGTGCGTGGCTGTCTGCTCAGCCCTGTTGGATGTGGGGCCCACTCCACCATGACCTCATCTTAACTAACTATACATGCAATGACCCTGTTTCCAAGCAAAGTCACATGCTGAGGCACTGGGGGTTATGACTTTGACATATCTTTGGGACGGGGCATTAGCACATGCTGCTGATGCGGCTAACAACCATGACAGCAGATGGAGAAGAAACCTTATTTGAACATCCTTCCTCTGAGTATAACAGAGTCCCAGAGAATTCAACTTTCATACACCGTTCTCCAAAGGAGTCTCCAGAGGGGAAGGCGACTGACCTTTAACACTGTGAGATTCCAAAAAAATTATGTAAACAACCTTCATTAGAATGTCCCGTACTTTCCCACGGAGGCCCTAGCCCTCACCACCTTTTATTAAGCTCTCGTATATACCATTGCCCCTAGCTGTTCAGATAGCCAACTGTGTTCCCACACCTGTGTAAATAAACGTGATCCTTTCTCCTATCAACCTGTACAGTGTCAGGCCGCAGTCAACTGGGACATAAATTGGTAGAGGAAGTTTCCTCCCAACACTAAAGAAACGTGAGTGGAGTGAGGAGAACCTGAAGAAGGGGACGTCTGAGCGGAGGCCAGAGTGGAGGGCTGGCGGTGTATCAAGAGACAATGATGCTCTGAACTTGGCCCACACATAATTCATCACAGGCTCCCAGTTAGAAAAATCCACGCTAACCGAACCCACATGGAGGCTGAGCTCCAGGATTCTAATGCCTGAGCTGCAGGACTCTGGTGACCTCAGAGTCAGAGATCTAAGTTGCTGCAGACATTTTGCTTCTCCCCAGCTTGCTAGAAGAATCTGATCAGGAACAATGGTTAAAATATAGTTTACAGCCTGGCTGGTGTGGCTCAATGGATTGAGTGTCGACCCATGGACTGAGAGGTCCCAGTTTGATTCCTGGTCAAGGTACATGCCCAGGTTGCAGGCTTGATTTCCAGTAGGGGGTGTGCAGGAGACAGTTGATAGATGTTTCTCTCTCATACGGATGTTTCTGTTTCTCTCTCCCTTTCTTTCTCTCTAAAGAAATCAATAAAAACACATTTAAAAATATATATATGTATTATATATGTGTGTGTGTATATATACATATACATATATGTGTGTGTATATATATGTATATAGTTTACAGTATTTAATCGTTTCTGTCATTTCAAATGCATGTATGAATTATGTTCATACTGTCAGCCTCAAAGCAAACACTTTATTATTGCCCAAGGCATTCTGGCAAAGCAGGGCAGTCCTCTGGTCTCCACTGGACTCACTGGATTTAGTGATGGGTCTGGTAAGTTGAAAAAGACTGGTTCTGCTGAAATTGGCTGGACTTTCTCCTGTGCCCGGAGGTCAGTTGTCAGTAGCTGGAGCCTTTGATCATCTTTCTCTATTCTCAACCCCCAATAGGCTAGCCCAGGCTTGTTCTGTGGGTGACAAGAAAGGGACCCAAAGGGCACAAGAGCTCTTGAGGTAGAGGCTCAGAACTGTCATTCTGTCACTTCCACAACATTTTACAGGGTCAAAACAAATCCTGGACCAGCCCAGATTCAAGGAGGTGAAAGTGGACTCTACTTCTCAATGGGAGAGTTACTCATTCCCACTGTGAGGGGCATGACTGTAGGAAAGGCATCAGAGTGGCCTTTGCCATCATTCTACACTAGTATTGATAGTTTGAAGTATGCATCCTGGTTGGCAAGTGTTTTCTGTAAAGGTCCAGCCAGTAAACGTTTTAATATCTGTGATCTGCATACATTCTCTGTTGCTTCTTATTGTTTATTGTTGTCCTCACCTTTATCATCTTTTTTTTTTAACCCTTTAAACACGTCAAAACATGCTGTGCTCAGTATCTGTACAAAACCAGGCTTCAGGCTGGGTCTAGCCTGCAGACTATAGCTGGGCAGTGCTTGTTGTAGATTACCAAGGGCAATTGGCAAGGCCAAGAAGGCTAGCTCTGTATGCATTCAATAATTGTGTGGTCATATCGGTGCACTCGAAAGCAATACTACTCTTGCATGTTTTTCTAAATTTGTACTTGCATTCAGCACTGACGGGGAGATGCTTATGTGGATAAATCCTTGCAGTGTGATTTCAATATATAACATGTCCTTTTGTAAACCTTCAATTTAGATAGCATTGCATGGATGATATCTGATAAAGGACCGCGGAAAGGTTTTATTCTGGAAAAGTAAGTTTGGTTATTTAAATATGCATTTGATTTCTGTACCTTTGTAGCAAGTTTTGAAATCTCTAAATGTGAAATCTTCATACTTGTTTATTTTTCAAGATTTTCTTAGGTGCCCTGGGTCTCTTGAAGTTTGGCATGGATTTTAGGATCATATTGTCAATTTCTATAGAGTCCAGTGGGGATTTTGATAGGAATTTTGTCAAGTATGTATATCATTTTGACAAATATTGCCTTCTTAATAATATTGTCTTTCAATCAATGAACATGATATCTTTCTATTTATTTACTTTAATTTCTTTCAATAGCATCATATAGTTTTCAGAGTGTAAGTCCAGCACTTCTTGTGCTAAATTTACTTCTAAGTATTTTATTCTGTTTGATGCTACCATAAATGGAATTGTTTTCTTAACTCTATTTCCAGTGGATTCTTTGCTAGAATATAGAAATAAGATTAATTTTTGTCTATTAATCTTGAACACTAGAACCTTTCTCACCTTGTTTATTACTAATAACTTTTCAGAGGACTTCCTGAAATTTTCTGTGTATAAGATTATGTCATCTACCAGAGAGATTTACTTCTCAGAGTTGCCTTTTATTTATTTATTTTGCCTAATTGCTCTGGTAGGACATCTACTACAATGGTGAGCAGTAATGGCAAGAATGAATTTTCCTGCCTTAGTTCTAATTTTGGGAGAAATTAGGCTTTCCCCATTAAGTATGTGCTAGTTGTAGGTTATTTTTGTTGAAGTCCTTTTTAAAGTTCAGAAAATTCTCTTGAATTCCTAGCTTGTTAGTGTACTTTCATGAAGGGGCGTTAGATACTCTAAAATGCTGTTTCTATGTCTGTTGAGGTGATCATATAGTTTTGTCCTTTATTGAATGAATATAGTGTGTTACACTGATTGATTTTTGAATGTTAAACTGACTCTGCATTCTTGGGATGAATCCCACATATTGATGGTGCACGTTGCCAGATTCTCTTTAGTAGTATTTTTGTCGAGGATTTTTGTGCCTGTATTCACAGAAATGTATACGTCTGTAGTTCTCTTGTGATTTTTCTGTCTGGTTTTTGTGCCTGGGTAATTCTGGACTCACAGAATGAGTTAGGAAATGTTTCCACCTCTAATTTATGGAAGAAGTTGTAAACAATTGGTATTCTATTTTTAACGACAATTTTAGAGTAGTTTTAGGATCCCAGCAAAGCTGAGAGGGTAGGTCAGACATTTCCATGGATGCTTTGCCCCCACTCAGGCAGAGCCCCCCACATTGCCAACATCCCCCAATGGAATGGTGCATTTGCTACAATTATTGAACCTCACTGACCCATCATAATCACCCAAAGCCTATAGTTTACAACAGGGTTCATTTTGTTGTTGTCTATGTTTTAAATGTATCCACCCGCCATTGCAGTATCATGTAGGGTAGTTTCAATGCTCTAAAAATCTGTCTATTTATCTCCTCGTGCCCCTAACCCCTAACAACCACTGATCTTTTTACCGTCTCCATAGTTTTTCCTTTTCCAGAATGTCATACTGGAATTATACAGTATGCAGCCTTTTCGATAAACTTCTTTTCCTTAGTAGTAGACGTTTGATATTCTTTCATCTTTTCAGAGCTTGATCATTCATTTACTTTTCATTCATTTATTTTTAGTAATAAACAATAATCCATTGTCTGAATGTACCGCAGTCTATTTATCCATTCACCTACTGAGGGACATCTTGGTTGCTTCCAAGTTTTGGCAACTGTACACAAAGCTGCTATAAACATCCCTGTGTAGGTTTTTGTGTGGACGTAAGTTTTCACCTCCTTTGGGTAAATACCAAGGAGAATGACTGCTGAAGCATATGGTACAAGCTTAGTTTTGTAAGAAATAATCAGCCTGTCTTTCCGAGTGGCTGTACCATTTTGCATTCCCACCAGCAGTACATGAGAATTCCTATTGCTTATCTCCATCAGCATTCAGTGTTGTCAATGTCCCAGATTTTAGCTATTCTAATAGGTGTGTAGTGGTTTTGCACTGATATATTTAGAAATATTTTTTCTTTATTGATTTTAGAGAGAGAGGAAAGGAGAGAAAGAGAGAGAGAAAAACACATCGATGAGAGAGAACACTGACTGGCCACCTCCTGCATGCCCCCCACTGGAGATCAGGCCCCACAACCTGGGCATGTGCCCTGACTGGGAATCAAACTGGTGACCTCTTGGTGCAGGGTTGATGTGCAACCACTGAGCCACACTGGCCAGGCCCAATTTCCTTTTTAATAGCCCCATTTTTTATTCACAGTCCACTGCGATCTTTGATTTGTAATGTTTTTTTTTTAGAAACATCTTAATATAAAGTACAGAGAACATTACAATTATCATCCTTACATGTATCAAAAAAATCATTTGTTTTAGATACTTCTTACAAATTAGCAACAAAAAAACCTAAGTATCTGGAAATTACGTTAATAAATCAATTTGAGGAAAAGTCTTATCTTCCAAAACTAGTGTATGGTATATTTCTAGATTGATTTAAATGCCACTATAGGTCTTTTAGTATAATTTTATAATTTTCTCTGTTTAGTCTTTAAAACCATAATTAAGTTTATGCAATTCTAATAAAATTCCAACAAAATGTTTTAATGATCCTTAAAAACTATTTTTTTAAAAATATGTTTTTATTGATTTTTTTTAGGGAGAGAGAGATATAGAAACAATGATGTGAGAAACATCCACCTGAGGCCTCCTGCACGTTCCCCGCTGGGGATGGGCCCACAACCTGAGCACGTGCCCTGACCAGGAATCGAACTGGGACCTCTCAGTCCATGGGACGAGGCTCAATCCACTGAGCCACACCGGCCAGGCCTTGGAAACTATTTAGAAAGTTAACATGAAAAATAAAATACACACATATTTATTTAAGAAAATATTTTCAAAGAAAACAATGAGACGAATAAATTTGTTTTTTGAGGAACAAAATATACACACACAGAAAAACACCAATTATAATTAAAAGATTGGTTCTGGCAAATAATATACTGTTATAGAATAAAAGGTTTAGAAACATATAAAGCATAAATAAAATAGTTTATGGTTTCACTGACATTGAAATCAATGAGGGATATAATGAAAATTTAATAAATGATGTTAGAATAACTAAATGTAAAGCTGTCTAAAATATACAATAAGATCCTGATTAGAAATAATATATATATTTTAAAAAATATTTTGAAATCTCTACAAATATGACAAAATTCCAACAGAAATACAGGTGAAATATATGGACAGATCATTTACAGAAGAAATACAAATGGCAAATAAACATGTAAAAAATAATTTATAAGCAAATACATTTTTAAAAAAATATTAATTTTGGCCTATTAGAATGGCAAGAAATACTCTTTTCCAAAATTGGTGAAAATGGTTACAGAAAGTATTTTTGTATATTGTTGGTGAGGTTATTAAACTGTAACAGTTTTAAGATGGCCATATCTTTCAAAAATACTATTTTACACACACATAAGCGATAAATGATAAATACACATATAGTGCATATAAATATTTTACATGTATAAGTAAATATGTATGTATATACACACACAAACATACACAGATGTATATATGCCTTTATATCTAACAATTCTACTTTTAGAAGTATATTCAAAAAGTTATTCACACATGTGACAAATGCATGTGTATAAATAATTCAGTGCGTTTTATAATGACATTTTGGTTCAAATTTGTGAATTAAGAAATAAAAATTATATATAGAAAAATTTCTTAAAAACCATTAAATTGTCAGTACCTATGAACATTGTGTCTCAATCAGTAAAAGATAGATAGCCAAATCAGACCTAGTGGTTCTCGCTGAGCCCGGATGAAGCTGTCTCCTTTGTTTAGGTCTATGAAGGATGGTGCATTAAATCTCCTTAAGTGCTTACTCATGCTGAGGAGGAACGGGCCCTGGGAGCTCTCTCCCTTACCACTAGGCAGAGGCTGGAGCAACAGAAAGTAGTTATGAGTTTGGCATGCAATCCCTAGGGAAGCTTCAGACCAACAAGGCGTCTCTCCAGCCAGTGCGTCCACCCAATATCCTTGTAAACACAGCAACACTGAGAGAGTGTTGCTTCTGAAGTCCTTTCTAAGTGTGGCCAGATGTGTTAGGTCCCCACATATCACTCTGTGAGGTAATGGGAACGGGGAGTATCATCCAACATTTTCTCAAACATAAACTGTTGTATCTGTGTTATGTGCAATGATCACTGTGGGTATCCAGACCTTTAATTTTTACTTATTGTAGAGGGAGGAAAGAGAAGGAGAGGAGAGAGAAACTTCCATTGGTTGCTTCAGGTCCAGAGATTGAACCCACAACCTGGGTATGTGCCCTGACTGGGAATAGAACCCATGACCTTTTGGTGTACAGGACGATGCTCCAACCAACTGACTACACCAGTCAGAGCTTTTTATAAGATACATTCAATGAGGTGAGATGATCCAAATTCATGATGTACATGAGAATTCTGAGACAGAATGAGGGATTCGTTTATCCAGTCTTTATGTTGCATTAAAGGCATACATTTAGTGAGTAAAATAGTTACCATAATTTTCCCCAAATTTTCTATTTTTATATTATTTCTCTCTCTTTCTCTCATTGAGGGCATGTAGCTAAAATGAAATGAGTTCAATGCACACTTACGATGAAGCTCTGTCATTCAGGCACGCTTACAAAAGCACAATTTGAAATTTAAAAAATTTGAAGCAACCCAAATGTCTACCAATAGAATGTGTTTAAACTACATTAAATACTTATTATGGAGTGTTTATGTAGCCATTAAAAAGAAAGCTGTAGCCAGAACATGTCAGAGTATTGTTTCTAAGACACAACGTTAAGTGAAAAAAGCAAATCTTGGCGTACATGTGTAGTATGATCCCACCTATGTTTAAACAGATATATCACATGCATATGTGCAAAAGACACGAGAAGACCATCATTAATTGCGAGTGGATGGCATGGGAGAAGTTACAGTAACAGAGGGGTGTGAGTGGCCCAAGCATGTTGGTTGCATTGCCCTGGGGACTGGGGAAACTTCCACAGACCTGCAGACGAAACAGGTGTTGCTTGCTGGTGGCCAACCCCCTCCCTTACCTGTGGAGTCAAGGCTGCTTAGTGCCCATACCACATGTTTGCTGAGACGAAAGAATTCTTCTGAACTCAGATCAGCACAAGAATGTTTACGGAAGCTGAGCTTTTCCTGACACACCAATCATAGTACAACTCATATTTTTTAAAAAAACAAAAAACATAGAATCATTTTTCTATTCCCAATGAGATGTCACAATATTGACTTTATTGCTATTCTAGGTATGTTTTATGACTCAAAATTAGCATCATTTGACAGCATGATCTTATTTTTACAGTCTGTATTGTTATTATACAATTGCTAGAAATTTTATTTCATGATGCTCTCTAAGTTAGTATGATTCCATATAGGTCATTATTTTCAGACTGCTTGGACTGTGCTCCATTCTTAATTTTTTTTTTAAAGTATCTGCCCTGGCCAATTTGGCTTAGATGTTGAAACGTCGGCCTGCAGACCAGAGAGTCCCAGGTTTGGTGCCCGCTAAGGGCACGTACCAAAAATAAATAAATAAATAAATAAATAAATAAATAAATAAATAAATACATAAATAAAGTATTTAGAAAATATATATATATATATATGAATAGATGAGAGAATATTGTGCCAAAGTGAAAATTTAAGAGTAGTATTCCAAATTTTTCTTTGTTTTATATATATTTTTTTTTTCACAAGAAGAATAGAGAACATCTGCATTATATAAGAAAGTGAAGAAAAATGCATTGGCTCAAAAGTGAGACAGGTTCTCCACCAGTAACCTTTCTAATAATGGAATCTTTACTCTCCAGAAAGCATTGCTGATTGGCAGAAGAGTCCCCCACATGCTGCTAGCCAAGCAAGAATAATTTTTCTTGTAAGAATCTGTAACATAGTAGAATGTATTATTCTCTGCACAGATGAAAATTCTCCCTGGTTTTTAATGATCTTGGACAAAAAAAAAACACACAAAAACAAACACCACAAAACAATTGTACTGAATGAAGAGAGCAATACATAATAATGATGGCTTTTTCTTCTGAGTTGCATCCAAATGAAATATGGAACACAAGAGAGAAAGAGACACCTTGAAATAAAAACATCTTAAAAAGAGAGGGTAGCTTCTGTCTTCAAAGAGTTGGATTTAAAACAAATGCCCTCAGTCACAGCAGAGATGGAGACCCACAGGCCTTGCGTGGAGCAAGGCTGGATCCCAGAGACAGGAGCCCAAGGAGATCCTGACCCAGGTTCCTTCTCTACTCACCAATCCGATGAACCCTCTACCTTCTGAGAAAAAGTGGAGAGAAGTTAGTGTTCCTCCCATGGAGCACAGTGGGAATGCACTTCCTCTGTGAGAAACACATAGAAATAAAATTCGTGGTATCCTAGACAGACAAAAAGACATAAGAAGAACCCTTTCAGAGTCTACCTGTGATTTGTGATCTAGCCAATCTCTCCTCCCTTTATTCCACATGTAGTTCAGCAGAAACTCCATCTCATTCCATTTGTCTCCAACTCGATTGTTACCATCCCAGTCCCAGCTGTTGTCTTCTCTCACCTAAGCTCTTGGAATAGCATTTGCCCACCCATGTTCATCTACGATGTAGTCAAAGAGAGCTTTCAAGATCACTAGATGGCGTAACTCCCCTGGTGAACATTTTCCAGTGGCTATCAATTGCCTTCGATTAAAATCCAAATCTGTGTTCTTGTTCTTTCATATTCGTTCTCTACATGACTTGGTGTCTGACTTTTCTTTGGTCTCATTTCATAGGCTCATCTCTTTTTCCATGACACGTAAGAAACATCAGCCTTCTTTAATGCCATTGAATATGCAAGCTCGTCCCTGTCTTAGGGCATTTTTACTAGCTCTGTTCTTTACTCTGAATAGCCTCCCAGGTATAATTGCCTTCTTGCCATTCAGATCTCAAGTTGGATCACAGTTCTTTAGAGAGTCCTTACTTGACTGTCCAATTGAAAATCACCACCCATATGATCTCTAATACACTCTTATGTTAACGCTGTGTACACTTAGAGCTATCTGGTAATTTTCTTGTTCTATGTTTTTTATTGTTTCTTCTCCCTAATTAAAAGTAAGTTCTGTAAGATCAGGAAGCCTTTCATGCATTTTCCTTTCTGACTCCCCAGCTCCTTGGACACTGTCTGGCACAAAGCAGGTGTTCAAAAAGTTTAACATACTGAAAAACTGTTTACCTTTGCCTCCACCTGTACCTGTACCACCAAGGTGTACCCATTGTTGCCTGATAAGGTTTAAACCCTGGAGGAGTTAGAGTAATTAAAGTTTAAAAAGGACTGTAAAACGTATTCTAATTGTTCTAAATGATTAAGCTTAGAGTTTTATTTAGAACCGAGAGGGTAAGGAGAAAGAAAGTGGCCACTAATGAATAAAGCTTTACATTTAATCTTGTATAACAGAATTAGTGATGTAGCGATTTTAATATCAAGTGTACACTTTAGATGGCTAAAGCCATTTGTGAATCACACAGTTTTGTACACTTAGGTAGAATTTCAAATATAATATCCCTTCTCCATTACAAAGGCTAAAAGTATGTTTTAAGAACATGCCAACTGAGAAAATGTCATCAAAATTAAAAGTGATAGTGATAACTAATTACTCTAGCCATGATTGTTTTACTCTCTCTCATATTCTGTTCAGTGATCCACTTTAAGAGTTAGTGAACAATGGTTATTCTTTAATTTTTTTCTTTATTGATTTTAGAGAGAGAAGAAGAGAGAGGAAGAGAGAGAGATAGAAACATAAATGATCGAGAACATCAATTGGTCACCTCCTGCATGCCCCCTAATGGAGATCGAACCAACAACCTGGGTATGTGCCCTGACCTCTTGGTCAAACAGCAACCTCTTGGTACATGGGTCGATGTTCAAACACTGAGCCACACTAGCCAGGTCAATTTTTTTTCATAGAAATAAACTGTAGAGTCATGATGGATTCCTTTTTATTCACAAAATATAATGATGTCCTTTCTCTACATGACCTAGTTGAAAGGAAGGTCCTTTCTCTACATGACCTTCCCATTCTACCCAGATAGGATAGCCTTCTTCCTCCCAAGTCCTCCCCCTTGGCAGTTATGTAACTCTAGACTTAACACAGGAGTAAGCATGGGCAGACCCTGAAAGGTGGAAAGAAGGACATGTTCTCAGCTTCCTTCTTGCCTCCCATATATCCTAGAGAGGGTTCTGGAGAAGCTTCCAACCTAGAACTTTCAAAAGGCCTGGGCAATAAACTCCTAGATTTTCCATCCCAACTGTGTTCTGTATAAGTAGCTGGTGCTCTGATTCCTCTTCTGGGCATCTGGTGGGATGTGACGATGGAGTGTGGACCTGATCATCCATGTCCCAAGCAGCAGAGGCAGGTGGTGTTTCCCACAGGGGCTGTGTCACTGGGGTCTAGAAGGCAAACTGAGATAAATGTAAAAAAAAAGTCCTTCTGATGAGTTTCCTAATTCATACGTGGGGGTTGAGGCAAAAATTATATTACATGATGGGGTGCTCAATGAACGTCTACTGACTGTACCCGGTCAGTGTGGCTCAGTGGCTGAGTGTCGACTCATGCACCAAGAGGCTGCCCTTCCTCTCTCTCTAAAAAAAAAAAAAAAAATCAATAAAGAAAAAAAAAAATCTATTGGCTGGCTACAGACCAACAATGAAGTTGTGAAAACAGAAATAAAAGCAGCGCCATTTACAGTTACTTTAAAGTTAATGAAATCCTTAAGCACAAGCACAGCCAAACAAGGACAGGTCTGTACATGTGAAGGTGACAAACTCTTAATGGGAGAAGTAAAGGACGTCTAAGTAGACAGACACCACGTGCTCATGGATGAGAAGACTCAACTCAGTGAAGATCGAGTTAATGTTTGATGCAGTCCTATTCAAATCCCAGCAGGTGTTTCTATAGATATAGACAAACTGACCATAAAACCGATGGAGAAAACCAGAGGTCCTAGGACAGCTCACACAATCCTGAACGTGAAGAGTGACATGAGCGTCCCCTCCAAAGGGGGTACGCAGATGGCAAATAGCATATGAGAACATGTTCCACACTATCAGCTTTCAGGGAAATGCTAATTGAAGCACAGTGAGCTATCACTCTGCATCTATAAAAATGGCTAAAATAAAAAATTATGTAAATGCCAATTTCTGGAAGGATACAAAGAAACGGAAGCACTCATACATCACCAGTGGGAACATAAAATCACACTGCTCCTCCAGAAAACCAGTCTGACATTTTCTCGTAGAACAAAATATGCAATTACCATATAATCCTGTGATTGCATTTATCGTGGAATAAATGAAGACTTATGTTCACATAAAAGTCAGAACACAGCCTGGCCGGTGTGGCTCAGTGGTTGAGCGTTGACCCATGCACAAAGAGGTCACCCTGGTTCAATTCCCAGTGAGGGCACATGCCCAGGTTGTGGGTCCAATACCAAGGGGAGGCGTGCAGGAGGCGGCCAATCCTTGTTTTCTCTCATCGATGTTTCTGTCTCTCTCTCCCTGTCCCTTCTTCTCTCTCTAGGATCAATAACAACCATAACAAAAAGTCAGTACACAAGTATTTATGGTAGCTTTATGCAAAACACTCAGAAACTTAAAACAGCATGCAACACTACTCTGCATTAAAAATGAATGCATTATTGATACATGGGACAATTTGGATGGCTTTCCAAGGAAATAAGAGGTGTAAAAAATTATTTCATGGAGGTTATGTCACGTATAATTCTCTCAATTTAAAATGTTTGAAATGATGAGATTTAGAAATGAAGTGCAGATGAGTGGTTCCAGGGTCAGAGAAGACCTCGGGAGTGGTTGGCTGTACAAGGGCCACACGAGATTCTTCCAAGATCCCACCCCCTGCCTTGTGACTGCACATGCTACTACCCTGGCTGTGGTCACGTGCTATTGTTTCCGAAGCTTTGCTTTGTGTAAGCTGAGGAAACAGTACATAGAACCATTTTGTGTTATTGGTTACAGACTGTATGCAAATCTAACTTTCAAAAATGAAAAATTTAATAAAAAGTAAACCAAACAGCAACCTCTTTCAGGGGGTTTCATTTCTGGTAATCAGAAGGATGTCGTCCCCAGCATCCTCTCTCCGTTCCTGTGGACTGTGTCCTTCCCGGGCTGTCCTGGAGCACGGGGTCTCGGCTGGCCCAGGGGGTGGGACCGCTGAGGGATGGCAAAGCCAAGGAGCTGGGCTGCCGCAGGCACACGGGCTTGTTGTGATGGGCACATCCACGTTCACATGAACGCTGCGTGTTGGATGTAAAATGGTGCATTCCGTGGATGGAAAAGGACCTCAGAGACGCATTTAGTCTTTCCCTTTAATGTTAGAGATGAAGAAACTCAGGAAGAAAAATCAATAAACTTGTGCAGGATCAAAGCAAAGGGTACTGGCAAACTCAGAACTAGAGTCTGTGTTCAGGAATCTTAAATCAATGTCCCCATTTCTAAACTATATATAGTCCACTTTAATATATATATAGAGCTTTCTTCTTTTTCTACAGTCTCCCAATTCTGGTTTTAATAAGAGATCTAAGGATCTGGAAAACCACCCCCATCTCTAAATGCCTGTTATCCTTCCTGTGTTTAAATTCTGTGCAAATGGCAAACCTTGTCGTTCCGGAGGCCACTTGATCAGCTCAGTGGGGTACCCCTTCCTTCCCACTGTCCTTCATCAGCTGTGAGCATTTGTTTTGTTGTAATTTTTATCTATATGAAAATTATAGATGAAATATAGATTTCACTATAGCTGCTAGACTGCAATTTTAAAACACTAACAGAATGCATTGTAAATTGTTTGGAGAGACGTAGAACACATAATTTGAACACTTGAACTATTTTCAAAGAATATGTATTCTGTTCACTTTCATGTTCTTTTCTGTGTCTCCACCTGCTTTTTTTTTTTCTTTATTGATTTTAGAGACAGAGATAAAAACATTGATGAGAGAGAACATTGATGGGCCGCCTCCTGCACGCCCCCCACTGGGGATCAGGCCCACAACCTGGGCATGTGCCCTGACCGGGAATTGAACTGGCGACCTCTTGGTGCAGGGTCAATGCTCAACCACTGAGCCACACCAGTCAGGATCCACCTGATTTTTTATTTTTTAACTGAAATAAACTTTACTGTTTCTTGTGCTGTGATTTGCCACTAACTTTGACGTCCCCTAGGAATCCACTAAATCTGTTTTCTGTCCATGATCTAAGTCACCAGTGCTAAGGAACACGGACAATCCCTTGTTAGACTGTGAGGTATCCCTGGGGTCACTGTGATCCCGACCTGTCCTCGAGTCATCGAGGATGAGCTGTGTTCAGACTGGAAGCTCCTTTCAGTGAGTATTTGTAAAGAAAACAGGAAGGACTGCTTCCTGATGTACCAGGGAGGTGAGGGAAGGGTTCCTTATGTGAGTGTTTGCAGTAGCTGTTCTTTGCTTCAAGTTCTAACTCTGATGAACTACAAAAAGGTTGAAAACAAGATGCTAAAACAGGACAATTAATTTGATGTCTTTGGTTTTTTGTTTTGTTTTTGTTTTGGTACGTGCCCCCAGCGGGAACCGAACCCAGGAGACTCTGGTCCACAGGCCAACACTCCAACTGCTGAGGCAAACCGACCAGGGCTTTGGTGATATTTTAACATTTCCATGGCATATAAATCCTAGCAGCCTTACTTTTTACTTTAAAAACAATTTAAAATAGGTTCTTGGGTGGATCATAACAAAAATAGTAACAATGAGACTAAAGATAAATGCACTGTTGCTTTTTAATTAGTCCGGCAGATGGAGTGGAGAAGATGGGCCTCCCCACGCTCCCCGCCTGGCCCTCACGCCCACCTCTCACACAGATGCCCACCGTTTCGCAGCAGGCAGGCGCGCACAGCAAGGCCCTCTCCTGCTCGAGCAATGCCCTCTGCACACACATACAGAGCTGTCGGTGTTTTCAAAACGCAGCTCATTCTTACTCGCATGAGCCAGGGAAACACAGCTCTGGGTGACTGCTTAACGCAACCAGGATTAATTTGTTGAAAGCGAAAATGTGGGCATGTGAGTTCATAGGCAAACTTGTTTGTGCTCTTTTAATTTTAATTTTCACTGTTGACACTATTCCAGATATCCCCCAGTTTCCCCCCTGCACCCAGCCCCAACCCCCTTTCCTCTGGCCATCTCTACACTGTCGTCTGTGTCATGCAGATGACCCAAATCCCTTTGGCTAATCCCTTCACCTTCTCTCATCCAGTCCCTCCTCCCCTCTGTCAGTTGTCAGTCTGTTCCATGTACCCACTGTCTCCATTTTTTGTCATTTTATTTTGTTCATTAGATTCCACATATTAGTGAGATCCTGTGGTATTTGTCTTTCTCTGACTGGCTTATTAATAACCTCCAGGTCCCTCCATGTTGTCTCAAAGGATAAGAGATCTTTCTTTCTTACGGCTGCATAGTAAATGGACCACAGCTTTTTCATCCACTCATCTACTGATGGGCACTTGGGCTGTTTCCAGATCTTAGCTATTGTAAATAGTGCTGCTGTGAACATAGGGGTGCATATATTCTTTCTGATTGGTGTTTCAGGCTTTTGATGACATATTCCCAGAAGTGGGGTCTCTGAGTCCTAAGGCAGTCTTCAATGTTTTGAGGTAACTGCACATTCTCTGCACAGTGCAGCCCCGATTTTAGAAGAACCACTGTGCACTAATAGTCAGAATGCAAATTGGCGCAGCTACTGTGGAAAACAGTATGGAGGTGCCTCAAAAAATTAAAAATAGAACTGCCATAGGACCCTAAAATTCCACGTCTGAGTGTATATTGAAAAGAAATAAAATCACTACCTTGAAGACATCACTGCATGTCCATGTTCAATGCAGCATCATTCACAAAAGCAAAGACATGGCAACAGCCTAGGTATATATACATCAACAGCCTAAGTATATATACACCAACAGCCTAGGTATACACCAACAGCCTAGGTATACACCAACAGCCTAGGTATATATACACCAACAGCCTAGGTATACATCAACAGATAAATAAAGAAAATGTGTTATATTACTCAACCACAAAAGGAAGGAAATACGTCACTTGTGATAACCTAAATAAACTTGAGGCCTTTGTGCTAAGTGAAATAAGTCAGCTAGAGAATGACAAACACTGTATGTCCTTACATGTATGTGAAATTTTAAAAAGCTGAAATCAGAGAAATAGAGAGTAAAATGGTTATTTCCAGGGCTGGGGGAGGCAGGAGGAGAGATGCTGGTCAAAGGTCATGAACTTTGAGCTATAAAGTAAATAAGTTCTGGAGATATAATATTCAGCATGTAACTATAATGAACAAGAATGCATTCTATACTTGAGAGTTAATAGATTTTCAGTGTTACCCCCAAATAAAAAAAATGATAATTCTATAAAAGGATGGAGTTGTGAACTAACTTTATTGTCATAATCACTTCACAATAAATAATTGTATCAAATCATCACATTTCGCATTTTAAAAGTACATGTTATATGTCAATAGTATTTTAAGAAAACACCAAGAAAAGAAAAATGCACTTGTAGAATAAATTATTTAAAAATAGAAACAATTCAGAAGGTCAAAAACGTGACCCATTTCACCATAGGAACACCGTTTTACAGGTGTGATCAGAAAAATTTAGAAAAATAAAGGAAAAACGGACTAAAATGAATTAAAAAATGTAGCTCTATTGTTAGAATCTCAGTGATTAGTCTAAAAATCGGTCATTGTTGGGCATCTTTGGCTGATACGAACCAGGTCAGGAGCTGGGACATTGTAAATGGGCTTTCACTAGTCTCTGGTAACAGGCCTGTTTTCCTTTCCTGGGAAGAGCGGGCCCCTTAGTCGCAGGGTGCTGCCCAGGATCAGGGCCCTTCCACAAGGGGAGGAGGAGCAGGTGCCCGTGGGCTGCCCGGTGGCCACACGGGGTCTTTGTGGGAAGGTGAGACAGCGCTGTGAGTGGAAACGGGACAGCCCTGAGGGATGTCCACCCCACGGAGCGGCCGGAGAGGTGACGTACAACTTAGACCCCCTGCAGGTAAGCCATGTGTCAATGTCGTGTCCTGACCTTTGTGTGAAAGCGACCTGTGGGCTGAAGAGGGCAGGGGTGGAGTGAGCAGGGACCAACACTCAATCCCCCTAAAATACCCTCTGACAGGGCTATAGTGGGGAAGCCCCTTGCGCTGAATCTCATCACAGAGAGAACGATGGACCCAGCAGAACTGACTGGGCCGGGACGCTGTCCAGTGTGTTGTCTCCATCCCCACCGCTGGTGCCTCCCTCCTGCTACGCGGGTTAGCGTTAGGGTTGGGGTTGGGGTTGGGGTCTGGGTCGGCATCGGGGTCAGGGTCAGGGTTAGCATTAGGGTTAGAGTTGGGTTTGGGATAGCGGTTGGGTTTGGGGTTGAGGTTAGGGTCAGGGTTAGGGTTAGCATTAGAATTGGGGTTGGGTTAGAGTTAGGGTTAGGGTTTGGTTGGAGTTGGGGTTGGATTTGGGGTAAGGGTCAGGGTCAGGGTTAGCATTAGGGTTGGGGTTTGGGTTGGGGTTAGGGTTGGGGTTTGGGTTGGGGTTAGGGTTAGGGTTAGGATTAGGATTGGGGTTAGGGTTAGGGTTGCATTAGGGTTAGGATTAGCATTAAGGTTGGCGTTAGGGATAGGGTTAGGGTTGGGGTCAGGGTTAGGGTTAGGATTAGCATTAAGGTTGGGGTTGAGGGTAGTGTTAGGGTCAGGGTTAGGGGTTGTTTTCCCATGCTGGGGTCCTCCAATTGAATTTCCTTGCTCTCAGTACACGGGTGCCGTTTCTCTTGTATGCGTACCAGTTCCTGTAGAGTACACAGAGGAAGGACAGATGGCGGAGCCTCCAGACACTTGGGTTTGGGGCAGCATTTTGGGAACCACTCACACAAGCTGTAGCCACAATTTGTGGGAACGCCTACAGAAAAGCAGATTAACAAGTAAGGAAATGTCACCTCCATTTTTACGCCTTTTCCCTTCACAGAAATACTCTCCTGTAGCATATGTTTTAAATAGTCATATAAAAAGTATGGGAATTATGTAACTGGAAACCTGGAGGGAATGTAATCTGCAGCCTTTAGAAATGACACTGAGGATGGTGTTGACTGGAGGAAATATGGTTCATGTGACGTTAAATTAACAAAGGGGGTTTCTGAACATTAAAAAATGAATGCATGAGTGTTGAATAAAGATTTGCATTGATTTCTTGGATAAAAAGAGTATTTTTGAGATTGAAAAAAAATCAAACTAAGATTTCACCTGTCAAAATTCAATATTTCAAAGTGAATTAAACCTTGATGATTAAAACTCACCATTTTAGAATGATATGCCATCTTCAAAAATGGTATTATTAGTATGTCTTAAATTCTTATAATTATTGCAAAATGAGGCATTTCAATTGCTTTAAAAGCCCTGATAAAGTTTTTACTATATCTCCATTTCAAAATATAGCACAGACTCTGGAGCCAGACTGTCTGGTTCAAAACTTGGCCTCCCCACTTGCTAACTGTATGTCTTTGGGAATTTCCTTAATTTAGTTTTTAAAATAAAAACAGTTGCACCAGCCTGGCTGGTGGGGCTCACTGGTTGAGCGTTGACGCATGCATCAAGAGGTTGCCAGTTCGATTCCCAGTCAGGGCACATGCCCATGTTGTGGGCCCAATCTCCAGTGGGGGGCATGCAGGAGGCGGCCAATCGATTTTCTCTCTCATCGATGTTTCTATCTCTCTCTCCCTCTCCCTTCCTCTCTCTCTAAGATCAATTAAAAAAAATTCCCCCACATATTCTCGGTGTCCTGCCTGTCATTCCTTGGCCTCCCCAGTGAACCATACTCACTGTCCTGAAATGTCCTCCAACAGGTATTCTCTGACCATGGGACTGGGCTTGCTCTCTCTCTTTTGGGCATACTGGACATGTAAGGCATACTTTCAGCCAAGTATGGTGGGCATCAGTAGGTAGATGCCCAGTGGTCCCCTGAGTCAGTGGTACAGTTGTGAGGTGTGCTTCAAAACAGTCTTTCAGAAGGTCCTCGGAAAATTGAGCCTTTGTCTTAGACAGCAAAAAGTTTTGATTTTCTCTTCCTATGAATAGGTCTTTGTTATGGATAAAGCTTTGGGCATATTTCACGATGGTTACTCTTCTCCTCCTCCTGCTAGAGTTTATAAGGAACTTTTCTTTGCTCTTCTCCATGTTTAAGAATTTTTGCTTCCTTTAATGCAACATTTCTAGGTGTTTTGTAGAAAGGGGCCTTCAGCTTATCTAGTCTACTATCATGCTGGCTCTGGAAGTCCCTCAGTCAGTTCTTCCACAAGTATGTACTGAGCTTATACTATGTGACAGTACTGTGCTAGACATAAGAATAAAATAGTAAATAATTTAGACATAGATCTTGCTTTTGCAAAATTTACAGTGGACAAGATTATTATTACACAAGAAATAATAATAATAAGCTTGTAGTCTATAGTAAGCACAGGAAGAAATGGGTGTTCATTGGAAGAACACCCCTGACAAGATCTTCATTCTTTGATGGAGTCCTTGATTTCTTTATAGGTCATCCTGACTTGCTCTATGAGCTCAGAAATGTTCAAGTTTCTTTCCAGTTCTCAGTCTCTTGACAGACCTTCATTTCACATTCTACTTTCTGTTCATCACAACCTTAGTCTCTTTCATACATATAGTGAAGACTTTGATGAATTAAAACATAAACTTTGTGGTAAAACTGGGCATCAACATGCAAAGAAGGGAAATTGGACTCTTACCTTACATGGTAAATGAAAAGGGACTTAAATGGATTAAAGACTAAATGTAAATCTGAAACTATAAAATTCCCCCAAAAAGCTTTATTCAACATCAAAGTTACAACTAAACTACAGAACAACCATCATTCAAAACCTCCTGAAATCAAGCTCAATGGAAGTCCTACAACTACGGAATTAAAGAAGAAGCTGCATTGAGACTGGTAGGAGGGGGAGGCGGAGGGGCTGGTCCCACACCCACCTGTGGCGGATAAAAATCAGGAGGACACCTCGGCTGGGAAGGTCCTTCCTGAGGACTGAGGGGTCCCCGTCCCACACCAGGTGCCCCGCTCAGGGTTCCAGTGCCAGGAAGAGAGTCCCCATAACTTCTGGCTGCAAAACCAGCAGGAACTGAGGCTCAGGGAAGCTGACGCAGCTGGAGCCCCAGGCAGCTCCTTAAAGGGCCCGCGCACGGACTTATCGGACTCTCTCCCTCTAAGCTTGGAGGGGAGGCAGTTCGGGAGGCACCAGAGACATACAGGGAAGAACTGAGCTGTTTGGCACTGGAGCGAGGGCAGGGGAGGGGGCTTTCTCCGGGACAAACGTGCTGTCGGAGGCCTTTGTTCCTTTGGTGAGCCCTTCCCTGGGGTGGCAGACAGTCACCATATCTGGGACTCCAGCAACCTGGCTCACACTGGTAGCCCCACCCTGGTGACTCCCTGAGGCCCCGCCCCACCCCACTTTCAGGCCCACCCAAGCTGTTGCCAGTTGCTTAACCATAGGATTGGCCGGTCTTAGATCCTGCTTCAGGTTTTTCTAAATTCTTTCAAACAAGTAGCAACTGGTCTCAGCTAGCCCCATACTTCTCGTTAAGTAATACACAGAAACAAACACAGGGAGGCAGCCAAAATGAGGAGACAAAGAAACAGGTTCCAAATGAAAGAACAGAACAAAACCCCAAGAAAAGAACTAAGCGAAATGGAGATAAGCAACCTAACAGATGCTGAGTTCAACATACTGCTTATAAGGATGCTCAATGAACTTAGTGAGAACCTCAGTGAACTTAGGGAGGGCCTCAAGAGCATCAAAAAGGACCAGTCAGAAATGATGGATGCACAGTCAGAAATGAAGGAGGCATTAACTGAAATAATGAATAATTTACATAGATTCAATAGTAGAGTATGTAAATCAAAGAAGCAAACCATTGATTTGGAATATAAGGAAGAAAAAAACGCCCAATCAAAACAGCAAAAAGAAAAGAGAATCCAAAAAAATGAGGATAGTGTAAGGAGCCTCTGGGACAACTTCAAGCGTGCCAACATTCTCATCTTGGGGGTGCCAGAAGGAGAAGAGAGAGAACAAGAAGTTGAAAACCTGTTTGAAACAATAATGGCAGAAAAGTTTCCTAACTTGGTGAAGGAAACAGACATACAAGTCCAGGAAGCACAGAGAGTCCCAAACAAGATGAACCCCAAGAGGCACACACCAAGACACATCATCATCAAAATGCAAAAGGTTCAAGACAAAGAGAGAACCTTAAAAGCAGCAAGAGAAAGGCAGCTAGTTACCTACAAGGGAGTTCCCATAAGGCTGTCAGCTGATTTCTCAAAAGAAACTTTGCAGGCCAGAAGGGAGTGGCAAGAAATATTCAGAGTGATGAAAAGCAAGAACCTACAACCAAGATTACTCTATCCTGCAAAGCTGTCATTTAGAATCGATGGCCATAGAAAGAGTTTTCCAAACAAGACAAAGTTAAAGGAGTTCATCACCACCAAACCGTTATTATATGAAATGATAAAGGGTCTTTTTGAAGAAAAAGATAAAATATATAAACAAACCAAATGGCAATAAATACATATCTATGGACAATGGAATCTACAAACAAAATGAATAGGCAGAACAGAAACATTCTCATAGATAAGAGAACATTTTGTTTGTTGCCAGATGGGAGGGGGTTTGGGGGAATGGATGAAAAAGATGAAGGGATTAAGAAGTACAAATTCATTGCTAGACTGACAAACCTCAAAGGGAAAAGGGTTGGGGGGTGGGAAGAAATAAACCAAAGAACTTATATGCATAACCAATGGACACAGACAATAGTGTGGGAAAAGGTGGGAGGGGGGCGGAAGTGGGGAGGAAGGGGTCAATGGGGGAAAAATGAGGAACATCTGAAATATACTGAGCAATAAAGATTTAAAAAAAAAAAACACTTATACATGGATTTTTGGCTGCATGAGAGTTGGAGGTAGGGACCCCTACCCCTGCATTGTTCAAGGGTCAACTGTACTCTAGCTGGACATTTTCAGCTCCCAGATTTACCCTCAGGGAAAGCAAATTCAGTAGCTCCAGGGTGAAAGACTATTATCAAAACATTAGTATAGTGTACTATGACATTCATTGATTTAAAACTTGCTCAATTTTTTTATCATATAAAATAATTTAATTTAGTAAATAATGATTTTTTTAAAACTTTCAAGAGCTACTGGAAGAATTTTAGGGCAGCCCTGGCCGGTTTGGCTCAGCGATTGGAGCATCAACCTGTGGTCCTGAGTGACCCGGGTTCGGTTCTCGCTAAGGGCATGTACCTTGGCTGCAGTTTGTCCCCGGACTTGGTTGGTCGTGCGGGTGGCAGCCACTCGATGTGTTCCTTTCATGTCAATGTTTCTTTCTCTCTCTCTCGTCCTCTCTCTCTCTCCCACTCTACCTGAACAAAAAATGGAAAAAATGTCCTCGGGTGAGGATAAAAAAAAAAAAAAAAAGAATTTTAGGGTAGATTTTAGTATCTGTAAGATACTACAATGTAGATACATGTCATTACACATTTTCTAAACTGATCAAATATATAATTCTAATTGTGAACCCTCATGTAAATTTGAGTGATAATGTGTCAATGTAGGTTCATCAATTGTATATTTTCTATATTGATTCTATTTCAATAGAATTGTTTATAAAATATTTTTTAAAAACACACAAATGCACCGCACTGGTGGGGAATGTTGGTAATGGAGAAGGCTTTGGGTATGTGGGGACTGAGGGTATATGGGAAAATCTCTGTACCTTCCCCTCAATTTTTCTGTGAACCTAAAACTGCTTCAAAAACCAAAGTCTTATAAAAACATTTCTCAGAGTTAAAAAAAATCACTCTTCCTTCTACACCTAAGTAGTTTATATAATATAGGTTAAGAATTATATTATCATCTGTGAAATGTAATGAGTTATTTTAATCATTAAAAAATATTTCAAACACTTGCTAATCTTTAAAAAAAGGAGTGACTGAGTTATAATTCACATTTTAAAAACAATTTCTAAATTATTTTCACTTTAAGAACATTTTTAGAATAACCTTTTCACTCTTTAAAGATGGTGATCATATTTAAAATATTTAAAAATTTATAATGCTTAAAATATTGGAGGAGCATGTTTATCTTCAGTTATATCAATTAAAAAATATGTTACACTAAGCTATTATTTAAGCTGATTCTGTAAATAAATATATCCCTTAATTAAAAAAAAAAAAAAAAAAAAAAGCTTTCTTCATGACATTGGATTTGGCAATGATTTCTTGGATAAGATACTAAAAGCACAGGCAATAAGAACAAAAATAGACAAATGGGACTACATCAAACTGTAAAATTTCTACATAGTTAAGGAAACAATAAATAGAGTGAAAAAAACTTACAGAATGGAAGACAATATTTGCAAATTATGTATCTGATAAGGGGTTAATCTCTAGAATATATAAAGAGGTCCGACAACTGACTAACAAAAACAACACATGATTAAAAGTTTGGGAAAGGTCATGAATAGACATTTCTCCAAAGAAGACAAACAGATAGCCAGAAAGCATATAAAAAGATGGTCAATATCACTCATCACCAGGGAAATGCAAATCAAAACCACAATGAAATATCACCTCATTCCTGTTAGGAAGATCACTGTCAAAAATAAAACTAAAAGCAAAAAACAGAATATTACAAGTGTTGGTAAGGATGTGGAGAAATCAGAACCCTTGCACACTGTTGGTAGCATTATAAAATAATGCAACATCCCTGGCCAGTTTGGCTCAGCAGTTAGAGCATCGACCCGTGGACTGGAGGGTCCTGGGTTCGGTTCCCGCTAAGGGCACATACCTCGGTTGCAGTTTGCCTCGGCCCTGGTTGCGGTCCTGTGGGTGGCAACCACTCAATGTGTCCCTATCATGTCGATGTTTCTCTCTCTCTCTTCCTCCCTCTCTTCCTCCCGCTCTATTTAAAGATAATGCCAAAAAAAGTCCTTGGGTGAGGAAATAAAATAAAATAAAATAAAATAAAATAAAATAAAATAAAATAAAATAAAGCAATCAATATGGAAAACTATATGGAGTTTTCTCAAATAAATTAAGTGTAGAATTACAATATGCTCTAGTGATCACACTTTTGGATATATACCCAATAGAACTGATAGCAGGGTCTTGAAGGTATGTTGGCTATACCTGTTCATTGTAGTATTCTTCAAATAGCCCAAAGGGGGAAGCAACCTAAGTGTCCATCACAATGTACACATACAAAGGAATGGTATTTAGTCTTCAAAAAAAGAGGAGGACGTTGTCAGTGTTACAACATGGGTGAATCTTGAGGGGCAGTATGCTAAATGAAATATGTAAATCATACACACAAAAAGACAAAGACTGGATGATTCTACTTATATGAGGTGTCTCATTGTAAGAAACACAGTAAAACGTTGGGAGAGAAGAGAGATGAAAGGGTTATTCAATGAGTACAAAGTTTCTGTTTTGAAAGATGAAAAGTTCTAGAGATCTGTTGCGCAACAGTGTGGATATACTTAACAATATATATATATATATATTTTATCCTCACCTGAGGATATTTTTGCATTCATCTTCAGATAGAGCGGGAGGGAGAGAGGGAGGAAATGAGAGAGAAACATCGACTTGAGAGAGACACATTGACTGGCTACCACCCACACAACCCCAACCGAGGCCAAGGACAAACTGCAACCGAGGTATGTGCTCTTAGCAGGAACCGAACCCGGGACCCTCCAGTCTGCGGGCTGTTCTAACAGCTGAGCAAAACTAGCCAGGGATACTTTACAATATTTTACTATACACTGAAAATGGTGTGCATGGCTGAATAAAGAAAATGCACTTGGTAAACATTACTTAATGTCTTTAGACAGTTGAGCATGATATTCAAATTTTTGGATTTTGTACAGACACACATATTTATGTTCATTATGATGTAAGTTTAAGAATGAAATGCACACTTTTGTATACATGATAATGATAAAGTACTTTGTTTGCAACCGTCTCAGTCATTTCTGACAACTGAGCTAATTTACACATCAAAGAGATTTTATTTTTACAATAAATTCAAATGTATTACAGAAAGAAAACTTGGAATTAAGAGCATGTCCCATTTATCCAGAAAAAAAATCACTCTATTTTTTCAACTTCCCTTTAATTATAGGAAATTATATTCCTCGGTTTCACTAAATAAAGGTACGATGTGGTAAAGAGAAGCCAGCTAAAAGCCTTGGTTCCAGTTCATCAAATTTAATTTTAATTATGAGCAGTTAATCAAAGGAAAGTCCTGGAGGAAGGGCTCAAGCCACTGGGGTTGTGTAGATGAGAAAATCAAAGCTCCCAAGGAGGGCAAACAGTGCAGAGAGAAATAGTACGCCGCCCACCAGGGGAAGAAACCAGCCTGGACCTGAGTCAGAGAACGTGTGTTAGATGCAGAAGCGCTTTCTGCAGGGTTTTTACTGAAATAGAAAAGAAATGTATTGGTTATGAGTTTAATTTGTTAATTCTCATTTCAACAGAACTCTGTAAAGTGAGTGATTATTTATTTATTTATTTATTTAATCCTCACCCGAGGACATTTTTCCATCCTTTGTAGACAGAGTGGGAGGGAGAGAGAGGAAGAGAGAGAGACGGAAACATCGATGTGAAAGGGACACATCGAGTGGCTGCCACCCGCACGACCAACCAGGGCCGGGGACAAACTGCAACCAAGGTACATGCCCTTAGCGGGAACCGAACCCGGGTCTCTCCGGACCGCAGGCTGACGCTCTAACCGCTGAGCCAAACCGGGGGCTAAAGTGAGTGATTTTATTTCATCGTGGCTGGGAGAAGCCGGGGAGCATTCCCAAGGTCACACACTACCCCATCACTGTGCCAGGATTTTTACCCAAAGACTAAAGATAAATGGTTTTATTAACTAGCGGTTTTCCTCATCCCTATATTTTGCCCAAAGGCCAGAGAATGGACTAGGGGTCCCACCGGAAGAACTAGACCATGGTCATTGATGTTGTGAGTTTGCCATAACCACCCCAGGGCCGTCAGCCAAGTCCACATGGTCTTGGAGAGTTGATAGGTGGGGGAGCAGCACCCACGCCCCTACTGTCACCCCCAGTCCTCTTCATACCCTTTGGGAGAACCCTGGAGAGTGCACTCAAGGGCCATCAAAACCCTCAGAATGAGAGGAGAAAAAGGCAAAAATCCTAATACTTCATAAGGTTTCTAACCTCTTCATAGTACAGAGGGGTCAGTGCTCAGTGTAATGGTGAATGCGTGAAAACATGATTTAAACGTAACACTTGCCCGGCAGGTGTGGCTCAGTGGGTTGAGCATGTCCCATGCACCGAGACGTCACCTGTTCAATTGGCGGTCAGGGCACATGCCTGGGTTGCAGGCTTGATCCCCAATAGGGGGTATGCAGGAGACAGCCAATCGATGTTTCTCTGTCACATAGATATTTCTATCTCTCCCTCCTTCACTGAAGAAAATCAAGCAATCAATAGAAACACGTTTTAAAAAATTAACATTTATTATCAGATATTAGGGGTAGAATTATAGTCAATGGAGTAAAAGACATAAATAAAAAGAAATTGATATACATAAATAAAGTGCTTAAAGAGAATGGTACAGCAATTTCAAAAATAACTATTTTATTATAGACCAGGAAAAAATTGTTCATATGAAAAATAATGCAATATTTAATAAATTAGAATACAGGAATCAACTCTTTGTTTCATATACTCACAACTATTAAGCTACCTTCGTCCCAACCTGCATACTCCAGTTGGTAAATATTAATTCATGCAAATGTAAAGAACCCAGACTAGTTAAAAACAATGTTGAAAACACTCTAGGGCTTTTACTTTTCTATTTCAAAAGTTATTATAAAACTATAATAATTAAAAGAGTGTGGCTCTGGCCAGTGTGACTCAATTGGTTGAGCATCATCTCATGCACCAAAAGGTGTGGGTTCAATTCCTGGTCAGGGCCCAGGTTGTGTTGTGTGTTCCACCCCCAGTCAGGGTATGTACAGGAGGCAGCTGATCAATGTTTCTCTCTCTCTCTCTCTCTCTCTCCCCCTCTCTCTCTCCCTCCTCTTGCCCTAAAAATCAATACAAATTTTTGAAAAAGAGAGGGAGTGTAATACTAGTGTAAGGATGGACATGTAGAACAGGGAATAGGAATGAGAATTCAGTTATAAGTCCAAATATCTATGACCAATTGATTTTTTAAATTACATTTATTGGGATGACATTGATTAATATGATTATGTAAGTTTCAGGTGTGGGTTTCTATGTTACAAGATTTGTATGTTAAACTGTGTGTCCACCACCCAAAGTCAAATAATCTTCCATCACCATAACTAGGTCCCATTCACCCCTCACTCCCCACCCTCTTTCCTCTGGCAACCACCACCCACAACACTGCTGTTTGTGTCCATGAGTTTCAGTTGTATATCCCACATACGAGTGAAATAATGCAGTTCTTAGCATTTTCTGCCTGACTTACCTAGTTTAGTATAATCTCAAGATTCATCCATGTTGTCGCAAAAGGCAGTATCTCATCTTTTCTTACGGCTGAGTAGAATCCCACTGTGTACATGTACCACATCTTCTTTATCCAATCTTCTATCACAGGACACTTTGGTTGCCTCCAGGTATTGGCCACTGTGAATAATGCTGCTATGAACATAGGGATGCATATGTGTTCGTGAATACACATTTTTGAGTTTTTCAGGTGTATACTCAGGAAAGGGATTGCTAGGTCATATGGAAGCTCCATTCTTACATTTTTGAAGAATCACCAGACTGTTTTGCATAGTGGCTGTACCAGTCTACATTCCACCCGCAGTAGTGAGGGTTCCTTTTTGTCCACAGCCTCTCCAACATTTCTTATTACCTGTCTTGTTGATAATAGCCATCCTAACAGGTGGTGTCTCATTGTAGTTTTGATTTGTATTTCCTTGATTTTTAGTGAGATTAAACATCTTTTCATGTATCTGCTGGCTGTTTGTATGTCTTCTTAGGGGAGGTGTCTGTTCA
Organism: Molossus molossus; assembly: GCF_014108415.1. Lineage (NCBI taxonomy): Eukaryota > Metazoa > Chordata > Mammalia > Chiroptera > Molossidae > Molossus > Molossus molossus. Next base: position 205,095 of record NW_023425365.1, on the reverse strand, counting down.
GGTCCTCTGCTCATTTTTCAATTGGGTTGTCTGTTTGATGTTGAGTTCTATGAGTTCTTTATATATTTTGGATATTAAACTTTTATTAGAGCGATTGTTTGCAAATATTATCTTCCTCTTTGTTTTGTTATTCGTTTCTTTTGTTGTGCAGAAGCTTTTAATTTTATATAGGCCTATTTGTTTATTTTTGCCTTTACTTCCCTTGCCTTTGGGGTCAAGTACATAAAATGTTCTCTGCAACCAAAGTCCATAAGTTTAGTGCCTATGCTATCTTCTATGTAATTTATTGTTTGAGATCTTATATTTAGGTCTTTGATCCATTTTGAATTAATTTTTGTACATGGGGACAAACTAATCCAGTTTCATTATTTTGCACGTGGCTTTCCAATTCTCCCAGCACCAGCAATTGAAGAGGATTTCTTTATTCCATTGTGTGTTTTGGGCTCCTTTGTCAAAAATAATCTACCTAGATAGATGTGGTTTTAAATCTGGGCTCTCAATTATGTTTCATTGGTCTGTGTGTTTGTTTTTCTGTCAATACCACACTGTTTTGATTATTGTAGCTTTATAGTATAAATATGAAGTCAGGTAGTGTGATACCTCTGGCTTCATTCTTTCTTCTCAGGATTGCTTTGGCTATTTGGGGTCTTTTGTGGTTCCATACAAATCTGATGATTTTTTGTTCTATTTCTTGTTTTGTTTTGTTTTTAATCCTTACCTGAGGACATTTTTCCATATTTTGTTCAGATAGAGTGGGAGGGAGAGAGAGAGGGAGAAAAACATCAATGCAAAAGGGACACATCGGGTGGTTGCCACCTTTACAACCCAACCAGGGCCGGGGACAAACTGCAACCGAGCAACATGCCCTTAGTGGAAATCCAACCCGGGTCTCCCTGGACCGCAGGCCGATGCTCTAACCGCTGAGCCAAACCAGCCAGGGCTGTCCTATTTCTTTTTAAAAAATGACATTGGAATTTTGATGGGGCTTGCATTAAACCTGTATATTGCTTTGGTTAATGTGGCCATTTTAGCTATGTTGATTCTTCCAACCCATCAACACAGGATATTTCTTCATTTTGTGTATCAATCTCTTTTAATAATGGTTTGTAGTTTTCAGTATATAGGACTTTCACGTTCTTTGTAAAGTTTATTCCTAAGTATTTTATTCTTTAGGTTACAATTGTAAAATAAATTTTTTTTATTTATTTTTTCTGAAGTTTCATTGTTAGTATACAGGAAGGCTATGCATTTTTATACATAGATTTTGTATCCTGCAACTTTACTTTATTTGTGTATTGTTTCTAAATGTCTTTTTGGTGGAGTCTTTAGAGTTTTCTGTATACAGAATCATGTTGTCTGACCAACTGATTTTTGACCAACGTGCCAAGATCATTCAATGGGAAAAGAATAGTCATTTCAACAAATGGTGCTGGAATAATTATGCATCCACAAAAGAATAAAATTAGACACCAGCTCATGCCATATGTAAAAACTATTCAAAATGGATCAAACCTAAATGTCAGAGCTAAAACTATAAAGTGATTAGAAGAAAACACAGGTGTTGGTCTTTGTAACTTTGGGCTAGAAAAAATATTTTTAATTTCAACACCAAAAGCACAAAGCACATGAAAAACATTGATTACATTTTTGTCAAAATTATCATTTTTTTGCCTCAAAAGACACACTAAGAAAATAAAAAGACAATCAACAGACTGATAAAATATATTTATAAGTCACATGTCTGTTAAATAATTTATATTCAAAACATATAAAAAACTATTACAATCCAATAACAAGGATTAGAAGGACCAATTAACAGAGGCAAAAGATTTGAAAAGATATTTGAGACAAAAATATGTACAAATTGCCCAAAAATCAGATAAAAAGACATAAATCATTAGTCACTAGGGAAAGGCAATGTATATCACTATGAGATACAACCCACAACCTCTAGCATGATTATAACCAAAAGGCAGATGAAACCACATACTATCACCTGCACACTAACCCTAACCCTAACCTTTAACTTTCTGACCTTAAGCTTTATCCTAACCGTAATTCTATTCCTACTCTATTTCTAAACCAAACCCTAAACTAACTTTTTCTTTTGGTACGTGTCCCTAGCAGGAACTGAACCCGGGACTCTCTGGTCCTCAGGCCGACGCTCCAACCATTGAGCCAAACCAGCCAGGGCCTAAACTAACTTTTAAATCTAACCCTAACCTCATACCAAAATCTAACCATAACCCTAACTTTAATTTTAAACCTAACCCTTACTTGAACCCTAATACTAACCCTAACCCTAAACTCTAGTTCTAACTTGAACCTTACCTAACTCAAACAACCTTAACACACTTCCTAACCCTTACCCTAATTCCAAACATAACCGTGACTTTCTAATCCTAAACTTAACTCGAATCCTAATTCTAACACTAACACTAAACTAATCCTATTTCTAACCCTAACCCAAACTATAACCTAGCCTGTAAACCTAACCTTAACAATAACAAACAAAGATGTGGTATTCGAGAAAGAGGAACATACTACAGAGTTGCTCTAAACTGAACTGTGACCCCCTTCCCACCCCCAATTGATGTGGAAGCCCAATGTGACTATTTGGAGATGGGGCCTATCAGGAAGTGAGAAAGGTTAAATGAGTTTGTAAGGGTGAGGCCCTGATCCTATAACACTGGTACACTTATAAGAAAAGGAAAACCACCACATTGCTCTCTCTGTCCCCCGAGGACACAACAACAAGGTGACTGATGGCAAGCCAGGAAGAGAATCTTCACTAGGAACTGAATTTGCCACATTCTAACTTTTGACTTCCAGCTTCCAAACCTGTGAGAAAATAAATTTCTGTTGTTTAAATCACCTGCTCTATGGCAATTCATTATGATAGCCTGAGAAGACTAATATAAGGGTCAACAGAAAACAAGAAAAATGTTCTTGGATATTAAAAAATAAATCATCAAAATTAATAAAATAAATAATTAATTAAATAATTAACCTGTTAACCAGGGAATTCCCTATTTACTGTATGCAACGTTTGACATATTTATACGTCCCGCCCGGTTAACAGGTTAAATCAGTAGCTAATATTAAGTTAGTATTTAGAAGAACAAGTGGTAAAAATGCAACAGATACATGGTCTTATTCAGATTTAATATTTATTCAGATTTAATATTTATCTAAAGGTATATTGCAAAAAATAAAAAATAAAAAAACAAATAATCTGCTTTAAAAATGCAATCTTTGCCTGGCTGGTGTGGCTCAGTGGTTGAGCATCAATCCACGTACCAAGAGCTTGCCAGTTCGATTCCTTGTCGGGACACATGCCCAGGTTGTGGGCCTGGTCCCCAGTGGGGGGCATGCAGGAGGCAGCCCATCGATGTTCTCTCTCATCGATATTTCTCTCTCTTCCTCTCCCTTTCTCTCCCTCTATAATCAATAATGAAAAAAATAAAATTAAAAAATGCAATCTTTGGGTTCAATTCTTTTTCTTTTCCAAATACGAATAAAGGAATTGAAAGCCACATATGCAGATTCACATTTGTAAGTTTTCTGACCTTCATTGGCAAAGCCCAAAAGCAGGAGCAATTGGGATAACTGGAGTAGGCTCCTATGTAAAACACACTCAGATCACCACCGGCTTTCCCCTGAGGTCCTGCTGTTGAGACTATCACTGTTCAAAACTATGCCCTGTTCAAAACTCTTGCCTGGCTGGTGTGGCTCAGTGGATTGAGCATCGTTCCATGGATTGAGAGGTTCCAGTTAGATTCCCAGTCAGGGCACATACCTGGGTTGTGGGTTCAATCCCCAGTAGGGAGTGTGCAGCAGGCAGCTAATTGATGTTTCTATCTCTCTCTTCCTTCTTTCTCTAAAAAAAAAGAAAAAAAAAATCAAAACATCCTTGGTGCCTGTGTGCCACAATGTACCAGAAAAAATGCCAGTTTAGCTGCCTGCCCGGAAAATAAGCCAAACTCATGAGACAGGTGCTGATGAAAAAGGAAAGAAGTTGTAGGTGCTGTGCAAACTGAGAGAATGGTGGATTCCACCTCAAAAACTATCACTTCTTTCTTTTCAAGCCCACCAATCTTACAAGGATAAGAAAGGGAAAGTGTTGTTTCTATCCAATTATCTTGATAGCTGTTGGCTAGCAAGTGGCCTATCCATTCATCTGTCTGGCTTTTGGAGCACTTGAGCCCTATCCATTCATATTTCTAGATTTGGCAGCTCAGTGTAAGAAACACCCCTGCTGCCATCTTGGCCAATAGGGGAGGCTCCCAGGCACCCCAACTCACTGTCTACTAACAGTGACACTTAGTGTGTGAATATTTTTTTTTTTGTGATTTTTATTATTGAAAGTGTTATAGATGCCCTTTCCCCTTTCCTCCACTGACTCCACCCTCCCCACTCCTGCACCCCTCTTGCTTTCCCCAACCTAACGTCTGTCCATTGGTTGTGCATATATGCATAAGGGTTTTTTGGTTCATCTCTTCCCAGCCCTCAACACCATCCCTCTGAGGATTTGTCAGTCTGTTCCCGACTTCCATGACTCTGGATCTGTTTTGATCAACAGCTGATTTTGTTCATGATGTTCCATAAATAAGTGAGATCATGTGGTACTTGTCTTTCTCTGACTGGCTTATTGCACACAGAATACTACTCTCCAGGACCCTGCATGCTGTATTAAAGGGTAAGAGGTCTTTCTTTCTTAGAGCTGCATAGTACTCCATTGTGTACATGTACCACAGCTTTTTTATCCATTCATCTACTGATGGACAGTTGGGCTGTTTCCAGATCTTAGCTATTATAAATAGTGCTGCTGTGAGCATAGGGGTGAAAATACTCTTTCTGATTCGTGTTTCAGGCTTTTTAGGATATATTCCTAGAAGTGGAAAGACTAGGTCAAATGGCAGTTCCATTTTTAATATTCTGAGGAAGCACCATCTTGTTTTCCATAGTGGCTGCACCAGTCTGCATTCCCACCAGCAGTGCACTAGAGTCCCTTTTTCTCCACACCCTCATCAGCACTTGTTGTTTGAGGATTTGTTGATGGGGGCATTCTGACAGGTGTGAGGTGATATCTCATAGTCATCGTATTGCATCTCTATGATGATTAGAGCTGTTGAGCACTTTTTATATATTCTCTGCTCATTTTTAATTGGATTTTCTTATTTTTGTTGAGTTGTATGAGTACTCTATATATTTTGGATATTAACCCTTTATCTAATGTATCATTGGCAAATATGTTGTCCCAGAGAATAGGTTCCCTTCTCATTTTGATGATGATTTATTTTGCCATGCAGAAGCTTTTTAGTTTGATGTAGTCCCATTTATTACTTTTTTCCTTTGTTTCTCTTGCCCTAGGTGATGTATCAATGAAAATTCCACTACATATGATGTCTGAAATTTTTCTGCCTACATTTTTTTTCTAGGATTTTTATGGTTTTACGTGTTACATTTAAGTCTTTTATCCATTTTGAGTTTATTGTTGTATATGGTGTAAGTTGGTGGTCATTTAATTTCTTTTCACTTACATATACAATTTTCCCAACACCATTTATTAAAGAGACTCTCTTTCCTCCATTGTATACTCTTGCCATTTTTTTCAAATATTAATTGCACCTACTGTCTTGGGTCGATTTCTGCATTCTCTGTTCTGTTCCATTGTTTTATATTCCTGTTCTTGTGCCAGTAACAGGCTGTTTTGTTTATGATAGCTTTGTAATATAACTTGATATCTGGTATTGTGATCCCTCCCACTTTATTCTTCTTTTTCAAGATTGCTGTGCCTATTTGGGGTCTTTTTTGGTTTCATATAAACTTTTGGAGTATTTGTTCTAAATCTGTGAAATATGCCTTTGGTACTTCAATAGGGATTGCAATGAATCAGTAGATTGCTTTGGGTAGTATGAACATTTTAATGATGTTGATTATTCCAATCCATGAATATGGTATATGTTTCCACTTTTTTATATCTTCCTCTCTTTCTTTTTTCAATGTCTTGTAGATTTCTAAGAACAGGTCTTTTGCCTCAGTTACGTTTATTCCTAGGTTTTTGTTGATATTGCAATGGTAAATGAGATTGTTTTTTGTTTGTTTCTTTGTTTCCCTTTCTGAGTGTTCATTATTGTTGTATAAGAATGCCATCGATTTCTGGATGTTAATTTTGTATTGTGCTACTTGGCCAAATTCATTTATTAAATTTAGTAGATTTTTGATGGAGTCTTTAGGGTTTTCTGTGTATAGTATCGTATTATCTCTAAATGATGACAGTTTTACTTCCTCCTTTCCAATTTGGATTCCTTTTATTTTCTCTTCTTGTCTAATTGCTTGGCTAAGACTTCCAGTACTATGTTAAATAAGAGTGGCAAAAGTGGGCATCCTTGTCTTGTTCCTGTTTTCAACAGAAATGCTTTCAGTTTTTGCCTATTGAGTATGATGTTGGCTGTAGGTTTTTATCTATGGCCTTTATTATGTTGAGATATAATCCCTCTATCCCCACTTTGCTGAGCATTTTTATCAAAAATGGGTGCTGGATTTTTTCAAATGCTTTTTCATCATCTGTTGATATGATCTTTCATTTCATGTAGTGGTGTTTCACATTTACTAATTAGTAAATATTTTACCAGCATTGCATCCCTGGAATAAACCCCACTTGGTCATGGTGAATAATATTTTTTAATATATTGCTGGATTCTATTTGCTAATATTTTGTTGAGGGTTTTGGCATCTATGTTTATCAGGGATATTGGCCTATAGTTTTCTTTCTTTGTAGTGTCTTATGTGGTTTTGGAATTAGGATTATGCTAGCCTCATAAAAAGCACTTGGCAGTTTCTTTCCTCTTGAATTTTTTGGAATTGTTTGAGGAGAATGGGTTTTAGTTCTTTGAATGTTCAGTAAAACTCCCATGTGAAGCCGTTTATACCTGGGCTTTTTTTTTTTTTTTTCTGGGAGTTTATTGATTGCATCCTCAATTTTCTTAGTTGTTATTGGTCTGTTAAAGTTTTCTGACTCTTCCCAGTTCAGTTTTAGGAGATTGTGTTATTGTAGGAATTTTTTCATTTCACCTAGGTTGTCCAATTTGTTGGAGTATAATTTTTCACAGTATTTACTAATGATCCTTTTTATTTCTGTGGTGTCATTTGTTATGTCTCCTCTTTTGTTTCTGATTTTGTATATTTGGGTCAACTCTTTGTTTCTCAGAGAGTCTAGGTAAAGGTTCATCTTTGTTTATCTTTTCAAAGAACCAGCTCTTGGTTCATAGATCTATTGAATTTTCTTTCTTTCTTTCTTTCTTTCTTTCTTTCTTTCTTTCTTTCTTTCTTTCTTTCTTTCTTTCTTTCTTTCTTTCTTTCTTTCTTTCTTTCTTTCTTTCTTTCTTTCTTTATTTTTTTTTTGTTTGTTTGTTTCTGTCTCATTTATTTCCACTCTGACTTTTACTATTTCTTTTCTTCTATATGCTCTGGGATTTTCTTATTATTTATGTTTTATTTCTTTAAGTTGTAGGGTAGATAGTCTATTAGAAATGTTTCTTGTTTCTTGAAGTAGGCCTGTAATGCTATAAACTTTCCTCTCAGGACTGTTTTCACTAAGTCCCATACATTTTGTGTTGTGGTATGCTCATTTTCATTGATTTCCAGGAATTTTAAAATTTCTTTCTTAATCTCCTTGGTAACCCATTTATTGTTTAATAACATGCTATTTAGCCTACATGTGTTTGAATGTTTTTGAGTGTTTTTATTGTAATTAATTTCTACTTTCATACCACTGTGATCTGAGAAGATGCTTGATATGATTTTAATCTTCTTGAACTTGTAGAGACTTAGTTTCTAAGTGTCCTAACATATGGTCTATCCTTGAGAATGTCCTGTGTGCACTTGAGAAGAATGTATATTGTGCAGTTTGGGGGTGTGATTCTCTTAAATTGTCCTCGTGGTTTTGTTTGTTTGTTTGTTTTTTTCCCCTTTTTTAAAAAAAAAACTTAAAAAAAATTTTTTTTTAAATTTTGGTTACAGATGTTTCTCCTTTTTTACCCCATTGACACCCTCCTCGCTTTCCCACCCACCCCATCACCAGCTTTGTTGTCCATGTCCATTGGTTATGCATACATGCATATAAGTTCTGTGGTTTATCTCCTCCTTCCCCCCAACACCCCCTCTTCTTGGGATTGTCAGTCTGTTCCCTACTTCCATGCTTATGGGTATACCCTATTCAAGTGAGATCATGTGGTATTTGTCTTTTTCTGCTTGGCTTGTTTCACTTAGGATAATACTTTCCAGGTCCCTCCATGTGGTCTCAAAGGATAAGAGATCTTTATTTCTTACAGCTGCATAGTACTCCATACAGTATATGTACCACAGCTTTTTTATCCATTAGTCTACTGATGGACACTTGGGCTGTTTCCAGATCTTAGCTATTAATAGTGCTGCTATGAACATGGGGGTACATATATTCTTTCTGATTGGTGTTTCAGGCCTCTTAGGGTATATTCCTAGATGTGGGATCACTGGGTTAAATGGAAGTTCAATTTTTAATTTTTTAGGTAACACCATATTGTTTTCCATAGTAGCTGCCCAGTCTGCATTCCCAAGAGCAGTGTACTAGAGTCCCCTTTTCTCCACTCCCTCGCCAACACTTGTTTGATGATTTGTTGATGGCGGCATTCTGACAGGTGTGAGGTGATACCTCATTGTTGTTTTAATTTGCATCTCTCTGATGATTAGTGATGTTGAGCATTTCTTCATATGTCTCTTAGCCATTTGTATGTCCTGTTTGGAGAGGTGTCTATTCAGCCCCTCTGCCCAATTTTTAACTGTTTTTTTTTGTCTTCCTTTTGTTGAGTTGTATGAGTTCTCTATATATTTTGGAAATTAAACCCTTATCTGATGTATCATTGGCAATAATGTTCTTCCATACAGTAGGTTGCCTTTCCATTTTGATGGTTGTTTCTTTTGCTTTGCAGAAGCTTTTGAGTTTGATGTAGTCCCATGAGTTTGATGTAGTATCCTTTGTTTCTGTTGCCTTAGGTGACGTATCAGTGAAAATTCTGTAGCGTATAATGTCTGAAATTTTGTTGCCTACATTTTCTTCTAGGATTTTTAAGGATTCATGAGTCACATTTAAGTTTTTTATCCATTTTGAGTTTATTTTTGTGTAGGGTGTAAGTTGATGGTCTAGTTTCATTTTTCTGCATGTAGCTGTCCAATTTTCCTAGCACCATTTATTAAAGAGGCTGTCCTTACTCTACTCTATGCTCTTGTCACCTTTGTCAAATATTAATTGAGGATATTGCCTTGGGTCCATTTCTGGGTTCTGTTTCACTGTGTGTTCTTGTGCCAGTACCAGGCTGTTTTGATTATAGTCGCTTTGTAGTATAATCTGATATCTGGTGTTGTGAACCCACCTGCTTTGTCCTTCTTTTTCAAGATTGCTGTTGCTATTTGGGGTCTTTTTTGGATCCATATGAACTTTGGAAGTATTTGTTCTACTTCTGTGAAAAATTTCATTGGTATTTTGATGGAGATTGCATTGAATCCATAGATTGCTTTGGGTAATATGGATATTGTAATGATGTTAATTCTTGCAATCCATGAACAAGGTATGTGCTTCAACTTTTTTTATCATACTCTATTTCTTTCTTCAATGTCCTGTAGTTTTCTGAAAATAGGTCCTTTACTTCTTTGGTTAAGTTTATACCTAGGTATCATAATTTTTTTGCTGCGATGGTAAATGGGATTGGATTTTCAGTTTCTCTTTCTGTGAGTTCATCGTTGGTGTATACAAATGCTGTCGATTTCTTGACATTAATTTTGTATCCTGTTACTTTGCCAAATTGATTTATGAAGTCTAGTAGATTTTTGATGAAGTCTTTAGGGTTTTCTATGTATAATATCATGTCATCTGCAAATAATGACAGTTTCAACATCCTCCTTTCCAATTTGGATCCCTTTTATTTTTTCTTCCTGTCTGATTGCTGTGGCTAAGACTTCCGGTACTATGTTAAATAAGAGTGGTGAAAATGGGCATCCCTGTCTTGTTCCTGTTCTTAAGAAAAATGGTTTCGTTTCTGCCAATTGAGCATGATGTTGGCTGTAAGTCTTTCACATATGGCCTTTTTTATGTTAAGATATGATCTCCCTATTCCCACATTGCTGAGTTTTTTTAATCAGAATTAGATGCTGTATTTTGTCGAATGCTTTTTCAGCATCTATTGATATGAGCACGTGATTTTTATTCTTCATTTTGTTTATTTAGTGTATCACATTTATTGATTTGTGAATGTTGTACCAGCCTTGCATCCCTGGGATGAATCTCACTTGGTCATGGTGAATAATTTTTTTGATGTATTACTGGATCTGATTTGCTAGTATTTTGTTCAGGATTTTGGTGTCTATGTTTATCAGGGATATTGGCCTGTAGTTTTCTTTCTTTGTAGTGTCTTTTTCTGGTTTTAGAATAGAATTATGCTGGCTTCATAAAACGAGTTTGGAAGTCTTCCTTCTTCTTAAATTTTTTTAAATAGTTTGAGGAGAATGGATGTTAGTTCCTTCTTGAATGTGTGGTAAAACTCCCCTGTGAAGCCATCCAGGCTTGGGCTTTTGTTTACTGGGAGAGTCTTGATTACCTCTTCAATTTCCTAGTTGTTATTGGTCTGTTCAAGTTTTCCATCTCTTTCCCATCCAGTTTTTGGAGACTGTGTGTTTCTATAAATTTGTCCATTTCACTTAGATTGTCGAATTTGTTGCCATATCATTGTTCATAGTAGCTGCTAATGACGTTTTGTATTTCTGTGCTGTCAGTTGTTACTTCTCTTCTTTCATTTCTGATTTTGTGTATTTGGGTTCTCTCTCTTTGTTTCTTGGTGAGTCTAGCTTAGGGTATATCAATCTTGTTTATCTTTTCGTAAAACCAGCTCTTTGTTTCATTGATCCTTTAAATTATTTATTTATTTATTTATTTATTTATTTATTTATTTATTTATTTTGGTCTCCATGTCATTTATTTCTGCTCTGATCTTTACTATTTCCTTCCTTCTACTTGCTCTGGGGTTTTCTTTTCATTTGCTTTCTAATTCTTTAAGATGTAAGGTTAGACAGTCAATTAGAAATTTTTCTTGTTTCTTGAGGTAGGCCTGTAGTGCTATGAAGTTCGCTTTCAGAACTGCTTTTGCTGCATCCCATAGATTTTATGTTGTTGGGTGTTCATTTTCATTGGTTTCCAGGAAGTTTTTAATTTCTTTCTTGATATCCATGATAACCCATTCATTGTTAAATAACATGCTATTTAATCTCCATGTGTTCAAATGTCTTTGCATGTTTTTGTTGCAATTGATTTCTAGTTTTATGCCATTTTGATCTGAGAAGATGCTTGATATGATTTCAATTTTCTTGAACTTGTAGAGATTTAATTTGTGTCCTATCATGTGGTCTATCTTTGAGAATGTCCCATGTGCACTTGAGAAGAGTGTGTATTCTGTAGTTTTGGGGTGTAATTCTCTGTAGATATCTATTAAATCCATTTGGCCTAGTGCTTCATTTTTTGTCCAGAGAATCTATCTAGTGGTGTCAACGAGGTGTTGAAGTCCCCTGCTATGATTGTCGATTTCTCCTTAGAAGTCCTTCAGAAGATTTTTAATATATTTTGGTGCTCCTATATTGGATGCATATATGTTTATCAAGGTTATATCTTGCTGTTGGATAGATCCTTTCAATATTATGTAGTGGCCTTCCTTGTCTCTAGTTATGGCCTTCATTTTGAAATCTATTTTATTAGATATGAGTATTGCTACCCCAGCTTTTTTTCTTTTTTTTTTCTTTTTTGCTTTCCATTTGCTTGGACGATTTTTTTCCATCCCTTCACTTTCAACCTATGTGAGTCTTTTGTTGTGAGGTGGGTCTCTTGTTAACAACATATAGATGAGTCATGCTTTCTTATCCAATCAGTTACTCTGTTTCTTTTTATCAGCGCATTGAATTCATTTACATTTAAGGTGATTATTGATATGTACTTATTTACTGCCATTTTTGTTTAGTTTATTACCATTTTAGTTTAGTTTAGTTTAGTTTCTTCCTATTTCTTCTACTAATTACAGCAGTCCTTTTAACATTTCTTGCAGTGCTTGTTTCATGGTAATGTATTCCCTTAGCCTTTATTTTGTCTGGGAAGCTCTTTATTTGACCTTCTATTTTGAATGACAGCCTTGCTGGGTAGTGTAGTCATGGATTCAGATCCTTGTTTTTCATGACCTTGATTACTTCATGCCATTTCCTTCTGGCCTGTAGTGTGTCCTGTGAGAAGTCAGCTGAGAGGTTTATGGGGGTTCCTTTGTAGGTAACTCATTGCTTATCTCTTGCTGCTTTTAGGATTCTCTCTTTGTCTTTAATTTTTGGCATTTTGATTACTATGTCGCTTGGTGTGGGCCTCTTTGGGTTCTTCTTGCTTGGGGCTCTCTGTGCTTCTTGGACTTGAATGCCTTCTTCCTTCACCAAATTAGGGAAGTTTTCTGTCACAATTTTTTTTGAATATATTCTCTAACCCTTGCTCATTTTTTTCTTCTTTGGGGACTCCTATGATGCGAATATTATTACATTTCCAGTTGTCCCACAGTTCTCTTACACTGTCTTCCTGTTTTTTAATCATTTTTTTCCTTTTGGTCTTCTGATTGGTTGATTTTTTCTACCCTGTCTTCTAATTTACTGATCTGGTTCTCAGCTTCCTTGACTCTGCTATTTAGACCTTCGAATGTGTTCTTTATTTCTGATATGTCATTTTTAATTTCTTCTTGGTGGTTTTTAATTTCCAGTTGGTTGATTTTCAGCATCTGTGTGTCCTTACTCATGCTATTGAGCTTCCTCAAGATCATGGCTCTGAATTCTAGCTCTGTTAACTTGCCTAACTGCTCCATATTTATCTCATCTTCGGTGGAGGTCTCTTGTTCTTTCATTTGGCTTTTGTTTCTGTGATTCACCATTTTGGCTATCACAGTGGGTTTTGGAGCCTGCCAAGTTTTCCCTGTGGGTATTGGCATTCTGCTGTTTGTGGCTCCCTCTTCTGGGTTTGGATGAGTGAGGGAGAACCCACATAAAACACCACTGTCAAGTCTTACTTTTCTGGTTAGAGCTACTAGTCCAAGAATGGTACAGTTATCCTCTAGCTTTTTGCCTGGAGACTATCAGCAGTGGTTACTTGAAGAGTTTTGGGTTGTCAGTTGATTGAAAAACTCCCTCAGGTGCTCAGTGTAAGAGGATTTCCTAAGGATGGAGTAAATGCTGGTTGCTAGTGAGCCTCAATTAGCATTTCAATGGCCCACAGGTGGGGATGAATCTCCGAAGGAGGGGCTGCTGCCTCTCCCCAGAGCCCTGGGAAGCAGCAAGATGGCCACTGTCCTGCAAAAGCTCTGAGCCTCCTCCAAATCCTGAGTGTCCCCACACAGTTCCAGTCCTGTCTGCCCTCCCTCTGCCAGAGCCCAAGGTGAGTGGCTGTGGATATTTTAGCATCTGTCCCGGCTCTGCACTGTAGAGCCGCTGGGAGTTTAACCTGAGGGCGCTGCTCACAGCTAAGGCTGCTGCTATCTGTGGGCTCCCAGCCCACCTCTAGCACCTCTGCAATCCTACCAGGGTTGAGTCAATGTCCCTGGTTATATGATCCTTGCGAGCTGCTTTTCTGTTGTTTTTTCCCGTCGATTTGTCTGTGTTTTAGTTGTAATTCCAGTTTGGTCCTGGGAGACTATCTGTGTAGCTTCCATTCACTCTACCGCCATTTTGGAATCTCTGTCCTCCTGTTTAAAAAAAAAAAAAAAATTTTTTTCGAGTCTCTGAGTGAATTTTTCTACCCTGTTTTTAAATTTGCTGATCCTATCCTCTGCTTTCTCTAATCTGCTGGTTATTCCTTCCAACGTGTTCTTTATTTGTGCTATGTCATTTTTCATTTCTGCTTGGTCATTTTTTATTTCCAATTGATTGATTTTCATTGTTTCTATATTTTTACTGATGCTGTTGAGCTTTCTCATAATCATTACTCTAAATTCTGTGTCTGATAACTTGCTTATCTCCATTTCATTTAGTCCTTCTTCTGTAGAATTTTCTTATTCTTTCACTTGGGATTTGTTTCTTTGTTTCACCATTTTGGCTTCTCAGTAGAGTTTTGAGCCTGCCAAAGTCTCCCTGTGAGTATTAATGTTCTGCAGATTTTTGGTCCCTCTGTTGAATTTGGATGAGTGTGAAAGAGTGCATGCTGAACACCAACATCTAGTCTTACTTTCCTGGGTAGAGTTGCAGGCCAGGTGAAGATTCAATTGTCCCAGAGCCTTTGCCAGCAGACTGACTGTTAGTCTCAGTTACTTAATGACCCACAGGCTGTAGCCCTCAGCTGAATAAAGACTCCCCTGCGTGGGCAGGGTAAGAGGATTTCCAGAAGGTGTGGCAATTGCTTTCCCCCAGGCTAAAGTTGCTTTAAGAAGAAAATGTCTTATGCCACATGGGTTAATGACTCATCACTGGGACTCAGGCATCTGCCTACTCAGCTCTGACCCCAGAGCCTCAAAACCCAGTGACCAATGACCACAAGCTGGGCCTAAGGATCAGAGTGCCCAAAGTCTGGTCTTCACCTGCAGGCTGGCTAATAGTCTCTGGCAGTTAACAGGCCTCAGGTGCCCTGACTTGTTTGGCTCAGCGGTTAGAGCATTGGCCTGTGAACCAGAGAGTCCCGGGTTTGGTTCCTGCTAAGGGCACGTACCTCAGTTGTAGTTTGTCCCAGCCCCAGTTGGGGTCATGTGGGTGGCAACTACTCAATGTGTCTCTCACATCGATGTTTCTCTCTCTCCCTTCCTCTCTCCCTCCTGCTCTATCTGAAGATAAATGAAAAAATGTCCTCAGGTGAGGATAAAAAAAAAAAAAAAAGCCTCAGATAGTGCCTCTCCCAGCCTGTCAGGGTTAAATTCCAAAGGGTGGGGCAGTTGCTTCCCCCACCCAGGATATAGCAACTTTGATGTGAGAATTCTGCTTAAAAAGAATGGTCCCTGAAGCATGAGATTATGGCTCAGCACAGGGACCCAGGTCTCAGTCTTCAGAGCTCAGTTCCCAGAGCCATGAAACCCAACAACTTAGAGCCAGGCTCAAGGTTCAAAGCCTCGTCTTCAGATACTCATCTCTGCCTACTGGCTGGCATGTAGTCTCTGGCAGTTAATAAGCCTCACGTTGAACTTCTCCCAGCCAGGAGGGGTTGAATCCCTGAGGGACAGGCAGTAGCTTCTCCCTTGGGTTAAAGCTGCTCTGATGGGAAGGGCTGCTTGTGAACTATGGCTACTGTGTGGGGGATGACTCAGCATAGAGCTTCTGATGGCCTTCTTCCCAGCTCTCTCCCCAGCACCATGACCCCTGACTTTCCTCACGCAGCTCCAGTCCAGGCCACCCTCCCTCTGTGGGAGCCCAAGGTGAGTGGCTGTGGCTGTGATTTAGTGCCCTGGCCCTTCGGGGAAGTGCTGGTGTTCCCAGCACCTCTCCCTGCCGGACAGAACCTCTGCTCTGCGATTTTCTCAGCCAGGTGTTGTGTGGGAGCCTGTCCCTGTTCTGACACTGGGTGCCAAGGTGCCATCTTAGTGTTCAGGCCCCCAACTTACTTCTCAGAGGGGGCTTCCCACAGCTAAGATAGCCTCAGCTGCTCCCTGTGGGAGCCCAGCCAGCCCCTCGCACCTCCACACCGCCTACCAGTCCCAGTTGGGTGTCCTCTTCATGTCACTGCTCTCCAGATGCTCTTCAGTTGGTTTCTCCAGATGACTTGTCTTTGTTTTAGTTGTAATTCCTGTTTAATCCAGGGAGATGGTCTGTGTAACTTCCATTCACTCCACAGCCATTTTTTTCTGCTAAGACTGTTTAAATTAATTTTAAAATTATTATAGATTCACTTGAAGTTGCAAAGATCATACAAAAAATGCCCTGGCTGGGTGGCTCAGTTGGTTGGAGCATTCTTCTGTGCACTAAAAGCTTGTAGGTTTTATTCCTGGTCATACCTACGTTGCAGGTTCCATCCCCAGTGGGGACACTATTGGAGGCAACTGATAGATGTTTCTCTCTCACATTGCTGTTTCTCTCTGACTCACTCTCGCTATCTGTCCCCCTTCTTCTCTCTCTAAAATTAATAAACATGTCCATAGGTGAGGATTAAAAACAGAGGTCACATGTATCTTTAACCCATTTCCCCCTATAGGTACCTCTTACTTAATTGCAGTAAATTATTTTTTAAAAGGAATTTGATTTTGGTACTATGTATGTGTATACTTCTGTGTTATTTTATCACTTGTGTAGATTCATGTAATCAAACCCCAATCAGGATACAGAACAGTTCCATCACCACACAGCCCTCTCTACCCTTGCATGCTTATGGTATACATCTCTCCAAGAGTCCTGGGCACCTGGCAACCCTGAATCTGTTCTCCATGTAATTTTGACATTTAGTGAATAAAATACTGAGCCATTTAAGTTCTTCTGTGTATCAATAGTTTGTCCTTTTTATTGCTGAGTAGTTTCCTAAATTATACAAAAGTTGTTGCACAATTTTTTTAAAATAATTCCCCCATTGAAGGGTATTTTGGTTATTTTTAGTTTGGGTTATTAGAAATAAATATGATTAGGACAATTGCATAAAAACATATTCATGTGGCCCAGCCAATGTGGCTCAGTGGTTGAGCGTTGACCCATGCACCAAGAGGTCACTGGTTCGATTCCCAGTCGGGGCACATACCCAGGTTATGGGCCAAATCCCCAGTGTGGGGCATGCAGGAGGCAGCCAATCGATGTTCTCTGTCATCAATGTTTCCCTCTCTCTCTCCCTCTTACTTCCCCTCTCTCTCTCTCTTTCTAAAAATTTAATAAAGAAGAAATAAATAAAATAAAATGTTCACGTGGACATGTTTTTATTTCTCTGGCAAAAATATTCAGGAGTGTGATGATTGTGTCTTAGGAGTAAGTGTGTGTTCAGTTTTTAAGGAAGTGACAATGTTTTCTAGGGTCCCCATACAATTTTACATTCTTACAGCAATGCATGAGAAGTGCAGTTTCTCTTCCTACTTACCAGTATTGGGGGACTGTCGCTATTTTTAACTCTAGCTATTCTACAACCTGTGTAGTGATATCTCCCATGGCTTAAATTTGCATTTTCCTAATGGCTAATGATGTTGAATATCTTTGTATGTGCTTATTTGTTATCTGTTATCCTCTTTGCAAAATGAATGCTCATATCTTTTGTCTATCTTTTCATTAAAATGCTTTTTTTAAAAAAAATGCTGAGTTTTGAGAACCTTTACATATTCTATACGTGAACTCTCTGTCAGATGTGTGGCTCGCACACATCTCTCCCAGTCTGCAGCTTGTCTTTCCACCCGACAGGTTCTTCCTCACAGCAGACGTTTTTACCCGCGAAGCGGTCAGATATATTACATTTAAAATGCTTTTCAATAGACCATCTTCTGTAGGTGTCCTGTCTAGATGATCTTCCTTAAGCCTTAGCTCTGGAAGATCTATGCTGTCTTATCAAAGTTTTAAACTTGGCCTTTAGGTCTACGATCGATTTTCAGTTCATTTTTCTTTGGCTCTGGCATCATTTGTTAAAAATAGTATCCTTCTTTTGTTAAACTACCTTTGCAACTTTATCAAAAATCAGTTGGTCATCCTTGCATTACCCATTTCTTCTTCATTTTGTACTGTGGACCTCGGTATCTACCCCTCTACCAATACCACGTGTTCTTGATTTCTGAAGATGTACAGCGTCTTCAAATTGGGAAGACTGAGTCCTCACACCAGGTCTTCTTTTAGCGATTCCAGTTCCTCTGCCTCCTCATGTAACTTTAAAAATAATCTTGCATAGCCATAACATATATGTAGTTTTCATACATTGATCTTGTATCTTATCAAATTGTTGAGTTTATTTCTAAAAGTTCCACTCGAATCTATTTTTTTTTTTTTTTTTAGCTGCGTTCAAAATTGCTCATTGAAGCGTTTTGATGATGGCGGCTCTAAACTCCTCGTCGAAGAATCCTAACACCTGTGTCATCATGGCAACAGTGTCTGTTGCTTGTCCTTGCTTGTTAGCTTGAGATCTTCCTGGTTTTAGTATAAACAGTGGTTTTGTTTGAGCCCTGGTCATTGTGTATATTATGCTCTAAGAATCTGGATCTGATTTAGATTTTCTCTTTCTCTTCCCTGGTTAGGAAGGGCAGCTCTCCATCTCACCTTCACCAGGCTGGGTAAATGTCAGGGCTCCACGTGTCACCTGGGAAGGGTAATGGGTCCTTCTTACTTTGGGACATGGCTGAAGTTCAGGCTCCTCAGAGGCCCTGGGGCACCACTGTGGCTGGAAGGGGTGGGCCTTGTTCTCAGCTTGGCCATGGCGGAAGTCTAGACTCTCCAGGGCGACCAGCAGGGTGGTGATGGGGCCACAGTCTTTCTTCAGTGTTTGCTAAAATAGAGCCTCTAAATGTTCTCCGTATTGGGGCTAGAGAGAGCATGCTTTTCTCAAGGCTTTTGTGTACGTCTCATGTCTGCATAGAATGACTCTGGGTTCCCAGATTCACCAGTCTCGGTCTGTGGTACACAAAACCCCTGTGGCATTTCTTGGGTTCTGGTATCTCTGGTCGATCTGTTCTTTTCTCACCACCCTTCTTATGTTTGTTTTATATGCAAGGTCCAGGGTTTGGGTTATACTTACAAGAAGGATCAGAGGAAAGTGCAATTGCTCCACCTTCCTGGAGGTGGGAGTCCATGCTCTGGAATGTCATCACTTGCCTGATGTTTGTCAAATCCCACCACCCTGAAATCTTCACCAGGAGAAAGAGCAAGATCTAGACGAGTTCTGGCACATCATAGACATTTATTTTATTAATCTGTGTTTCATTAATGAGTGAGTCAGATTTTCATTATGCAACAGCAGTCAGTATAAGACAATGTAGTAAGATCTATAGTTCTTCAGAAAATATATTGAGACTTTATTTCCTACCTCAAGCCCAGTTACCTTTATTTAAGTATAGATGCACAAGCAAGATATTTTCCAAAATGCAAGGACTCAGCATTTAATAGACTCAAGTCTTTTTTTATTGTGGCTTCAGAAGGTGGGGTGGGAGGGTGAGGTCAAAGAGAATGGGAGGTAATTGGAGGTTTAAAATGAGGTCTGCTTTGTTTTGCAAAAATTCCTCTGACTTCTTAATAAAGAATGGATCAACTTGGCACAAAAGGGGAAAACTAGAAGCTCTCTTGTGGTTATTGAAGTAGTTCAAGGACAACTGATGATGTCCTAGACCCCATGTTGGTGGTGGAGGTGGAGTGAGGCAGACACACCTGCCCCGGAATAACATCAGCTGCAGGACTTTGTGGATCCCCCAGAGTGAATGTGGGGGATCCGGCCACTCAAACTCAGAATGGCTCCCAGAGTCTCAGCTTCAAAGCTTAGACGTGGAAAACCTGTTTTTGAGGAAAAATCAAGAGTTAGGTTTTGAATATATTAAACTTGAAGTAATCATGGAGTGTATGTGAGGATTATGTTTGTCTGTTCAGGCTGCAAGGCTTCAGCAACATAAGCCAACTCCTCACAGCTCCGGAGTCCGCCGGCGGCGTGGTCTGTTTCTGGTGAGGGCCTCTTCCTGGCTCGCAAGCGGCCACCTCCCGGCTGTGCGCATGGCCTTTCCCCGGTGTGCACACAGAGAGAGCGGGAGCTCGCTGGTGGCTCTTCGGATGAGGACACTCACCCGTAAGATCCGGATCTCATGCTTGTGACTTCACGTAACTTTACTTCCTTACAAGCCCCACGTCTAACTGAACACAGCCGCAGTGAAGTTAAGGTTTTAGTGTGTAATTTTGGAAGTGTGAGCAGAAACATGAAGTCAGTACCAGTGATGTTAGGTGAACCATTAGGCACATAAAACTAGAGCTGTGGCCCGGCCGGTGTGGCTCAGTGGTTGAGCATCGACCCTGCACCAGGAGGTCACCGGTTTGATTCCTGGTCAGGTCACATGCCCAGGTTGTGGGCCCTCCTGGGGGGCGTGCAGGAGGCGGCCAATCTCTCTTCTCTCTCATCCATGTTTCTTTCTATCTCTTTCTCCCTCTTCCTTCCTCTCTCTCTCAAAATTGATAAAGGAAAAGAAATTAAAACAACAACAGCAACACAAACAAGAGCTCTGAGGAGAAGGCAGGGCTGCAGCATGTCCACCCACGCAGGGTTAGAGGCCACTGGCGTGAGGACATGGAGAGAGAGTTTAGGAAAAGTAGGGGGTTTAGGATCGAACATTGAGGACCTTCAATATCCACAGACCAGCAGAGGACGCGGCAGGGATAAAGCTGCTCATTACGAGGCCACGAGAGGCGTTGTGCCCAGTGCGCACCAAGGGCCTCCCCCGGCCAGGCCGGGCCCTGGGCTCATCCTTCTCACCCAGAATTGTTGCAGGTGGCATTGAGGACTGACGACCACAGAGAGGAAAGGTGTGTCCTCCCTGAGACCCAGGCGTGGGCGGGCCCGCTCTCCGAGTTCTCTCCTCTCACCCTGCACAGCACAGCTCTTGGGAAGTACGGGCCACGGTTGGTTGCTTGCGACCTATGCCTTGTTTCTTTAAACACATGGGTTTGGGTTTTAAGGTCTGTTATTCTTTATTAAAAAAATACTTTTTCATATGTTTCAAGGGAGAAGAGTGGAAGAAAATGTCTTAACTGTATTTCCTTTATTTACCTTCTCTGGGCTTCTGTGTCCTCAGGTGTAACAGGAGATTATCACTGTACACATTTCCCAGGTTGTTGTAAGAATTAATGACATCACAGATGTGTAATAGATGTAAAAGGGTTGGGAAAATGCAGAGCAAGCACTCAACAAATATCAATGTCATTTCATTCCATTGTTTTGGAGAAACCCTCTTTTCAACATATCCTAAAGAAAGACTGTATGGGAGGATGAATTATGGGAGCATTGTCCGTCTTTTTGGGTTGCTATCGCTGGGTAGCCTAAACATCAGCTATCTATGTCTCACGGTCTGGAGGCTGAAGCCTAAGATGTGATGTCTGGTGAGAACTTGCTTCCTGGTTCACAGATGGCCATCTCCTCGCTGCGTCCTCAAAGGCAGAAGGGTCGGTCAGAGCCTGTGGGGTCACTTTTATAAGGGCACACATACCATTCATGAGGGCTCTATCTTCATGGCCTAAGAACCCCCAAAGTCCCCAGCTCCTACCATTATCACTGATGGGAGCACAATTTTAAAAAAAAATGTTTTTCTCTTTATTGATTTTAGAGAGAGAGGAAGGGAAAGGGAGAGACAGATAGAAACAGTGATGAGAGAGAACATCAATGGGCCACCTCCTGCATGCCCCCCACAAACAACCTGGGCATGTGCAACCTGACCAGGAATCGAACCAACAACCTCTTGGTGCATGGGTCGATGCTCAACCACTGAGCCACACCTGCCAGTCTGGGAGTACAATTTAAACTATGAATTTGCAGAGGACACAGAAGTTCAGTTGCTAGAAAGCACTTTGTAATTATACTCTCACTCTGGATGTTTGGAACAGGTGTGGAATTCTAGGTTAGTTTTCATCTCCCCTGCTGCATTGTCTCCTGCTCCCAGTGATTTTGTTTAGCTGTTCAATGTCCTAATTTCTGAGACTTTGCATAGAAACTTTCTCTTTCTCTGGAAGGTTTCAGTTTTCTCTTTGACTCTAGCATTTTGCAAAAACTTGTGGGGAGCTCTCATGACCCATAGATGGGAGCTTCCAAACCAGCTGTGTCACTTTCCTGCTTTCCACATTTGTTTTGGGAGCTCTACTCACTAACCCTCTTTGGAGGTTCTCATGTCTTATACATTATTTACTTATGTTCCCAAACTACCTGTATTTACACATATTATTTTCATAGCTTGTAGGCCTTACTTTGCTTTTTGTTTGCGATATATTAATTGCGTATTTTTTAGCTCCTTTTCTTTTTGGATAGTCTTGCTTTTTTCCAAGTTGATTGTATTGGTTGGGTTATTTTCACCTCCATCTTTCAAAGATGCCCCTGGGAATGTCCTGTGATGGGTGGCTGTCCACCTGTGGGCATCTCTTTAGGTTCCGGAGTGTAGATTAGTCTGGTCAGGCCCCTGTTGTCAATTCAGTTTGATCTCTTCACTTAGACTGGTCACTACTGCAAAGGAAGATCTCCCAGGCTCCTGCTCACCTATGTGATTCCAGTACTCATAGTGATCTGATCTGGTGGAAAAGTGTTGTCTACCTCACAATCCAACATGTAGTTTTTTACTAAATTGTTGGTTTTCTGCACTCAGATGCCAGGCAGATCCCAGGTCGAAGACCTCTGCTCTAAGTACTACAGTCAATAAACCTCTAGCATTGTGTGGGGATAAGGAGAGTGGTAACCTAATACTCTCAGGGGTGAGCTGCCCTAGATGAGCCCATTCAAGGAGAAGGGTTCTCAGGTGTATTTCCAGCGCTGTAGAACCAGGAATCATATGGACATTGTTGATATGTGTCCATATCAACACATAGAATACATATCTAGTTAAAGTCGGCAAGATTAATACCTGCATTCATTTACTGTATCTCCAGGAAACTGACTGAAATATCATTAAAGAGTTGCGTGTGTTTTGTAAGTGCACATAAAGCAAAGAAAACGAGACAGAAGACAACACAGCTAACTTTGCTAGCTGAACAGCCAAGGGACAGGAATAACTTAATGGACCCCCCAAAGAAACGTGACGGTCAGTTCTGTTTAGCTATCAGCACCCGAGCAATGTTTTGGCCTTTGATAACTAGAGATAACAAATACTGGCTGTTTATTGGATTCATGTGAGACTCAAATGCATTTTTTTTTTTTTTTTTTTTTTGGTACATGCCCCTAACGGGAACCGAACCCAGGACTCTCTGGTCCTCAGGCCAATGCTCCAACCACTGAGCCAAATGGGCCAGGGCCTCAAATGCATTTGAATGAAATAATCCAGGTAGACGAATTTATGTCTAGAGGTACCCCACATCACATGTTTGGTCTTTGTCGGAACTGAAATCTGGAAGTTTGTTACTAATATTTCAGCACATTAAAGACGTTTGCAAATTTTTTGCTGCTTCTCCCTTTAAAAGACAGAGTCTAACTCCTGTTCTCTTAAACTGAGTAGACTCTATGACTGTTTTTTAATAGGTTTGTATTGATTATTTTAGAGAGAGTAAGGGAGAGATAGAAACATCAATGTGAGAGAGAAACATCAATCAGTTGCCTCCTGCACGCCCCCTACTGGGGATTGCGCCCACAACCAGGGCACGTGCCCTGACCAGGAATTGAACCGGGACCTCTCAGTCCATGGGATGACACTCAGTCCACTGAGCCACACTGGCGGGGCTCTATGACTATTTGGACCAACAGAAAATAGCAGAAATGACACAGTTTCCAAGCTGAGGCCTTAGGAGATGAACAGCTTCAGTTTTCTGTCCCTAAAACATGTGATTGTGGACCACAATGACCACGTCGTGGGGAAATCCAAGCAGCCACTTGGAAAGAACCAAGGTTCCTGGCTGAGAGTTGTGAATGAGCTCCCAGAGAAGACCCGCACCCACTCCCAGCCCAGGGCATGGTCCGTCCTGAAACCATGCAGAGCCCACGGAGCTGCTCCCTCCCGAGTCTGCAGAGAGCAGAGAGCTGAGACCCAACGCCTCCTCTCAAAAGCTTCACTTTTTAAAATAAGGGTTTGTCATATTTACAGTGCCAGTTAAAAATAATACTTTTAAAAATTAAAATATCAGTAAAACAATTTTGCTAACAGAAGAGTAATCGCTCGGTCTCTGTGGGCGCCACCGATGGGCTGGTTCTAGGTTTCAGGCCAAAGGTAGGAGCCGTCGGTCTAACTTCGATTTTGTGAACTTGGCCAAGCACTTTTGCTTTCTGGGCCTTAGATGTTTTAAAATTATTTCTAAGTTCCTATAAGCTTATAAGGGGAATTTTTTGAAATTATAAAGGGAAATTTTGATTTACAAAAAAACATATAAATCAAGTCAGGCTCTTTAGTAAGAATCCCATAAAAGCACATTTGAAAAGAAAAAAATCAGACCCTACATGCTATTCTCCATCTATTCCTAAATTTATTTGTAGGTCTTCACTTTGTTGGGTCTGGAGACAAGCCTGTTATTACAGAGCATGTGACTGGTGGGTCAGTGGCCAATCCCAGCTGCTAATTTCCAGGGTAATGAAAACTCATTTGTTGATGGAAGCTGAAAAAAAAGATTAAGCAAGGATTTTCAGGGTCATTCTATTCCCTTTTTGTGGAAATTGACTCAAATGTCAATGCATCTGTTGCGTAGCTTTCAACGTGACAATAGACAAAACAAAGTAATATCCCATTGTTGTGTCTGTGTGCAGGACTTTGCATCGAATGTTCTGAAACCATCTGTGGGAACCACCTCGAATTAGCATGCCTGTGTCATGCAGATGATCATTTGATTTTTTGAGATGACTCCAATATTTTCATGGAATAGGCATAAAAATAGCAGGGACTCGGGGGACCCCTTCAGGGCAGCAGCCCGAGCTCAGGGGACAGTGCGGCTTTGCTGGGGCCAGATGGTGCTGCTTTTCTGACCCTGCCCTTTCCTTTGTGAGCTTGGACATGGTGCCTCCCTCTCCCCAACACGCTCACCCATTTCCCGACTCAGACATCGAGGATCCTGACACCGGGTTTACTTTTCTCAACAACTCAAGTATAATGGGGAGAGCAAGCCTAATGTGACAACACACAGGCTTTCCGAGTCCTGCCGTGTGCAAAGAATTCACTGCTCAGATCAAAACGGGTAAACCTGGCTCCTGGTTGGTTTAGAATCTATAAGGGAAAAGACAGCGCTTAGGGTGTCTAAGGAGGAGGGGACAAGGAGCCGCACCTGTGCCCAGAGGGACACAGAAATGTATCAAGGCCGCTGTAACTGCTGGTCTCTGACCGGCCAACTCGGACAGCTTCTCTGCTGCTTCCCGTCCCTGTGGGCGTCTCCAGCCACAGGCTGCCAGGAATGTTTCCCTGGAAATGACAGCTTACATCCGGGGCAGTCACAGGACGCTTGGCAGGTGGGTGGGACCCTCTGCTGTGTCCTCACAGAGGTCTCATTGTACCTGCTCGGAGCAAAGAGTGTCTCACCCCAAAGACAAGGTCATTGCATTTGCTTTCTTATTAGAAAGAATGTTAACACGCAAATCAGCTGTGCAATTTCTTTAAATTTGCGTTGAAAATAAAACTGATACAACAAAATGCATTTTTAAAAAATGTCTTTGGCTGGCTCATGTTTTAATGCTAATATTAAGCTATGATCATTCCATTAATAGCTGAGTGAGCTTACACAAAGGATTAAGACTTTTCCTTATCTTACAACTAGCAAAAAAGTGAAAGTGCGTTCAATCCATTTGAACGTGTGTGTGTGTGTGTAGATTCAGCAACAGCAGATCATGCTATGGGAATTTTTTTGTTTGGCAGGTGGGTCCCCTGGATGTGGCCAAGCAATGTGCTTCTCTGATCAGAAGCAAATTATTTTTCTATACCATTAAATAAATTTTCCCATGGTTTTATCTATGTTGATTTCAATGAGCGTGTACTGTATTAAAAATACGAAGTATTGGGAGTGGTTATTTTTTGTCCTACTGTGTTATGCTATGTTATGGGATTCATTTCGTCCATGTCTTAGCCCCCTCACTTCAGCAGTGACGTGTGCAGGTGGACACCACGCGTATCTGAATCTGAGAGTGGAGAGTGGTAGCGTCCTTCTCAAGTCGACAGTGAACTCGTCCGGGGTAGTGGTCCTGGGCACTGCCTGTTGAGTTTTCTATGGTGATTTTGATGCCGAAGAGGGTAAATAACTGCCAAACAATATACTAAGTCTTATTGGAATTATTGGCAAGGAATTTACATCTGCAATCATTGGGTTGACATGTTTTATTATTTTTTAATTTTCTTTGAAAGAAAGAGAGGAAGGGAGAGAGATGTAGAAACATCCATGTGAGAGAAACATCGATCGGCTGCCTGCTGCTGGCCCCCTGCCGGGGATCAAGCCTGCACCCTGGGCCCTGACCAGGGACGACGGGACCTCTCCGTCCACGGGAGGGAGCGCAGTCCCCGGAGCCTCGCTGGCGGGTGTTGACACACTTCAGTAGCGCTGGAGAAGCCTTTCTTGGAGTCCCCAGGAACCCACGGAGCAGGGCCCCGAGCCCTGCAGAAGGTCCGTCCCCAGCTGCAGCGGCCGGAGCGCAGCGGACGCCGTGGCCGTCGCGGTCCCGCAGGCTTACCGGTGTGGAAGAGCTGCGGAGGCAGTGCCAGGCGGCCTGGTCTGGGACGGCGAGCGGCTCTGGAGGGGTTGAGGGGCAACATTCCGAACCCAAAGAGAAAGGAGACGACTGGCGGGCAGATGGGCTGGAAAGGGGAACCGTGACCCCACTGGCCGGTGCGTGAAGGATCGGGTCTTTGGATAAGTTAGGAAGCAAGAAAAAAAGAAATGGGAAAGTAAGAGAACTGTTAGGAAGAACGGGACCTCGCGGCCTCACGTCTCAGCCGTGGGCTCTGTGCAGGGTCTCAGCCGGCTCCGCTGTGGCCCACAGAACCCCGATTCCTGTCTCCGGGAACTTTCCTTGTTCATTTTTTATTTTAAAGTCAAAGTTTAGTTTATTCATTAGTCTTGATATTTAAGGTAACGACAATGTACCTTGGAAACTAAAAGTTTTTGCTGCTACACTATCTAAGAAGCATGCTGATCCAAGCCCAGTGAAAAGCCATCGTAAGAGGAGGTATTGCATGATTTGGGAAAATAGAAAAAATAAAAGTTCATGGAGAAATTCACCATAATTCATCAAATCATCACCAATGTTATGGCAAGTAAAAGAAGGTGGTGGCGAAAGACCGCCCACACAGGCCCTGGCCGGTTTGGCTCAGCGGATAGAGCGTCAGCCCAGAGACCAGAGAAAAGACCACACACAGTATTGCTTGATTCCATTTATATGAAATGTCCAGAACAGGCAAACCCGTGAAGACAGGACAGACTGGCCGCCTCGGCTTAACAGGGGAGGGTGGGAGGACCAAGGAGTGACTGCGAATGGGGTTTTTGGTGGGGACATGAGAGAAATGTTTGAAAATTGCCCAGCTGGTGTGGCTCAGTGGGTGAGCGTCCACCCTGCACCAAGAGTTCACCAGTTCAACTCCTGGTCAGGGTACATGCCCAGGTTGTGGGCCTGATCCCCAGTGGGGAGCGTGCAGGAGGCAGCCAACGGATGTTCTCTCTCATCCATGTTTCTATCTCTCTCTCCCTTTCACTTCTTCTCTCTCTAAAAATCAATAAAGAAAAAAATACATGATCCACAGTCTACTGATGAAAGTGGCTCATACATCAACCAGATTGGCTGTGGAAACAATGACAACACCTCAGAATTAAAATCTATTTTAGTCTGTTGTAACCCAGGAGATGGACCACACTCAGAATCCATTTTTCAGTTTTTGGGGATGTTTTATTACCTGCACAGGGACTGCAGCCAACCTACACAGAGGAGAACTGCAGCCCCGAGCTCAGGGGGAGGGTTGCTTATATAGGGCAGGGGTCATTCAAGAGTTTAGCAGAGCAAGCAAGCTGCCTGTACAGAAGCCAAGGCAGTTCGTGATAAGCAGGAGGGAACGGAGGGGGGAGGGAGCTGAGGCGAAAGGGAACTGGGTCAGCATACATCTGTCCTGCTAGTCATTCCATTATCCAAGTTTTAAAAACTAACAAATTCGAGATGGATATCAGCGGTCAGTCAGGTGCAATACACACATGTTGAACAGTTACAGTTTTATGGGGTGAAGGGAGCTTCAGTTTCTCCCTATCAGTTTCTTTACAGAGCATGCAGGACACTCTGGCCTTGGGGCCGTTTCTGTCCTCCCTTTTCCTGAAGGATGTTTCTTTTCAAATTCCCAGTGAAGGTCAAACTCTGGTTAATTTTTATGGGGCTAAAGCCCTCTATAACATTCCCCATTGTTCATCTTGCTGTCTCTGAGGTTGTTAATTAGGGCAGCTTATAGACAAGTTGGATTCTAAGGACAGTGAGCTACAACAAGTCATACAATTATAAAATTGGCATGATAGGGCCAAGGGTCATGAGGATTTATTACTTTGGGCATTTTATTTTTTTAAATTATTTTTATTAATTCATTTTTGTTACAGATGTTTCCCCTTTTCCCCCCATTGACACCCTCCTCGCACCTGGCCCTGTCCTCAGCTTTGTTGTCTATGTCCATTGGTTAGGCATACATGCATATAAGTTCTGCGGTTTATCTTGTCCCCCTCACTACCCCCTCTTCTGAATTTTCTTAGTCTGTACCCCACCTCTATGTCTCCGGGTAAATTTTTTTCATCAGTTTGTTTAGTTCATTATATTCCACTAACAAGTGAGATCATGTGATATTTGTCTTTCTCTGCTTGGCTTGTTTCACTTAAGATAATAATCTCCAGTTCCCTCCATGTGGTCTCAAAGGATAAGAGATCTTTCTTTCTTACAGCTGCATACTACTCCATTGTGTATATGTACCACAGCATTTTTATCCACTCGTCTACTGATGGACATTTGGGTTGTTTCCAGATCTTAGCTATTGTAAATAGTGCTGCTATGAACATAAGGGTACATATATTCTTTCTGATTGGTGTTTCAGCCTTCTTAGGATATATTCCTAGAAGTGGGATCACTGTGTCAAATGGCAGTTCCATTTTTAATTTTTTGAGGTAACACCATGCTGTTTTTCACAGTGGCTGCACCAGTCTGCATTCCCACCAGCAGTGCACTAGAGTCCCCTTTTCTCCACACCCTCGCCAACACTTGTTTGATGATTTGTTGATGGCAGCCATTCTGACAGGTGTGAGGTGATACTTCACTGTTGTTTTAATTTGCATCTTTCTGATGATTAGTGACATTAAGCATTTTTTCATGTCTTTTGGCCATTTGTATGTCCTATTTGGAGAGGTGTGTATTTAGGTCCTCTGCCCATTTTTTAATTGGGTTCTTTGTCTTTCTTTTGTTTGGTTGAGTGAGTAATCTATGTATTTTGGAGATTAATCTCTTATCTAATGTATCACTGGCAATTATGCTCTCCCATACAGTGGGTTCCCTGTCCATTTTGATGCTGTCTATTTTTCTGTGCAGCTTTTTAGTTTGATGTAGTCCCACATACCTCAGGCATTTTAGAAATTTACCACTGCGATTCTTGCATGAATCTTTTTTGGTTTTGTTGCTCATTTGGATTACAATCCAAGAATCTAAATTTCCTACAGTAACAAGATAATCACTGTGAAGACAGAAAAAGGAATTGATGAGATCTATCTTTGCTCATGGAGGATTGGACTCCTTGTCTTCTGAGTCTACGTAGGTAAAGCTGGGGGCGGGCTGCGGGATGCATAGCATGCAAGGACAGTCAGGGGAGGCAACTGCATCTGGGAATGTCTGGGAGTTAGAAGTCAGAGGAGAGTGGTTACTTTCTTCATTCACAGAAAACTTGAGTCCATGCTGGCCAACAGCCTGGAAGAAAGCCCGGCTGACCTCAGCTACTGGACCAAGGATGCCTTAGTGGGGCGGAGGCACCAGGTTTCAGTGCCTGACAGGTGAGCCTGGGAGGAGGAGAGCAAACCACCAGACACGTGGAGGCGTGTTTTTGCTGGAAGACAGAGCAATGCAAAGTAACAGAGTGGTGCAACCTGGAGATCATGAACTGTGCAGGAAACAGAACAAAATGATTTTTCAAACTGCAAGTATCTCCAGACTAATAAGAACAGACTGAGCTCATGAAGTGAGAACATGTGGCTAAAAAGAAATATTCCAAGACTTAAATCAGTTTTTATCAACAGAAAAGCTTAAAATATTTTAATAGAATAATTGTAAGCTCAAGTTAAGTAAATCTGTCAGATGTCAGAATTAAAAGAAATAGAAAAACATGTAAGAAAGTTAATATTATTAGATAATTTTTTCTAAGAGATCCAAGTAACTAATCATGGTTTTATAAAGTAAAAGCCAAAAATAAAAAAGAGAGAAAAGATGGAAACAACCAAAGTTAAAGAAAGTTTTTCATCATAGAGTCATGAGTTTCCAAATTTTTCAAGATTTAAAAATCCCAAAGAGAAATGCAGAACAGAGTCAAAAAACAGTTTCTACCAAGTACCCAGGGTAAAATTTCTGAGTATGCACAATAATGACTAGGTCATAAACTCTTCCAGAGAGGAAGGAAGAAAATGATCATGTAGATACTTTTCTGAGAATCTGAATGACATAGGAAAGACAATAGTTGAACACAACTCCGGACAGCCCATTGCTCAGTCCAGCTGTCAATAACCCTTCCAAAGTGTTTGTACTATATGCCCTGAATATTTATCCAATAAAATAAAAAGTATGTATGATATTCTGATAGTTTGGACTCTTAGTACTAAGTTATAGAGGGCCTTGGAGAAATGGCTTTTTGGATGTTTTCAGGAGACTGGCGCAACCCCTCAGACGGGTGGAGGGAGGATGTTTCCCCCACTTGGTTCAACCTAGAGAAAAGGTTGGAAGAGACCAGTCAGGCAGCTTTGAGTGACTTCTTTAGACTTCACTGATGCTGGTTGGCTGGTGTTGGGCTCACACTTGGAAATGCTCAGCATGAGGTCTGTGTCCATTTATTGGTTTAGGGACAAAGACCACAGAAGTGACTTTATGTGCAGTGTGTACATCCATGCGTGCAGGTCATGGGTGAAGACTATCGTTTCCAAGAAGTAAAGAGCAGGAATTCCATGCAGGCATGTAGATGGGCACATGTCAGAGATCATGAGGTAACAGTAGCATGTGAGGCTGGCTCCAGGAACATTTAAGGAGCTGGACATATGCACAAAGGAAGCACGATGCAGGAATATGTGAGCAAGACTTCTGGGTCAGCGACAGCACTGGTTCATGATCAACAGGAGTGAACTCTAACCCAGATCTGGGACCTTTAGAAAGTAACAAACAGCAAGTCAACCCATGTACATTTTCTAAGTGACTAAATAATCCTCAATGGGACTGTGGTCCCACATGACATCGAAAGAACAGGCTGCCCACCTTTTTCTAAAAAAAGACCTAACTCCAAGTTTGAACTGTTTTTTGTTTTTCTTTTACATGTTTTTTTCTGTATTGATTTGAAAAAGAAAGGAAGAGAGACAGAAATAGTGATGAGAGAGAACATCGACTCGTCGCCTCCTACACGCCCCCCTCTAGGGATCAGGCCCATAACCTGGGCATGTGCCTTGACCGGGAATTGAACCGACGATCTCTTGGTGCAGGGTCGATGCTCAGCCACTGAGCCACACAGACTGGATGAAATATTTTTTCTTAATATAAGTGTATATTTCCCATGGACTAGATGTGGGCTACATAAGAATGAGCCAGTGTAATGGGAGTGTTGAAGGGACCCATCCGAGAGGGAGGTTATTTTAGTACACAAAGGCTAGGGGCTGGAAAGAACTGGGGTGCTGGCAGAGAGGAGAGCATGGCCTAGGTCAAGGGCTGAGTCAGTCATTTCCAGTGGTGAGACCCACCAGGAGCTTAGGGACAGAAAGAGAGAGGTAGGGAGGGTATGGGGGGGGGGCAGGGAGAGAGAGAAGAAGGGGAAGTAGGGGGAGAAGAAAGAAGGTGAGGAAGGAGAAGGAGAGGAAGAAGGAGAAGAAAGAAGGTGAGGAAGGAGAAGGAGAGGAAGAAGGAGAAGAAAGAAGGTGAGGAAGAAGGAGGAGAAGGAAGAAGGAGAAGAAAGAAGGTGAGGAAGAAGGAGGAGGGAGAAGGTGAGGAAGGAGAAGGTGAGGAAGAAGGAGGAGAAGGAAGAAGGTGAGGAAGGAGAAGGAGAGGAAGAAGGAGAAGAAAGAAGGTGAGGAAGAAGGAGGAGAAGGAAGAAGGAGAAGAAAGAAGGTGAGGAAGAAGGAGGAGGGAGAAGGTGAGGAAGGAGAAGGTGAGGAAGAAGGAGGAGAAGGAAGAAGGTGAGGAAGGAGAAGAGGAAGAAGGTGAGGAAGGAGAAGGTGAGGAAGAAGGAGGAGAAGGAAGAAGGTGAGGAAGGAGAAGAGGAAGAAGGTGAGGAAGGAGAAGAGGAAGAAGGTGAGGAAGGAGAAGGTGAGGAAGAAGGAGGAGAAGGAAGAAGGTGAGGAAGGAGAAGAGGAAGAAGGTGAGGAAGGAGAAGAGGAAGAAGGTGAGGAAGGAGAAGGTGAGGAAGAAGGAGGAGAAGGAAGAAGGTGAGGAAGGAGAAGAGGAAGAAGGTGAGGAAGGAGAAGAGGAAGAAGGTGAGGAAGGAGGAGAGGAAGAAGGTGAGGAAGGAGAAGAGGAAGAAGGAGGAGAAGGAAGAAGGTGAGGAAGGAGAAGGAGAAGAAGAAGGAGGAGAAGGAAGAAGGTGAGGAAGGAGAAGGAGAGGAAGAAGGAGGAGAAGGAAGAAGGTGAGGAAGGAGGAGAGGAAGAAGGTGAGGAAGGAGAAGGTGAGGAAGAAGGAGGAGAAGGAAGAAGGTGAGGAAGGAGGAGAGGAAGAAGGTGAGGAAGGAGAAGGTGAGGAAGAAGGAGGAGAAGGAAGAAGGTGAGGAAGGAGAAGAGGAAGAAGGTGAGGAAGGAGAAGAGGAAGAAGGTGAGGAAGGAGGAGAGGAAGAAGGTGAGGAAGGAGAAGAGGAAGAAGGAGGAGAAGGAAGAAGGTGAGGAAGGAGAAGGAGAAGAAGAAGGAGGAGAAGGAAGAAGGTGAGGAAGGAGAAGGAGAGGAAGAAGGAGGAGAAGGAAGAAGGTGAGGAAGGAGAAGAGGAAGAAGGTGAGGAAGGAGAAGGTGAGGAAGAAGGAGAAGGAAGAAGGTGAGGAAGGAGAAGAGGAAGAAGTGAGGAAGGAGAAGGAGAGGAAGAAGGAGGAGAAGGAAGAAGGTGAGGAAGGAGAAGAGGAAGAAGGTGAGGAAGGAGAAGGTGAGGAAGAAGGAGGAGAAGGAAGAAGGTGAGGAAGGAGAAGAGGAAGAAGTGAGGAAGGAGAAGGAGAGGAAGAAGGAGGAGAAGGAAGAAGGTGAGGAAGGAGAAGAGGAAGAAGGAGGAGAAGGAAGAAGGTGAGGAAGGAGAAGGAGAAGAAGAAGGAGGAGAAGGAAGAAGGTGAGGAAGGAGAAGGAGAGGAAGAAGGAGGAGAAGGAAGAAGGTGAGGAAGGAGAAGAGGAAGAAGGTGAGGAAGGAGAAGGTGAGGAAGAAGGAGGAGAAGGAAGAAGGTGAGGAAGGAGAAGAGGAAGAAGGTGAGGAAGGAGGAGAGGAAGAAGGTGAGGAAGGAGGAGAGGAAGAAGGTGAGGAAGGAGAAGGAGAAGAAGAAGGAGGAGAAGGAAGAAGGTGAGGAAGGAGGAGAGGAAGAAGGTGAGGAAGGAGAAGGAGAAGAAGAAGGAGGAGAAGGAAGAAGGTGAGGAAGGAGGAGAGGAAGAAGGTGAGGAAGGAGAAGGAGAAGAAGAAGGAGGAGAAGGAAGAAGGTGAGGAAGGAGGAGAGGAAGAAGGTGAGGAAGGAGAAGGAGAAGAAGAAGGAGGAGAAGGAAGAAGGTGAGGAAGGAGGAGAGGAAGAAGGTGAGGAAGGAGAAGGAGAAGAAGAAGGAGGAGAAGGAAGAAGGTGAGGAAGGAGAAGGAGAAGAAGAAGGAGGAGAAGGAAGAAGGTGAGGAAGGAGAAGGAGAAGAAGAAGGAGGAGAAGGAAGAAGGTGAGGAAGGAGAAGAGGAAGAAGGTGAGGAAGGAGAAGAGGAAGAAGTGAGGAAGGAGAAGGAGAGGAAGAAGGAGGAGAAGGAAGAAGGTGAGGAAGGAGAAGGAGAGGAAGAAGGAGGAGAAGGAAGAAGGTGAGGAAGGAGAAGAGGAAGAAGTGAGGAGAGGAGACAGAGAGAGAGATGGAGACGTCCCAGCCCGGCAGAGCGGCCAGGCCCCTTGACTCCTCGCAGGCAGGCAGTTCCGCAGAGCCCGTCCTGCACTCTTCTTCCACATCACCACCTTTCCCCAAAGGCTCTCAGGATCCTCTGCTCCTCTACTCCCCAAACCAAATGCCATCCTAGTTGCTGTTGGGGGAGGGTGCGAGGTGCTAGACAGCAGAGAGCAATGAAGGGTGAGAGTCTGTTTCTCCCTCCCCACCCCAGGCTTGCTGCACCGGGGAGAGGGTAGTGATAGCTTCGTAAGTGTTTAAGGCCCTGACTTTTGTACAGAACTGAATTTTTTTATTTGCGTATTTGTTCATTACAGTTGACATTTAATATTACTGCATATGAGTTTGAGGTGGACAGCATAGTCCTTTGACATTCATAAAACATCTGAAGTCACCCCTCGGTAAGTCTAGTGCCCCCGGCACCATACGGCGTTATCACAACATCACTGACTCTATTCCCTGCGCTGTACTTGACACCTCCGCGACTGTTTGTAACTAGCAATTTGTCCTTCTTAATCCCTTCTCTATTTTCACCCTTCCTCCCAACTGTCCGCTCATCCGGCAGCCATCAAAATGTCCTCTGTGGCCACGAGTCCTTTTCTGCTCTGTTTGCTTATGTGGCGTTCTAGATTCCACACATAGTGAAAAAAAAAAAGATGTGGTGTTTGACTTTCTCTGACTTATTTCACTGAATGCCTCTACGTCCATCCATGTGATCAGAAATGTGAACGGCGAATCGTGTCTGTTGACAAGGAGTGATCAGATGTATTTTAACTAAACAGGGGCATGAGATGCCCTGTGGTCATCTGACAGCCTGTGGAGGGCAGATGGGTGCCCCCGGCCATGCGGTACGAGTGGGCAGTGGCGGGCGTTTTAGGAGTTCCCTCCACATTTAGAAGCTAGAGGTGCACTCAATACAATGATTACCTTGCTTCGGCTCTGGCAATGGAGGGGACGGGGCAGAGAAGATGCTGGTTTGGGGTGCAAGGGAGTACATAGTCTAGGTGAGCAAAGTCTTCCGTTTTAATACCAGGAAATTGGTAGAGTATCTAACACTAAAAGACAAGAAATGACGAAACAATGGAGGCATTTAAGATATTAACTAGCTGGGCCAGTGTGGCTCAGTGGTTGAGCATCAACCCTGCACCAAGAGGTCGCCGGTTTGATTCCCGGTCAGGGCACATGCCCAGGTTGTGGGCCCATCCCCAGTGGGGGGCGTGCAGGAGGCGGCCAGTCGATGTTCTCTCTCATCGATGTTTCTATCTCTCTTGCCCTCTCCCTTCCTCCTCTCTAAAATCAATAAAGAAAAAAAAATTATTTTAAAACCTTTCAATTAAACATCAACTCTTTCTTCACCACATCATCTAACTCGAAGACGTTTGAGTAAGAAAAAAATGAAAATTATAGTTTGGAAAGGGCAGGCTGTGGAATTTGTTTAAACATTTGACTTTATAATTTGTGAACAAAACTAATTACATATGAAGAAAGGAATGCTAATGGAATATGCTATTAGAAAAAAGACGTAGAACCTATTAACAAAATGTCATCAACATGAGCTAAACTATTTAGTGTTTCATGTATTGCTTTGACTTTTGAACATAAATCAAAGTTCATAAAACATTTTGCCTAAATTTCTTCATGCTTCCTGGCAGGGTTGTCCTATCAGCTTTTCATCGTAAACAATTTTAAGATCTCTAAGAGAAATAGTTTTATTTTGTAAGCTAAAAACTTTCTGTTTCTTTCTTAGAACAAGGTAAAAGGGTTTGTTCAAAAGTACAAATGTGGCTTTTGGATAATGCTGACAGTTCTGAAATAAATCATCCCACTCACCAACAACATGTAACCGGGGACCAAAAAAAATGTCATGAAATGTGGCAGCAGAATCCAGAGCGGTATTGCAGAAAAGGACACAATCCGTGTGCGTTTGGGGACACCTAGTGAGAAATCTCGTCCGTGGAGAGAAAATTGGATGCTAAATCTCTTCTCTGTCCTGGTACAATTTACGACCCAAATGCACAGCTGTTCTCTCTCCTTCAGACGAGCCGGGTTTAGGTCCTCACAGATTTGGTTTCACAGAGTTCGAACCACCTCAGGTGGTGAAGCCACGGGCACCAAGCCACGTGGCCACGGCTGACAGCGCCCAGCTGCAGTGGGTCAGTTCGCCACCTCTCCGCGGCTATGAGTCCACAAGCATTGCCTGGCCCACTCTGCAGCTGTGCGCGTTGTGGGCTTCCTTCCCACCAGGGGCGGATGTGCCTCAATTCCACGGGCGCTTTGGCCCAGAGGTTCCATCGGTTATTGTGGTTCTCCGTCTTCCTCCTGGGTCAAAGTATGAACCACGTCTTTTTCTGCTCAGGTTTGAAATCGGGGGCCTTGCCGACCTTGGAGGGACCGCCCCTCTCGGGGCTAGATGATTCCTAGAGACAGTAAGGGACTTGCCCAGGAACATGCCTTTCATATGCAAACCAACCAATCCAGAGCCCGCAGGCTCACCCACCTCCTCTACTGGGCCCCGCACTCCAGGCCACTGTCACCTGCCGTAACCACCCCAGAGCCTGGAAACACAACTAAGACGGCTGGATGCCCTGCAGCCCACTGAAATTCTTCCAGCTGGCTGATCCTCAGCCTGTTTACCCAGCCTCCCTGGCTGCTTCCTGCAGAAACCACGGTAAAGCCTCTGTCTATGGCCCTGCCACCATGTCTGTGTGTCCCGACTGCCACAGCACCCCCATTCTGTCCCCTGCACAGGGCGTGCCCTGTCCTCTTAGGAGCTGAGAGTAACCAACTATGTGCTAATGCCACTTTTCTCATTCCTGATACGTTAGTGTTACTACACCTGATTAATCATAAAACCTACATTTCAACCAGTAAACGTGGCCAGTCCTATGGAGATGGATCATGCAACTGCATAATTGCAGAAGGTAATATATATATATATTTTTTTACCACTTTTCTAGTGCATGCAAATAAATCAAAGTCCCTTCCCAGCAGCATCTAGATTCATATTTGATTGAATGACTGGGAGAAAACAGGTGACGACTTCAAAATGACACTGTTTCTTTCTGTCCTCCAGTTCTGGCAAGGGACTACCCTTGTAGATCACGCTAACTAGAACTATACTAGCAAGGTCATATATCACCTTGGACTGCATTCAGCTGAGCCAAGGTGACACATCAGAAAGCCATCACGCTATGAGTTTGAAACTGTGTTTTCCCACAGCTCATGAAGTAGGCATGGACAGACCATGCAACATGCCCACCCCACGGAAATGGCCAAGCCAGGAAGGGAACAGAGCAGTGCGCCCTCTGCTGGATGGGGAATGACTTTCCGAGACACAGCCGCCCGTGGTGGTGGTCTCTCCTCTCTCATGGAATTCCTCCCAGGACACGCACAACGACCCGGTCCACGTTTTCAGCCCCTCCTTTGTCTGGAGAAAACACAGATTTCTGGGACTTATAAAAGGAAAATATCTGGACACTCACATGGAAGTTGAAATCACTTTCATCTAACTTTTGAAGAGAGCAGGATCAAAGCAAAACGATTTTCACCCATTTCCAGTAATGACTAGTCTTTTGTTGTTGTTGTTTGTTTCAAAAAGACATTTTTCCACCTGACTATGCTTTTGTTTCGGTAAACACTGTGCGTGGGAGCGAGGACTTTGCAGAGAGACAGACTTGCCCTACAGATGTGCTTCCCGGCACCGTCCATCTCTGGTAGACACTGCTCGGAGGTGCAGCTTAATGCCCACTCATAGTAGACTGTCAGCCACCTGTCAGAACACTGGTGTAGTTTTTATCAGTTCTCAGATTACATTTCAACTTCCTGATGTGTACTTTTCCACAGACTGAATTTCCAGATGTCAAAGCCTGAAGCAACCCCTCGGGGTATCTCTGTGGGGCTTTCGTTTTAACAAGGGTTCTCAGGGCAGCACCCTTCTAAAAGGCTATTCGGACAGGAAGAGGGTGAGAGAGATGTTTGCAGCTGTGGAGACTTCAGCTGGTAGTTTCTTCAGCTGCTCCTAGAGTCCGGGGAGGAAAAAACAACGTCGAGAAAGAAGCATCAGGGGCCGGGTCAGCATCTCCAGGCACCCGCCTGGGCACAGCCCCCAACCTGACTGTTGATGGGCTAAGGCGGGGCATCTGAGCCAGCCGCAGGGTGCCATGCTGGAGAGGAAGGGCTTCCCGTGGCCGGCTCTGTGCTCCGGGATGTGCCCCTGCAGTTGTGTCAAGTGGTGATTATACTGACCCGCGGGGCACGACTCAGAGCAGGTCTCTGTCACCACAGGAGAGACGGCTCCATGGAAAACGTCTGCCCCCTCCAGGCTGCCGCTTCAGCCTCCTGCTAAGTGGCTGCTGAGCCTGTTCCTTCCTGCCTCAGTGCTGGGTGGGCAGCCTGGTCCTGTGTGCTGCTGGTGGTGTCCAGGAGGTCACCGGAGAGAGGGATGGTGACAGGCAGCTGGACACCGAGGTGAGGCAAGCAGAGTGGACCCAGGGGACAGATGGTGGGGAGATATAAAGCAGCCCCAATTTTACTTGTTTATTTTTATTTTATTGTATTACTTAATTTTTTTAAAATTGGTTTTAGAGAGAGAGGAAGGGAGAGGGAGAAATAGAAACATCAATGAGCGAGAACATAGATTGGCCACCTCCTGCATGCCCCCAATGGGGATGGGGCCCACAACCTGGGCATGTGCCCTGACCGGGATTCAAACTGGCGACCTCTTGGTGCAGGGTCGACGCTCAACCACTGAGCCACACCGGCCGGGCAGGAAATGGTGTTCTTGCTGAAGGAAAAATACAGCCTATTCTCAGAACTCGACTTGTTTTCCAGACTGAGGTGTGTGAAGGGGCTGCGGCGACCTGTGCGGAGGGAAAAGGGAGTCGAGGTCAGACAGGCACAGGCAGAACATGTGAGGGTCATGCGGGCCACACATGAACAGACAGAATTTCAGTCTAAGTTCAACGGAATTTAGAATTATGTCATAATCAAGGGCTTCTTCAAATGCCATGTTTTGTGGAAATCTTTATACTACATTATTGAAATTCAGAATCAATAAGGAGTAGAAAAGAGGAGGAGCAAAGAGATGGATGCAGTAACCCAGGCAACAGGTAACAGTGGCCAAGACCAAAACAGCCAGGGGTGAGGGGAGAGTGGCAGATCAAGACCCTCCATGAAAGTGGAGCCCCCCGTGCTGGGCAGTGCCCGGCTGTGGGCGTGGTGGCCACAGGGGGAGTCCAGGTTAATCTGTGTGGTACAGTTGGCTTCCTCCAGAACAGCGGTTCTTTGGCAGGATCTACTCTTAAAACATTCCAAACGACGTTGCCTGCTTCCGTGCTGCCCTCCAGTAACTCGGTTCCCATAAAGAAGCCAGAGATGTTGTGTTACAACCCACACCCAATCATGTCACTTTCCTGACTTAAACCTCTATTGGGCATACGACAGACCATGCAACGCTGCAGCCAGCTACACAGCCAGGCATCGCTCATCTGCCCTGTACTTCACTCCACTCACACTGCTCCAAACACACTGGCTTCTCTGGCTCCCAGACCATCAGCAGGGCTGCGTGGACTGTGGCTGCGTGGACCGTGGCTGCGCGGACTGTGGCTGCGCGGACTGTGGCTGCCAGGCTGAGGCTGAGTGGCAATGAGCAGCTCAAGGAAGGAGTGGCTCTGTGCTGGATGCCATTGATATTGATGCTCAGCTGACGGGGTGTCCAGGGGGACAGTGGAATGGACACACATCAGGGCAGGACATGGTAGGGGATGGCCTGAGACTGAAAGCAGCCCTGTTGGAAGGTGGGGGAGAACAATGGAGACAAGAAACCTCACCCCCACTTCCTGTCCCAGAAGTACGGTTTGTGGGGAGACCAGGTCGGCCTCCGAGGAGGAGGTTGCCTGGGAGGTGTGTCCTGGAGGGCAGTCAGGGCCAGAAAGGGCCAGGAAGGGACCCCTGGAGGAAGGAGCTGGGGGCCCAGGAAGCTGGTTAACGGCAGGAGTTCAGAAGTCCCGGTGCAGTCACTTGGAAGAAGCAGAACAAGTGCATTGTTGGGTCTGATTGGGAGGGCGTGTAACATCCGGTTTCTTTCTGGGCCAGAAAGGAAGTGACAGAGACCTGCTCGGAGTCACTACTCCCCTGACAGTGACAGTGGCCGAGGGTTTCCTCACCCTGGGTGGGGTCCTCCCTGGGTGAGAGTAGGTGGGGCCCCCTCTGAGGGTGGTGGACAGGATTGCAGGAATCCATGTCTCAGTACAAAGGGAGAATCCTTTGTCCCCGGAGGCCAGGACAGCACGGAAGACCAAACAGTGTCTTCTTCAACATGCTCCTCATTTGGATGGTGCCTATTCATGACAAAACTCACATACAAATAAGGAGTGATCAAGTATGGGAACGTTGTGAACTCTGGGGACAATCAGCAGAGAAGACAAAAAGAGTTGTCTTCAGGATCACCTGAGAAACAGGAATATTAGTCTGGGAAGAAAAGTCCTAAATGATACACTAACCCTAGTCTGCGGGCTGGGAATGTGTGGAATGCCCCCGTCTCTGCGAGGCAGCCTCGCAGGGCGGCAACCAACTGTGCTTTTTGGTTGTTAATTGTTAGTCAAATACATTTATTACTTTAATTGCCTCTTTCTGCAAATCCTGTTTCTAAATGAAAAGCCATTCAATGAAAAAAAATGTTTCTCTAATTTTAATGGAAAAATTAAGGAAGCATCCTAAACCATTTTCACAGGACGAAAACATGTATTGATTGATTGATGCAGAGAAGACCGTGGACATAGGAAGAACAATAGGAACCCTCCTGAGTTCAGTGCAGGGTATAATGAATGTTTCCTGTGCTCTGCACAGGAAGAACTGCAATAATGGATAGAAGTGGTGTGTGGGAAGTCATCCTCTGGAAGATACATTCTTGCTGCACCATTTCTTAATAATTTTCCATCTTCATACACTTTACGATTCTTGCATTCAGAATAAATTTAAAAATATAGTCGTAGCCAAGAAAAATGTTTTCAGTGCCTGGAAATGGATGCACATAATAGACTTTGCACACAGACTAAAAGTTTGAGAAAATCCTAACCGTCCATTACTCTCTGAGCTTACATAAGCAGAGCAAAATATCTTGTGTTCATCTAAACAGGTCAGACACGTGGGTGCCATCTGAGGAGCTCTGGCTAGAAAATACTGCCTTGAGTAAACGGGTAAGTATGCCCTTGCCTGCAACTATAAAGTAAAAATATCTCTTTTTATATTCATTTAGTGGGATTTGTATGACAATAAAATTATATTACTTCAAAATAGTCTTCCAGAAAGCAGTGTAATTTTTCAAGAGCCATTAGGTTATACAACTTAGTCACTATTTAAAGGAATTCTGCATGATCTGAGCACACAGAGACATCCCCTCTGAGCGCCCAGTGAGGGCCACACGGGCCTAATGGAGAATTCTCTAGCTGATCTGAGCGCTGGATGATTAGTCTGTGGCAGGCAAAGATATCCAGCATGAGTTTCGAACTCTGTGTAACCTGGAAGTCAGCCCCACCTTGGGACTTGCTTACTATTCCTGGGAGTTGAGATGGCTACTGATTACTTATCCTAAAACCTTGGTTAATACTCTGCAAAAACCATCTGCTACATTCAGGAAGGCTCTGGAAACAAAACAACCTCATTAGAAAAATTGTTTCTCCGATCCTTCAAAACGCTACAAAAAAGAAATGTTATCCATATGACCAGTTTCTGATTCTTCCAATTGGTGATACAAGATTCCATCTGTTACCATGACAACAAAGAGCTTACTACATCTCTTCTAGCCTCTGATAATTTTGGGACTTATTTAACATTTTGAGCTGACTCTAACATGTCTGTCTGGATCATGTCTCTGCTTGTATGTGCGTGTATTAGGGAGGTAAATTTATGGCTTTGTTTTTTCACTGTGAGACCTTTTTAATGATTCCCCATTCACTCTGCTCAACATTCAGTTAAATCATTGGCTGGCTTCTCATCATTTTTTTAATCTAAACTGAGAAATAAGAATTAATGTGCTTCTCCGCCCCAGGCATGTGTGATCATTGGACCGAGTTTATCAGAAGTGCCTGGGTTAGAGAAATGGATGGAGACAGCAGAAGCAGGGCTTTCAGCGAAATTACTAGCTTTAAGAATATGTTAAAAAGTAGTAACAGCCCAGCCAGAGTGGCTCAGTGGATTGAGTTTAACATAGTACAAGAAGTATTAGCCCCAGCAATTAGACATGAAGAAAAAATAAAAGGGATCTAAATTGGAAAGAAGGAAGTGAAACTGTCATTATTTGCAGATGACATGATATTACACATAGAAAACCCTAAAGACTCCATCAAAAATCTACTAGATTTAATAAATAAATTTGGCAAGATAGCAGGATAGAAAATTAATGTCAAGAAATCAATGGCATTCTTATACACAAATAATGAACACTCAGAAAGAGACACTAAAAATACAATCCCATTTACCATCGTGGCAAAAAAAATTAAGACACTTAGGAATAAACTTAACCAAAGACGTAAAGGACCTATTTGCAGAAAACTACAGGGCATTGAAAAATGAAATAGAGGACGATATAAAAAGTGGAAGCATATACCTTGTTCATGGATTGAAAGAATTAACACCATTAAAATGTCCATACTACCCTAAGCAATCTATAGATTCAATGCAATCCCCATAAAATACTAATGACATATTTTACAGAACTAGAACAAGAACTTCAAAAGTTTATATGGAACCAAAAAAAGACCCTAAATAGCTATAGCAATATTGAAAAGAAGGACAAAGTAGAAGGGATCACAATACCGGATATCAGGTTATACTACGAAGCCACAGTAA
Organism: Molossus molossus; assembly: GCF_014108415.1. Classification (NCBI taxonomy): domain Eukaryota; kingdom Metazoa; phylum Chordata; class Mammalia; order Chiroptera; family Molossidae; genus Molossus; species Molossus molossus. The sequence goes on along the minus strand of NW_023425365.1, from coordinate 162,363 downwards.
TCAAAACAGCCCAGTACTGGCACAAGAACAGGTACATAGATAAATAAAACAGAACCCAGAACCCAGAAATTGACCCAAGTTATTATGCTTAATTAATATTTGACAAAGGTGGCAAGAGCATACAGCCTCTCTAATAAATGGTGTTGGGAAAATTGGACAGCTACATGCAAAAAAAAAAAAAAAAAAAATGAAACTAAACCACCAACTTACACCATACACAAGAATAAACTCAAAATGGATAAATGACTTAAATGTGACTTATGAATCCATAAAAATCCTAGAAGATGTAGGCCACAAAATTTCAGACATCACACACAGCAGAATTTTCACTGATACAATGCCTAAGGCAAGAGAAACAAAGAAAAAAATATATATACCTGGGACTACATCAAACTAAAAAGCTTCTGCACAGTTAAAAAAAAAAAAAAAGCATCAAAATGGAAAGGGAACCCACTATATGGGAGAGCATAATTGCCAACGATACATTAGATAAGGGGTTAATTTCCAAAATATATAGAGTTCTCATACAACTCAGTAAAAGGAAGACAAATAACCCAATTAATAAATGGGCAGAAAAACTAAATAGACACCTCTCCAAACAGGACATACAAATGGCCAAGAGTCATATGAAAAAATGCTCAACTTTACTAATCACCAGAGAGATGCAAATTAAAACAACTATGAGGTACCACCTCACATCTGCCAGAATGGCTGCCATCACTAAACCATTCAACAAGAAGTGCTCTTTTCCTCCTCCTTCTTCTTCTTTTTTTTATCTTTCTCATTTTTTTTAGTACCCCAGTTTCTTTTTTTGTTTGTTTGTTTTATCCTCACCCGAGGAAATTTTTTCATTATTTTGCTCAGATAGAGTGGAAGGGCCGGGACAAACTGCAACCAGGTACATACCCCCAGCGGGAACCGAACTCAGGTCTCTCGGGACCGCAGGCCCATGCTCTGACCCCTGAGCCAAACTGGCCAGGGCTCTTAGTACCCCGATTTTGATTGCACTTTTTCTCCTCTCTTAGTACATCAATTATACATATTTTTTTATTTTAAGTGTTTTCTCTAGAGTTTGAAATATCCACTTAAACTAATTTTAAGTTCATGGTCAAATAATCCTGTCATGTACCTGCTTCACAGATAGTGCAGGTACCTTCAGACAGAGTTTTTCCCATTTCTCTCTCCTATTCCTCATAACAATGTGCTCATTTATGTGTACATTCTAATCACTCAATACAGCATTGCTATTATCATGTTGAACAAATATCTATTATGAAAGCTAAGAATGCGAAAAATAAAAGATTATATTTTATCTTCATTTATTTATTTCTAACACTATTCCTTTCCTTAGGTAAATCTGAGTTCTGATGTACATCATTTTCCTTCTTTCCAAAAAACATCTTTTAATACTTCTTTCAGGATAAGTCTATAGGTGACGTTTTCCTTGGTTTCTGTTGTCTTAGTATTTATTTCTCCTTCACTTAAATTTTTTTAATTGATATTAGAGAGAGAGGGAAAGGGAGAGGGAGAGAGAGATAGAAACATCAGTGAGAGAGAACATTGTTTGTTGCCTCCTGCATACCCCCCACTGGGGATTTGGCCCACAACCTGGGCATGTGCCCTGATCAGAAATCAAACCAGCGACCTCTTGGTGCATGGGTCGATGCTCAACCACTGAACCATACCAGCTGGGCATCTCCTTCACTTTTTAAAAGTTTATTTTTAGAGAGTGCTATGTTTACAACAAAATTAAGAGAAAGGTAGAGAGATTCCCCATATGCTACCTGTCCCCCCAATTCTCTATACTCTGCTTATTATTTAATATACTCCCATTTCAGCAACCACTGGTCTTTCTATTATTCCCACTGTTTTTGCCTTTTCCAGAATATCATATAGTTGGAATTACACAACCTTTTAAAATTGCCCCCCCACCCCTTAATAGTATGCATTTAGGTGCTCCATGTCTTTTCATGGCCTAAGAGAACATTTATTTTAGCAGTTAATAATATTACAATTGGATGTTACAAACTTCCTCCTTTATTTCTAAGACAAATTGCAAGAAACAGAATTCTTGGTTGGTAATTTTTTTCTATTAAAACTTTACAGATTTCATTCCACTCTTCTTGTTTGCATGGTTTCTTATAAGAAGTCTGATATATAATTCTTATATTTATATCTCTATAGGTAAGCTTCTTTTTTTCCCCTCTTCTGCCTTCTTTCAAGATTTTTCTTTGTGTTCCTTTTTCTGCAAACTGAATAAACTTAGATGCACATTTTTTGGTATTCATCTTACTTAGAGTTCTCTGAATATGCTGGATCTGTGTCTTGGTTTCTGTCATTGTTTTGGAAAATTCTACTTCAAAAATTATTCTGCTTCTATTATGGAATTTCCATTATGTGTGTGTTACACATTATATAATTGTCCCACAGTTTTTAGATATTCTTTATGGTATTTCCCCTTATTTTTCTTTCTTATTGCATGTCAGTTTGGAAAGTTTTTATTTGAAATATCTTCAAGTTCATTGATTCTTTCCTTGGACTTTTTGAGTCTATTAATTCATCCACCAAAGGCAATCTTCGTGTCTTTCACAGTAGTTTTGATCCCTCACATTTCCTTTTGATTTTCTTTTAATATTCCCATCTCTCTGCTTACATTTCCCATCGGTTCTTGCCTGTTGCCTACTTTTTTCAATTAGAACCCTTAGCATACTAATCAGAGTTATTTTATATTCTTGATATTATAATCTCAAAAATTCTTCCACATTTAAGTTTGGTTCAAAGCTTGCTTTGTATCTTCACTGATTTTTTCCTCTGCCTTTTCTTATACCTTAAAAATTTTTTGTTGAAAGCTGTAGGGGCTGAGGGAAATAGGTCTTTAGTGAGACATTTTATGTCTATCTAAAGAGGAGTTAAGATGTATTTAATGTTAGCTGTAGCTATAGGTATGAAAGGCTTCTATTTCCTTTAGGATTATTATCTTTTGTTTTTGTGTCTGTTAATCCTCACCAGAGGATATTTTTTTCATTGAGATTTTAGAGTGAAACGGAGGAAGGGAGAGAAAGAGAGAGGTGAGAGAGACACACCGATTGGTTGCCTCCCACATGCCCCCCGATTGAGGCCAGGAATTGGACTTGCAACCCTTTGGTGTGTGACCAATGGTCCAACCACTGAGCAGCACTGCCAGGCTAGGATCATTGTCTTTATTCTCCCATTGTTTTTTGACTTCCCTAGAAATTCTGTCTTAAGTAGCCTTTGTGTCTTGCAACTTTCTCAGGTGTAATCACTGTGAAGATACTGGAGTTCTGTTAATGTGGTGGTAAGATACCAGGGAGGGAAGGAGCATTCTATATAATCATATAATTACATTTCTGTTTTTTAATGAGCCTGAGTCTCTGGTCTGTGGCCTTCAAAAAGCCTTTTGTTTTCCAATCTTATATGAGATAGAATGGCCGTCTAATTGCCCTTCCCCTAAGGCAGACAGAGTGCCAGCAAACAGTTTCCCCTGGGAGCAAGGTCCTTTCGTGGAGAAGAGAGGGCTGGGGCCCTATTTCCCAGTGGCCGCTCTTCTGCTCTCCCTGCTTGAAGCACATGGGGTTACTCTGCTGACGTTGACATGAGAACTTGGCCAGGCTTGTGTAAGTGTGGGACCCCCTTAAGACAGAGCCTCCAGGAACTTTTAACGTTCAATCTAGTTTACATACAGCCTCTCACAATTTGTCAGTGACTATGTAAGCATTCCTATGTGGCAGCTTCTGCTCCTGGTTAGCTAAGGTTCTCTGTCTTTACTTACCTTTATTTTACTGGCATAACAATTTGCCCTCTATTTTCTAGTTGATCCAAGGATTCTTGTTTTTCAGTTTTGAGTTTTTTTCCTTATTGTGAGGATAGTGGTGATAACTTCCAAGTTGCAGTCAAAATGGAAAGAAGATGGTATTTTAAACAATTATACTTCCTGATGTACTAAAGTAAACCTACTACAAAAGTATAAACTCTGTGTTGATTGCTTATGTACATTAATTTTAAATCATAACGATTTTTAAATAAAATATCCAATATACAGATTTCTTCTCTTGTATATGCTGTGTTGGGATAAAGCAGACTGGTATTTGACCTCCATTTGATTCTCTTTCTATTGTTTCTTATACTGCAGCGGGTGGAAAGTTAAAATGAACACGTTCTAGGCTTCTTGGCCACAAGGGTGCTGCCTGTGATTTTGGTTCAGTCAGTAAAATGTGTTTATTTCCAGGTCCGGGAAATAGAAAGCCACACTTCTGCAAGTTTGCTGGCGGTGCTGTAAGTGTGGCATGGAGACATCTGGATTTTGTTTCTGTGTGTGTGTGTGTGTGTGTCTGTCTGTCTGTCTGTCTGTGGTGTGTTTCTGTGTTAACAATCATTCAGTTCTAGTATACTTTTCTTTTGCAGATGTCAAGGCACAGAAAACCTGTTCTGCAGGTGGAGAGCATGCTGGGACCTGCCGGGACATCAGAGATTCAGAACTCCACGGGGCTGGTCATGGTGACAGCAGTGAGCTGACAGAGTCCGCAGATCCCTGATGTGGAAGTGGCATCAGTTCCCTTGATGGCCTGGTTCTGTAGCGTGGCCCTTGGAATCCTAGATATTCAACCTGGAGCTGTAGTCCTCAACCGGCCTGCACACAACAGTCACCTGCAGGAACAGCAATGATGTACCTCACCCTGGAAGCTACTACCAAGGCAGTGAGTTCAGGAGTCGGATACTTTAATGTTGATTCCCATGCAGAGACAGGTTGAGAACTCATTCCAAATCTGTTCTCCCAGCTCACCCAACACCTATTTAAACCATTTGCTTTCCTGTAGTAAATATTTTATTACCTAAACTAGGTCAAGGAGACTGTCTTCTGCAAACAACCCCAGACTAATGCATGTGGTTTCTGTATTTGGAAGCTTTCTAGTTTTTGTACAATGGATGAGACGTTAAACATGAGACGTTACAAAGAAGGCATTGCTAGTGAGACATATGTTTTCATTTTCCCTTTTTTCCAGTAAAGGACTTGTATTATAGTTTATGTCATTATATTGAATGCAGTTTTACTCTGGTGTGGCACGGGGTAGCGGCATGAAGTGCTACTAAATAACAGAACTAGCAGACACTCCAGGGCAGCACGGCAATTCTCAGCACAAGCAAGAGCCACTGAGTCTAGCACTTGTTCAAATTAAAAAATGGTCCCAAAGTCTCTCTTTTGTTCCTGGTACTTCCTGACCCTCAGGGCTCAGTTGCTTTCCTTCCCAGAAGGTTGATTTATTGATGAAGTCATTAGCTAATAATGCCCTGTTAGCCTGGCTACAGACATTAAGGAAACATTGATAGAACTAAAGTGATAAAAGACTAAGTCTGCGTAATGGGATGTTATGCCTCGACAAGCCAATAAAGGAAATTCCCGTGTGTGATTGAGAGTGAGGATAATAAACATTTCCAATTCCTTTTGGGGTTGTTCTGGCGACAGCTGTCTACTCTAGCGAATATGTTGTCATCGGTTTACATCAGCAATCCTTTGAACAATGAACCTCGGTTGTCCCTACAACAGGTCTGAGAAGTCTTGGATGTGTGACATGCGTTTTCCAAAACAGTAAACATCTCCCTGGCCGGTTTGGCTCAGCGGTTAGAGCGTCGGCCTGCGGTCCAGAGAGACCCGGGTTCAGTTCCCGCTAAGGGCATGTACCTCGGTTGCAGTTTGTCCCCAGCCCTGGTTGGTTGTATGGGTGGCAGCCACTCGATGTGTCCCTTTCAGGTTGATGTTTCTCTCTCTCTCCCTCCCTCTCACTCTATCTGAACAAAAAATGAAAAAGTGTCCTCGGGTGAGGGGAAAAAAACATCAAAACAGTGAACATCTGAGGAGACTCTTCCACTCAGCACATAATGAGTAGAATGAGGGATGCTATGATCTGTCACTTGAATGGACTTCCATAACACCTCTCGACATCATCACAAATATTACTGTTTTATTAGAAACATAACGATGTATAATGAGCTTTGCTTCTTTGTATCATTGCACATGCTCTTCTCCTTGCAATGCTTTTTCCTGTTGGACCGCCTGGCATGATTCAAATTCCAGCTCCAGTGTTTCCCGCATGGGCTTTGGGGATTGCTCCAGAGCTCGGATCTGTCCCAATGTTCACTACGATTGTGAAGAGAGGGGTGAATGAGTGTGTGAGGAAGGGGACATGGCCGGGGCTGACCGAGGTGACCCCTCGTCTCCCTGGGTCTTCCTGAGGGCCTTCTCAAGTTCCTCCCCGCCAGAATCACTCTGTCCTTGCTGTCGCCATACTTCTTATGTGGGTACAATTACAGCCAAACCATTGTGTTCCTTGTATTATTTATTTATGCAAATATATCCCATTCTGAGGAGGGAATCTATTTATGATCTTGGGAGGCAGCTCTGCCATGTTGTGAACTCACCTGTTTCCAATGCAGACTTCCTTTGTTCTCAACTTCTAGACGAGCGGAGAGATTCGTGGAATCTCGTCGCAGGGGTGGCTTGGCACCCTTTGGACTGGCGAGGGGTCTGGAAGAAGACTGGAAAAGCTGACAGGAGGAAGAGCTGGTGGGCCGAACCCCTGGGGGCCTGGGGGGAGGGGTGTCTGTGGCGAGTCTAAGGAGTAAAGCAGATGTGATGCTGTAACCAAGGAGAGGAAAGACATCCAGAGCAAAATGGGCTTCACTGGAACCCGATGTAGTAACCGGGGACCATTCCCGAGTGGGTTCTGCTCACCCCCTAGCTCTCACAGAAGTGGACGGCACTCGTTCTGCCATGCGAACTGGTTTGTACACCCCTGACCACTGAGCGTCCACGAGCTGGCCAACGCTACCGGTGCCTGGTGCCCAGCTGGCCCCCCACCCGTCAGTGGGACAGCCTTCAGAGGACCAACTGATGGCACGAACTGCGGGCAGCTGCCCGGAGGGCCGATCACAGTCCTGTCCGCTGGGACTCCCTACACAGAACGCAGCGAGCGTGACAGCGCGGCCGGCCCGGTTATGCGTATCATTTCCTCCACACTACAGAGGTCAGGGAACCTGTGGCTGTTCTCCTCTTGTCCTTCAACTGGACACTGGACTGTAGCAAAAGGGGGGACTGCCGCTTGCAAATGAGTCTCACTCGCCAGGTGGTAACACCTCCTGAACAAGGCGATGTAGGAGGAACAGCTGTCTCTCTAAAGCTGAACTCTTTTCAAGCGTTTTTGGCCAGCACTGAACCGCGTTTCCCGACCACAGCAACCCAGGCAACTGGGCAGAGGGTACAGGACAGCCTTCCAAGCAGGGCAAGGGCTGTCCTGTATGGTCCCATGGGATGCTATTGCTGTGTGGCGTGTGCACACACACACACACACACACACACACACACTCTCTCCCTCTCTCTCTCTCACACACACTCAAACACTTTCACTCACACACATCCACACACACTCACACACTCACACACTGATACACACACACATACACATACTCTCTCACTCCACTCATACTCACACACTCACATACACACTCACACACACTCATACTCACAAGCACACTTACACACTGACACACACTCTCACACACAACTACACACTAACATTTTCACACACACTGATACGCACACTCACACACACTCCACTTACACATACTCACTTTCACTCACACTCTCACACACACTCACACACACTCCCTCACATTCACACACACTCACTCTCACACACTCACACACGCATACTTGCACACACTTTTACACGCCCACTCACACTCTCATACTCACACACACACTCTTACACACACTCCACTCACACATACTCATTTTCTCACACACACTCTCACACACATTCAAACACATTCACACACATACTCTCACACACACTCACTCACATTCACACACATACTCTCACACACATACTCACACACACTCTTACACACTGACTCACACACACACTCTCACCCACACAACTACACACTAACACTTTCACACACACTGGTACACACACTCACACACCTACTCTCACACTCACACTCCACTCACACATACTCACTTTCACTCACACTCACACAGACACTCTCACTCACACTCTGAAACAGCTGAAGAGATTAAGAAGTACAAATTGGCAGTTACAAAATAACCACAGAGATATAAAGTACATCATGGAATATAATCAATAATATTATAATATCCATGTGTGATGTCAGGTGGGTACTAGACTTACTGGGGATCACATCATGAGTTACACATAGTTGTGTAACTACTACGTTGTACACCTGAAACTAATATAATATTAAATGTCAACTGTCATTGAAAATAAAACAAAGGTTACACTGCCCAAAGCAATTTACAGATTCAATGCAATTCCTATCAAAATACCAATGACATTCTCAAAGACTTAGAAAAAATAACACTTAAATTTAAATGGAAAGTTGGAGGCATCATGGTCCCTGTTTCAAACCATATTACAAAGCTATAATAATCAAAACAGTATCATTGTAGCAAAACAAAAAACAGACACATACTTCAATGAAACAGACTACAGAGCTCAGAAATAAACCTTCACTTATGGGATCAATTAATCTATGAGAAAGGAGACAAGAATATAAACTAGAGGGGAGGTGGTGGGGCCAATGGGAGGATAGAAGGTGAAGAGAATAGCCAAAGAACATATATGCATAGCCCTTGGACACAGACACCAAAGTGATGAGGGCCAGAGGGAGGGGAGGATGGGGGCTGGTTGGAGGAGGGCAAAGGGGGGCAAAAAGGAGGACATTTGTAATGTCAACAATAAAAATAACAATATAATTTAAAAATACATAAAATTAAAAAGACAGAGAAGTGGTGTTGGGAAAACTGGAAGGATACGTGCAAAAACAAGAACACATGAAAACCGGACCACTCTCTTCCATCGTACGAAAAGACAAACTCAGAACAGAGTAAGGACTTAAATAGAAGACCACTCTCTCTCTCTTTTTTTAATCCTCACCAGAGGATATTTTGCATTTATCTTCAGGTAGAGCGGTAGAGAGAGAGGGAGAAAGAGAGAGAGAGAAACATTGATGTGAGAGAGATACATCAAGTGGCTGCCACCCACACGACCCCAACCAGGGCCAGGACAAACTGCAACCGAGGTACGTGCCCTTAGCAGGAACCAAACCCGAGTCTCTCTGGTCCATGGGCTGACACTCTAACCGCTGAGCCAAACCAGCCAGGGCAAAGGTAGTGAACTCTTTAACATCACACTTAGTATCTTTTTCGATTTGTTCCATTGAGCAAGGGAAACAAAAGCAAAACAGTACAAAGGAAACTACATTCAATTGAAAAGCTTTTGCAGAGAGAAGAAAACCTTCAGCAAAATGAAAAGACAACCTACTATATGGGTGAATATATTTGCAAATATATATCTGATAAAGGGTTAATATTCAAAATACATAAGGAACTTACACAAGTCCATAACACAAACAATTCAATCAACAAATGGGCAGAGGACCTGAATAGACATTTCTCCAAAGAGGACATACAGATGGCCAACAGACATACGAAAAGATGCTCATCACTAATCATTAGGAAAATGCAAATTAAAACCACAGTGGGCTCTCACCTCACACCTGACAGAATGGCTATCGTCAAAATGTCAACAAATAAGTGTTGGCCAGGATGTGGAGTAAAGGGAACCCTGGTGCACTGTTGCTGGTATCGCAAAGTGGTGCAGCCACCGTGGAAAATAGTGTGGAACTTCCTTTAAAACTTAAAAGTAGAACTACCATCTGATCCAGGATTTCACTTCTCGGTACTTAGCTGAAGAAAACAAAAACATTCATTTGAAAAGGTATATGGAACACTTTATTTGTTGACTTTTTTTATAATAGCCATTATGACTGGTGTGAGGAGGTGTCTCATTTTGTTTTGATCTGCTTTTCCTTGATGATTAGTGATCTTGAACATCTTCACATATGTCTGTTGGCCACTTGTATGTCCTCCACCGTGGAAAATTGTATGGAGATTTCTAAACACACAGACACACACAACAATACCTCTAACAGTACACGTATCACACAACCCAGTAATTCCACTTCTGGGTATTCATCTGCAAAAAAAAAACAAAAACAATTCGAAAAGATACATGCACTCTTATGTTCATTGCAGCATTATTTACAATAGCCCAGATATGTAAGCAACCTAGGTGGCCACCGATAGATAACCGGATAAAGAAGATATGGTACATATATGCAATAGAAAATTACACAGCCATAAAAAATAATAAAATATTTCCATTTGCAACAATATGGATAGACCTACAGGGTGTTATGCTAAGTACAATAAGACAGAGAAAGACAAATACAGTATGGTTTCACTCCTGTGGAACATAAAAACACATAAATGAACAAATAAGACAAAACAAAAACTGACTCTTACAAACAAATCACACTGATTGTTGCCAGAGGGGAGTGGGTATAAGTGAGAAAGGTGAAGGGGAATATCGCCCCTCATATTGTGGTAACTGCGTGGTGACACATGGTTACTAGACTCGTTGTGGTGATTGCATTGTAGGGTGTACAGCTGTGGAATCACTATATTGTCCATCTGAAACTAATACAATCATGTATGCCAACTATAGTTTAAAAGGAATATTACCTTAAAGCCAATTACATTTAGATATTACAGCAACTAATTATCAGGACATGTAATAATATCATTTATAGAAATATACACACTTCCGGTCAGGGTGGCAGGTAGGTAAACATGGCTCGCCTCTGCCCACGACCAAGTCAGAATCACAACTAAATCAGAACAACCATCCTTCAGCACCGCCTGGATCAAGCTGAAGAGAAGTCCCACAACTACGAGATTAAAGCAGCAGCCACATGGAGACTGGTAGGAGGGCGGAGGCGGCCGGGCTCCTCCCACACCCACCAGTGGAAGATAAAATCAGGACACCTCAGTTGGGAAGGTCCTCCCTGTAAAGTCAGGGGTCCCTGTCTCACACCAGGCCCCAGCTCAGGGTTCCAGTGCCAGGAAGAGAATCCCCATCACTTCTCACTGTAAAACCAGTGGGAACTGAGGCTGAGGGGGCTGAGGTTTCTGGAGCCCCAGGCAGCTCCTTTTAAAGGGCCCGCATGTAGACAAACTCAGATGCGCTCCTCCCAGGCTCCAGTGTGGGGGAGACAGCTTGAAAGGCACCAGAAACATATGAGGAAAAACTGAGTTGTTCAGCTTTGGGGTGAGAGCTGGAGGGGCAGCTTTCTCCTGGACAGATGCTGGCAGAGGCTGTTTTTCCTTTGGTGAGCCCTTCCCCCACAGGGCAGGCGGACAGCAGTATATCTGGGACTCCAGCCACCTGGCTCACGCTGTTTGCCCCACCCTGGTGATTCCCTGAGGCCCCACCCAAGTTTCGGACCCACTCAAGCTATTTCCAGTGGCTTTACCATAGGATTGGCCTGTCTTGGTTCCTGCTTCAGATTTTTCTAAATTCTCTCAAACAAGAAGCATCTGGTCACAGTGAGCCCCATACCTTTCATTAAGTGGCCCCAGGCCTGGCACCAGAAGCAGCCAGCCTTGGTTCAAACTTGGCTTTTCCTGGGAACCTCCAAGCCCAGCAAAAGAAGCAGTCATCTGCAGATCACTTTGTAGCTTATGCCTGGTGGCCCTGGTAGAACACAGGTAGTGGCTAACCTTGCCCCAGAGCCAGCACACCCAGTGGACAGCTTCAGACCACATCGAAACACCACCACCCAACCACCTCCACAAGTGACACACTCAAGGAGTGGACTCAGAGCCCTGCTGAAGTAAGTCTTGCTCTTTGTGGTTGGCCCCTGCACAGCTGATCCTCCAAGGTAGTCAGAGGCCTGTGGTCAATGGGCACAGCCAGTCCTTGCAGCTGATCAGCCTGAGTAAATCTCTCCCACTGATGTGCCAACAGCAATCAAGATTCAATTACAACAGAAAAGTGTACAGTCCACATGAGGGGTTCATCTCGAGGGCCCACCTTGGGTGCTATTGGACCCTACAGGATACCTACTACAATAGGCCACCCTACAAAGCCTAGGAGATATGGCACCTCTACCTAATACATAGAAACAAACACGGGGAGGCAGCCTAAATGAGAGGACAAAGAAACATGTCCCAAATGAAAGAACAAAACAAAACTCCAGGAAAAGAACTATACAAAATGGAGATAAGCAACCTAACAGAAGCAGAGTTCAAAATACTGGTTATAAGGACACTCAAAAAACTTAGTGAGAACTTGAAGAAACTTCGGGGGAATGTCAAGGAAATTAGTGAGGGCCTCAAGAGCATAATAAAGGACCAATCAGAAATAACGACCCACCCTTGCCAACACTTTTTGTTTGATGATTTGTTGATGGTGGCCATTCTGCAAGGTGTGAGGTGATACCTCGTTGTTGTTTTAATTTGCATCTCTCTGATGATTAATGATGTTGAGCATTTCTTCATATGTCTCTTGGCCATTTGTATGTCCTGTTTGGAGAGGTGTCTATTTAGCTCCTCTGCCCATTTTTTAATTGGATTCTTTGTCTTCCTTTTGTTGAGTTGTATGAGCACTCTACATATTTTGGAAATTAACCCCTTATCTGATGCATCATTGGTGATTATGGTCTCCCATATAGTGGGATCCTTTTCCATTTTGATGGTTGTTTCTTTTGTTATGCAGAAGCTTTTGAGTTTGATGTAGTCCCATGTGTTCATTTTCTCCTTTGTTTCTCTTGCCTCAGGTGTTGTATCAGTGAAAATTCTGCTGTGTATGATGTCTGAGATTTTGCTGCCTACATTTTCTTCTAGAATTTTTATGGATTTACGAGTTACACTTAAGTCTTTTATCCATTTTGAGTTTATTCTCGTGTATGGTGTAATTTGATGTTCTAGCCTCATTTATTTGCAATTAGCTGTCCAATTTTTACAACACCATTTGTTGAAGAGACTGTCTTGACTCCACTGTATGCTCTTGCAACCTTTGTCAAATATTAATTGAGCCTATTGTCTTGGGTCAATTTCTGGGTTCTCTATTCTGTTCTATTGATCTATCTGCCTGTTCTTGTGCCAGTACCATGCTGTTTTGATTACAGTGGCTTTGTAATATAACCTGAAATCTGGTAATGTGATTCCTTCTACTTTGTTCTTTTTTTCAAGATTGCTGTGGCTATTCAAGGTCTTTTTTGGTTCCACATAAACTTTTGGATTGTTTGTTCTAGTTTTGTGAATTATGTCGTTGGTGTTTTGATGGGGATTGCATTGATTCTATAGATTGCTTTGGTTGGTATGGACATTTTAATAATGTTAATTCTTCCAATTCATGAACAAGGTATATGCTTCCACTTTTTTATACCTTCCTCTATTTCTTTTTTCAATGACCTGTAGTATTCTGTGAAGAGGTCCTTTACTTCTTTAGTTAACTTTATTCCCAGGAATCTTAATTTTTTGCTGTGAAGGTAAATGGGATGGTCTTTTTAATTTCTCTTTCTGCGATTTCATCTTTGGTGTATAAGAATGCCGTAGATTTTTTAAATTCAGCATTTATTTATTTATTTTAATTAATTAATTAATTTTTCATTTATTAATTTGTTTTTGTTACAGATGTTTCTCATTTTCCCCTCATTGACACCCCCCCCCCCCCCCGCGTCATCCCCTGCTTTGTTGTCTATGTTCATTGGTCATGCACACATGCATCTGAGTTCTAGGAATATACTCTAAGAAACCTGAAACACCAATCAGAAAGAAAATATATACCACTATGTTCATAGTAGTACTATTTACAATAGCTAAGTTATGGAAACAACCCAAGTGTCCATCAGTAGATGAGTGGATAAAAAAGCTGTGGTACATGTACACAATGGAGTACTATGCAGCTGTAAGAAAGAAAGATCTCTTATCCTTTGAGATGGCATGGAAGTACCTGGAGAGTATTATGTTAAGTGAAACAAGCCAAGCAGAGAAAGACAAATATCACATGATCTCACTTATTTATGGAATACAATAAACTAAACAAACTGATGAACAAAATTAACCCAGAGTCATAGAGGTGGGGTACAGACTAACAAGCCTAAGAGGAGGGGATTGTGGTGGGGGAAGAGATAAGTCATTAATTTCATGATGTTAATTTTGTATCCTGCTACTTTGCCAAATTCATTTAAGTCCAGTAGATTTTTTGATGGTGTATTTAGGGTTTTCTATGTACAATATCATGTCATCTGCAAATAATGACAGTATTACTTCCTCCTTTCTAGTCTGGATCCCCTTTATCTTTTCTTCATGCCTAATTTCAGCTAAGACTTCCACTACTATGTTAAATAAGAGTGGCAAAAGTGGGCATCCCTGTCTTGTTCTCCTTCTTAAGGGGATGTATTTTTAGTTTTTGCCCATTGAGTATAATGTTGGCGGTAAGTTTTTCATATATGGCCTTTATTATGTTGAGATATAATCCCTCTATTCCCACATTGCTGAGCATTTTTATAAAAAATGGGTGCTGGATTTTGTGGAATGCTTTTTTCGCATATATTGATATGATCATATGGTTTTTATCTTTTGTTTTGTTTATGCGATGTATCACATTTATTGACTTGCACATATTGTACCATCCTTGCATGCCTCGGATGAAACCCACTTGATCATGATGAATAATTTTTTTGATATATTGCTGGATTCAATTTGCTAATATTTTGGTAAGGATTTTGGTATCTGTGTTTTATCAGGGATATTGGCCTGTAGTTTGCTTTCTTTGTAGTGTCTTTATCCAGTTTTGGAATTAAGATTATGCTGGCCTCATAAAAATATTTGGAAGTGTTTTATCTTCTTGGATTTTTTGGAATAGTTTGAGGAGAATGGGTATTAGATCTTCTTTGAATGTTCAGTAAAATTCCTCTGTGAAGCCATCTGGGCCTAGGCTTTTGTTTGCTGGAAGTTTCTTGATTACATCTTCAATTTCCTTTGTTGTTATTGGTCTGTTCAAATTTTCTATCTCTTCCTGGTTCAGTTTTGAGTTTCTAAAAATTTGTCCATTTCTTCTAGATTGTCCAATTTGTTGGCATATAAATGTTCATAGTATGTTTTGATGATCCTTTGTATTTCCGTGGTGTCAGTTCTTAACTTCTCCTCTTTCATTTCTGATTTTGTTTCTCGCTTTTTGTTTCTTGGTGATCTGGGTAAAGATCTATCAATCCTATTTATCTTTGCAAAGAACCAGCTTTTTGTGGCATTGATCTTTTGAATTGTTATTTATTTATTTTTTTAATCTCTATGTCATTTACTTCTGCTCTGACCTTTACTATTTCCTTCCTCCTACTAGCTCTAGGTTTTTCTTTTTGTTTATTTTCTAGTTCTTTAAGTTGTAGGGTTAGAAAATCAATTAGGAATTTTTCTTGTTTCTTGAGGTAGGCCTGTAGTGCTATGAACTTCCCTCTTAGGACTCCTTTCAGTGTGTCTCATAGATTTGTGGTGTTGTGTATTGGTTTCCAGGAAGTTTTTCATTTCTTCCTTGACCTCATTAGTATCCCATTCGTTTAATAACATGCTATTTAGCCTCCAAGTGTTTGAATGTTTTTGTGTGTTTTCATTATAATTGAGTTCTAGTTTTATGCCACTGTGATCTGAGAAGATGCTTGATATAATTTTAATCTTCTTGGATTTGTAGAAACTTGCTTTGTGTCCTAACATGTGGTCTGTCATAGAGAATGACCCATGTGCGCTTGAGAAGAATGTATATTCTGCAGCTTTGGGGTGAAATGTTCTGTAAATATCAATTAAGTCCAACTGATCTAATTTGTCTTGTAAGGACTCTATGTCCTTGTGAATTTTTTGTCTAGAAGATCTATCCATTGGGGTCAGTGGTATGTTAACATCACCCACTATGATCATGTTGCTATTGATCTCTTCTTTGAAGTCCTCCAGAAGTTTTTAAATATATTTTGGTGCTCCCGTATTTGGTCCGTGTATGTTTACCAGGGTTATAAGCTCTCGTTGGATTGTTCCTTTTAATATTATGTAGTGATCTTCTCTGTCTCTTATTATGACCCTTGTTTTGAAGTCTATCTTGTCAGATATGAGTATTGCTACACCAGTTTTTTATTTATATTTTTATTTATTCATTTCCATTTGCTTGGAAAATTTTTTTCATCCCTTCACTTTCATCCTGTGAGTCTTTTGTTGTGAAGTGGGTCTCTTGTAGACACTATATATATGGGTCGTGTTTTCTTATCCAATCAGTTACCCTATGTCTTTTGATTGGAGCATTTAAGCCATTTACACTTAAGGTAATTATTGATAGTTATTAGTTGGCATTTTAATTTTATGCCGGTGTTCTCCTCCCCCCCCCCCCCATTTTTTCTTCTTACAACAGTCCCTTCAGTATTTCTTAAGAGCAGTGCTGGTTTGGTGGTGGTAAATTCCTTTAGTTTGTTTTTTTTGTTGTTGTGTTTTTTTTTATCCATGATGCTCTTTATTTCTCCTTTAATTTTGAATGATAGCCTTGCTGGATAGAATAGTCTTGGATTCAGACCCTTGGTTTGCATTACTTTGTACACTCCATGCCATTCCCTTCTGTCCTGCAGTGTTTCTATTGAGAAATCAGCTGACAGTCTAATGGGAGCTCCCTTGTAGGTAACTTTCTGTCTCTCTCTTGCTTCCTTTAAGATTCTTTCTTTGTCTTTAATGTTTGCCATTTTTATTATAATGTGTCTAGCTGTGGGTCTTCTGGGGTTCATCTTGCTTAGAACTCTCTGAATTTCCTGGTCTTGTGTGACTTTTTCTTTCACCAGTTTAGGGAAGTTTTCTGTCATTATTTCTTCAAACAGGTTCTCTATTCCTTTCTCTGATTCTTCTCCTTCCAGTATCCCTATAATGCGAATGTTGTTACGTTTTTTATTGTCCTATGGATCCCTTAAACTTTCCTCCTGGTTTTTAATTTTTTTTTTCCATTTGCTGCTCTATTTGAGTGTTTTTCTCTATCTTGTCTTCTATGTTGCTGATTTGGTCTTCAGCTTCTTCTAATCTACTATTGAACTCTTCTAAGGTATTTTTCATAACAGCTATGTCATTCTTTATTTCCTCTTGATTTTAATGCATAGCTTCTACCTCTTTTTTTAAGCTGAAGTAGTTCCCAGTGAGCTCTTCATAATTCTTATTAAGTTGCTTGTAGTTCTCACCAAATTGTTTGAGCACCCTTAAAGTCATTGCTTTGAATTCTTTATCTGACAAGTTGTTGTCTTCCATTTCCTGTAGTTCCTTTTCTGGTGATTCCTCTTTTTCTTTCTTTTGGGTGTTGTGCCGTTGTCTCCCCATTTTAGCTGTCTGGTAGCTCTAGACCTGCTGAGGGATGTTTGGATGTGTATGCAGCTCAGTGTGTATCAAATAAGGCTACTGTGCTTCCCAGACTGTTTTGTTGCATGTTGCCTCTTGCCTGCTGTGGATCCTAGAGGATTGACTACTGGGGGCTGGTAGTGTTGTGTCTTGATAGGTGCTGCTGCTGTATCACGTGGGCCCCTCTGGAGCTGTGTTCCCAGCTGGTTGCTGGTGCCACCTGTAGCTGTATAGCTCAGGCCCTGTTGGAGCCAAGCTCCCTGCCCATACTGTGGGCAGCTGGATCACACAGTCCCTTTGGAGACCCCGCTCTATGCCTATCTTGTGGGTTGCTGGGTTGCACAGGCCTCTCTGGTGCCCCAGCACCCTGTAGGTCCCACGGGCAGCTGAATTGCACTGTCCCTTTGGAGACCTATCTCTACACCTATCCTGTAGGCTGCTGGGTCGCACAGGCCTCTCTGGTGCCTCAGCACCCTGTAGGTCCCACGGGTAACTGGATCACACAGTCCCTTTGGAGACCCAACTCTATGCCTTTCTTGTGGGCAGCTGGGTCGCACAGGCCTCTGTGAAGACCCAGGTCCCACCGTTGGCAGCTGGGGAGTGCTGCTGCCGTGGGGCACAACTCCTGCTCAGCCTTTGCTGTAGTTTTTGGGAATGGGTCTCAGCTGCTGGGCTGTGCTTCTGTTGCCTGGGGATGGATTCTGCTCCCGAACCTCTGTTGCTGGGGGTATATCTTTAGTCTGATTGGGTTGCTACTGTGGGGGATGGTGCTGGGTTCCTGGCCATTTGGGGCCTCCGCAACCGGCACCTTGGCAGCTCCACCACTGTGCACTTGTTTGTGTTGACACAGTGTGTCCACTAGTCTGATGGTGCCAGGTGCACTGGTGGGCTCAGGTTGCTGGGCCCTAGCGCTCCCACTGCCTCCTCCCAGGGAAGACCCTGGATCTTCCAAAATGGTGGGACCTCCCCACGGCGCAGGGAGAAGGGCCCTGAAGGACCCCTTACCAAGGTAGCCGGCTGCTCCCATCCGCAGCACAGGAACTTTCTGCTCCGTGGCTTTGCACTGCTCGGGTTTGGTCATCCACCTTCACGTCCACTCAAACTCTCACACACTAGTTCACTTTCTCACATACTCACCCTCTGTTTGGTCCTGCCCAACGCCATCTTTTTTTTTCTAAATCTATTTTTGAACACCAATTTTTTCATACTTAACTTATTTACATAAATCACCAAAAATTATGAAGGTGTATAAAGGTATAATTTAGGTCTGGCTGGTGTGGCTCAGTGGTTGAGCATTGACCCATGCACCAAGAGGTCACTGGTTTGATTCCCAGTCAGGGCACATGCCCAGGTTGTGGGCCTGATCCCTAGTGCGGGGCATGCAGGAGGCGGCCAATCCATATTCTCTCTCATTAATGTTTCTATCCTCTCTCCCTCTCACTTCCTCTCTCTCTAAAATCAATAAAGAAAAAAATAAAGGTATAATTCAATATCTCGTGGGAAAAAAGGGTATGTAGCTAAAATTTTTCTTGTGGGTGACTTGTTCAGTCTTCTATAAATGTGATTACAATTTTTCTACATTAGATGACTATGCCTAAGGACTTGTGCGACTACCTTCCATACACAAGTACCATTGGGTACATATGGGCTCTGTTTGAATCAGGGCGGACAGAACTGAGTTTGTTGTAAGTTTGCATCATTTTTCTAGCAGAAATATCAGCTAAACTCCTTCAACTCACCTGTTTTGCAACTTGGACATACATTGAATACGCAGAACTACGTATGTCTCTCTTTTTGAAATACACTAGACGCTTCTATGTGACATCAATGTCCAGTCTTCTCTCTGAACAGCTGATTCACTTTATAGTCAGGCTGGTGAAGAAATAATAATGAGCATCAAGTCTCAGTGGGTTGCGACTTTCCACAGGAAAGAATAAAAGGTGTAGCTGTCGGTGCAAACATCACTCAGTGAGCGCACGCCAGAATCATTTCCACTGTTCTTCATCTGGATGCAGTTTCTGATCATTGACGTGTTCCTCTGAGGTAGCCAATGTCTATCGCATGAGAATTTGCTCCTTCGGTGAGTGCAGCTTTCCCCCGCCCATCCCGGCTGTGGCCACCTACCTGCCCAGCTACGGGGGAAAGACGCGGTGTCCAGCCACTGCACAGCCGCCCGTTTCCTCCTTCCTTTGTGGAAAGGTGTGTGCATGAGTGAAGCCAAAGTGTAGCCACAACTACAGCAGGCCCCTGGGCCTCTTTGCACCTAATGAGAGACCTGACCCCCAGCCGCAACTGGGGGTGGGGCTGGCTGTGCCTTCCTGCTGTGGACCTAAGCTGTGACCTGCAGGCAGATGTAGGATGGCCTGGGGGCAGCTCTGCAGTGATGGGCAGCCGGAAATGAAAATGCAGCCTCTGAGAATTTTAGCCCAAGTTCCTGCTTCTGTGTGAGCAGAAATTCCTTCTGGTTCTTAGTCTTTTTCTTAGTCTTGTGGCAAAAGAGCTCGCCCCTCCCTACACCTCACTTCTCTTAGCTCCTGTCAGCTCCTGCTGGTGGGGACCATCCTAATGATAGCTGGCATTTGGGGCACACTGACTTCTGTTAAGTGCTTCCCACGGGTAATATCAACAAAAACTTCTCACAGCGACCCTTAGAGGTAAAGACTGTTTGCATGTACTTAACATTGTCAGGGACACACCATCCATTAAATTGATTCAAAATTTCTGAAGAACAATCTGGTAACACGTACCAAGAGCTCCTTCGAGTTTCTTTTGGTCTGTTGTCTGCATCTTTGAGGATATGGCCCCAAGAAATAATTTTTAAAACTGTTTGCACAAATTTCTAGCAGCCTCACATAAATAACTGAAGGCCGTGAACAGCTCAAACGCTCTCAGATGAGAGGCTGGGGATCCAAGTGCGGCGATGTCATTGTACATTAATTAGACTATTACAGGATTCCACAAACAATGCTAGGGGGACAATGAGAAATGCTAAAGGAATAAAAACAAGATAAAAGCAATGCATGTAAGTTCTAATTACACCTCTGAAAATTTCTTTTAAATTTTTTTCTTTGTTAATTTTAGAGAGAGAGGAAGGGAGAGGGAGAGAGAGAGAGAGAGAGAAACATTGATGAGAGAGAACATGGATTGGCCCCCTCCTGCATGCCCCCCACTGGGGATCAGGCCCACAACCTGGGCATGTGTCCTGACTGGGAACTGAACCAGCGACCACTTAGTGCCTGGGTTGACACTCAAGCACTGAGCCACACCAGCCAAGCACACCCCTGAAAATTTAATCCATACACTGATAAGAACAAGAATACATTTAGAACACTGAAAAAATGTTCATAATCTTCTACAAAATTGCTCAACCTTAGAAAAATAAAAGTCACAGAGGACCATGTCTGAGACTGCCACTGAGGTTGTTGCTACTTGAACCAGGGGAAGCAAGGCCATTCTTGGGGGACACGGTTCGCAGTAGCATCTGTTTGAGAGGGGTGCTGAGTCCTCAAACCTCAACATGCGCACCTTTCATGTATGCTACACAGCACCTTGCACATGAACTAACTATAGCAGGCAGTTATTTCTTAATTATATACCTTACTTTCCTGATGAGCTTCAAACAGTAACTGTGCCTCACACTCTAGTAACTTATAATTTCCTCATAACATCATTTCAACAGTTGCTTCTGATGCTTTTAGTCACAGACACTATTTAATAATAAAGATGATAAAAGCTAGGGACCCCTCCCAGGAACACACACTTGAGTGGGAATTTCAGGGGGTCCACAGACCTCTGATATCCGTGGAACCACATGAACCACCCTTTTCTATAAATTGCTTACATTCTCATCAACTATCATAGCAGTCTATTGATCTAATTTAATAAAGCTTATTCTGAATTTTTTCTTAATTTCACATGCATATACTATATTTTTAGGACAAAAGTATTAGATATGCTTGCTCAATTATATTTTAAAAGCATACATTAATAACTTAAAATTTTTATTTCTTTTCTGTAGAAAGAATTCTGGTATGTTTATAATGGTAAAGGCAAAATTCGAAAATCATCTCAAGAAAAAAATATACTCAATTCTGGAGTATCTACTACACAGAGCTGTAAAAATAACAGAAAACTGTCTTCCCTTGGATTTTGTTGGGCAAACCTTTTCCCATGCATCATACCAAATGGTAGGTTAAGAACTGAATGAACTGGTATATTCCTTCCTTGTAGGATGATGTTACTCAGTGAAGACATGTCTGTTTACTGGGCATGCAACAGCCTGAAGGGTTGACACAACAATCAAGAAAATGCCTCCTAGGAACATTTAAATTCTATCTTCCATGATTCTTCGAAGATTGAAATAAAATAATATGTGTTGTTTACAAATGAAAAATGTCGTTTTCTAGTTTGGAAATTTCTAACTCAACCAAGGTTTAGCTTTTGTAATGCTCACTGGTTTTTGTTTGTTTGTTTTTAAGGGACAAATGGGAGGAGGCGGGAGCAAGCATCTATAATACAGTGTGATACAGTACAAAAAACACCAGTTGAGAGAATGAAATTATTACCAATTATAGAAATTTTAGTATCAAAACATATTCTAATCTTTCTATATATATATATATAATTTTTTATTTGATTTTTCAAGTCTACATTTCATTTTTTCAAAAACAGTGTCAAATTCATCAGTGACTCAAATAACTGGGAGATGGTAAACAAGCAGAGCTGTGATCTTCTGTCTAGTGCCTTTAACATTAAGAATCTGAACTTAATACACCCTGGCTGGTTTGGCTCAGCGGTTGGAGCGTCGGTCTGTGGACCAGAGAGTCCCGGGTTCGGTTCCCACTAGGGGCACGTACCAAAAACAAACAAAAAAATAATCTGAACGTTACAAATCAAAATCACATCTGAAATCATTAAACACACAGGCCATAAATGTTCTCCCAGCTACCACAGGCCTTTACAGCAGCACAACTGTGGATTTCCTGTCACATGAGCTACCCAACTGCTTTTTTAACCCCTAAAAGACCACAGCTGCTTGGAGGTCTGGTTCTGGTTAGTGTTGTCGAGGTACTTTTTTCCTTCATGAAAAAATTTTTTTCCATTACAGTTTACATTCCATATTATTTTGTATTACTTTCAAGCGTACAGCACAAGGGTGAGACAATTATATTCATTAGGCTTAATCTCAGTAGCAGTCCAGGGAGAAACACACGTACTTGGGAGCACCCAAAGCCTCACTTCTTGAGGAATTGTTGGGACGCCTGCCCATTTGGGGGCTACTGAAGCTTTGGCTGACATCACAGAAAGGGCTTGCTCTCTTCTGAAGCATCTCTCTGGCAGGACAGTGTTGCTCCGTGGTTGAGCAATGACCCTTGCACCAAGAGGTCACAGGTTTGATTCCAGGTCAGGGCTCATGCCCAGACTGTGGGCCAAACCCCCATTGGGGGGCTTGCAGAAAGTGGCCAATGTATGTTCTCTCTCATCAATGTTTCCATTTCTCTCTCCCTCTTCCTCTCTCTCTCTAAAAATAAAGAAAGAACATTTTTTTAAAAATAAATAAAGGGTCTCTCTAGGTTTGAACACAAACGAAGGGGAAAAAAGCAGAGGACGTGTAGAAAAGGCCAAACACCCCGTCACCAAGCCCTGGAGGGAAACCCATACTCCCCCAATTCCCCAGGAAGCTGTTCAAAGCCAGGCGGGACCCTGACAGGGCTCAGCGCGCCCTGCAACCTCTGCACCTGAGGAGGCGCCCCTGGGACCCGCCTGCAGGCTGCGGGGCCCCTTCCCCCTCCTCAGGGCCCACAGCCTTGCTCCCCGCAGGCCCCAAGCACTGGCCTCGATTGTGGACCCCGCCTGGGCTGCTCCTACCCCCAAGGCCCTGCCCAGAGGCCAGGAGCTCCCTGTGCCTCCCAGGGCTACACAGTGCTCAGCCCGCCCCTGCAGGGTCTGCTGGGAGGGCGGAGCTCCGTGCTGGCTCCTCCCCTGAAGGGCGGGGTTTGCGTAGAGCACTAGGCCAGTAGCTATTTTGGCCCTTTGAGGAAGCCTGTAGCTGATGGAGAAAAGAGCCAGAGTCCAGCCAATAGCACGGAAGGGCCCGAGCATAGACCTCTTTCCGCAGGGCTTGGGCTGCACCTGCCGAGGAGTCTTCTCTTCACTTGTGTCGTCTGCGCTGCCTGGTCTCTGCCTATCGGCCCAGTTGTGGGGCGTCCAGGAAGGAGCTCTGCTTCCCGGGCCCCTGCAAGGGTCGAGGAGAAAACACCCGTGGGGACCCCGCATGGACTTCAGCACACAGAAAATGCCCCTTGGTTCTTCTTTGCCTCCAAGGACAAACTAAAGCCACATTCCTCTGATGGAGAAAATGGAAATATTCCCGTTTTATAAACAGGACACGGAAGGTTCTCAGAGTGCCAGTCCCTGATCTTGGAGAAAACTGGTTGTCCAAGTACTAACAGTAAAGGTTAAGTCCACTATTCTGTAGTCCAGTTGTTTTCAGACCCTGATTCTACCTAGTGTGATAACACAGAATTAAATGCAATGTTATGTATACATGCCTACCTCAATTCCGAAGTGCTGGCGTCCTGTCCCCAGAAGAGCATCCACGGATTCTGAAACCAAACCCACAGCTTCTTCCCAAAGGGCTCAGTGTAAGTACAGACGGAGCAACTCTGCAGCATCAACCTTCTGCAGAGTCTCTGACTAGGGACGTCTACCTGTTTCCATCTTACCTGGGCAATGACCAAAGGATGCTGAGTCTCAGGCACTGATGCTTCTCAATATGAATAAAGAAGCACCTTGGTTTAGGCATCTTCGTTTACTGATCTTGGGAAAAGGTCTGCATTCCCAACAGCTCAGTTACCCTCTGGCACCTTGTGAGGCCCTATCTGTTAAGTGCCCTTGCTCCGGTATTGTAATGTAAGATACATTTTAATCTTTTTCCACTTGTTTTCCCAGTAGTCAGTCAACAAACCTTCCCAGAAATGCTGAGTACTACAGAGACATATTTACATTGACTCTCAGAAATAAATGACTGGCTCATGTAAAAGTAGTGAAAAGAATCACCAAATTTAAAAACCTGAGTTAAACCCTGGCCCATTTGGCTGAGCAGTTAGAGCTTTGGCCTGCGGACCAGAGAGTCCCAGGTTTGGTTCCTGCTAAGGGCATGCACCTTGGTTGCAGTTTGTCCCCGTCCTGGTTGGGGTCGTGTGGGTGGCGACCACTCAATGTATCTCTCTCGCATCAATGTTTCTCTCTCTCTCTTCCTCTTGCTCTGTCTGAAGATAAATGCAAAAATGTCCTTGGGTGTAGGTAAAAAAAAAGGAAAAAAAAAAAAAAAGGCCTGAGTTAAATTTGTATTTAACTTAGGCTGAGAGAAAAGAGAATACAGCCTCAGTTTGGAAGGGCTCTATTACATTAATTATGCTTTCTGTATTTTGATTGAATCACAACCAACCTTTACCATTTTAGCTGCCTTCTCTACTTTCTAAAGCAAAAATACGGATCAACCCTGGCCAGTGTGGTTTGGTGGGCTGGGCATCATTTTGTGCACTGAGAGGTTGCTGGACTCCTGGTTAGTGCGCATGCCTGGGCTGCTGGTTTGACCCCTGGCAGAGTCCACAATTTGATGTTTCCCTCTCCCTTCTACTCTCTCTAAAAATCCATTTAAAAATCTTCAACAAACTAACAAAAATGGATCAACTTCCCTAACTAACCTTTACAGTCTCTCTTTCCCTTTCTTTCAAGATGTTTCAGATACAGTAGTTCTCAACCTTAACAGTGCATCAAATCAAGTTAGGACTTGTTAAAATATAGATCCTGCTTCCTCGCTCCGGATAATTTGATTCTGTACATCTTAGATGGAGCCTAGGAATCTATATTTTGAAGAAGCCCACTACCCAAATAATTCTGATGCAAGCTGTCCAAAAACACACTTCTGACAAACACTGAAAGGTACACTGCTGGAGTCATTTGGAAATGACTCCACCCATGCCTGTGAATTTTTTGAGTACTGAATAGAAAATACAGTACTGTGGGGGACTGAGGGCGTGTCAGCCCCACAAGTTCCAGGGGACGACTCCTGACCGCTTTCACTTCCTTCGTGGTGGGGAAGGATGTGACAAGGTGCACTGAGGACGGGTGAGGGTGGGGCTGCCTCAGGGAGCTCACCTCCCTCCATGGCCCTTCTTCTGGAGTCACAGATGGCACCTGGGCAGAGCGAACCCATCCCTCTCTCCCCTGCAGGGCACAGACAGGCCACCCGCTCTCACGAGGAAGATGACATAGTGTGGCAATAATTAAATTTGTGTTAAGAAGAAGCATTAGTGCACAGAAGATGCGCTAATGAGAGCAAATAGGTTTTCTGTCTACAAACTCAGTTTTTTTTTAAACATATTCTACCAGGAAAAGCGTGAGAAGCACATTGTAATAGACCCGAGGAAAGAGAAAATGTTTTGATTTAATCTTTAATTATTTATTGTTACTTTTCCATCGCCATCTATCCCCGATATGTCCCCTTCCACCTTCCCCCGCTGCACCCCTCTGCCAGGCTGTCGCCACCCTGCTGTCCCTGCTGGCAGGGTCGGCCGCGGGCCCCTGGCTCCCGGGGTGGGAAGGCCCACCTGCTGTGCCTGTCTCTGGGGCACCCGCTCTTGTCAGAAAACGTGTGGCCCCTGGGGGTGGCTTGGTGACTGTAGGACAGGTCTTTCATCACCGCTCTCTGCTCTGGCCCGGAGGGAGCCTCGTGGTGACGGGAACGCCAGCCTTCAGGGGCCGGGGACTGTTCGATGTGCTGAATGACGTCCTCGGCGTGAAGCCCGTGGCGAAGCGCTAGTCTCTGCGCCAGGACCTGCTCCACGGCTGTCACGATGGCCCGCACTGCCACGGGCCCCTGGCCCTGCGCCCCCCGGCTCCGCACCGGCTCCTGGCTGCAGGCCGCGGCCCAGGCGGGCTGGCCTCTGGGAAGGGGGTCTTCTGGTCCTCCGCCTTGCGCAGGGCGCCTCATCCTTTCAGAGCCGCTTTCCGAAAACACCTGTCCTTTCTCGGGCAGGGGTTGGAGGCATTTCCTCCCGAGGGTGTCTCCTAGTCCCCTGAGCTGGGGAGGGTGGCCCAGCCCACCGGCTGCTGAGGTCCTCAGTCCTGCCAACCCTTCCTTGCGGTTTCCCGGCCTCCTGTTGTCCTTCCTCCTGTCAGGAGGGACACACATCTTGTTTTGGTTCTTCCATGGGTCCTTAGCTGTTGATAGCCTGAGCTCCTGTGGCCCCTGCCTGCTTTGTGCACTCACTGCGGGGTCGGCAGGCACCTGGGCAGCTGGCAGGTCCCTCCTGAGAGGCTCCCTCTGGGACCTGCACAGAGCCCCGTGAGCAGCCAGGATGTCTGCAGCAAGGGGCACGTCAGTGTGAGGGTCCCGGAGGAACACGCTGGAGGCACAGTCTTGCAGGAACATGCCAGTGGCATAATCTCGGAGGAGGATGTCGGTGTGGGGGTCTCGGAGAAGCAAACCAGTGGCATGGCCTTGAGGCTGGTTCTCCGGCCCCACCTCCCCCTGGAGCCCCCGCTCCCCAGCCTCCTGAGCTGTGAGGCTTGGAGCTCCTGGCTCTCGGGCCACCCACTGTGCAGGTGGCGGGGGGCTCTGGCTGGGCCCTGGCCACCCCGACGCCCTCGAGGGCTGGGGACTGGCCAGCACGCGGGGTCCCACAATGACTTCCCAAGGGTCCTCGGCCCCCGCCGCCGCCCTGGTCTCCTGAGCCCTGGGAGAGCGGGGCCCCCCGCGTGTCTCCAGCGCGGCTGCCCCGTGGCAGGGCTCTTCTGAGGTCTGAACCCCTCTCTCCTGCCTCGGCTCATTCCCGGCTCCTGCTGACCTGGGGGTCGGCTCCAGGCTCATCTTCTCGACCCCCGTGACAGTCCCAGCCTGTGGGGGCTTTCCCACGGGGCTGAGTGTGGGGGGCTGGGGAGGCTGCCTGCTCTCCTCCCAACTCAGAGGGGCCCCGGAGAGCCCATGGCCAGGAGCAGGAGGTGTCTCTCCGCTGTCCTCCTGGATGCCCTCTAAGTCCGGGGAGGGCGTGGGGACACCAGCTGCTGGAGTGCCCAGTGACTCTCTTGTGATCACAGTCTCTTCCGAAAGGACCTGAGGAGGTTTTCCCAATCCCTTGGGGCACCCGGCTTCTGAGCGGACCTCAGATGCACAGACAGCTGAGGGAGGCGAGGGGGGCTGCGCGAGGTGTGAACGTTGAACCTCGTGTGGCTTGAGAGGTGTGGGCTCACGGGCCTGGACGGGGGGGCCCCATCTCTGCCTCGCCTGCAACTTGCTGAGATGTCCTTCCAGCAGCCGTCGGGTGTGCGGGCTGAGGAAGGGGAGGGCACAGGCGGTGTTCACGCAGCGTCTCCAGCCCTTCCAGGATGCTGGGGCCCCGGGCTCCGTGTCCGTGCGGCACCCGGGAAAAGCATGGCTGTGAGCAGGCCGGGACCGCCCCCCGCTCACCGGGACCGAGCCCTGGTCGATCTGGCCTAACTTCCTGCCCACACGCGCTTGTAGGGGTTTCTCCGGGTGGCTCTCAGGGGGGCTAAGTAAGCCCGTTTCCGAGCCACTCTTGGAGGGCTTCCAGTATCTTTCTGACTTATTTTTGGAGTTAATTCCCAGAACTTTCAGTGCAGAGGTGGAGGAGCCTCTGCAGAGACCTTCTGGGGTCCTCCTGAGACATCGCTGCGAACTCCTGCAGGAGAATTTCCCTGCCCGGCCCTTCCTGTGGGACTGTCTGCGGTGCCTGGACGCCGTCCTCCGTGAGTCCTGGCTGCTCTTCCTCGCAGACGCGGAGAGATGCCCGCGCCCCTGCTCGTCTGGGGCCTGGCGCAGCCCTGGGGGTTGGCCCTGCCCCGGCATCAGCTCCAGGGACACCTGGACCTTGAAGTGCAGGCCACCTGGCTGTGCACCTTTGACGAGCCTCTCGGGAAGATGTCGCTTCTGGAGATCAGGGCTGATAAAGTCCCTCTGGAAAAAAGAAACTGGGCCCTGGGGGGCGCCGCTCTCCTGGGGATGGTTGGGAGAGGGCTGGCTAAAGAGGCCCTGGGACCTTTGGGTCACAGAGGGGAAAGTCTTCTCCCTTTTCCGTTGCTTCTGCAACAAGGGCCATTCCCAATGCTGAACTTCGGTGGGGATGAAAGATGTTCCCTTATTCTGGGATGCAGGGCAGGGTCCTCCAGAGGTCCTCGTCTGGTGCAGAGAAGAAGGTAGTTGGACTGGGAGGGAGGTTATGACATGGGTCTGGGTCTGGATCCCAGCCAGAGGTGGGGGCTGGGACTGGGGCAAGTTTTCAGTCCAAGGTTGGGGTTGAGCCCCAGCGAGGGGCACCGGCGGGGCCTGGGAAAGTCCTGAAGGTGTGCTAGGCTGAATGGGAGCTGCAAAGTCGTTGGAGAGTCCATTGAATAAAACTGGAAGAGGTTGTAGGTAAGAGGAGTTCCTAGCAACCCAGGCAGTAGCCACGAGGGACTCGCTGTGCAGAGAGGGGAGACCCCAGAAGAGCTGGCTGCATTTCTGCTGTAGCTGGTCCCCCAGGAACTGGAGGCAGGAGAACTGCTGAGGACCAGGCACCTGCTCTTTGTCCTCGAAGCTCCAGAATGGCTGTGGGCTTGTGTCCTGCTCAGCGCCCAGTGATTTCCACAATGCGTCCAGGTGAGATTCTGGGTTCGTTGGTTTTGACGATGACACCTCTTCTTCCTTCTCCTTCCACATCTTTAGTTCTGCTCTCCTGGTGAGCAGTATCTCCGGCAGCTTCTTGTCCCCAGGATTGACACACGAGAGGCTACCAGTCTCTACCTGCCTGTCTGGGGGGGCTCCCTGGAATGAGGCCTCAGGTGGGAGGTGGCCCACGGGCTCTTGCTGGGACTCGCACTGTGGTGAGGCTGAGAGGCACAGGGCTCTGGCAGTCACCTGCCATGAAGAGAGGGCTGAAATTGAATAGCTTGAGTGGCCAAGGTCTGAGATGGCTGGGTTGGGAGATGCCAAAAAGGGGTTACCTGGAGGTGAGCTTTTTAGAACGGTATCTACTGGAACTCCCTTCAAGTCACCTTGGTCTTGGTGTTCTGCTGACGGGGCGGAGGCCAGAGGTAGAAGACACTGTGTCGGAGGAGCTGGGGAAGCCGACGGGGACGTGGCAGGAGCAGCATCTCCCACAGGCTCCCCGCAGGGCAGGGCGGCTCCCTCGGGTGCTGCTCTGCACACCTCACCGGGGGGGTCTCGACAGGAGAGCTGACGAAAGCCGTGCTGGTCAGGGGGCCTCCCCAGGTGGCTGCAGGGATGGAACACAGGCTGCAGCCAGGAGCAGGAGGCAGGCCAGGGGTGGGCACCTGGGCCCAGGTCCTCCATGGCCCGAGGCTGACTTCCCAGTGCCCCTGCTGTCCCCCACCCCAGGGCCATCGCCACACCCCATCCCCATGGCCCTGCTCCCAGGTCAGTCCAAGGCGGCCTGGAGGCCTGGGTCACATCACAGACTCAGGAGGGTGAGGACTCAGGAGAGATGGGGACGATTCCTTACCTTTGCAGAAGAGTGATCTGACCCTAAGCCTCATCCAGGTCCTGCAAACACCCTCTGCAGGCTGGAAAGAGGAGACGGGTCACACGGTAGAGCAGGGCTGGGGGCCTACCGGAGTCTGGGTTCAATGGCCCTTCAGGGGAGACACCTGGGAGAGGACTCAGGAGCCCAAGCATCAGGGTCACGGCCCCATGACCGCTGGCAGTGATGACGAGGCTCGTGACAGGTGGCAGCTTGTCACTCACAGAGCTTCCACATCCACTACCCCTGGGGCCTCCCAACGTCTCTGTAGGAAGGGACAGGACCCTCAGAGGGACCTGAGCGCAGGGACACAATGTGCCTGCTCCCAGTCAGGCACTATTGGTCCCTGACAGCCCAAACGTCCCTGCTGGGACACTCCTGCTGGAGAAACATGCACTTCCAGGCCCTGGAGGCTTCATTCCCGCATGGAATCTGGGGAGTGTCCAGGTCTGACCTCCTTCCCAGCAGAGTCCCCTGGACTGTTTCCTGAGAGACATCTCTACCGCTGCCATGCTTGGGGACCTGGCCCTGGGCCCTGAGGGACAGGCAGACAGAGGCAAACTCTCGGGTGCCGGCCCAGGGCAGAGGCTCACCTCTCAAAGCTCCACCTTTCTTCCTGCAGCTGCTCATCCACCTCGGCTCCACTGGTCTCTGGGAGATAAAAAGCATGAGGACTGGGACCCTTCTCACTCTCCTCTCTAGACAAGCAGCAAGTGCCCAGTGTTCATGCTCAACATGACTTTCTACCTTTACTAGTGGGGATCTCTGGTGTTTCTTTTTTTAAAATTCATTCTAGAGAGAGAGAAAGAGAGAGAGAAAGAAACATTGGTATGAGGGACAACCATCAGTCTGCTGCCTCCTGTACATGCCTGACCAGGGATCAAAACTGCAACCCAGGTTTGTGCCCTGACTGGTACTCAAACCCTCCTTCTTTTACATACAGGACAATGCTGCAACCAACTGAGCCTCACTGACCAGGGCTGGGTTTTCCCCTTTTATTTTTGAAGTAAATTATATTTTTAATACATTTCTTCTTTGAAAAAGGTAAAGAAAGAGTTTCTATATGAGATGGTAACTATTCCTCTGCTTAAGAAACACACATCTGGGGATTCCAAATTGGAGGAGTGAATGGAAGTTACACAGACCATCTCCCAGGACCAAACTGGGATTACAACTAAAATAAAGACAAATCGTCTGGAAAAAGCAACAGAAAAGCAACTGGAGAGGACCATATAACCAGGGACAGAAAAAAAGGCACTGAATCGAGCCTGGTAGGTCTGCGGAGGCGCGAGAGGGTGGCTGGAAGCCTATGGACAGCAGCTGTTTTAGCTGTGAGCAACTCCCTTGGGGTTACAACTCCAAGCCAGCTACACAGTGCAGAGGGCTGGGAAAGAGCACTAAATTAACTACAGCCACTCACCTGGGGCTCCAGCAGAGAAAGTGTGAACATTCGGGGGCACTCGGGATTTGGAGGGCACTCAGAGTTTTTGCTGAGTCTCGGGCACACAAGACAATGGCCGTCTTACTCAGGGAGCCTCTTCCAGGAGCTCTGGGGAGAAGCAGCAGCCCCTCCTTCAGAGATTTAAAACCACCCAGCTGGGCCAGAGAAACTCAATGTGAGGCTCACTAACAACCAGCATCTGCCCCACCCTCTGGAAATCCTCTTACACTGAACACCTGAGGGAGTTTTTCATTCAGCTGAGGGCTACAACTCAAGACTCATGCAGTAATTAAGACTAATAGCCTCCAGGCAAAAAGCTAGAGGATAACTGCACATTTCCTGGGCTTGCAAATCTACCCAAGAAAGTAAGACTTGACAGTGTTGTTTAAAATGGGTCCTCCCACACTCATCCAAACTGAGTAGAGAGAGCCACAAACAGCAGAACACCTACATCAACAGGGAAAATTTGGCAGCCAAAATGGTTAAACGAAGAAACAAATCCTAAATGAAAGAACAAGAAAACTCTACTAAAGATGAGATAAATGAAATGCAGTTAAGCAAGTTATCAGAGATAGAGTTCAGAGCCATGATCATCAGGAAGCTCAACAGCACGAGTAAGAACCTCAATACCATGAGTAAGGATATAGAAACATTGAAAACCAACCAATTGGAATTGAAGAATGACATAGCAGAAATAAAGAACACATTGGAAGAAATAACCAGCAGAGTAAACGAAGCTGAGAACCAGATCAGTGAATTAGAAGACAGGGTAGAAAAAAAATCAACCAATCAGAAAACCAAAAGGAAGAAAACAATTAAAAAACAGGAAGACAGCTTAAGAGAACTGTGGGACAACTGGAAACGTAACATTTGCATTATAGGAGTTCCAGAAGAAGAAGAAAATGAGCAAGGGTTAGAGAATATATTTGGATAAATAGAAACAGAAAACTTCCCTAACTTGGTGAAGGAAGAAAGCATTCAAGTTCAAGAAGCACAGAGAGCCCCAAGTAAGAAGAACCCAAACAGGCCCACAGCAAGACACATAGTAATTAAAATGCCAAAAACTAAAGACAAAAAGAGAATTCTAAAGGCAGCAATAGATAAGCAACAGGTTACCTAGAAAAGGAACCCCCATAAGACTATCAGCTGACTTCTCAACAGAAACACTACAGGCCAGAGGGGAATGGCATGAAGGAATCAAGCTAATGAAAAACAAGAATCTGAATTCAAGACTACTCTATTCAGCAAGGCTATCATTCACAATAGAAGGTCAAATAAAGAGCTTCCCAGACCAAAAACAAAAAACAAAAAGGCTAAGGGAATATATTAGCACCAAACCAACACTGCAAGAAATGTTAAAAAGACTGTAATTAGTAGAAGAAATAGGAAGAAAAATATAACCACAATAAACAAAAATGGCAATAAATAAGTACATATCAATAATAACCTTAAATGTAAAAGGATTGAATGCTCCAACCAAAGGACACAGAGTAGCTGATTGGATAAGAAAGCATGACTCATATATATGTTGTTTACAAGAGATCCACCTCACAAAAGAGTCACATAGGTTGAAAGTGAAGGGAGGGATGATAAAATAAATCTTCCAAGCAAACATCAGAAAAAAAAAGCTGGGGTAACAATACTCATATCTGATAAAATAGATTTCAAAATGAAGGCCATAACTAGAGACAAAGAAGGCCACTACATAATATTGAAAGGATCTATCCAACAGAAAGATATAACCTTGGTAAACATATATGCAACCAATATAGGAGCACCAAAATATATTAAAAATCTTCTGGAGGACTTCAAAGGAGAAATTGACAGCAACACAATCATAGTAGGGGACGTCAACACCCCGTTGACATCACTGAATAGATCCTCTAGACAAAAAATTAACAAGGAAACAGAGACTCTAAATGATGCACTAAATCGAATGGATTTAATAGAGATCTACAGAGACTAACACCCCAAAACTGTAGAATTCACATTCTTCTCAAGTGCACATGAGACATTCTCAAAAATAGATCACATGTTAGGACACAAACTAAGTCCCTACAAGTTCAAGAAGACTGAAATCATATCAAGCATCTTCTCAGATCACAATGGCATGAAACTAGAAATCAACTTCAGTAAGAACATGCAAAGACATTTGAAAACATAGAGGCTAAATAGCATTTTATTAAACAATAAATGGGTTACCAGGGAGATCAAGGAAGAAATTAAAAACTTCCTGGAAACCAATGAAAATGAACACACAGCACACAAAATCTATGGAATGAAGCGAAAGCAGTTCTGAGAGCGAAGTTCATAGCACTATAGATAGCACTACAGACCCACCTCAAGAAACAAGAAAAATTTCTAATTTACTATCTAACCTCACAACTTAAAGAACTAGAAAGCAAACAAAAAGATAACCCCAGAGCAAATAGAAGAAAATATTAAAGGTTAGAGCAGAAATAAACAACTTAGAGATCAATAAAAAACAAACAAACAAACAATTCAAAGAATCAATGAAACAAAAAGATGATTCTTCGAAAAGATAAAAAAGATTGATGGACCCTTAGCTAGACTCACCAAGAAACAAAGAGAGAGAACTCAAATAAACAAAATCAGAAATGAAAAAGGAGAAATAACAACTGACACCACAGAAATGCAAAGGATGGTTAACAAATAATGTGAACAGTGATATGGCAACAAATTGAAAAATCTAAATGAAATGGACAAATTTCTAGAAACACATAGTCTCCCAAAACAGGACCAGAAAGAGATAGAAAACTTGAACAGACCAATAACAACTAAGGAAATGGAAGAGGTAATCAAGACTCCAAGCAAACAAAAGCCCAGGCATGAATGGCATCACAGGGAAGTTTTACTGAACATTCAAAGAACAACAAACACCCATTCTCCTCAAACTATTGCAAAAATTTTTTAAAAAGGAAGACTTCCAAACTCATTTTATGAAGCCAACACAACTCTAATTTTCAAACCAGGTAAAGACACTACAAAGAGAGAAAACTACTGACCAATATCCCTGATAAATATAGATGCCAAAATCCTGAATAAAATACTAGCAAATCACATCCAGCAATACATTAAAAAAATTATTCACCATGACCAGGTGGGATTCATCCCAGGGATGCAAGGCTGGTACAATGTTCACAAATCAATAAATGTGATACACCACATATACAAAATGATAGATAAAAACCATATGATCATATCAATAGACACTGAAGAAGCATTTGACAACATTCAGCACCCATTTCTGATAAAAATACTCAGCAATGTGAGAATAGAGGAACATATCTCGACATAATAAAGTCCATATATAAAAAACCTACAGCCAACATCATACTCAATGGGCAAAAACTAAAAATATTTCCCTTAAGAACAGGAACAAGACAGGGATGCCCACTTTTGCCACTCTTATTTAACATAGTACTGGAAGTCTTAGCCACAGCAATCAGACATGAAGAAAAAAATAAAAGGGATCTGCCCTGGCTGGTTTGGCTCAGCGGTTAGAGCGTTGGCCTACGGTCCAGAGACACCCGGGTTCGGTTCCCGCTAAGGGCATGTACCTCGGTTGCAGTTTGTCCCCGGCCCTGGTTGGGTTGTGCAGGTGGCAGCCACTTGATGTGTCCCTTTCACGTCGATGTTTCTCTCTCTCTCTCCCTCTCTCTCCCTCCCACTGTATATGAACAAAAAAATGAAAAAATGTCCTCAGGTGAGGATAGAAAAATAAATAAATAAATAAAAGGGATCCAAATGGGAAAGAGGAAGTGAAACTGTCATTATTCGCAGGTGACATGATATTATACACAGAAAACCCTAAAGACTCCATAAATAATCTGATAGATTCAATAAGCAAATTTAGCAAGGTAGCAGGATACAAAATTAACATCAAGAAATTGATGGCATTTTTATATACCAATAATGAACTCACAGAAAAAGAAACTAAAAAAACAATCTTATTTACCATAGCAGCAAAAAAATTAAGATACCTAGGCATAAACAAAAAAAGAAGTAAAGGACCTATTTGCAGAAAACTACAGGACATTGAAAAAAGAAATAGAGGAAGATATAAAAGAGTGGAAGCACATACCTTGTTCATGGATTGGAAGAATTAACATCATTAAAATGTTCACAGTACCCAAAACAATCTATAGATTCAATGCAATCTCCATCAAAATACCAATGACATATTTCACAGAACTAGAACAAATACTTCAAAAATTCATATGGAACAAAAACAAACAAACAAACAAACAAACAAACAAAAAACCAGAATAGCCACAGCAATCTCAAAAAAGAAGGACAAAGTAGGTGGGATTACAATGCCAGATATTAGGTTATACTACAAAGTGACTGTAATCAAAACAGCCTGGTACTGTCACAAGAACAGGCAGATAGATCAATGGAACAGAATAGAGAACCCAGAAACGGACCCAAGACATTGTGCTTAATTAATATTTGACAAAGGTGGCAAGAGCATACAATGGAGTAAAGACAGCCTCTTTAATAAATGGTGTTTAAAAAATTGGACAGCTACATGCAAAAATAAAGAAAGAAAGATGAAAGAAAGAAAGAAAGAAAGAAAGAAAGAAAGAAAGAAAGAAAGATCACCAACTTATACCATGCACAAGAATCAACTCAAAATAGATAAAAGACATAAGTGTGACTCATGAATCCATAAAAATCCTAGAAGAAAATGTAGGCAACAAAATTTCAGACATCATACGCAGCAGAATTTTCACTGATACATCACCTAAGGAAACAGAAACAAAGGAGAAAATGAACACTTGGGATTACATCAAACTAAAATGCTTCTGCACAGCAAAAGAAACAACCATCAAAGTGAAAAGGGAACCCACTATATGGGACAGCATAATCGCCAATGGTATATCAGATAAGGGGTTAATTCCCAAAATATGTGGAGTGCTCACACAACTCAACAAAAGGAAGACAAAAAAAACAATTAAAAAATGGGCAGAGGACCTAAATAGACACCTCTCCAAACAGGACATACAAATGGCCGAGAGACATATGAAGAAATGCTCAACATCACTAATCATCAGAGAGTTGCAAATTAAAACAACAATGAAGTATCACCTCACACCTGTCAGAATGGCCGCCATCAACAAATCATCAAACAACAAGTGTTGGCGAGAGTGTGGAGAAAAGGGGACTCTAGTACGCTGCTGGTGGGAATGCAGACTGGTGCAGCTACTATGGAAAACAGTGTGGTGTTTCCTCAAAAAGTTAAAAATTGAACTTCCATTTGATCCAGTGATCCCACTTCTAGAAATATACCCTAAGAAATCTGAAACACCAATCAGAAAGAATATATGTACCTCCATGTTCATAGCAGCACTATTTTCAGTAGCTAAGATCTGGTAACAGC
The DNA here is from genome assembly GCF_014108415.1 of Molossus molossus. Classification (NCBI taxonomy): domain Eukaryota; kingdom Metazoa; phylum Chordata; class Mammalia; order Chiroptera; family Molossidae; genus Molossus; species Molossus molossus. Next base: position 125,683 of record NW_023425365.1, on the reverse strand, counting down.
CTAATTGTCCATCAGTAGATGAATGGATTAAAACTCCGTGGTACATATACACAATGGAGTACTATGCAGCTGTAAGAAAGAGAGGTTCCTTATCCTTTGATACAACATGGAGGGACCTCGAGATTATCATGCTAAGTGAAATTAGCCAATCGAAGAAAGACGAATACCACAGGATCTCATATTTTTAAGGAATATAATGAACAAGGTGGGCTGATGAACGAAGTAGACCCAGAGAGATAGAAAAGAGTATGGTTCAGACTGACAAACCTCAGAGTAGAGGGATGGGGGATGGATGAGATAAACCAAAGAACTTATATGCATGTATGCATAACCAATGAACATAGACAACGATGCCTGGGGGGGGCAGAATGGGGAGTACGGTATTTCGGGAGGGGGGATGAGAAACATCTGTAACAAAAATAAATTAATAAAAATTGGAAAAAGAAAGACACACACACTCAGACTTACAGCCCGTGGGAGCTCCCTCAGGTGGGACTCTGCTTCCTGGGGACACAGCCCCGCCTCTGCTCAGGGGCTCCCAGGGGCTCCCCACTGCCCTCCATCAGCCCCACAGAGGGGAGGCTCCCGAGATACCTGCTGTGGGAAGGCAGCTGCTGAACCAGGGCTCTGGGCCTGTCCCCCACGGAGATCCAGCTCCTAGCATCCAGTCCTTGGCCACTGGTCACTGCACTGGGGGCTGTGCCCTGGAGCCCCACCCCCCCACCCCACACTGGACTCCTGGTCAGAGATCTTTGGATAGAAGTCTTCATGCCCACTCTAACCCCTGCCCACCCACCTTGTTCCTAGAAGGATGAAGTGCTATTGTTTTCTGAGCACAGTCGTTCTAGTCTTTCCCAGCTCAGGACTCTGTCTAGGTGACTCAGAAAAGTGAAAATAAGAATAGAAGAAAGATGATCTCTGTTGAGTCTGGGCCAAGGGCCCCTTACCTGCCCGATGTTCCCATGTTTCCTCAGGGGCGTTAAGGATGGAGCACTGTCCAACCAGGGGAGGAAGACGAGGAAGAGCATCACGCCACACACGATGACGAAGACGGTCTCAATCACCCAGGGAGGAGAGGTGTTCTGCCAGGTTGCAATAACTCTTTCCAGAGAGAAGAGAGGGTTCTCCATCCTCTGAATCACTCTGCTGCCCTCAGGGAACAGCCCTGGGAACAGCTTGTGGCCTGGAGGCCCAGGGTCGCATCACAGAGCTGTGGTCTGGTCACAAAGGGCTCCTGGGTGTGGGGAGGGGGCAGAGGGCGTGGGCTGGACCACAGCCCGTCCACCCACCCAGCCTAGCAAGCCTCCATCCCTCCACTCTGCTGGCCCTTGTACGCCTTTCTGTTTTCTGTTCATGTCTCTGGAAGCCAGGATTTCCCTGTTTCCTGTATCTCTCAGAGATCTTGGCTGGAACCCAACAATCTCCAGTTTCGTAGCTTTCAAAAGTCTGACATTCTCTCAGGAATTTCTGCTGTTTCCCAGGGATTGACTGACACTCTCAGAATCCCCTCTGTCCTCAACTCCTTTTATTTTTTCCCAGCACACGTTTTCTTTTATGTATTCTTCTGTGAGAACATTGAAGGTCCTCTCGGCAAGTTTCAGATACCCGCAGTGTGTCCCCTCTTCGGTCCTCGTTCTCACGGTGCAGCTGGAGGTGTGTAACCGGATCGCAGCCTCTGCTGTTCCCCAACCACCTTGCACTTTTTCTGTGGGGTCACCTTTGCTTTGGGGCTGTTTTGTTTTTTTTATTCTTGTACAAGTGACAATATGCAGTATTTTTCTTTCTGTCTGTCTTATTTCACTCCATGTAATACCCTCAGTTTCATCGACATTGTTGCAAATCTCAGCCTCTTTTTCCCACATAATAACACAGAAGTAAAACTTTTTAGACTTATTTAAACTTGACTGTTGAATGTCATTGTTTTCATCAACCTTTGCCATCTCACTCCAAACAAGAAGCACGACATTGAAATGAATGGGTTATCACTCAGAATCCACAAAATGTAATACGCTTAATAAAAATGCAAAAATTAAACCTCCAAATGAAATGTTTTATGTTAGCAGCTTTTATGCTTCTGAAGTTGAAAAAGCTTCATAGACACTTTGTGGAAATGCCGTATACACACATACACATATGCACACACACATTAAATTTTTTTTTCTTTATTGATTTTAGAGAGAGAAGAAGTGAGAAGGAGAGAGAAATAGAAACATCAATGAGAGAGAACATGGATGGGCCACCTCCTGCATGCCCCCACAGGGGATCAGGCCCACAACCTGGGCACGTGCCCTGACTGGGAATCGAACCAATGACCTCTTGGTGCAGGGTCAACGCCCAACCACTGAGCCACACGGGCTGGACCACACACACACTTTATTGAGTATTCTCACAGTAAATAATTGTTTCTTCCTTTTCTTTCAATCATTTATGGTTTGTCTTGGCCCTATCTGCTCTTCCTCTGCCCCAAATAGACATTCTTCTTCCTCCAGAGGCCAGAGACATGTGTGGTACCCCCAGAAGCCAGGAATGGGTCCGTGGAGCCCAAGTTCTGATCTTTGGAGTGGACACTGGGGCTGGGGACCGTGACTCGGGTTCGAGTGTCATCTGAAGTAGTCTTTTCTGATATTCCTAGAGCGTTCTAAACCTGTTCCCTTTTCTGGAACATTCCTACCTTCCCTACCTGTCCCCTGCAGACCTGTGGGACCTCAGTTCTCACCTGTACCTTACGGAGAGAGCAGTTGGAGTCCTGTAGGCAATTCCCTTGTGACATCACTGAACACACCTTTTGGAAGCAGGGACTGGGGACTTACTTAGGGATGGCACTTTTTCATCACTGCATGGTTAATTGTTCTTACTCCTTGAAATGTGGGCTTGAGAATAACATGTATTCTCTGTTGGGCATCGCGTTTCTTACAGCTTACGGGGAGTGGCGCCCCGCGTGGGTGTGCTGGACTGCCTGGCTGCGAGCTGCGGCGGTGTCGTCAGCGCCAGCTGTGCTTTCCTGTCTGCGGTCTCTTCACCCTTCGTGATGCTGTCGCTGGGGCCTGACAGTCCCCAGCGTGGACAGGCAGGATGCCTGGGGAGCACGGGGGCTCCCAATCGGGACAACAGACCAGGGCTGACCCTGATTCCCTCTACATTTTCAAGGTCTTATGATAACCATAATCCTGGACTTAGCCCTGACCCTAACAGATGCTTGTCATCATTTCAGTGTCTTCACTATTATGTAAGAATATTATCCTGAGAACAATGTTCTATTAAAAAATAGAGTAATAACTTCCTTTTTCCATATTATTTTTTTTGCCATTTAGAAAAACTGAAGTATGTGTATCATCACCGACAGACGGAATGATGTGTATGATTCAGCAAGACATTAACAATTGTTTGGAAGTAACTGCCCTTAATTCTAGTCCATAAACTAAAAACTCAATCATTTCTGTTACTAGTTTTCAGGTCACAAGGAAACAAATGATTGTCCTTCAACTGAATCTTAGAAAGCAATTTATATTTAAAATGTGATCGTTTCCTTTTATAAAATTAAAAATCCTTTTCGCTTACAGCCTACAATCAGAGATACACACAGGGAAAGCGAACACATCTGAAATCCCAATAATAAGATCAATGTTACAGGCTAATTAGAATCTGTAAATTATTTGGTAAAAAACATTGCATTTTGCTGCCCCGTAAGACAAATATTTTAAATGCAGAATGTCAAAAAAACAATAAAAACAAAATCCATAAATTTCCGCCAGTAATGAACATATTTTGCTTTTCTTTATGAATTCTCAAGTGTCGCCTCCAAGCTTCGTGCCAGCTTCTTTGCACTGTCCGGGGGTAATTCTCGGCCAACATGGGGTAAGTGGTCAGAAAACACCTGTGAAACCAAATTACGACTAGAAAAGTAATACTAAGCAGCAAGATGTTTCCTCCATTGCCGACCTCTTTTGGTTCTTGACAGACAAAGGCTGGAGATCATCATGTCTCCAGATTTCAGAATAAGCCATATTGGGCACAGCCCAAAATGTTCCCAATTTGCTGAATTTTTTTTTTTTTTTAATTTCACTTAGATACACTTCAGGATCATCTGTGATTAGAAGAGGCAAGATTATATACTCCAAAGATAGAAATTCAGAAAATTAAATCAACAAGAAAACATACCACAAAAGAGGAGGCAATGGGCAAAGTTCAGAGCATGTGTTCATTTAGGGGGGGGGGGGGAGTAAGATGTTGAGGAGAGGTTCTCATGTCCCACTGAGCACCCAGGAGTTCCAGACAGCCCTCCCCTGGGAGAGTGGGAGACCACTGGGCCCTCAGGACATTTGGTCACAGTGACAGCCAACAGTGGTTCAGTACACCCACCCTCATCAAGCTACGTTCCAAGGAACTGTCCCCAAGGAAACAGGTAAATGTCACTCACCCTCTCCTCTGGGTGGTGGCACTGTCTTGTGATTTGGGGGGGTTTTGTTTGTTTGTTTGTTGACAAGTATTGTTCTATTTGCCCAAGGTTGTCTTTGGGGGAATACTTTTCACTCCATCTATCTGTGCATTCTGTTTACTCTTGCACCCACTCCACCTGCATGACCTCTACACATGGTGAGTGTCCTCTGCCACACCTGCGATCCATCCAGGGATGAGTGCCTGACCCAAGGTGGGACCATCGGAATTCTTGCCTAGAAATGTGAGGTGGGATTAAAATGGTTCCCTGACCTCTCCCATCTGATTCAGCCCCTGAGCAAGTAACAGAAACTCAGGCAGGCACATTCTCAGAAGAATTAAGAAAGCTATTTCACCCAGAGGGACGGGAATACAGCACACTCGCAGAAGGACACTTTTGTGGCAAGACTACTACTGTGAGCATGGGGGGTTGGTGGATGAACGATTTGTAACCTTGTGATGTGCATTCTCACAACCTGGCCAGCCTAGGATCAAAGGTGTGTGGACAAACAGGTTTGACTGATAGGCAGGAAAACCACCTTGGATGCATATGAATGCTTCGTTCACATGTGTCTAAGATAAGATTTGCATGAAAGGCTGGAACACCACCTAGAGTGGACAAATGAGTTGTAGGACTCAAAAATATCTGGGTTTGTTATTTTTTAGCTTTAAAGTCTTTTACTGCCATAAAAAGCAAGAGACAAGGCTAGGCTGTATGGTTTCAAAGATGCTATCTCAAGGAAATAATTTACATAAATCCACATGTAACTTGGGGAACCAACCTGCAAATAAATTGGGCTGCATCCAGAGATCTGGAGCATTTGCTCCCTTGTAATGCTCCCTCTCACTCCTACCAGCATGTGCTTGTAGTTCATTGCATTGTGCTGACCCTGGCAGGCTGAGAGAGATAGCATATTACCTGACATGTTTCTAATACCAAGAGTATCATTGTAGTAAATGACCATTGGGCTTATCCCTCTTGTTGTAGGTAGAAGGTATTCACTTTAAGCTTAAAACTTAAACTGTGTTCTCTTGATCTAAATATTCAAGTCAATTTCATGCTGAGGCACACACTTTACTGCTATTGAGATGCTTACATGATTTATGCATGGAAGAACACAGCTCTCAGGGAATGAATGTTAGACAAATGCCACCCCTCTCAGATAACATTTTAAAAAGTCACATGATAGCACACCTTTTCTCAACAACTGAATGAGATTTTGCCTCCCTGCCCTGGCCAACTTGTATTTGATATATCATGTCAATAAGAAAGAACTTCAGTTGTTGAACATGGTATGATTTTTGGAGGGTTTTTTTTTTTTTCTACCCACAGCATAATCTTACCTCTCCTCACTGGCATACATATTTACTTAGTTTTATATATTTTTTACTTTTAATTACATAAAACTTGTTTTGTGGATATTTTGTATGCAAACATATAAAAGTGTGGCTTTCTATAGCTGTTTTAAATAAAATTTCATTTCATCACCACACAGTTACATAATGCAAAGTTGATTGGTTTTGTCTAGATATATATCTCAAGAAGAATTAAGAGCAAAATTATGGCCCAGCTGGTGTGGCTCAGTGGTTGAACATCGACCCATGCATGAAGAGGTCACCAGTTCAATTTCCAATCAGGACACATGCCCAGGTTGTGGGTCCCATCCCCAGCGTGGGGCATGTAGGAGGTGGCCAATCCATGTTCTCTCTCATCGATGTTTCTATCTCTCTTTTTTCTCCCTTTCTCTCTCTCTAAAAATCAATAAAGAAAAAAATAAAATAAAATAACTTATTTAGCTGCTTATTTCATGAAATGTTGAGAAAGGGCAGGTTAAATACAAACAGCCATACTGAGGCTACCAGTGTGATCTTAGACCTCGTGATAAGGTCTAATCTGAAGAGAAACAGATGAGAGGAGCCTGGAGCCCGCATTAGTGGGCCGAGATCACATAACCAGCGCGCACCTGAGATGCCACATGCAGCCGTCTTGCACCCCACAGGGCGACTCAGAGAAGCAGAAATGGAAGTGTGCACACCAATGAAGCACAGCACATTGGGAGGAAAAACTGGACTCAGGAAATAAAAGTAACACAAATTATTGAAAATCATTTCATTGTGAATAAACTTGCAGCTGAGATTCTTATTTTCTTTGAATAAATACCCAGAAGTGAAATTGCTGGGTCAGGTGGTAGTTCTATTTTTAATTTTCTGAGGAACCTCCATACTGTTTTCCATAGTGGCTGCACCAATTTACATTTTCACCAACAGTGTGCCAGAGTTCCCTGTTCTCCACATCCTTGCTGACACTTGTAATTTGTTGTCTCTTTGATAATAGCCCATCTGAGAGGTGTGAACTAGTATTTCATTATGGTTTTGATTTGCATTTTTCTGATGATCAGTGCATTCAGTTTCTTTCCTATTTTTTATTTTTATTTTTTCCTTTATTGATTTTAGAGAAAGGGGAAGAGAAAGAGAGTTAGAAACATTGATGAGAGAGAACACTGATTGGCTGCCTCCTGCATGCCCCCCCCATTGGGGATTTGGCCCACAACCTGGGCATGTGCCCTGACCAGGAATCAAAATTGTGACCTCTTGGTGCATGAGTTAATGCTCAACCACTGAGCCACACTGGCTAAAATATCTGGTACATTCTTAATCTCTCTTGTTTTGAATGACAACTTACTGGGTGGGGAATCCTTGGTTGTAAAATTTTTTTCTTTCAGCACTTTAGTATATCATGCCACTTCATTCTGTCCTGGAAAGTTTCTGGGGAAAATCTGCTAATAGCCATATGGGGTTTTCTTTATACCTGACAAATTATTTTTCTTTTGATGCTTGTGCTCTCTTTAATCCTTACCTGTTACCTTTTAAATTATAATGTTCCTTGATGTGGATCTCTGGATTCATCTTGTTTGGAAGTCTCTGATCTTTCTGAACCTAGATGTCTGTTTTCTTCTCCATGTTAGGAAAGTTTCAGCCATTATTTCTTCGATTATTTTTCTGGCCCTTCTCTCTTTCTGGGACCCCTATAATATAAATGTTGTTTCAAAGAACATATAATGTGTTTTTTTTTTTTTTTTGTTCTTGTTTCTCTCTCTCTCTCTCTTTCTTTCTTTCTTTAATTTCTTCTTTCTTCTTTCTTCCTTTCTTTTTTTCTTTCTTCTCTCTTTTTCTTTTGTAGAGAGAGAGGAATGGATAGGGAGAGAGAGATAGAAACATCAATGAAAGAGAACATTGATTGGCCACCTTCTGCATTCCCCCTATTGGAGATTGAGCCCACAACCTGGGCATATGCTCTGACGGGGAATCAAATCGGTGACCTCTTGGTGCTCGGGTCGACACTCAACCACTGAGCCACAGCGGCTGGGCTGTTTTAACTTTCTAAATTGTTTTCATATTTTGCTGCTTTCTGTGGTACTGTCATTGCTTTTTCCTCAGTTTGCTGCCTCATCTTTCTCCTCCAGTCTGCGCTGGGCCCCTGCGATGCGCTTTTCGTGCAGTTCTCTCTTGGCTTAGCACATTCTCATACTTTCTTCCTCTTTGTTGAGTTCTCTCTGGGTTCATCCATCCTTCTCCTGAGTCTTGTGAGCATTTCTATGGCCATTACTTTGAATTTTTTCTCACGTTTACTTATCTCTGTATTCTTAAGTTTTTCTTCTTCTTCTTTTTCTGGGGTTTTGTTTCCTTATCTCTTTCAGAACATATTTATCTATCTTCTTATTTTGCCTGATTCTGTTTGTTTCAATGTAGTAGACAAAATAGCTCCTTTTTCAGTCTTGAAGAAGTTGCCTTGTGATGATCCTTCTTATCCATCACCCTTGCCCTGGCTTGAACCTTTGTGATTATCTAGTCTGCCTGAGCTTTCCTTGACATGCCCCTATGGTTGAAGGTGGGCCAAGACTCATCCGTGTTCCTAGGGTGGAAATCTCATTTTACAATTAGTTGCAGACTGATTGGCAGCAGCTTCTATAGTGTGCAAGTTTACACAGCCCTCGGGCCATCATCATCATTGCTGCTGGACTTCTGAACAGATGCCTGGAGGTGTCCCCTCCATGGCCATTGCCCGAATCAGCACTCCAGTCAAGCGTCTGAGTGTTGTCAAGCTGGATGCACAGGGTGGGTCTCCCTGCCTTCCTTCCCTGAGAGCACCTCCTTGGCCTTGAGGAACGTGAGACTCCTGAAGCCTGTGCCTCAGGCTGGAGCTCCAGGGTCAGTAAATACGTCTTTTGTAGGACATAGTCTACTGTTTGCAGAGTGCCCTGGGGGCAGGGGTGGCCTGCTAAGAACTGTCTTTTGGATTGTTACAGACTCATGACTCATTTACACTGTCTCCCTCAGCATCAGGGTTAGGCAATCAAAGGTGGCCCTGTGTATATTGGGTGTGCCCCCCAGCAAGGCAGCTGTTGACTGTAAGGATGGGGCTTGCTGTTGTTTCAGAAAGCAGGCAGAAATGCTCTGGAATGTGTATGCTCCCGAGCTTCAGCCATGCAGTGGGAGGGCGCCCTGTCCCTGCATGCACACCCACCCCAGGAAACACACCGTGCCTCTTGCACTGTCAGGTCTAGCCAGGGGTGGGGTTAGCCACCACTGTGCTCATAGACTAGCTATGGAGCAGGCAGTGTTGCAACCATATACCTGACCAGTTTTAGCAAGGCAGGGAGGTGGCACCCTGAGCACCCCACCCCAACTGTCTTAGCAGGGCTGCAGGAGGCTACCATGTCAGAGCTCTCCTGCTGATGCTAGCAGGCTAGATAGAGAGTGCAACAATGACATTTGCCAGCTGGACTGGTGTGGCTCAGTGGATTGCGCATCGTCCCATGGGCTGAGAAGCCCAGGTTCAATTCCCAGTCAGGGCAAATGCCCAGGTTGCTGGCTCAATCCCCAGTAGAGGGCGTGTAGGAGGAAGCTGATGAATGTTTTTCTCTCCCTATCTCTTCCTCTCTCTCTAAAAAATCAATGACTATATATTAAAAATAAATAAATAAAGTGTTAAAAAAAATTTTCTTGAAACCTCTCCTTAACCCATTGGTTACTTAAGGGAGTATTATTTAATATTCATATATTTGTAGTATTCCCAGTGATGGGGTTCAGGACATGCGATTCCAAATTATTTTAAGTCGAAGAAATTTGCAAAAATAAGTTTGAGAAGCAGGAGGGTACCTTTGACACTCTCCCAGCCCTCGTCTCCTGAGACAGGACGTGGATCCCTAAGGTGAGAGGTTCCTCCCCTATCCCCAGGGGAAAGAAGCAGTCTTGTCTCCAAAGACAAGGGGCACAGAAAAATCTACACAGATAGGCCTTGCCAGACTTTCTGCAGATTACTACAATCGCCTCCTACTATTTTATTTAATCTATTCTGTTTCTCCATCACTGTCTACTCTTGAACAAACCTAGCATGAACATATCAAATCTAATGATCTCTTTGAGCCTTTATTACCTGGTGGAGGCTTTGTGTCCCATAAAACTTACGTCAAATAAATCGATGTGCTTTTCTTCTGGTATTTCTCAGACCCAGCTACGGACCTTAAGAGGCTTGAGAAAAAAATTCCCTACTCTATGACAGCATTTTTTTGTTATTGATTTCTATCTGTGTATATAACTTCATTTCAGGCTTCTTATGGTATGTTTTGTAGCTCAGAATATTGTCTATGATTTGTATTCTGATGTTTTTATTTGGGATGTTTTATAAATGTCAGCTTGTTTAAGCTGGTTCATAGTGCTGTTCAATTCACCTATATTATACCTGATTTTTTGCCTACTCTTTCTCTTTACTGAGGGAGGGCTGCTTTAAATTGCCAACTAAATGTCTGGATTTGCCCACTTTCTCTTTAAGACATCAGATTTTGCCTTATGTATTTAAAAAATTGAGGTGACATTCATATAACATAAAATTAATGACTTTACAGTGAACAATTCTATGGAATTTAGTACATTCACAGTGTTGGACAATGAGTACCTCTATGTAGTTCCAGCACATTTTCATCACCCCCAAAGGAAACTCCTAAGGTTACCTGTGAAGCAGTTACTTCCCATCCTTCCTTCTCCTCAGCCCCTAACAGCCATGAACATGCTTTCTGTTTCTTCAGATTTGCTCATTCTGGATGTTTCTTATAAATGGGAGCATGCTGTGGGGTTGGAGGGTTGGCAGATGGACGTTTTTTAACATTGTTGTTAATGCACTCTTAACCTTGTGTTAATGTATTCTCAGAAACCTGGTCCACCCAGGTGCTTTGGGGGCTTCATTTGCATGTGAATAAGGGTTTGTTATCTTTTGGCTTCAAAGGCTTTTCCCTTAAAAAACAAGAGACAAAGCTAGGGTGTATGGTTTGCACAAACACCATCTCAAGGACATAATTTACATAAATTTGCTTGTAACCTGGGGGTACCAATCTGCAAATAAATGGGACTGCATCCAAAGATCGAGAACATTTGCTCTCTTGCAAAGCTCCCTCTTATTCCAAGCAGCCTGCACTTGTAGTTTCATTGTATTGCACCGATCCCAGCAGGCTGAGAGATGGCAGCATGCAATCCACCCTTCTGTGGCTCACTCTGTCCACTTAGCGTATGTTGTCAGGAATCATAGGCACAGCTGGATGTGTTGGTCCATGACTGCTAATTCAATCTCCTTTCTTGAGATATGTCTATTCAGAGTTTCTATTTCTTCTTGAGTCAGTTTTGGAAGTTTGTGTTTGTAGAAATGTTTCCACTTCATCTAAATTATCCAATGCGTTGGTGTATAGTTATTCATACCACTCTATATTGATTTATTTTTTATTTTATTTTATTTATTTATTTATTTATTTATTTATTTATTTATTTATTTTTGAGAGAGGAAGGGAGAATATAGTACTCTATTATACTCTTATTTTATTTAGGTAAGGAAGATACTATGGCACAATTTTCACATCAGTGATTATTTTATCTTTTTTCAGAATCAGTCAACCATAAAAGGTTTTCAGTTCTGTCAGTTCTGTTGATCTTTTCAAAAAATCAAGTTGGGTTGTGTTTTTTGTTTTTTGTTTTTGGTATGTGCCCTTAGTGGGAACCAAACCTGGGACTTTCTGGACTATCGGCCAATGCTCCAACTGCTGAGGCAAACCGGCCAGGGCCAAATTGGGTTTTTTTCATTCATTTTCTATATTATTTCTCTTGTATTTCATGAATCTCTGCTTTTAATTACTATTTGTATGAGATATGTTTTCCATATTTTCCCTTTAAACATATATAGTGAGTCTGTTGTAGACAGCCTACAGTTAATGCTTTTCAAAAAATCTATTCTGCCAATCTCTAAATTTTGATTAAAGTAAGTAATCCAAATACCTTTAAAGTAATAATGATATAAAAAAAAACCTATTTCTTCCACTTTTCTATTTAATTTCTGTATGTCATACATTTTTTTTGTAGCTCATTTTCTCCATGACTGCCTATTTTGTTTTTAATTGAGTTCTTATGGGGTATCACATGCATTCCTTTCACATTAATCATGTATATATTTTTAGATAATTTCTCGATGGTTAATATGGGGATTACAATTAACATTCTAAATTTATAAAATTGATGACAATTTAGCTTTAGTAGGATACAAACACTCTGATTCTATGTAGCTCTGCCTTTATTTCTTGTCATATTACACTTATTAGATTTTCCAGCACAATGTTGAATAGAGTAGCGATTGTGGGCATTCTTGTCATGGTCCCAATTTTAAAGGGTATAGTCAAAATATTTCACCATTGTGTATGATGTTTGTTTTATCTTCTTCTTTGTTGTTGTTGTTGTTTTATCAGTTTAAATAAGTCTCCTATTTCTAATCTGCGAAGGTATATGCTGTTATTCTTGGAACTATGGAAAGATGTTAAATCGTTTTATGTACATTTTTCTGTAAGTATTGAGATTATTATGTGGTTTTGTGTTTTTTCTCTTGTCATATGTTAACAGTGGTGTATATAAATAATGTCTATATGTTTTATCCTTTTCATTCCTGGGACAATATTCATCCTTGTTTCTATTAGGTGTTGATCCCTAGTAAACATTCTATGCACCAAACTTCGTCTCAGCATCTACTTCCAGAGAACCCAGCCAGGCCCAGGCCCTACTGGTTGATTATTGCATGTTGTCACAGTGTGAAGCCACCTCGTCTGACATTCTTAAATATCGTGCCGGCCTGCTCCTATCACCTTGTCCTGACTAAATACACAAAAGGCCAACTATGGAGCTTTCAGAGGCAAACTGAGGAAGGACCAGCTGGCCTGGTCTCCTCTAAGTGATGTGTCCTCTAAGCGAATTTGTTAGTTTTTAGAACTTAGGAAATAGAAGGAATAGCGGCGGACCAGTGCTGACCCAGTTCACCCAGTTCCCTTCCGCCTCAGCTCCCTCCCTCCTCGGTTCCCTCCCGCTTATCGCCAACTGCCTCCGCTTCTGTACTTGCTCGCTCATCCCAAGGCCAACAAGAAATGCCAGTTGCAGAAGTTTGTAACAAACCCCCTTTAAAATAAAAAAATCAGCTGAAAGTCGGGGCTGGTCTCTGAGAACCGGGGATCAGTCGCTGGCCGGCGTTGCTCTCTATTTGGCTCTCACGTGGCTCTGGTGGGCTCTGGGTTCTGGCGCCACAACAATATCCCTGGTCCTGCGGGCTCCACACTCCCTGCAGACCCTCGTCTTTGCCCCTTATCACCTCACCTGCAGGTGTGGTCAGGCCGAAAGTTCACTTTTCCACAAAATCTCTTTCTAGTGCCCAAACTTCCTTATCTGCATGACTTGCCACTCTGCTCCCAAAGTGCTTTGTTGTGATATGTAAGTTAGATATAAGAAGTAATTAAAATCAAATACAATTTCCATCATCATAAATTTGTGTCACGTTTTGGAGACCAGAGAAAACGGACAGGAGAGGGATTGGCCTGGAGAGAACACAGTAAACGAGGGAGGAGCAATCAGGCACTCGGCAGTGAGCACGTCTACAGACTCATCGCGCTGATGGCACCTTAGCCTGGAGCGTCAGAAAACGCCACGTGGCCAAGGGAACTGGGAGAGCAGGACGAGCAGGACTAGGACTAAGACTGTGTCACAGCTGCATGGCGCAGGGTGACGCTGGCCTCCGGCCTCGCTGCCGAAATGCTGCTGAGCGATCTGCTGTGGGAAGCAGGGCCCGCTCCCTCCGGAGGGCAGCGACCAGCAGGGACAGGACCCGCTTCTGCGCAGTGCTACTATCCGGTGCCCCTGACTGCGATCTGTGCGCAGTCCTGGGGGCTGGTGTGCTCCCAGGTGCAGGTGGGGCTCTAACCTCGGCTGGGGCAACGTGAGAGCATTAAGTGACTGTCAGAGGACACACATGGGGGCGCGCAGAAAGGTCTTTGGAATACAGGGCACAGTGGGACGGGCTTCCCCCGGCGATTGTCCTGATGCTTCCTGCCCCCCTCCCTGCCCCCGGGCTCGGGCACTTTCCCGGGAACTATGAAGCAAAAACAAGCAACAAAACTCACCTCACACCCAAGTTCTGCCCTAGTGTCCCTGCAGCGTGCGGACTGCGTCACCTGTTTACATCCAGGGAATTCTCTCTGTCCATGTTGCTTGAATAGTATTGGAATCTCATACAGGGCCTCTCTCTTTCGCGCGTGGTCTTGTTTCTTATTTCTCCCCGAATCCTTTGCTCAGCCACCGTGAAAATTCTTACCATTTCCTGCAGCGATGTTTTATTTTGTGGATCACGTTCTTCTCCTGCTCTGTTCTCGCTCGTCTTTCTTCAGGGATATCTTTCCTCTTCATCTGGTGAGGCCCCCCTGCAATGCTCAGGAGACCCACGGAGTGTTCAGGGGACCCCGCCGCAATGTTCAGGACAGTGCAAGTATCACCTCACCTGAACGCCTTCTCCAGCTCCCTCCGTCGGGGCAGGGGCCACCAGTGCCTGTGTTTTAGAAACTTCCAAGGAACTCTGGTTGTCTCCCCGCGTGGTTTATCTCTGTTCACCTGCTGACTGTGCCACCAGCCCCTCCCCACGGCAGCGTCCACACGGTCCGCATAGCGTGGTCAGTAAGTGGAGGCCTAGTACATCAGCAAGGGAATACATGAGCACACGGTGCCGAAGGGCGTTCTTAAAATCAAATACTATTGTCGATCACAAAATTCTTTCCCACTTTCAGTATAGTCTTTCTTCTTGTCTATTTCAGAGAAAGAAGGTGGACTTTCTCCTCTAAGAAAGTCTTTGACCTGCCTTTTTTGCATCAAGAATGTGGACTGACGCATGGCTGGTGTGGTTCAGTGGCTGATTGTCAACCCTGCACCAAGAGGTCACCAGTTCGATTCCCGGTCAGGGCACATGCCCAGGTTGTGGGCCCGTCCCCAGTGGGGGGCGTGCAGGAGGCAGCCAATCGATGTTCTCTCTCATGGATGTTTTTACCTCCTCTCTCCCTCTCCCTGTCTCAACAAGAGGAATGTAGTGTCTTGAATCCAATCACAGTGTCACCTTGTCACTCCCAATGCCTCAGTGGCAGGTCTCCTGCGCAATGAGAAATGTGAGTGCAGCACCCGCTGGGACGTGGCCAGGACACTGTGAAGAACACTGCCCGTGTGCTCCAGCAGCAGACAAAGCCTGCGGGCCTCACAGCCGACAAAGGTGTCTGTGCATCGTGTAGGCACGAGATTCAGCACAGGAATAATTGCCCCGCCTGCTTTGTTAGGGGACAGAACCCTGGTGGAGGAGACAGAGCAACCATGAGCCCTGCAGGAGGCCCCCATGTGGGGAACCACCTACTTTTTCCCCAGAAAAAGGAATGGGGGGGAGTCAGCCCTCATAGGACCCTCACCCCTGCAGGTGGTTCCCTCCAGGGGTCTGAGCACTGCCCAGCTGCCTCCTCCCGACCTCAGCTCCTGCCCTTGGCCCTGTTCTCTTTCTCCCTTCCTGCCCTTTCCTTCCAGGGCTCACCCTGTGCCACCTGCCTCCTTCCTGCCTCCTTCCTGCCTCCTTCCTGCCTCCTTCCTGCCTCCTTCCTGCCTCCTTCCTGCCTCCTTCCTGCTCCCTTCCTGCCTCCTTCCTGCCTCCTTCCTGCTCCCTTCCTGCTCCCTTCCTGCCTCCTTCCTGCTCCCTTCCTGCTCCTTCCTGCTCCCTTCCTGCCTCCTTCCTGCTCCCTTCCTGCCTCCTTCCTGCTCCCTTCCTGCCTCCTTCCTGCTCCCTTCCTGCCTCCTTCCTGCCTCCTTCCTGCCTCCTTCCTGCCCCCTTCCTGCCTCCTTCCTGCCTCCTTCCTGCTCCCTTCCTGCTCCCTTCCTGCCTCCTTCCTGCTCCCTTCCTGCTCCTTCCTGCTCCCTTCCTGCCTCCTTCCTGCTCCCTTCCTGCCTCCTTCCTGCTCCCTTCCTGCCTCCTTCCTGCTCCCTTCCTGCCTCCTTCCTGCTCCCTTCCTGCTCCCTTCCTGCTCCCTTCCTGCTCCCTTCCTGCTCCCTTCCTGCTCCCTTCCTGCCTCCTTCCTGCTCCCTTCCTGCCTCCTTCCTGCTCCCTTCCTGCCTCCTTCCTGCTCCCTTCCTGCCTCCTTCCTGCTCCCTTCCTGCTCCCTTCCTGCTCCCTTCCTGCCTCCTTCCTGCCCCCTTCCTGCTCCCTTCCTGCTCCCTTCCTGCCTCCTTCCTGCTCCCTTCCTGCCTCCTTCCTGCTCCCTTCCTGCCTCCTTCCTGCCTCCTTCCTGCTCCCTTCCTGCCTCCTTCCTGCTCCCTTCCTGCTCCCTTCCTGCTCCCTTCCTGCCTCCTTCCTGCTCCCTTCCTGCTCCCTTCCTGCTGCCTTCCTGCTCCCTTCCTGCCTCCTTCCTGCTCCCTTCCTGCCTCCTTCCTGCCCCCTTCCTGCTCCCTTCCTGCCTCCTTCCTGCTCCCTTCCTGCTCCCTTCCTGCCTCCTTCCTGTTCCCTTCCTGCTCCTTCCTGCTCCCTTCCTGCCCCTCTCCTGCTCCCTACCGTGGAGTTCCCTGCCTTCCGCCTCCCTTCCTGCTCCCTCTGCCTCCTTCCTGTTCCCTTCCTGCTCCTCCTGCTCCCTTCCTGCTCCCCTTCCTGCCTCCTTCCTGCTCCCTTCCTGCCTCCTTCCTGCTCCTTCCTGCCTCCTTCCTGCCTCCTTCCTGCTCCCCTTCCTGCCCCCTTCCTGCTCCCTTCCTGCTCCCTTCCTGCTCCCTTCCTGCCTCCTTCCTGCTCCCTTCCTGCTGCCTTCCTGCTCCCTTCCTGCCTCCTTCCTGCTCCCTTCCTGCCTCCTTCCTGCCCCCTTCCTGCTCCCTTCCTGCTCCCTTCCTGCCTCCTTCCTGCTCCCTTCCTGCTCCCTTCCTGCCTCCTTCCTGTTCCCTTCCTGCTCCCTTCCTGCTCCCTTCCTGCTCCCTTCCTGCCTCCTTCCTGCTCCCTTCCTGCTCCCTTCCTGCCTCCTTCCTGCTCCCTTCCTGCCTCCTTCCTGCTCCCTTCCTGCTCCCTTCCTGCCTCCTTCCTGCCTCCTTCCTGCTCCCTTCCTGCCTCCTTCCTGCTCCCTTCCTGCTCCCTTCCTGTCAGAGTTGAGGACTCTCTTCCATCAGGTCAACCCGACTAGGAATAGGGGGTGTAGGGGGCCTGAGGATCGGATGGGAGCTGTGTTCCCTGAAAAGGTCCCCTCATCTTTCCAGTTTTGGGGGTTGGGTGTTTTGAGATGGTCTCTTTGAGGAGGCCACAGGCGTTTAGAAAAGGATGCCGGTGGAGGGGAGATACGGGGACCCTCTTACAAGATGCCGGTGCGGGGTGTGCTCTGACCCTTCTCCTGTGGCAGTTCAGAGACGGGGTGCGGCCTCTGTTCCCAATGCAAAGTTGGACCCTCCTGCGGGAAAGGCTGGGGTTTAGTACCCATGTGAGGCAAGAAAATCTTAGTTTTACTTTTTTTGGCAACCCACCACCTTCACACACAATCACCCGAAAATGAGCACCGGGACCTTCTGACGCACCTGGACTGACTGATGGACACACAGAGCCCGCCGGGCTGCACGCTCCTGGAGGTGGACTGGGTGGCTGCTCTTCCTTTGCAAATGGCCAGGTAACAGCGGGCCCGTTGGCCGTCCCATCAGAGGCCCGTCCGAATGTCTCCGTGGCCCCTGAGTACAGGCACAGAGGAGGCCACCTGCAGCAGCCGGCCTCCCCAGCACCACCTGCGCCCCGTGCTCCCCACCAGCCCAGCCCACCCTCCAGGCTGCTGCACCCCGACACCCTGTGTAGCACCCCGTTGCGGTGCGCCCGTGCCCTGGGCAGCGCCAGCCTGGTTCCCACTGCAGGGCTCGGCCCTGAGCAGCCGCCACAGGCCCGGCCCAGGCCCGGGAGTCACACCTGCCGCGCGCCCTCCGCCCCACGATGTGCAGCCCTGGCGTCTCCTCGGGCTCTGGGCACCCAGGCGGGTCTCTGTGGGCACCGTAAACAAGCACAGCGGACTCCGGGTCTGCCCAGTGAAAAGGGAAGGGCACATTGCTTGTGCGAAAGGAGGAAGGTGGAAATCTAGATCATTCCTTTAACTGCAAATGAACACCCTGGAGAAACTGCGGGATCCCGGTCACCGAGCAGAGGCAGCTCAGAGAGTGTGTGGGTCAAGTACCCACTCTGAGGCCACGGACTGAGCCATGGGGATGGAGACCGGATGGAGACTTGCCGGCTGTGACGTTGGAGTCACTTTCTACTTGGCTCCCAACACGACGACCCAAAGTATAGTCAGCAACCCAAATAAAACCACAACACAACGAAAGACATTGCTTTGTTCTTGGAGAAAATGTCATGTTATACCACTGAATATCAGCTTAGAAGAAAAATCAGAATTTTCTTTAAAAAGATATTTTATAAAGAATTGCCATTTTGCCTGGCCAGTGTGGCTCAGTGGTTGAGCGTCCACCCACGCACCAAGAGGTCGCCAGTTCGATTCCCGGTCAGGGCACATGCCCAGGTTGTGGGCCCATCCCCAGTGGGGGGTGTGCAGGAGGCGTCCAGTCGATGTTCTCTCTCATTGGTTTCTATCTCTCCCTCTTACCTCCTCTCTCTCTAAAATCAATAAAGAAAAAAATTATAAAAAGAGTTGCCTTTTCAACCAAGTTACAATATTCTTCAAAATTCCATGCAACCTTCAGCCAGCGGCACCATGGAGCGGGCCCGAGGGAAGGCGGGGGCAGGTGGACCCCTCCGTCTCTGCCAGGGGACGCCTCTGCAGAAGGCACTAAGAACACACATTTGCATCGGAGTCCGGGGTCACCCTCACACATGGACACCGCAGCGATGCTGTTCCTGATGCAAAAGGCCACCCTCTGGGAGGAGGAGAATCTCATTGTCTCCACAGCCTGCAACCTGCGCCATTGCCCTTTCACCCACCTCTGTACTTCAGAACTGAGCAGCTATTCTGGGTGGTAGGGGAGGGGAAGGGGAAAGGGAGGGGAGGAAGGGAAAGGGTGAGGGGAGTGAGGGGGAGGGGAGTGGAGGAAGGGGGAGGGGAAAGGGAGGGAGGGGAGGAGGGGGAGGGGAGGGGGAGGGGTAAAGAAGGGAAGGGTGTCTGGACTGGCTCCTTCCTGTTTCTTGCTGTCCCATCAGCCTCCAGTCTCTCTGCAGCCCTTCTCCTGACAGGACCTTGGGGTCCCATTCCAGCTCCCTCGGCTCCCAGATCTCACCTCCACTCTCGGTCTCCCTGTGAGGCCCCGCAGCAGCCAGGCTCAGGGTCTCCACACTGTGCCACACCCTCCTGAGCTCCTGGGGCACAGGGCACCCTCTGACCTGGGTCCCACCCTCACAGTCCTGGCTGCTCCGTCACTGCTGTGGGCCCACCTGGAGGCAGCCCTGGGCCAGGGCCCGAAGGCAGGACCTGGCTGCAGGGAGACCCTGGAATGAGGGGGCCTGTGCCGTCCCCTGCGCCCCCGCCCTGTCATGGTTCCCCTGGGCCACACTGTAGGTAAGGTCACTGTGCCCTCCCCTGCCCCACCCCGTCCTGGTTCCCCTGGGCCACACTGTAGGTAAGGTCACTGTGCCCTCCCCTGCCCCCCACCCCATCCTGGTTACCCTGGGCTACACTGTAGGGAAGGTCACTGTGCCCTCCCCTGCCCCACCCCGTCCTGGTTCCCCTGGGCCACACTGTAGGTAAGGTCACTGTGCCCTCCCCTGCCCCCCACCCCATCCTGGTTACCCTGGGCTACACTGTAGGGAAGGTCACTGTGCCCTCCCCTGCCCCACCCCGTCCTGGTTCCCCTGGGCCACACTGTAGGTAAGGTCACTGTGCCCTCCCCTGCCCTCCACCCCATCCTGGTTCCCCTGGGCTACACTGTAGGGAAGGTCACTGTGCCCTCCCCTGCCCCACCCCGTCCTGGTTCCCCTGGGCCACACTGTAGGTAAGGTCACTGTGCCCTCCCCTGCCCCACCCCGTCCTGGTTCCCCTGGGCTACACTGTAGGGAAGGTCACTGTGCCCTCCCTTGCCCCACCCCGTCCTGGTTCCCCTGGGCCACACTGTAGGTAAGGTCACTGTGCCCTCCCCTGCCCCCCACCCCATCCTGGTTCCCCTGGGCCACACTGTAGGGAAGGTCACTGTGCCCTCCCCTGCCCCACCCCGTCCTAGTTGCCCTGGGCCACACTGTAGGTAAGGTCACTGTGCCCTCCCCTGCCCCACCCCGTCCTGGTTCCCCTGGGCCACACTGTAGGTAAGGTCACCACACTCTGTGACACTTCCTGGAGACTGACCGTATGTCAACCTCTGAGTCCCCTCCCCTGCAGCCCACAAGTTCCAGGGGACACTCCTGACCGCTTTCACTTCCTTCGTGGTGGGGAAGGATGTGACAAGGTGCACTGAGGACGGGTGAGGGTGGGGCTGCCTCAGGGAGCTCACCTCCCTCCATGGCCCTTCTTCTGGAGTCACAGATGGCACCTGGGCAGAGCGAACCCATCCCTCTCTCCCCTGCAGGGCACAGACAGGCCACCCGCTCTCACGAGGAAGATGACATAATTTGGAAACAAATAAATATGGGGTCAGAAGAAGCATCAGTGCACAGAGGATGCGCTAGTGAGATTGAACAGGTTTTCTCTGTCTGAACTGAATCTTTAAAATGTTTTCTACCAGGAAAAGCGTGAGCAGAACCTTCGGTTGACCAGAGGAGAGAAAGTTTTATTTTCGTTTATTTCCTCCACCCCATTTATCTCCGCCACCTCCCCTCCACCCCGCAGTAGCCTGGGCACAGCGGGCCGAGTCCCCGTGAGCCGACACGGTCCCGAAGCATCGTGGGTAACGAGGGGGGTGTGACAGCTCGACATACCAGGGTCTCTCTCTGCAGCGTGTGACTTTCTCTCTGTAGGAACGTCCTGCAGGGAAAGCCGTGCCCAGTGCAGTAAGGCTGCCCACAGGAGACATACCTTCGAAAGGGACAGTGCCTGGGACAGTGGCAGGGGCGGACTGAGGGCCCTGCCACCCTCTGCTCATACTGGCTGGGTCTGCCAGGGGCCCCTGGCTCCCTGGGTGGGAAGGCCCACCTGCCGTTCCTGTCTCTGGTGCACCTGCTCTTGTTAAAACCAGTGTGGTCATTGCCAATGGCTTGGTGTCCATCGGCCATATCCTGTGTCGCTCTTCTCTGCTCCTCGTAGCGGAGATCCCTTTGTTGGCAGAGATGCGGACCTCCCGGAGCCTGGGGTTCTCCTTTGTGGCAGTTTAACCGTGGGGTGTGGAGCCCCTGGTGGATGGTTACTGTCTCCTCCACACTGTGACTCACAGCTGTCACGAGCACCTGGGCCTCAGCAGGCCTGCGGTCCACAGCTGACCTGCCGCTGGCCGAGTCGCAGCTGAGGGCAGGGGCCGATGCGGGCGGGCCTTTCTGTGGGCCTTTCTGCCCTCGGCCGTTCCGAGGCAGCACGAGCTGCAGAAAGTGCCTAGTCCTGTTCTCCAACGGCCCCTCTGGGGGTGCCCGTCTCTCCCGCCCCAGCTGGCAGGACCTGCTTCCTGAGGACGTGGACGAGCTCCGATCCCGGGCCGTGCTCGACCCAGTGGCTGGAGAGGTGCTCCGTGCTAGTCTGGGCCTCCTGTTGTCCTCCCTCTCTGGGGGGGCCCGTCTCTCCTGCCCCAGCTGGCAGGACCTGCTTCCTGAGGACGTGGACGAGCTCCGATCCCGGGCCGTGCTCGGCCCAGTGGCTGGAGAGGTGCTCCGTGCTACTCTGGGCCTCCTGTTGTCCTCCCTCTCATCAGCGTGGACACACATCTTGCTCTGGCTGGTACGTTGGTCCTCCAGGCTGTGGGACCCCTGCTGGCAGCTCCCTCCACTTGGCACAGGATCATGCAACTCCTGGGAGGCTGACGTGTCCCCACTGGAAATGCTCTGGGAACCAAACGGAGACCTCTGAGAAGCCGAGAGGTCTGCCGCGAGGAACACATCCGAGTTGCGGTCTCCCAGAAGTGTGTCCGTGGCGGAGTTTCGAAGGAGCGCACCGGTCTCACGGTCTTCAAGGAGCACACCCGTGGCCGGGCCTGGAGGCCGCTGTTCTGACTCTACCAACTCTCGGACCTCACGGTCACTGAGCTGGGCATCAGAGTCGAAGCATGGTTCTCCTGGGTCTCGGGGAACCGACACTGTCGATGGTGAGGAGTGCGTGCAGGGTCCTGGAGACCGTGATCTCAGGTTGGCGTGAATTGTTCGGGGCTTGGCCGGCGCGTGAGTTTCGGAGGTGACTTCCCAATCAGGGACTTTCCCGGCCTCCACGACCTCTCTGGCCTCTTCAGACCTTGACGACGGGAACTTGGAGTCAACCTCAAACGCGGTCACACCTTGCAGGGACTTTTCTGACGTCCCGCCTGCACTCTCTGTGCTTGAACCCTTCCGGGTCACCGCTGAAGCTGGGCCTGACCCCCGGCTGCCTGTCCCTGACTCGGCGGCAGGCTCTCTGTGCCAGGTTCTGCCCACAGAGACAGACGTGAGGGGCCTAGAGGGCAGCGTGCCCTCCTGCCCAATCAGAGGGGCCTTGGCGGGCTCCTGCCGACCACCAGGCGGGGTCCCCCCCGGGGCCCTCTGCATGTTCTCACAGGCCGGTGGGGGCGCGGGGAGGGGACTTGCCAGGCTGGGGACTGACTGTTCCATCACCTTCTCTCTTGGAGGGGGCGGAGCAGGGTCTCCCAAGAACTTGGCAGCGTTGGCTTTCAGGTGGGCCCTGTGGACGCACGTGCCGGGGCAGGTGAGGAGGGACCATAGCGCGGAGGAGCGAGGAGCCTTTGTCAGCTTAGAGGGTCTTAGGGGCTTGAGGAGCCCCCCGCACCTCCCTGGACACTTCTTAGGCATTTCCTGTTGAGTGTGCGGGCTGTGGGCGGAAGTCGCATGGGGGGCGCTCACGCGCGGGTGCCAGTCCTTCAGAGACACTGGGTTCCGTGACTCTCCGGGGACACCCAGGGCAGGGCTGGGAGCAAGCCTGGAACGACAGTCCTCCGCAGGGATCCGACTCTCATTCATCGGCCCCAAGTTTCTGTCCGAATGGACTCTCCCGGCATCTTTGTCTGGGACTCTTGTCAAGGACGACTGCAAATCTGGTGCCTTCTCGCACCTCATTTCCAGAACCTTCACCGGGAGGCCGGCTAAGCCAGAGCATATTCCCTTGAGGACCCTCCCCACGTTGTGGGCCATGTCCTCGTCCTGGTCCATCATCCCTGGGACCCTGGCCGGGCAGCTGAGCCCCACCATCTTGCGTGCCAGGCTGCTGGAGCCTGCGGGCCCCGACAGCGGCCCGGGACCCTGCTGGCCCGGCGCCGGGCATTGGCCTGGGAGCCGGCCGCCAGGCTGCATCAGTTCCACGGACAGGTGGACCCTGCAGGGCGGGCCGCCCTCGTGCCGGTGCCGCTGCAGCGCGGCCCGCTGCCGAAGGTGCCGCTCCAGGCGCTCCCGGAGCTCGGGGGTGAGCAGGGCCCCAGGAACAGCGGGGTCGGCGCGGGGCCTGTGGGAGGGCCCGCGGTCCTGAAGAAGGGTAGGAGTCAGCTGGCTAAGGACCTTCCGAGATTGTTTTCACCTGACAGGTTAACTATCTCCCACTTTATCATTGCTTCTTCACAATGTGGCATTCCTGCCCGGCCAGAGTGGCTCAGTGGTTGAGCGTCGACCCTGCACCAAGAGGTCAGGGCACATGCCCAGGTGTGGGATCGATCCCCAGTGGGGGGCGTGCAGGAGGCGGCCAATCGATGTTCTCTCTCATCCATGTTTCTCTCTCTCTCTCTCTCTCTAATATCAACAAAGAAAAAAGAGTGGCGTTCCAGCCCTGGCCAGGTTGGCTCAGCGGTTAGAGTGTCAGCCGCGGACCAGAGAGACCCGGGTTCGGTTCCCGCTAAGGGCAGGTACCTCGACTGCAGTTTGTCCCTGGACTCAGTTGGGGTTGTGGGGGTGGCGACCACTCGTTGTGTCTCTCTCACATCGATGTTTCTCTCTCTCCCTCCCTCCCTTCTGCTCTCCCTAAGAATCAATTGAAAAAATATCCTCAAATAAGGATTCACAAAAAATTTAAAAGGTGGCATTCCAAGTTTTGAATTGCATTTGTTATGAAAGATTATTTTCCCTTATTTTTCTGGGATGCAGGCAAAACCCTCCCGAGGTCCTCTGGGGAGGAGAAGGTGGCTGGATTGGGGGGTGTAAGATGGGTCAGGATCTGGATCTGAGCCAAAGCAGGGGCACAGGTGGAGTCCAGAGCTGGGCTGGTCCATGGGGTGGGCAAGGGCTGGGGCAGTAGAAGATGTGAAGTCACTGCTTCTGCCGCACGGGGAACGGTAAGGCCTGAGAGCTCATTGCCTGTGACAGGAACTCTCAGGTGAGGAGCCAGCTCTCCCGACAGTAGCCACCAGAAAGGGGGACCTCAGAAGAGCTGGCAGTGCGCCCCGTGTCTCAGAGTATGGGTACGTCTCAGGGCCGAGCACCGGCTCTGGTTTGCCATTCGTGCCCCAGCGGGGTGGGTGACTCACCGTATCCGGCTCAGCACGCAGTGACGGGAACTTATTTTCCAGAGAATTCAGGGGATAGGCTGACCCCTCCTTTGCCTTCTCCCCCCACATCTCCGGCGCTGCTGTCCTGGAGGGCCGCGTCTCCAGCAGCTTCTGGACACCAGGGTGGACCAGTGAGGGGCTACCGGCCTCGGCCTGCCTGTCCGTCGGGTCTCCCTGGAGCGAGGCCCCTGGGGGGCGGTGGGACGGGTGCTCTTGCTGGGACTCGCACTGGGAGGAGGCCGAGGGGCACAGGGCACTGGCGGTCATCTGCCACCAGGACAGGGCCCGAATGGGACAGCTGGCACGGCCATGGGCTGAGATGCGAGGGCTGGGAGAAGCGAAGCGAGGGTGCAGTGGGCATGAGCTGTGTGGGACGGTGCCCAGGGGCAGTGCCACTGAGACCCACCGGGGAAGAGTCCAAGTGGGGTTCGGTGTTGGGGACACAGAGGAGGCTGTGGGAGGTGGAGGGTGGGCCTCTGAGTCAGGGGGACACGGGGGGGAATGGGAGAGGGCAGGTGGCGGGGGCGGAAGGCCGTCCAGGGGAAGGAGGGGCCCTGGTGGCCGAGAGGCACTCGGGGATGCCTGTGGACGACGGGAAACCGAGGAGACTGTCCGGCCTGGAGACAAGGCGGAGGCCAGAGGTAGAAGACACTGTGTCGGAGGAGCTGGGGAAGCCGACGGGGACGTGGCAGGAGCAGCATCTCCCACAGGCTCCCCGCAGGGCAGGGCGGCTCCCTCGGGTGCTGCTCTGCACACCTCACCGGGGGGGTCTCGACAGGAGAGCTGACGAAAGCCGCGCTGGTCAGGGGGCCTCCCCAGGTGGCTGCAGGGATGGAGCACAGGCTGCAGCCGGGAGCAGGAGGCAGGCCAGGGGTGGGCACCTGGGCCCAGGTCCTCCATGGCCCGAGACTGACTTCCCAGTGCCCCTGCTGCCCCCACCCCAGGGCCATCCCCACACCCCGTCCCCATGGCCCTGCTCCCAGGTCAGTCCAAGGCGGCCTGGAGGCCTGGGTCACATCACAGACTCGGGAGGGTGAGGACCCTGGGGGGAGGGACGATTTCCTACCTTCGCAGCAGAGTAATCAGTTCCCGAGCTTTCTCCAGTTCTTGCAGGCACACTCTGCGGGCTGGAAAGAGGACACGGTCACACGGTGGAGCAGGGCTGGGCGCCTACCGGAGTCTGGGTTCAATGGCCCTTCAGGGGAGACACCTGGGAGAGGACTCAGGAGCCCAAGCATCAGGGTCACGGCCCCATGACCGCTGGCAGTGATGACGAGGCTCGTGACAGGTGGCAGCTTGTCACTCACAGAGCTTCCACATCCACTACCCCTGGGGCCGCCCAACGTCCCTGTAGGAAGGGACAGGACCCTCAGAGGGACCTGAGCGCAGGGACACAACATGCCTGCGGTTGGACCCGAGGTCCCAGCTTCCAGTCGGGCACTATTGGTCTCCGACACCAATAATAACCCTGCTGGGACACCCCCAACCTCCCTGCTGGGACACCCCAAACGTCCCTGCTGGGACAGCCCTGCTGGGGAAACACCCCCTTCCAGGCCCTGGAGGCTTCCTCCCTGCACGGAATCTGGGGAGTGTCCGGGTCTGACCTCCTTCCCAGCAGAGACCCCAGGGCTCTGCTTCCGGAGAGACATCTCTGCCGCAGCCACCCTCGGGACCTGGCCCTGGGCCCTCAGGCAGGCAGACGGAGGCAAACTCTCCGGCGAGGGCCGAGGGGCAGAGGCTCACCTCTCAAATCCCTACCTTTCTTCCTGCTCCTGCTCCTCCTCCTGGCCTCCACCGGACACTGAGAGACAAGAGAAAATGAGGGGCTGGGACCCTCCTCACTCCCCGCTCGACAAGGGGCAGATGCTCAGTGTTCGTGCTCAACATGGCTTTCTGCCCTTACTAATGGGGCTCTCTGGTGTTTACACCCCATGGTATGAAGTGAAAAAAATTAACATTTTCTTTGAAAAGGGTAAAGAAAGATTTTCTATATGATGCCAACCATGAAATTCTTCCATTGCTGCTCCTCTGCTCGAGAAACACACACACGCTCAGACCTACAGCCCGTGGGAGCTCCCTCAGGTGGGACTCTGCTTCCTGGGGCCACAGCCCCGCCTCTGCTCAGGGGCTCCCAGGGGCTCCCCACTGCCCTCCATCAGCCCCACAGAGGGGAGGCTCCCGAGACACCTGCTGTGGGAGCTGGTTGGTGAACCAGGGCTCTGGGCCTGTCCCCCACGGAGATCCAGCTCCTAGCATCCAGTCCTCGGCCACTGGTCACTGCACTGGGGGCTGTGCCCTGGAGCCCCCCCACTGGACTCCTGGTCAGAAGTGGAGTCCGGTGGAGGCCAGGAGGAGGAGCAGGAGCAGGAAGAAAGGTAGGGATTCGAGAGGTGAGCCTCTGCCCCTCGGCCCTCCCCGGAGAGTTTGCCTCCATCTGCCTGTGGATAGAAGTCTTCGTGCCCACTCTAGCCCTGCCCCGCCCGGCTTGTTCCTAGAAGGATGAAGTGCTATTGTTTTCTGAGCACAGTCGTTCTAGTCTTTCCCAGCTCGGGACTCTGTCTGGGCGAATCAGGAAAGTGGACAGAAGAATAGAAAAACGCCCTGGCCAGTTTGGCTCAGCAGTTAAAGTGTCAGCCTGTGGACCAGAGAGTCCCAGGTTCGGTTCCCGCTAAGGGCACGCACCTCAGTTGCAGTTTGTCCCCAGCCCCCGTTGGGGTCGGTCGTGTAGGTGGCAACCACTCAATGTGCCTCTCTCACATTGATGTTTCTCTCTCTGTCTTTGTACCTCTCTCCCTCTCCCTCTATCCAAAAATAAATGCAAAAGTGTCCTCGGGTGAGGATATAAAAAAGAATAGAAAGAAGGTATCTCTGGTGGGTGTGGCCCAGGGCCCCTTACCCGCCCGATGTGCCTGTGTCTCCTCGGGGGTGGTAAGGATGGGTCTTTCTCCAGCCAGGGGAGCAACACGAGGCAGAGCAGTTCTCCACACACGATGGTAAAGATGGTCACCAGCACCCAGGAAGGGGTGGTCGTCTGCAGTGTATCAATCAGGCTTTTCAGAGAGCAGAGAGGGTTCTCCATCTTCTGAATTGCACCGCTGCCCTGAGGCAACTGAGCCCTGGGGGTGGCCGGCGGCCTAAAGGCCCAGGGTCACATCACAGAGCTGCGGTCTGGTCACAAAGGGCTCCTGAGTGTGGGGAAGAGGGCAGAGGGCGTGGGCTGGACCACAGCCTGTCCACCCACCCAGCCCCACAGACCCCTCTGCCCTTCCCTGAGCCACCCAGCACCAGGCTCCCCTTCCTGTTAGAATAGACCTTGTCACCTTTCTGTTCATCCCACCTGCGGCTCAGACAGCACCTGCTCCTCGAGACCTCTCCCTGAGCCTCTGTCCACTCCAAACCCGTAAGAGACGTAGAGCTGTCCCTGGAATCTCGGTCAATTCCCAGGGATTTTACTCTCAGAATGCCCTCTATCTGCAGCACCTTCTTTGCTACATACGTTTTTGCCTTGCATCAACCCAGGCGTGGGACTTACATTTCTTTTATACGTATTTAGCTGTGTGCATTTTGATTATATTTCAAATATTGTATTTCAAATATTCCTTGAAATAAACTATCTTCAGCAAGGAAGACTTAAAATTTTTATAGTTACTCAAAATTTACAAAGCTGAATCGGTATAAAACAAATTGAAATCGTTCAACCTTCAAAGTATATTTTTAATAAGATTTTAACATTTTACTTCTGGCATTAATAAAGGTTAACCTGCACAGAAATATGTGGACACATACACCCTTTAACGAATCAATCCAGCACTTTTATATTGAAGAATCAAGCATTTCATGGCCAGCCGGTGTGACTCAGTGGTTGAGAATCGACCCATGAACCAAGAGGTCGCTGGTTCTATTCTTGGTCAGGGTACATGCCCGGGTTGTGGGCCTGATCCCCAGTGGGGGGCATGCAGGAGGCGGCCAGTCGATGTGTCTCTCTCACCTCCCCCCCCCCGCCCTCTCTCTCTCTCTCTCTCTCTCTCACTCTGTGTGAAAATAAATGGGAAAATGTCCTCAGGTGAGGATTTAAAATAAATAAAATGAAAAGTCATTCATTAAAAAAAAGAAGAAGAAGAAACTCTTACCCTTTGCTACAGCATAGATGGACCTGGAGAGTATTATGCTAAGTGAGATAAGCCAGCCCGAGAAAGACAAACACCACATGACCTCACTTATAAGTGGAATCTAATGAACAAAATACACTGGCGAACACAACAGACACAGAGGCATGGGGACATGGAACGGACTGACAGATCTCAGAGAGAGGCAGGAGGGGACTGGATGAAAGAAAGTGTAGGGATTAGGCAAAAACATGTGTAACCCACAGACACAGACAACAGTGTGGTGTTGGCCAGAGGAAAGGGGGTGGTGAGGGCTGGGTGGAAGGGGGCAACGGGGGTGGGTGGGGGAATGGAGACATCTGTCATAGAGTGAACGATAAAAATAAAGTTCAATAACTAAACTAAAAAATAGAACTACCGTATGATCTATCAAGTCCTCTTCTGGGTATTTATCTGAACAATATGAAAACAGTAATTCAAGCCTTGGCCAGTTTGGCTCAGTGGTTAGAGCGTCGGCCCTCGGACCAGTGAGGCATGGGTTTGATTCCGGCCAAGGGCACGTACCTCGGTTGTGGTTCATCCCCGGCCCTGCTCAGGGTGTGTGGGAGGCAGCTGGTCGATGTGGCTCCATCACATAGATGTTTCTCTCTGTCTCTCTCTCCCTCCCTCCCACTCTATCTGATGATAAATGGGAAAAATCCTTGAGTGAGGAATAAAAAAAATCAACACTAATTCAAAAGCTATGTGCACCTCTGTGCTCATTTCAGCATTATTTACAATAGTCAAAATTTGGAAACTACTGAAGTGTCCATCAGCAGATGCGTGGATAAAGAACACACACACATACACACACACACATAAAAGAATTTTAGCCATAAAAATGAATGAAATCTTGCCATTTGCAACAATGTGGATGGATCTTGAGGGCACCGTGGTAAGTAAAGTAAGTCGAATGGAAAAGGACCAGATGTGTGTGTTTTCTCTCATGTGCAGAATATAAAACAAAAGAAGCAAATAAATAAACAGAACAAAAACTCATCAATGTAGACGGCAGAACGGCGGTTACAAAGGGAAGAAGTGGGTAAAGGGGATCAAACAGATGGTGACAGAGGAGGCTAGACTTTTGATGGTGAGCCCACAATGGAGTATACAAATGTCGAATTATTATGTTGTACACATGAAACGTATATGATGTTATTAACAACATATAAAAAAATAGGCAAAAATTGAATATTTATCACCAAAGAAATGATCATGATGGTAAATTGCCATGTGGAAAGATTCTGAAAATTATTGACCAATAGAGAAATGCAAATCGAAACAAGACTATGCCCTGGACGGTTTGGCTCAGAGGTTAGAGTGTTGGCCTGTGGTCCAGAGAGACCCGGGATCAGGTCCCGCTAAGGGCACGTACCTCGGTTGCAGTTTGTCCCTGGTCCTGGTTGGGTTTTGTGGGTGGCAGCCCCTCAATGTGTCCCTTTCATGTTGATGTTTCTCCCTCTTTCTCCCTCCCACTCTACCTGAACAAAAAATGGAAAAATGTCCTCGGGTGAGGATAAAAACAAAACCAAAAACCAAGACTTCATGTCACACCCACTAGGATGGTTATAATTATAACCAGAAAATAACAGATGTCGGTGAGGATGTTCAAAAGTATAACCCTCACACATTGCTGTGGGACTATAACATGGCTCAGCCACTTTAAAAACCAAACAAGCAAAAAACAGCTTAACGTGTCCTCAAAGGTTAAACATACAATGGACACATGGCCCAGCCACCTCACTGCTAGATGTACAGCCAAAGGGTTGCAAACAAATCCTTGATCACTACCGTTCACAGCCAGCAGGTGGAAGCAACCCAATGGCAACAGATGAATGATGAGCAAATGTGGTGTACCCATTCAGGGACATATCGGTCATGCATAAAGGAAATGAATTAGTCATCCATAAATCCCACAGCGTAAATGAACCTCAAAAATATGCGAAGCCCTGGCCAGTTTGGTTCAACTGTTAAAGCGTCAGCCCGTGGACCAATGAGTTGCGGGTTCGATTCTGGCCAAGGGCACTACCCCAGTTGCGGTTTGTTCCTGGCCCTGGTCGGGGTCGTGAGGGAGGCAACCAGTCGATGTGTCCCTCTCACGTCAATGTTTCTCTCTCTCTCTCTCCCTCTCTCTCCTTCTCTCTCCTTCTCTCTCCCTCCCACTCTATCTGAAGATAAATGGAAAAATGTCCTTGGGTGAGGATTAAAAAAAAAAAAAATACATATATTATGCTAGGTGAAAGAGTCAGACACAAAAGGCCAAATAGCATACAGCCCTGTTCGTATGAAGTGTCTGGAATACGTAAACCCGCAGGGAGAGAACGCAGACGGCGTGCCGCCAGGGGCTGGGGCAGAGGGACTGACCGCTCAGGTGCGGGCTTTGTTTGCAGTGAGAATGTTCTGGAACTAGACAGCGGCAGTGGTTGCACATTGTGAATGTACAAAATACCCCTGAATTGTTTGTTTCAAAATGGTTAACTTTATATTCTATGAATTTTACCTCAACAACAAATAATTTTGAAAGCAAAAAACAAAAACAAAAAACCACCACATACCATTACACACCCATTGGAATGGCTCAACACAAAAAGACTGACCATACTAATTCTGGGTGAGAACGTGAAAAAACTTGATCCTCACTCACAGCTGGTGGGGATATACAAACACTTGGGGAAAACAATTTGAATGTTTCTGAAAAGGTTAGACATCATCTCCCGCACGACCCATCACAGTAACCCTAAGTATTTAGCCAATCCCTTGAGAGACACATCTTCTTACCAGACTTGCACATGACTGTTCACAGTCATGTTTCTTGTAACAACCAAGATCTGGGAACAGCCCAAATGTCCATCAGTAGACGAATGGATAAAAAAGCTGTGGTACATATACACAATGGAGTAGTATGGAGCTGTAAGAAAGAAAGATCTATTATCCTTTGAGATGACATGGAGGGACCTGGAAAGTGTCATCCTAAGCGAAACAAACCAAACAGAGAAAGACAAGTATCATATGATCTCACTTATTTGTGGAATATAATGAACATAACAGTCTGAAGAATGGGGTAGTCCCAGAGACATGGAAGTGGGGTACAGACTGACAATCCCCAGAAGAGAGGGTGGTGGGGGAGAGATAAACCACAGAACTTGTATGCATGTATACATGAACAGTGGACATGGACAACAAAGCTGGGGACAGGGCGGGGAGGAAGGTGGAGAGGGGAATCATTGGGGGGGGGTAAGAGAAATATCTGTAACAAAAATAAATTAATTAATTAAATAAAATATAAAACAACAACAACAAAAGAATAATTTTTATAGTCTCTTAAGGAAAAAAATGCCAGGTATCATTATGTTTGAATTGGTTTAAAACCCATATAAAGTAGTGTGGCTACCATTCTCAATATTCTTTGCATGGAGGGCCGTTACTTCCCCAAATCTCCAAAACACTCTCTTTTTCTATCAGACCAAAGCCCTCCTTGAAAAACCAAACACAGCCCTGGCCGGTTCAGCTCAGCAATTGGAGTGTCAGCCTGCAGACCTGAGATTCATTGGTTCGATTCTGGTCAAGGACATGCACCTCAGTTGCAGTCCGGTCCCCGGCCCTGCTTGGGGTCGTGAGGGAGGCAACCAGTCGATGTGTCTCTCTCACTATGTATCTTTCTCTCTTCCCCCTTCCCACTCAGTCTGAAAATAAATGGCAAAATATCCTCGGGTGAGGATTGAAAAACAAAAACAAAAACAAAAAAAACCCCAAACCCATATCTCTTCTCTTTCATTCACATCTTTCTTCCGTTTGTGTTCTTCCTACTTGCTCTTAAATAAACACCAGACATTTGTAATGCAATCTGTTCATCTTTTCATTACAAGCCCTGTCTATGTCATCTCTTTCCTTTACTTATTATATCCTAAAATCCCAAGAAACAAGCCTCACACAATAGAAAGTTCTGTTCAGGCATCAATGCTGCTGGTGATGTTTACTTTCACCTGGCTCTAGCCCTATTCAGTCCCGGCATTAACTACGTCATCATTCAGTCTTAGCCCTACCGAGCTCTCTGTTCCTGTGCTACTCATTCATTATGTGAATCAACGTAAGTTCATAGCGAAAAGCTTTCACCCTGCGTGACACCAGTTCCATTGACCGTGGTTACAGCTTGTTGAAAATGGTTCTGAGTCGCATCCTCGGTACAATAGGGTTATAAAATGTCATGAGTAAAGTCTTTCATAATCACAGGCAAGAAGATTGGTCAAATAGTTTTCATTACTAATTCAGAGATAACCTTTATTAGAGTTATAAATATTACCAAATGAAAATATCCCTGAGTAACGAGGAGTTTTATGCATGTACAGGGTGTACCAAAACTGTATACAAGGTATCTGTAATTCTATTATACTTTAAAAGTGAAATGTATTTTAATAAACACTGGCTTTATAATTATTTAAAACCTTGTACACATTTTTGATACTCTTATTTTTTTCCAATTACTTTTGATGCATAATGTGAAAATCAACAAGTTTCTCTCAAATCCTAGTATTTACTCTAAAGACATCTTCTGTATGTATTATTTGCTTATATGTAAAAATGAAGTTTTTATCATATAATAAAGTATGGCTATTATTTAAAAAAAAAAAGTCTTCAGGTGAGGGTAAAAATAAATAAATGAATAAAGCTGAGCAACTGCAGACAACAATGCTGCCCCTCCCTTGGTCACTCAGTCCCGTAGGGCCGGGCCCTTTACCAGGAGTTTGTGGCTCCATGAGGGGTTATTAGGCCGACCTTTTCTGTGTGGGAATACATCTCCACAGATACAATGGAAGCCACTGGAAACATATGATAAAAAATTCAAAATGATTAACAGAGATGTTTCTTAAATGTACAGTAGTTGCACTGCATGGGACATGTCACAAGCCCCCCAGTGCACGCCTGAATCTGCAGAGAGTACCAAACCCCAGACATACTATGTTATTTCCTATATGCAACAAACCTATGATAAAATGCAACTTATAATTAGGTGTACAAAGAGATGAAAAACAACAGCTTAATAAAGTAGAATTAAAACAATACACTGTAATAAACTATACACTGTAACAAAAGTTATGGGAATTTGCTCTCAGCAAACTAGCACTAATGTCTTTTTCCTTCTCACAATTTCTTGAATAGAAGATCTGTTCCTACCAAAGACATTAGCAACCTAACCATATCATCCTTATTCTTTCCCTATCAAGTCCAGAACGTTCACCTTGACACTTAAAGGACATTTACAGCTTTTCTTCAGAATACCTGAATCCGCAGCATCACTACGCTCTCAATTTGAGGCCGTTAGGAAGTAAAACGAGGGTCACTTGAACACAAGCACTGCGATACCCCAACAGGGGATCTGACCACCCAGACAGCTCAGGGACTAAGCGGCAGGGAACACCGAAAGCATGGAGACACTGGACAAAGGGATGATTCACACCCCACGTGGGATGGAGCAGGACAGTGCAAGATTTCATCACGCTACTAAGAACGTCACGCAACTTAAAACTTACGGATTTTAGGGGACGGCCTCGATGACAGCAGAGTAGGTGGAAGCTACACTGACCTCCTCCCAGGACTAAACAGGAATTACAAAATATAAAACAACCAACCGGAATAACCAACCTAACTAAGACTAGCTGAGCAGAAGTCTTATAAACGAGGACTTATAGAAGTAGCCACATCGAAACTGGTAAGAAGGGCGGACATGCGGAAAGAGCTGGCCCTGCTCCCACGGGCCACACTAGGATATCCAAGGTTCCCTGAGGAGCACGGGGACTCAACCCCATGCTGGCCAGGCTCCCCATCCCAGAGCACGAGAGCCGGGAAGAAGCACCCACATAACATCCAGCTGTGAAAATCAGTGGGAACTCTGTCCACTAGGGAGAGACGGGGATCTTCCAGACACTGGTGCTTCCCTAAAGGGCCAACGCAAAAAATCTCACTTGCAGCCACTCATCCTGGGTTCCTGCAAAGGGAGGGCAGAGCAGAGCAGGGTTTTGTGAGGAGACTGGGGTTTGTGACTCTGGGGAGGGAGCTGAAGGGACAGCTGCCAGGGTTCCTGTGCTGTGTCCCTCCCACACCGCAAATGCCATGTTTCTAGGGTGGAGCACTCCCCTCCTGCGGCACCAGCCTGAGGAAACAGAATAGGGCCAACCCCTGGACTCCCAGTCGCTCCACCCTGTGGAGCTCACACCCTGCTGAGGAGCTCACATCTATTGAGGAGTCAGCTGCCTGGGCAGGTGTATAGAGGTTCAGGTGGGCTCAGGGAGTGGCAGGGACTGAGTTGTGTGGCTCTGGAGCAAGGGCTGCCCCTCCATCATTCCCCCAAGTCTGAACAGCACTCCACTTCACAGGAGATCCACTAGTCTCCCCACCCCGACTCTCAGCAGCTCCACCCAGCTGAGCTCAGACTCCTAACAAAGTCGGCAATAGACTGGGTTATGTGGCTCCTGGATAGGGGCCATTTTTCCCTCACACACACAACCAATGCAGAGCCCTCCCTTCACAGGGCAACATCTTGGTCTGTTTGGGCCAGATAAACTCTGCTGGCCTCACCCTGATGATTTCCTGAGACCCTAAACCACCAAAAATTTTCCAGGCACCTGGCAAGTAGAAGCTAGACTTGGTATACCCTGGGACTTTTGATGAGAGGCCTCAGACCCAGCACTGGCACCGAGAGTGAACATATATCAATCTGGTGAACACCACTCGCTCCTGCCTGGTGTTGGCTCTCTGAGAACCTTCCTCATGCAACTCGAGTACCACAAGAGGCTCTTTCAGTAACTGAGCCTCACAGGCAGCCAGCAGGTGGAGACAGAAAGAGGCAAATCTAGGGGAGCCTTGGGCCTTTTGCTGACCTGCCTCCAGACTCACTGAACTTGGTGAACAGCTTGGTTCTTCTCATGAACCTCAGGCCCAATAAAGGCAGCTACAAACTGTGGATCGCTTTGTAGCTCCAAACAGGTTCCCCAGGCCCAGTCATAGACTGCCTATGACTGATATTGTACTGCACCACAGTCCCTCCCAAGAGGCCCCAGAACCAAGATACCCAGTGGTGAGTTTCAGACAACATCACAGTGGGATCTAGTTAGTTCTACAAGCATCATATTCAAAGGAAGATCTTGGCAGACACCAGACTGTGTTGGGGCCAATTCTGCTTTGTACCATCAGCAGCTCATACCCCTGTGGTCAGGGCTGACCCTCAGAGTCAGCCAACCTGACAGTCAAACACATGCATGAATGGGCCAATATCAATCATGGCTCAATTACAACAGGAGGGTTCACATAATCCACACAAGGGATATTCCTTGAGAACCCAGCTCCAGTGATCAAGAAGCCTGTGCCACCAAATCCCAAAGGACACCTACTACAGAAAGCCACACTACCCAGATCTACCTCACACACAGAAACAAACACAAAGAGGCAGCCAATATACGGAGACAAAGAAACAGGTCCCAAAAGAAAAAACAAACAAACAAACAAAAAACACAGGAGAAATCTCCAGAGAAAGCTAAATGAAATGGAGGCAAGCAATTTACCAGTAAAAGAGTTCAAAAGAATGGTTATAAGGATAATCAAGGAACTTAATGAGAACTACAAGGAACTTAGTGAGAACTATGACAGCATGATAAAAAGACAAAGAAACCATAAAACAGAACAAGTCAGAAGTGGAGAATATCATACCTGAAATGAAGAATAAGTAAAAGGAATAAACAGCAGGTTGGATGAAGCAGAAGACTGAATCAGCGATTTGGAAGACAAGGTAGCAGAAAAGATCCAATCAGAGGCATCAAAAAAAAAGGATTAAAAAAAAAAATGAGTATAGTTTGCCCTGGCTGGCTTCACTCAGTGGTTAGAGTATCAGCCTGCAGACCAGAGAGTCCCGGGTTCAGTTCCCACTAAGGGCACGTATCTCAGTTTCAGTTTATCCTCACCCTGGGTTGCGTCGTGTGTGTGGCAACGACCGATGTGTCTCTCTCGCATAGATGTTTCTCTCTCTCTCTCTTCCTCCTGCTCTATCTGAAGATAAATGCAGAAATGTCCTCGGGTGAGAATAAAAAAAAAATGAGCATAGTTTAAGGAACTGTTGGGACAATATGAAACATAACAACATCTTCAACATAGGGGTACCAGAGGAGAAGAGAGAGCAAGGGGTTGAGAACCTATTTGACAAAATAATGTCAGAAAACTTCCCTAACCTGGTGAAGGAAAAAGACACATAAGTCCAGAAAGCAAAGAGAGTCCCAAATAAGATGATCCCTAAGATGCCCACACCAAGACACATCATTTTTAAAATGGCAAAGGTTAAGGACAAAGAGAGAATCTTAAAAGCACAGAGAGAAAGACAATTAGTACCTACAAGGGAGCTCCTATAAGACTGTCAGCTAATTTCTAAATAGAACAATTTCAGCCCAGAAGAAAGTAGAGGGAGAAGGGGAAGAGGAGAAGGAATAGGAACAAGAAGAGGAAGAAGAAAGAAAAGAAAGAGGAAGGAGGGAAAAGAGGAGGAAGAGAAAGAATAGCAACAACAAAGGAACATAAGTAAAAGTATAAAAGGGTAATGAATAAATATCTATCAATAATCACTTTAATGTAAAGGGCTTAAATGCTCCAATAAAAAGACATAAGGCAGCAGAATGTATTAAAAAACAAGCCCGAAAAAATGGCGGCGGGTGAATGGAGCTACACAGACCATCTCCCAGGACCAAATTGGATTTACAACAAAACTAAAGACAAATTATCAGGAAGGGGCAACCAAAAGGCAGGCTGGAGGACCACATAACCAGGGACACTGACTCAATCCTGGTAGGCTTGCGAGGATGCAAGAAGGGGCTGGGAGCCCATGGTCCGCAGCGGCCTGGGCTGGGACCAGCAGACTCGGCTGGGACCAGAGGAGTCAGCTGGAAGCTGCTGCCGCCTTGGCTGCGACCACGGTTGAGGCCTGCAAACTCGGCTGAGGGCTATGCCCTCGGCTGGTGCCGCACACTCGGCCGCCCTTAGCTGGGAGCAGCGCCCTTGGGTTAAAAGTCCCAGGCGGCTCCATGACGCAGAGTCTGGCGAGAGGCTAAATTGGCAGCAGCCACTCACCTTGGGCTCCGGCAGAGGGAAGGCAGACTGGACTGGAACTGTGTGAGGACACTCAGGATTTGGAGGGTGCTCAGAGCTTTTGCTGAGTGCAGCCACGCAGGACTGTAGTCATCTTACTCCTTCCCAGGGCCCTGCGGAGAGGCGGTGGCCACTCCCTGGGAGATTCAACCCCACCTGGTGGCCGCTGAAATGCTAATTGAGGCCCATTACCAACCAGCATCTGCCCCACCCTCGAGAAATCCTCTTACACTGAGCACCTGAGGGAGTTTTTCAGGCAATTCAGAAACCAAGGTTCTTCAGGTGACCTCTACTAATACCCTCCAGGCAAAAAAAAAAAAAAAAAGCTAGAGGAAAGTTAAGAATTGACAGGGGTGGTTAAAGTGAGTCCTCCCTGCCTCATCCAAACCCAGGAGAGGGAGCCACAAACAGCAGAACACCAACACCCACAGGGAAAATTTGGCAGACTCCAAAGCCCACTGTGATAGCCAAAATGGTGAAAAACAGAAACAAAAGCCAAATGAAAGAACAAGAGACCTCTATCAAAGATGAGATAAATGAGGTGCAGTTAAGCACATTAACAGAACTAGAATTCAAAGCCATGATCTTGAGGAAGCTCAACAGCATGTGTAAGGACATGAGCACAATGAGTAAAGACATAGAAATGTTGAAAATCAACCAGTTGGAAACTAAAAATGACATATGAGAAATGAAAAACACATTGAAAGGTCTAAAAAGCATAGTAGAGGAAGCTGAGGACTGGATCAGTGAATTAGAAGACAGGGTAGAAAAAATCAACCAATCAGAAAACCAAAAGGAAATAACGATTAAAAAACAGGAAGACAGCTTAAGAGAACTGTGGGACAACTGGAAACATAATAATTCGCATCATAGGAGTCCCCGAAGAAGAAGAAAATGAGCAAGGGTTAGAGAATATATTCGAAGAAATAGTGACAGAAAACTTTCATCATTTGGTGAAAGAAGAAGGCATTCAAGTTCAAGAAGCACAGAGAGCCTCAAGTAAGAAGAACCCAGACAGTCTCACACCAAGACACATAGTAACCAAAGTGCCAAAACTTATTATTTTATTTTATTTTTTTTATCCTCACCCGAGGACATTTTTCCATTTTTTGTTCAGGTAGAGTGGGAGGGAGAGAGAGGAAAAGAGAGAGAGAGAGAAACATCGACGTGAAAGGAACACATCGAGTGGCTGCCACCCGCACAACCGACCAGGGCCGGGGACAAACTGCAACCGAGGTACGCGCCCTTAGCGGGAACCGAACCCGGGTCTCTCAGGACCGCAGGCCGACGCTCTAACCGCTGAGCCAAACCGGCCAGGGCCCAAAGTGCCAAAAATTAAAGACAAAGAGAGAATCCTAAAAGCAGCAAGAGATAAGCAACAGGTTACTTACAAAGGAACCCCCATAAGGCTCTCAGCTGACTTCTCACAAGAAACACTACAGGCCAGAAGGGAATGGCATGAGGTAATCAAGGTCATGAAAAACAAGGATCTGAATCCAAGACTACTCTACCCAGCAAGGATATCATTCAAAATAGAAGGTCAAATAAATAGCTTCCCAGACCAAAAAAGTCTAAGGGAATACATTAGCACCAAACCAACACTGCAAGAAATGTTAAAAGTACATGTACTGCTGTA
Organism: Molossus molossus; assembly: GCF_014108415.1. NCBI lineage: Eukaryota > Metazoa > Chordata > Mammalia > Chiroptera > Molossidae > Molossus > Molossus molossus. The sequence goes on along the minus strand of NW_023425365.1, from coordinate 86,425 downwards.
ATTAGCAGGAGAAATGGGAAGAAAAATAGTACCACACTAAACAAAAATGGCAATAAATAAGTACATATCAATAATCACCTTAAATGTAAATGGATTGAATGCTCCCATAAAAAGACACGGAGTAGCTGATTGGATAAGAAAGTATGACTCATCTATATGTTGTTTACAAGAGACCCACCTCACAACAAAAGGCTCTCATAGATTCAAAGTGAAGAGATGGAAAAAAATATTCCAAGCAAATGGAAAGGAAAACAAAGCTGGGGTAGCAATACTAATATCTGATAAAATAGACTTCCAAATGAAGGCCATAACAAGAGACAAAAAAGGCCATTACATAATATTGAAAGGATCTATCCAACAGGAAGATATAACCTTGATAAACATATATGCACCCAATATAGGAGCACCAAAATATATTACAAATCTTCTGGAGGACTTCAAAGGAGAAATTGATAGCAACACAATCATAGCAGGGGACTTCAACACCCCGCTGACATCACTGGATAGATCTGCTAGACAAAAACTTAGCAAGGAAACAGAGACTCTAAATGAAGCACTAGACCAAATGGGTTTAATAGATATCTACAGAGAATTACACCCCACAACTACAGAATTCACATTTTTCTCAAGAGCACATGGGACATTCTCAAAGATAGACCACATGTTAGGATACAAACTAAGTCTCTACAAATTCAAGAAGACTGACATCATATCAAGCATCTTCTCAGATCACAATGACATGAAACTAGAAATCAATTGCAAGAAGAACATACAAAGACATTTGAACACATGGAAGCTAAATAGCATGTTATTAAACAATGAATGGGTCACCGAGGAGATCAAGGAAGAAATCAAACTTCCTGGAAACCAATGAAAATGAAGACACAACAATACAAAATCTATGGGATGCAGCGAAAGCAGTTCTGAGAGGGAAGTTCATAGCACTACAGGCCTACCTCAAAAAACAAGAAAAATTTCTAATAGACTATTTAACCTCACAACTTAAAGAACTAGAGAGTAAACAAAACGAAAACCCCAGACCAAGTAGAAGAAAGGAAATAGTAACGATCAAAGCAGAAATAAAGGACATAGAGACCAAAAAAACAATTCAAAGGATCAATGAAACAAAGAGCTGGTTTTTCGAAAAGATAAACAAGATTGATGGACCCTTAGCTAGACTCACCAATAAACAAAGAGAGAGAACCCAAATACACAAAATCAGAAATGAAACAGGAGAAGTAACGACTGAAACCACAGAAATACAAAAGATCGTTAACAACTACTATGAACAATTATATGGCAACAAATTTGACAATCTAAGCGAAATGGATGAATTTCTAGAAACAGATAGTCTACCAAAACTGGACCAGGAAGAGATAGAAAACTTGAACAGACCAATATCAACAGAGGAAATTGAAGATGTAATCAAGACTCTCCCAGCAAACAAAAACCCAGATCCAGATGGCTTTATGGGGGAGTTATACCGAACATTCAAAGAAGAACTAACACCCATTCTCCTCAAACTATTTCAAAAAATTCAAGAAGAAGGAAGACTTCCAAACTCGTTTTATGAAGCCAGCATAATTCTAATTCCAAAACCAGAAAAAGACACTGCAAAGAAAGAAAACTACAGGTCAATATCCCTGATGAACATAGACGCCAATATCCTGAACAAAATATTAACAAATCGGCTCCAGCAATACACCAAAAAAATTATCCACCATGACCAAGTGGGTCATCCCCGGGATGCAAGGCTGGTAAAATACTCGCAAAACAATAATCGTGATACACCACATAAATAAAATGAAGAATAAAAAACACATGATCATATCAATAGATCCAAAAAAAGCCTTTGACAAAATCCAGCATCCATTTCTGATAAAAACGCTCAGCAATGTGAGCATAGAGGGATCATATCTACACATAATAAACGCCATATATGAAAGACCTACAGCCAAAATCATACTCAATGGGCAAAAACTAAAAGCACTTCCCTTAAGAACAGGAACAAGGCAAGGATGCCCACTTTTGCCACTCTTATTTAACATAGTACTGGAAGTCTTAGCCACAGCAATCAGACAGGAAGAAAAAATAAAAGGATCCAAATTGGAAAGGAGGAAGGGAAACTGTCATTATTTGCAGATGACATGATACTATACGTAGAACACCCCAAAGACGCCATCAAAAATTTACTAGACTTAATAAATGAATTTGGCAAAGTAGCAGGATACAAAATTAATGTCAAGAAATTGATGGCATTCTTATACACCAAGGATGAACTCACAGAAAGAGAAACTAAGAAAACAATCCCGTTTACCATTGCAGCAAAAAAATTAAGATACGTAGGAAGAAACTTAACCGAAGAAATGAAGGACCTATTCGCAGAAAACTACAGGTCATTGAAAAAAGAAATAGAGGAAGATATAAAAAAAGTGGAAGCACATACCCTGTGCATGGATTGGAAGAATTAACATCATTAAAATGTTCATATTACCCAAAGCAATCTAGAGATTCAATGCAATCCCCATCAAAATACCAACGGCACACTTCACAGAATTAGAACAATTACTTCAAAAGTTCATATGGAACCAAAAGAAGGCCTTGAATAGCCACACCAATCTTGAAAAGAAAGAACAAAGTTGGAGGGATCATATTACCAGATTTCAGGTTATACTACAGAGCCACCAGAATCAAAACAGCTGGTACTGGCACAAGAATAGGCATATAGACCAGTGGAACAGAACAGAGAACCCAGAAATGGACCCAAGGCAATATGCTCAATTAATATTTGACAAAGGAGGCAAGAGCACACAGTGGAATAAGGACAGCCTCTTTAATAAATGGTGCTGGGAAAATTGGACAGCTACATACAGAAAAATGAAACTAGACCATCAACTTACACCCTACACAAGAATAAACTCAAAATGAATAAAGGACTTAAATGTGACTCATGAATCCATAAAAATCCTAGAAGATACTGTAGGCAACAAAATTTCAGACATCATACGCAGCAGAATTTTCACTGATACATCATCTAAGGCAATAGAAACAAAGGAGAAAATGAACACATGGGACTACATCAAAGTCAAAAGCTTCTGCACAGCGAAAGATACAATCATCAAAACGGAAAGGCTACTCACTGTATGGGAGAGCATAATTGCCAATGATATATCAGATAAGGGGTTAATTTCCAATATATATAGAGTGGTCATACAACTCCACAAAAGGAAGACAAAGAACCCAATTATGAAATGAGCAGAGGAACTAAATAGACACCTCTCCAAACAGGACATACAAATGGCTAAGAGTCATAGGAAGAAATGCTCAACATCACTAATCATCAGAGAGATGCAAATTAAAACAACAATGAGGTATCACCTCACACCTGTCAGAATGGCTGCCATCAACAAATCATGAAACAACAAGTGTTGGCAAGGGTGTGGAAAAAAGGGGACTCTAGTACACTGCTGGTGGGAATGCAGACTGGTGCAGCCACTATGGAAAACAATATGGTGTTACCTCAAAAAATTAAAAAGCCATTTGACCCAATCATCCTACTTCTAGGAATATACCCTAAGAAGAGTGAAACACCAATCAGAAAGAATATATGTACCCCCATGTTTGTAGCAGCACTATTTACAATAGCTTAGATCTGGAAACAGCCCAGTAGACGAATGGATAAAAAAGCGGTGGTACATATACACAATGGAGTACTACGCAGCTGTAAGAAAGAAAGTTCTCTATCCTTTGAGACTACATGGAGGGACCTGGAAAGTATCATCCTAATTGAAACAAGCCAAACAGAGAAAAACAAGTAGTGTATGATCTCATTCATTTTTAGAATATAGTGAACATAATAGTCTGAGGAATGGGGTAGTCCCAGAGATGTGGAAGTGGGGTACAGACTGACAATCCCCAGAAGAGGGGATGGTGGGGGAGAGATAAACCACAGAACTTATATGCATGTATGCATGAACAGTGGACATGGACAACAAACTGGGGACAGGGCAGGGAGGGTGGGGGGAGGGGGGAATCAGTGGGGGAAAAAGGAGAAACATCTGTAACAAAAATTAATTAATAAAAAAGAAAAAATAAATAAATACAATAAAAAACAAGACCCATATATATGTAGTCAGAAAGAAACCCACTTCAGAACAGAAGATACATTCAAACTAAAATGATTGAAAAAGGATATTTTATGCAAATAAAAATGAAAAAAAAAGCAGAGGTAGCAATTTTTATATCTCACTAAATACACTTTAAACAAAGGCTATAATAAGAGACAAAGAAAGACACACTGTAATGATAAAGGATCAATCCAACAAGAGGATATAACTCTTGTAAACATTTATGCATTTAACATAGGAGCACCTAAATACATAAAGCAAACCTTTTCTTAAATTTTCTTTTAAACTGATTTTTAGAGAGAGAGGAAAGAAGAGGGAGAGAGATAGAAACACTGATGAGAGAGAAACATCAATTACTTGTGTCCTGCATGCCTACTCTGAGAATCAAGCCCACATCCTGGGTGGGCATGTGCCCTTACTGGGCACTGAACCAGCAACCTTTTGGTGCATGGGTCAATGCTCAACCACTGAGCCACACTGGCCGGGCTACAAAGCAAATATTGATGGAGAGTCGACAGTAATTCAGTCATTGTAGGAAATTTTAACATTCCACTGATATCAGTGGATAGATCTTCCAGACAGAACATCAACAAGGAGACGGCAGACACACTACATCAGATGGATTTGATTGACAGCTTCAGTGCATCTCAACCGAAAGTAACAGAATGTACATTCTTTTCAAGTGCACATGGAAAATTTTCTAGGGTAGACCACATGTTAGGACACAAAACAAGTGTCCATAAATTTAAGAAGACTGAAATCCTTATCTTCTCTATAATGATATGAAACTAGAAATCAATCACCAGAAAAAAACTGAAAGACACACAAAGTCATGGAGGTTGAACAACGTTACTGTACAATGAATGGGTTAGCAACGAGATCAAGGAGGAAATCTAAAGATACCCTGAAACAAATGAAAGTGAACGCACAACAACCCAAAACCTATAGGACACAGCAAAAGCAGTCCTGAGAGGAAAGTTCATAGCATTATAGGCCTACCTGAAACAAAAAAAAAATCTCAAGTCAACAATCTAACTTTACACTTAAATAAACAAAAAATAGAACAACAAACAAAGCCCAAATTGAGCAGAAGAAAGAAAATAATAGCCCTGGCCGGTTTGGTTCAGCAGTTAGAACGTCGGCCGGTGGACCAAAGAGTTGCCGGTTCGATTCTGGTCAAGGGCACGTACCTTGGTTGTGGTTTGATCCCTGGCCCTAGTCATGGTTGTGTGGGAGGCAACCAATCGACCTCTCTCTCTCTCCCCCACTCTATCTGAAGATAAATAAAAAATATCCTCAGGAAAGGCGTAAAAAAAAAGGAAATAATAAAGATCATAGCAGAAATAAACAAAATAATTTTTAAAAATCATACAAAAGATCAATGAAACCAAGAGCTGCTTCTTTGAAACAATAAACAAGGCTGACAAACCTTTAACCAGACTCATCATAAATAAAATGAAATGAAAGAGGAGAAGAAATGAAAGAGGAGAAGTAATAACTGACACCAAAGAAAATCAAAGGATTGTAAGAAAAGATTACAAACAGGTTATGCCAACAAATTGAAAAATCTGGATGAAATAGATAAATTCCTAGAACTATACAATCTTCCAAAACTAGATCAAGAAGAAACAGAAGATCTGAATTAGACTGATTACAACTAATGAAATCAAAGCAGTAATAAAAAAACTTCCAACAAAATCCTGCATTGGATGGCTTCACAGGTGAGTTTTACCAAACATTCAAAAAACTAACACCTATCCTTCTCAAACTATTCCATAAAATTCAAGAGGAGGGATGACTACCAAGCTCATTTTACAAGACCAGCATTATCCTAATTCCAAAATCAGATAAAGACACTACAAAGAAAGAAAATTATAGGCCAATATCACTGATGAACATAGATGCTAAAACTCTCAACAAAATATTAGCAAACCAGATCCAGTGATACATTAAAAAGATCATACACAGTGATCAAGTGGGATTTATTTCGGGGATGCAAGGTTAGTACAATACCCACAAATCAATAAGCATGATACATCACATAAACAAAGTGAAGGATAAAAATCACATGATCATATTCATGGACAAAGAAAAAGCATTTGATAAAATCCAACACCCATTTATGAAAAAAAAAAACTCTCAGCAAAGTAGTAATAGAGGAAACATACCTCAACATAATGAAGGCCATATATGACAAACCCACAGCCAAAAACTTAGAGTGTTTCCCTTAAAATCAGGAACAAGACAGGGAAGTATGCTTATTCAACATAGTACTGAAAGTCCCAACCACAGCAATCAGACAAAAAGAAGAAATATAAGGCATCCAAATGGCAAAGGAAGAAGTAAAACTGTCACCATTTGTAGATGACATGATGCTGTATATAGAGAACCCTAAATAATTCACCAAAAAGTCCTGGCCAGTTTGGTTCAGCAGTTGGAGCATCAGTCTGTGGACCAGAGAGTCCTGGGTTTGGTTCCCACGAGGGGCATGTGCCTCGGTTGCAGTTTGTCCCCGGCCCTGGTTGGGGTCATGTGGGTGCCGACCAATCAATGTGTCTTTCTCACATCGATGTTTCTCTTTCTGTCTCTTCCAACACCTCCTTCACACTCTATCTGAAGAAAAATGCAAAATAAAAAAATAAATAAATAAAAAAGATACAATTAAGTGGAAGCATATACCATGCTCATGGATAGGGACAATTAACATCACTAAAATGTCCATACTCCCCAAAGCAATGTGTAGATTCAACACAATTCCTATCAAGATACCAAGTGCATATTTCACAGAATTACAACAAATATTCCAAAAATGTATACAGAACCACAAAAGAGCTCAAATAACAATAGCAATCTTGGGGAAAAAAAGAACAAAATTGGAGGAATCATGCTACCTGATATCCAATTATACTACAAAGCCATAGTAATCAAAATAGCATGGTACTGGCATAAAAACAGACATAGAGATCAATGGGACAGAATAGAGAACGAAAAAATAAGCCCATTCCTTATGGTCAATTAACATATGACGAAGGAGACAAGAACACACAATGGGGTAAAGATAGTCTATCAGTAAATGGTGTTGGGCCCTGACCAGTTTGGCTCAGCAGTTAGAGTGTTAGCCCGCAGACCTGAGGGACCCAGGTTCGGTTTCTGCTAAGGGCACGTATTTCGGTTGCAGTTTGCCCCTGACCCCGGCTGGGGTAGTGTGGGTGGCAACCAGTCTATGTGTCTCTCTCACATCGATGTTTCTCTTTCTCTCTTCCTTCCTCTCTATCTGAAGATGAATGCAAAAATATCCTCGCATAAGGATTAAAAAAATAAATAAATAAACAGTGTTGGGAAAACTGGAGAATGAACACAAAATAGATTAAGGACTTAAATGTAAGACTTGAAACCATAAAAATCCTAGGAGAAAACATAGGTGGTAAAATCTCAGACATTTCTCACGGCAATATTTTATTCTGATATGTCTCCTCGGGCGAGGGAAACAAAAGGAAAAGTAAAGAAATGGGACTACATCCAACTGAAAAGTTTTTGTCTGGGATTTCCGTCTAATAGTCTGGACCACCGCGGACGACGGCACCTGAGAACTCGGAAAATGAAACTGGAGAACTACTGCACCGCCCGCTAGGTCAGGTTACATAATCACAGCTTGGCCCTGCCGGCTCACAGGGAGTTAAACCTTAAGTCTGCTTAAGTGATTATTTTCAGCCTCTCAAGGGACCACAAGAATCAGGACTTCACCGACAGCCCAAGGCAAGCTTGCTGCACCTGTGCACACGGGGCCATCAAGGTCCGAGTGTCAGTCTCGACATTACAAGGGAGTTCCCACCCCACAAACAAGCAGAACCAGCAGGCACCCCTGCAGGGCCACACGGCGGAGGGTAGGGCGTCGGGAGCTGCACAATGACTCTGGCAAGAACAGGTACCGGCAAAGCCCTTTAGCACACACATGTGCAGCTCAGGTGCGGCCCCTGCAGAGCGAAGGTGACCAGCAGCCCCGAGCCAAAGTGCTCCCTGACCTGGCTCACTGGGCAGACGTCCGGGGAGGAACACAGCCCGCCTCCAGGCGGCTCTGGGCCTCAGGGTAACAGTGCGCGCCCGTCCCTTGCCCATAGCTGGGCACACAGCCCCGGCCGGCGAGCCGTGAGCACGAGTCACGCCAGGCGATGCCCGGGTCAGAGCCACGCTGTAGCCAGGCAGCAGGACTGGCGCTCTGGCTGTTCCTACCTGGGCCGACTTCGGGCTTCAGGGAGCTCGGAGGAAGTGGGGGCGAGGATTCGGGGGCCTCTGCAGCTGGGTGTTCAGCCACTGGACAGATGATGAACCACCTCTTCCCGGTGTGCAGGACTGCAGGGCAGGACAAGAGCAGCTGGTGAGGGCAAGCTCGTGTCTCCGCGGGGCCCTCACTGCTGGCACCAGACTCACCACAGACGCCCTGAGGATCTGCCTCCCCAGGGAGGAGTGTGCACCCGCTCACGGAGCCCTGACAAGCACCCCCAACAATGGCTTAGCTCCCAGGACGCCCGAGGCATGGAAGGCAAGGCCGGCTGGGGACTAGCAGGCAGGGGGTTCATGCCATGCTCAGGGGACACCTGGGCCAGACAGGGAGGACATCTGTGAGGGACGGGAGGTCAGCACCCAGTCCAGCAACCCCTCGTGAGATGGCCTACCCCTAATAATACACTCAATGGGGCTCTTATCAAATGCCTGCTGCAGACAAGGGACACGGACAGAAACGCCTCCTCTAAGGTGAGTCTGGTGGGGGGTGGCCTAGGAGGCAGACGTACCGTTCTGTTGATACACTGGGGCATTTGCTTGGGACTGGCGACTCTCCTGAGGGAGGTAAAGGGTCAGAAATGAGTAGACGGCATGGACAGAGAGCTGGGAGCACACAGAAGCCTCAGAGCCTCTGAGAGCCGAGGCCCGAGGGCCCGGTATTTCCAAGGCAGCTGAAGGTGCCCTGCTCCGGGCCACGTCGCCCAGCACTGCACACCCCGCAGGCTCCCCGAACAGGCAGGCAGCCTCCCAGAGCTGTCCTCGGGGCCTGCAGCTGGGGATGAGCGGGCCCTGGCCCCCCAGGACCCAGCATCCCAGCTCACCTCTCCGGCACCCAGGCTGCAGGTGCTCAGGGGCGGCGGGCTGGCCCCAGTGTCGGAGCCATGGTCCACGTCCGTGTCCTCACTGAGCATGTCCTCCGCCTTGTCCATGACGTCCTTCATCTGCTCAATGAACGTTTCCCGCTCGGCCGGCAGGATGAAGTCGTGCTCCACCTGCGGCGGCACACACAGCCAGGCTGCACTTGCGGGTTTGCTTGGTCTCTGCTCTGTCCTAAACCCCACGGGGAGACGCGGCAGGGCTGGCCCCAGAGCCCAGGGCTGCACGGTCAGCAAGAGGGGCCACGGCTGGAGCAGCAGCCCGCCGGGTGTCTGGTGTGGGCAGTCACCTGCTGGAGCTGCAGGACAGGAAGGGCTGGCGGCCAAGTGCCCGAAGGACACAGAGGAGACAGCCTACCCAAGAGAAGTGCCCTCCAGTCCACCGGACAGACACCCACTCACCATGTAGGTGGCAATCTCGTCGGGCGCATCCCCGTCCAGGTCGAACTTGAATGTGACCATTTTGTGGTTGTGCGTCTCCAGTTGGCACTCCACCATCTTGTCGCCCATGTTGCACACCTAGGGACACAGGTGATGAGAGCCGGAGGAGATGGGACCAGGGCCCTGCCCCCACCCTCCACGCCTGTGGCTCACATTCAGGATGGTCAGCCGGGGTCGGCTGGCCCTCTCCTGGCGGGAGCGTGTGCGCGTGGACCGGCGGTGGTGTCTCCGGGCAGGCTTGCCGTCCAGCTTCCCGCCCCCGAAGGTGCCTTCGCAGCTGTCACTCAGCTCCCTTCCGGAAGTGGCATCAGACCCTCCGTAGCTGTTGGGAAACCAGGGATGTTCCCGCGCCCACGAAAATGACCTGCAAACTGTCCTTACGCGGGAAGCTTAGCTTTTCAGGAAACAGCCAGAGGCGCTGGCGTGTGCCCAGCCAGAGAACCCTGAGCAGCCGCGTGTGCCCAGCAGAGAAATCCCGGGACCTGCAACCCCTCCCCCGTCCTGGGCAGCCCGGAGGCTGGGGAGGCCATGGGCTCTCGGGGCCAGCACCTTGGTCCTCGTGACCATGTGGCCCGTTAAGGCCCAGCTATCTCGTGGTAAACATCAAAATTAAGAAACAACCCTCACCGGTGCCTCAGTTTCCCTTTCTGTGCACAAGGACATGCCAACCACAGGGGGTTGTTGCCAGGACTGAGGACCTGCAGAGCAGCAAGCTGTGGCTGACACACCGGGAGGGAGGACACGGTCCCTCTCCACACTCAATGTGCCCAGGACCAGGAGACTGCAGGGAGACGGGGTGTGCCCAGGCCTCCTGGTCCCCGCCCAGCCCCGGACCTGGAGAGCCCTCAGCACACAACCAGCACCAAGCCCCAGAACGCGCCCGGAGCATCAGACAACCCATCTCAGGGAGCGCGGACACAGACCCCGGAGGAGCTCCCTGAGGCTCCGCTGAGGTCAGGAGAAGCCTGGACACAGGGCGGGGAGCTAGATGGGGTCCCCCGACAGCCCCACCCCAGCTGCGCCATTACCTCTCACAGCTCTGCAGGGTGCCAGGCTGCTTGTCCTGGGAGGCCTGCTCCTGAAATACAACCATGGAGAGGAGGGGGGCCAGGCCCCTCCCCCACAGCACCCCGCAGGCTGTCCAGCCCAGCCACGCCCGCTCCCTCTGCCTTTGCCAGCAGACCGCACAGGGCAGCGGGCCTGAGGGTTTTCTCTTGCTGGAGCCAAGCCGATTCCTAAAAGCGGACCCTCCCCTTCCACACACTAACCCACTCTGATCATCCTCACAAGGAAGCACAGGCCCAGGAAGGCTCCTCACAGGCCTCACCGTCACTTCCAAAGGAAAGTCCCCGAAATCTACGTGTAAAAGGAGTATCACACCTTCCCCTGGAAATGCACTGAAGGGAAGGGACACCTGGGGCCAGCGGAGGGAGGGCCCAGGTCTGTCCCAAGGCCCAGGACTCACTCCAGCTTCCTCGCTTCTAGGGCTGAGACCCAGCACAGGGGCCAGGTAGCAGGGGGACATGCTGGGGGGCACACACCTCCGGAGCCAACTCCACAGTCAGCTGGACGGCTGGGCAGGGGCTGGAGGCCCCAGGCCCCCTGGGCAGCGGCAGGCTAGCAGGAGGCAACGCGGCAGTCTGGACAGGCCAGCCCTGAGGAGCAGCCAGCACCGTGGGGGCCAGGGAACTGGGGGGCTGAGGTGGGAGCTCGGGGGCGGTGGGCGGCAGCACTTCGGGCGGAGGTGGGGAGAGGACGGCGGCAGGAGCGGGCACCGTGGGCACCTGGGCAGAAACGTCCACAGTGTAGGGAGGCGGGTGGCCCAGCAGGATCTGCGGGCACAGAAGACGGGCAGCAGGCTGAGGTGCCAGCGCCACCCCTGAGGGCCCTGGGCATCCTGGCACAGCGGGCGCTCCCCGTCCCCGCGGGCAGCGCATGTGGGGTGCGGTGCTGAGGTGTCCCTATCTAGGGCACCCACTCCTGCCACAGGCAAGTCCCGGCCTGAGAACACGTGTATAGACTTAGAGAACAAACACACAAAAAGCAGTCTCGAGTTCCCACCTGGGAAAACCTCCCCTGAAACCACACTTCCCTCATGCGCGTCTGGCTGAGCCCGAGCTCGAGGCCTGGACCCAGCCCTGGACCCTGCCTCCTGAGGGAGGAGCTCTGGACGCTGACCTTCCTCGGCGGCCTGGAGCCAGGCCTGACCCCCGGTTCCCTCTCAGTGGGGCCCGGCCGGTGTGGCTCAGCGGCTGAGCATCGACCCTGCACCAACAGGTCGTTGGTTCGATTCCCGGTCAGGGCACATGCCCAGGTTGTGGGCCCATCCCCAGTGGGGGCCTGCAGGAGGCGGCCAGTCGATGTTCTCTCTCATCGATGTTTCTCTCTCTCCCTCCCCTTCCTCTCTCTCTAAAATCAATAAAGAAAAAAATATTAAAAAAAAAAATAGTGTCCCCAGACACAGGGCTGTTGAGATTTAGGGCCAGGTGGGAGGGCACTCAGGTGAGAAGTTGCCCGGGTGAGAAGCCCCCAGCTGAGAAGCCCCCCAGGTGAGAAGCCCCCATGTGAGAAGCCCCCCAGGAGAGAAGCACCCAAGGTGAGAAGCCCCCAGGTGAGAAGCCCCCCAGGTGAGAAGCCCCCAGGTGAGAAGCCCCCCGGGTGAGAAGTTGCCCAGGTGAGAAGCCCCCAGGTGAGAAGCCCCCCAGGTGAGAAGCCCCCAGGTGAGAAGCCCCCCGGGTGAGAAGTTGCCCAGGTGAGAAGCCCCCAGGTGAGAAGCCCCCCAGGTGAGAAGCCCCCATGTGAGAAGCCCCCCAGGTGAGAGGCCCCCAGGTGAGAAGCCCCCATGTGAGAAGCCCCCCAGGTGAGAGGCCCCCAGGTGAGAAGCCCCCATGTGAGAAGCCCCCCAGGAGAGAAGCCCCCCAGGTGAGAAGCCCCCAGGTGAGAAGCCCCCCAGGAGAGAAGCACCCAAGGTGAGAAGCCCCCAGGTGAGAAGCCCCCCAGGTGAGAAGCCCCCAGGTGAGAAGCCCCCCGGGTGAGAAGTTGCCCAGGTGAGAAGCCCCCAGGTGAGAAGCCCCCCAAGTGAGAAGCCCCCATGTGAGAAGCCCCCCAGGAGAGAAGCACCCAAGGTGAGAAGCCCCCCAGGTGAGAAGCCCCCAGGTGAGAAGCCCCCCGGGTGAGAAGTTGCCCAGGTGAGAAGCCCCCAGGTGAGAAGCCCCCCAGGTGAGAAGCCCCCATGTGAGAAGCCCCCCAGGTGAGAGGCCCCCAGGTGAGAAGCCCCCATGTGAGAAGCCCCCCAGGTGAGAGGCCCCCAGGTGAGAAGCCCCCATGTGAGAAGCCCCCCAGGAGAGAAGCACCCAAGGTGAGAAGCCCCCAGGTGAGAAGCCCCCAGGTGAGAAGCCCCCCAGGTGAGAAGCCCCCAGGTGAGAAGCCCCCAGGTGAGAAGCCTCCCCTGGTGAGAAGCCCCCAGGTCAGAAGCCCCCAGGTGAGAAGCCCCCACGCCACCCTCTCCTCACAGGGTGGGTGGCAGCCCTGGGCTCTACATGCCGGGCCATGTAGGTATGTAGAACCCCTGGGGGGGAGACTTGCCCCCGCCAGCACGGTGCATCTCCCCGAGTCCCTCCACTGTCCGCTGGGGAGCTGCCTGAGAGGTCCCCCTGACTCTGGGGCATCATCCTCATCTGCCATGACCACCTTGGAACCAGCAGCCTGGACCACAGCTGACAGACCCTGGAACCCCGGTGCCCCGTCCCCCTGCTGACGGGTTATCCACCTACCGTATTTGGACAGGTGACAAGAGGGGCAGTGTGAGCCCCCTGGTACCCACAGAGGGGCTGACAGAGCTCCTTGGAGGCTGCCAGGCCCCACCTAGGTGAGGGCAGGTGCCATGGCATCTAGCACGCCTGGGAACCCCCCACGAGCAGCTGCTACGGAGCCCCCAGGAAGGGCCCACAGTGGAACATTTGGCTCCTGACATGTGCTGGGGGTGGGAGGAGGCAGCAGACACCCCCAGGATGAGAAGCCAAGCCTGTGGGACGTGCTGTTTGCCCGCCTGAGCCCACTCTGCCCCCCGCCTCCAGCCAGGGGCGGAGAAGGAGCAGTATCCTCAGGTGAGGATTAAAACAAAAAGAAGGTCAGGATGGTCAGAGGCACCAGGCAGGCCCCAAACATCTGAAATTACTTTGCCTGACTCCCCGACCTGTGTAACTTCTGACAGACCAATTCTTTGTCGGGGCCTGTTGGGGAGAGCATACGCCGAGTCCCCCCGTTGGCCGTGCCGTGAGGACTGGGGAGGACGGCCTCTCCCCACAGTGGGAGCCCCCAACCCTTCTGGTCAGAGACCCCCAGTATCTGACCGCGTGGAATCCACACTGGGAACACTGCAGACGGTTCTCTGACAGTTTTCTCTCTAACACCTTTCACCTGGCGGGATGAAGTGTTTTAAACTACGCAGTACTGACCATCAATCCAGGGGCACGGACCACTTCCCCCCTAGACTGTCACATAAAACAATGACAACAGCCTACACAGTAATAGCCAACTGGTATACACAAACGTTCTCAGTGACCTTGGGAAGCGGGATCGAAAGGGCGTCGTGCTTATGGCTGAGGAATGATTTGTAAGCCTGGTAGAGGAAGTGGAAATGGCTTTCTGAGGGGGTCACAGTTGGCGTTTATTTTTTATTTTGATCTCGATGCTAAAGAAGGAGAAGCAGATGCTCCTTCCCAGCCCTAGCCCCTTGGAGTGGGCAGTGGGTGGCCCCGAGGGAGAGGGAGCCCTGAGGCCCGGGAGTGCTCTCCCAGGTCTTGCCTATTTACGCAGAAACAGCCTGGACAGAGGTGGGCATCGGAGGGGCCCCCAGGGTGTACTCGGCTGTCCTAGGGAGGGTGATGGTGGTGACGTGCCCTTGAAACCCAGTGAAGGAGGAGAATAGGGCGGAGGGTTGGGGGCAGAGCCACTCGGGGTGCGGCTGGAGGAGCAGGTGCATGGCCCCTTGTCTCACCCTGGCTGCTGGTGAATGCACAAGACGGGTCGCCCACCATGCTGCCTTGCACAGTGTCTTCACTGTGGAAGACGGAATGACTGATGGCAGGTTCAGATGACCAGGGACTGTCCCATGACCCATCCAGAAAAGCTCAGTGAGAGCGATCTCCCTTGGCGGTGATAGCCGAGCTCTTTCCTGCTTCCTCCATCCCCCCACTGCTCCTCGCTTCCCCTTATTTCAAAGTAAATCCCAAACAGAAAGATCTTTTGCCCATAAGTATGTCAGTCTGTATCTCTGCAGGATCGACACTTTCGAAACAAAACCCAACACCCTGATGGCACCTAAAAATGAGCCAGTGGGCAGCGGTTTTGACTGGCATCCCATGGGGAGGGGTCTCTGACCACACCCCTTGTCTCCGCCATGGCCCCCAGTGAGGGCTCCGCCCGCGGCCCCGTTTTCCTGACCGAGCTCTGGAAACTCCTCTGCGCAGGTGTGGTCGCTGTTTCCGTGTCTGCCGTGTGCACACAAGTGTGTGTGTCAGACTGTCCTGTGGACAACAAGCATTTGCACTGCTGTCAGAACACACATTTCTCCATGACGCCACAAAGTTGTAGTGGTCTTTTCTCGTGGCTGCGTGGCGGTCGGTGGACTGGCGGCAGAACATGCCTTGGTGAGCGTTATGACTATTTTTGTCAGACTGGCAAACAATGTCCTTTGTGCCGCGCCGCGGGGTAGAGGGCACAAGGGCGCGAGGGCCAGGCCTGCTGGCGGCAGGCACGCGGTGTCGCATCAGCAGCGCCTCCGGTTCTCAGGCAGGGAGGGCGCCGACCGGCTCCCGTGTGTTGGAACCAGCTGAGTGCCGTGGCCACCAAGCAAGGCGGCGGGTTTGCTTGATGGTGAGTCGACTGACAGGGCGTGACGAGGACGAGGGCGGGTGAGGGTGACAGCTGACAGGTAAGAACTTCTGGGTTGAGGGGTGAGCCTGGGGGACACGCACGCCTTCCACAGGAAGCAGCACTTCCCACCATAGCCCCGGGACACCGCGTGAGGTGGAAGCTGTCCCCATACTGGCCATGACAGGAGCCCAGGCTCCTGGGCACCAACCACACGCTGTCAGGTGTCACAGGCAACATGATGTCTGACCCCACCCCAAGGAGCCACAGTCAACACGGCCTCAGATGGCTGGATGGACAGACAGTGGCCGCAGCTGCGTACTCACAGCCCTGCCCTGGCTCCTCCTCATCCAGACGCACCTGAGACAGACACACAGGCCGGCAGCACCAAAGCCCCACGAGGGAGGAGGCTGGAGGACAGGAGGGCGAGGTAGGTACCTGTGGAGGGACCTGGGTGAGTGGCTGCAGGGGCGCTGGCGGCATCTGGACGGGCTTCGGCGGCACTGGGGCCACCTGGGAGGTGGGAGGCAGGTATGGAGGCAGGTGTGGGGGCACCGGCTGAAGAGGGCCCGCAGGCTTTAGGGCCAGGACCTGTGGCAGGGGTGCTGGCTGGGCCAGTGGAGGAGGCTGCAGGGAGAAGGGGCTTCTCTTAGACCAGTGTCCTTCCAAGAGACGCCTCGGGCACTTAGACATGACAGAAAATCAGTGAGCATGAGCACATGCATGTACATGCATGCATACCCACCCCACAGACATGTGCACACCTCACACATGTGCACACATACCCACAAACATGCATGCACACAGACATGCACACCCTCTCCCACATGTGTGCACCCACATGCATGCATACATGCACATACATGCACATGCACCCACGCACTTGCATGCATACCCCACACATGCATGCCCACGCACGTGCACCCCCCACACATGTGCATGCATACCCTACACATGCATGCATGCCCTCACACATGCACACACACATGTGCACATGAATACACACCCACCCACCCACACATGCCCACACATTTGTGCATGCACACTTGCAAGCATACCCCACACATGCATGCATGCCTTCACACATGCACACACACGTGTGCACATGAATACACACCCACCCACACGTGTGCACACACACATATGCACACCCAGCAGGGAGCCCAGGATGCACAGCTCTTTGAGAACTGCTGTGTGTGAATGAGGCCCTCCAAGTGCTGTGGGACTTCATTCCACAAACACAAGTGACCCCCCCCCCCACCAGCACGCTGGGCTGGGACCTGGCTGGCAGGGGAGACGGAGGCCTGGAGGAGGCGCAGCCCACTCACCTGGTGTCCCGAGGGCATAGGCAAGGCGGGGCCAGTCAGCACAGGGGCAAAGCTGGTGGCAGGCTCTGGGAAATGCTGCGGCGGGAGCGAGGTACGGGTGGGAGGTGGAACGGAGCCCACCGACAGGCCAGGCTGCAGAGAGTGCCGGGGGCACGCTCAGTGGCTGCCCCAGGACCCCCCAGCCACGAGCTTGACGGCCACAGAGAGCCATCTCACCCCTGCCCACTGTCCTGCCAGGGACCGTTTCCCAGGAACAGACTCGCAGAAGCAAGGAGTGGGCACTACACTGAGACCAGCCACAACGCTCACCAAGGCATGTTCTACCGCCAGTCCACCGACTGCCACGCAGCCACGAGAAAAGACCACTACAACTTTGTGGCGTCATGGAGAAATGTGTGTTCTGACAGCAGTGCAAATGCTTGTTGTCCACAGGACAGTCTGACACACACACTTGCGTGCACACGGCAGACACGGAAACAGCGACCACACCTGCGCAGCGGAGTTTCCAGAGCTCGGTCAGGAAAATGGGGCCGCGGGCGGAGCCCTCACTGGGGGCCAGGGCGGAGACAAGGGGTGTGGTCAGAGACCCCTCCCCATGGGATGCCAGTCAAAACCGCTGTCCCCTGGCTCATTTTTAGGTACCATCAGGGCGTTGGGTTTTGTTTCGAAAGTCTCGATCCTGCAGAGAGACAGACTGACATACTTATGGGCAAAAGATCTTTCTGTTTGGGATTTACTTCAAAATAAGGGGGAAGCGAGGAGCAGTGGGGGATGGAGGAAACAGGAAAGAGCTCGGCTATCACCGCCAAGGGAGATCGCTCTCACTGAGCTTCTCTGGATGGGTCATGGGACAGTCCCTGGTCATCTGAACCTGCCATCAGTCATTCCGTCTTCCACAGTGAAGACACTGTGCAAGGCAGCATGGTGGGCGACCCCTGTCTTGTGCATTCACCAGCAGCCAGGGTGAGACAAGGGGCCATGCACCTGCTCCTCCAGCCGCACCCCGAGTGGCTCTGCCCCCAACCCTCCGCCCTATTCTCCTCCTTCACTGGGTTTCAAGGGCACGTCACCACCATCACCCTCCCTAGGACAGCTGAGTACACCCTGGGGGCCCCTCCGATGCCCACCTCTGTCCAGGCTGTTTCTGCGTAAATAGGCAAGACCTGGGAGAGCACTCCCGGGCCTCAGGGCTCCCTCTCCCTCGGGGCCACCCACTGCCCACTCCAAGGGGCTAGGGCTTCGAAGCCAGCATCCGCTTCTCCTTCTTTAGCATCAAAATAAAAAATAAACGCCAACTGTGACCCCCTCAGAGAGCCATTTCCACTTCCTCTACCAGGCTTACAAATCATTCCTCAGCCATAAGCACGACGCTCTTTCGATCCCGCTTCCCAAGGTCACTGAGAACGTTTCTCACGACAGCCACTCCCACACCTGGGACCTGCAGTGGCCACGGCACACCCAGCAGAGGGCCGCGGCCCCAGCGATGCTGGACACTCAAACCTGCCCCGGCACCCGGCAGCACGGGGCCCGCCAGCGACCACAGCTTTGCAAGCCGGGCTGTCGCTGGGCTCTGCCTGCACGTTCTCATCAATCGGCCTCCCAGGGTCGGTCACAGGCCGCTGCAGCCCGCAGCCCTGCAGCCCTGACGAGGACGGACCGTCTGGGCACCTGCCTTTGCATGGCCAGCGCAGCCTGGACGGCCGGTCAGACCCTCGGCTGTGGGGACAGGGCCCCTGCGGCCAGCGCAGCCTGGACGGCCGGTCAGACCCCCGGCTGTGGGTACAGGGCCCCTGCGGCCAGCGCAGCCTAGACGGCCGGTCAGACCCCCGGCTGTGGGGACAGGGACCCTGCGGCCAGCGCAGCCTGGACGGCCTGTCAGACCCCGGCTGTGGGGACAGGGCCCCTGCGGCCAGCGCAGCCTAGACGGCCTGTCAGACCCCCGGCTGTGGGGACAGGGCCCCTGCGGCCAGCGCAGCCTAGACGGCCTGTCAGACCCCGGCTGTGGGGACAGGGCCCCTGCGGCCAGCGCAGCCTGGACGGCCTGTCAGACCCCGGCTGTGGGGACAGGGCCCCTGCGGCCAGCGCAGCCTAGACGGCCTGTCAGACCCCCGGCTGTGGGGACAGGGCCCCTGCAGACAGCGCAGCCTAGACGGCCTGTCAGACCCCGGCTGTGGGGACAGGGCCCCTGCGGGAGGACCGAGCGGACTCACCGTGGCAGGCTGCTGGTGGGCCCCCAGCGAGGGCAGGCTGTGCGACAGGACAGGCCCCTCGCCTGCGCTGACCGGGGGGCTGCACACGCTCTGGGCGGCGAGCGGGGCCGCGTCCGCCAGCGAGCCCAGCACCACACTCTGCTGGCTGCTCTGCGAGTCCGAGTATACGGTGGAGCCCTGGCCGCTGTCAAAGGTGCTGTCCGCTGCGGAGGCAAAGGCACGGCTCAGAGCGGGTTCCCCGGCACCCCACAGCATTCCACACGAGGCCCGGGGGACCCCGGTGTGGGCCACGCAGGGACGCTCCGCCCGCCCTCACGGTCTCTTCTGTAGAACAAAGGCTGGTTGTTTCCAGATCACGTAAATAATGACAGTGGTCACTCTACACAGTCAATACGGAGCAGGGCGGGGGGCAAACTGCACCACCCAGACACGGCCCTGGCCGCCCACACTGCTTGACACCCTAGGAGGCTGCCACGGGCCACCCCATTTCCCAGGGGGCTCCTCACACCGTCTTCACAAGCTGCTTCCACCCTGGCTGAGACGGGGACCTCACAGGGCGCCCAACCTGGCCTTGACAGTGAGCCCTGCCCATTTCTGCAAAGGCACAGGAGCCCTGGGGGCTGGGACGTCCAAGCTAGGAAAAGCTCCGGTCTACTGTCACCGGTGTGTGATGATGGGGGGCCGGGTCCCGAGACCCCGACCTCCTTCAGTGGAAGAGTCTGCAGCGGGGGATCTGGTCCATCGCCGGCCTCTCAAGGCACAGGCTGGGTCCACCTGGGCTGGAACACGGGCTGACCTGCCTCCACCCCGTACGGACGCCATGAGAGGGCCCCGGGCTCCCCGCCTGCCCCCACTCAGCCCCGCACGGCAGCGAGACTGCCCAGGGGACGAGCTGCCACATCTGGGGAGGGTGGAGGAGGGAGCAGACCGCACCCACGGGGCCCGGCTCATGGGAAGACAGGTGACCGTGGCTGTGCCAGCAACAGGTGAACAGCAAGACCTTTTAAAAGGGCACTCCCGGTGCATTGTTTCCAGACCCCAAAGCTACACCAGCAGGACACGGGGGCCCTCTGACCACCAAGCTGTTCCCATGGGGCCCCTCTCAGGCTGTCAGCAGAGTGGCCACTCGCAATGTAGACAAAGGTGGGGAGGAGGTGCTGATCCGCCTCGGGCTCCTCGGGCTCCGGGGGCCCGGCCTGCGCACGGTAGGTCACCTGGACCTGCAGGGGCACGTGCAGGCCCCTGGCCTTGTCGGGGCTGCCCGGGTCCGGCGGCTCCTGCGGCTGCAGCGCCGGCCAGATCCTCTCCCGCCGCCACTGGATCAAGGCCACGCGGTCGCGGATGGACTTGGCCACTATCTTCACATCGCTCTCGTGGAAGAAGCCAGACTCGACCTGCAAAGGAAGTCACCTGTCGTCTCCGCGACCGTCCCCGCCTGCACATCCCACCGCCACCCCCGATCACGGCGCCTCTGCCGAGTCCCCCTTAGGCCCCTCACTCCCTCCTTCAGGGACGCTCTCGTCACCCCGTAGGGAGGCAACTTCCAGCCACGACCATAACTCCGCAGGGAGGGGACCTCTGAGCCTGCACCAGCACAGCTGGGACTGAGGGAGCAGACCCTGGCCTGCCCCCCACCCGGACAGCCCGTCATCCCAACACTCGAGCTGCCGGGAGCCCCGCGCCCAGGCCGCCCGGGTGGGAAGGTGCTCCTGGCCGAGTGTGGGTGCTCGGGGACAGGCGGCGTCCGTGGCCAGCGGCGTCCTCAGCTCCCACTCTCCGTGGAGCCGTGGAGGCCGGAGAGAGGCGCGTTCTGTAGCCTGAGACCAGGAAGGTGGGCACCGTGCCTGGCGACCTCACGGCCCTGAGGTACCCGAGTGTCGGACGGCGTCTGTGAAGGCGCCGAGGCCCCGGGACATATCACGGCTCTGTCCACGGAGATGCGTGGCCCAACCACAGAACAGGGGAAACCAGGCTCCTCGCCATCACCGTGGCATCCCCGTGAGGAAGGGGGAGAAGCAGAGAAGAACCCCTGCAGTGCTGGCCGGGAACCGTGTGAACCCGCAGATTTCCACGTACAACAGTCACACACGCAAATGTTGCCACGAGTACACGCGTGTGTGTGCATGTGACTGACAGCACACGCATGCTGGCTCTCGGGCACTGAGGGGGGGCTTCCACGAAACAGCGGGTCCAGGTCAGCAGGAGGAGGGCAAGGAGGCCTGGGTGTCTCCCTCTGCCGCAACGGGAGGTCGTGTGTGGAGAAGGCAGGAGCCGCCCAGGGCTGCCCAGGGTGCATCTGGGACGCTGAGCACCAAGAGGCACAGAGCTGCCCTGGGGGCACAAGGCTACGTCCTCAGACGCATGCCGGAGGATCACAGGGACCACACGGCAGGACTGTCCTTCCGGTACGCGGTCCCACAAAGGGGGCCACACACCTGCACGCCGTCTGTCTCTCCCGTCCCTCTCCTTCTGTCTCCGTCTCTCTCTGTGTGCCTGTCTGTTTCTGAGTCGGTCTGTCTCACTGTCTGTCGGTCTCTCAGCCCCTCAGTGTCTCTGTCTGTGTCTCTCCCTCCTGTAGGTCACTGGCTCCCACGAAGCCACATCATGCATCCACCTGGCTAGAAACTCAGTGTCCCACCAGCAGCAGGTGAGTGAGCTCAGCTGCGGATCCCCAGCCCTAATGAGCCCCACCAGCCAAGCTCAGCCCTGGCCGACACCCAGCCACACTCACGAGGGGCCCCGATCCCACATCGCCTGCTAAGCCACTCCTGACACTAGGGGGACAGTGTGAGCACAGCGCGAAGCTGGGTCACTTGCAACACGGTGACAGGCACCTCACCAACGGAGCCTACAACCCAGTGAATGAAACCAAACAGCCCACAGACACAGGAACAGATAGAAAATCTGGGGGAACCAGGACATCCGCATGGTCCCAAAGTCCCTCCCACAGAGTTAATTAGCACTGCATTCCTGACCCCTGGAGCCGCCCTGGGCCATGTGACCACGGGGAAGCCCCTGGCGGGCGGGGCCCAGGGACAGGGCAGGCTGGCCGCACCCTCCACCGCAGGACCCCTGAAGCAGACACACCCTCGCAGGCCAGAGCGCTGAGCGGGGGGCTGGGTTGCCCTCTGGTCTGGGGTCCGCACATCCACCGCCCAGGGGCCCACGCGGCTGCCTGACCAGAGGCGGCTGGAAAGAGGGCGCCGATCTCCTGCCTCTGCTGCTCTCTGCCCGTGACCCACTTTCCCTTCTGTCTCCACCGCACAGACGCCACCCCTCCCCGGCCAGCGAGCCTCTCCCGGCGGTTCTTCTATTTTTCCCAGTCAGGAGGGAGTTTAGCTCACTGCCTGTCGGGCGGGGCGCCCCTGCTCCGGAGGCCCTGAAGGCAGGGGGACAGGAGCAGGGCCTGGTGAACTCCCTCCCTCCCTGGGTCCACACTGAGGGGACAGCTCAGGTCAGAGCCAGCCCAGGCCCCTCTCAGGCCCCCAGGCGTCCTCTCTGAGCCACTGCCCCACCCGCGGCCCTGCCCCAGGACCTGTGGGAGCAGCCTCAGGGGTGGACCCAGAGGACAGCAGAGCTGGGAGGCGGCCTCCCGGATGAACACAGGCTCTGGAACATCCCCACACCCAGTCCTCAGGGACCTGGGGCCCAGGGGCCAGGCAGCCCAGACACGGCCCCAGGCCCCAGGCCCACAGGCGGTGACACTGCTGCTGTCAGAGTCTCCCTGTGAAGTCACTTCTGCTGCGACAACCCACAGGGCTCATTCGTGAGCGTCTGGGCCACTCTGAGTGGGAAGAGCGATGTACCCCGAGTTAAAGTGATGGATGCGTGACGCCGCCCCGAACAGCCAGGAGCTGCCCCAGGGACAGCTCAGGAGGGGCCCAGGGACGGCTAGAGGCCCCGGATCCTGGTGTCCCCTCTAGTGTTTTTGGGGGGTGGGGAGGTCAGAACCGGGCCAATAGCCACAGGACCCAGCATCGACCACCAGGACCAGCCAGGAGCCTGGGAGCCTAGGCCAGGCCAGGCCGAGGCTCATGCTGAACGAGACCCTGCAGGGACAGGCCGGGGCTCACGCTGGAGGAGACCCTACAGGGACAGGCCGGGCTCACACTGGACGAGACCCTGCAGGATCAGGCCGGGGCTCACGCTGGAGGAGACCCTGCAGGATCAGGCCGGGGCTCACACTGGAGGAGACCCTGCAGGATCAGGCCGGGGCTCACACCAGACGAGACCCTGCAGGGACAGGCCGGGGCTCACACCAGACGAGACCCTGCAGGATCAGGCCGGGGCTCACGCTGGAGGAGACCCTGCAGGATCAGGCCGGGGCTCAGGCTGGACGAGACCCTGCAGGATCAGGCCGGGGCTCACGCTGGAGGAGACCCTGCAGGGACAGGCCGGGCTCACACCGGACGAGACCCTGCAGGATCAGGCCGGGGCTCACACCAGACGAGACCCTGCAGGATCAGGCCGGGCTCACACCAGACGAGACCCTGCAGGGACAGGCCGGGGCTCATGCTGGAGGAGACCCTGCAGGGTCAGGCCGGGGCTCACGCCGGAGGAGATCCTGCAGGATCAGGCCGGGCTCACACCAGACGAGACCCTGCAGGATCAGGCCGGGCTCACACCAGACGAGACCCTGCAGGATCAGGCCGGGCTCACACCAGACGAGACCCTGCAGGGACAGGCCGGGGCTCACACCAGACGAGACCCTGCAGGGACAGGCCGGGGCTCACACCAGACGAGACCCTGCAGGATCAGGCCGGGGCTCACGCTGGACGAGACCCTGCAGGATCAGGCTGGGCTCACGCTGGAGGAGACCCTGCAGGATCAGGCCGGGGCTCACGCTGGAGGAGACCCTGCAGGATCAGGCCGGGGCTCACGCTGGAGGAGACCCTGCAGGTTCAGGCCGGGGCTCACGCTGGACGAGACCCTGCAGGATCAGGCCGGGGCTCACACCAGACGAGACCCTGCAGGTTCAGGCCTGGGCTCACACCAGAGAGACCCTGCAGGGACAGGGCGGTGCTCTTGGGTCAGCACAGCAGCTCCGTCCAGGCACCGGGCTCCCGTCCCCTACGCAGGGTGGCGGAGACACACTGTTCTGTTTATTTTGGGACTGAACACAGTGACGCGCCTTCTCCTGCTGGATGCCACATGCACGGAAGATGTCCGCGTGAAAAGCAGTTCTGAGGAGTGGGGGAGGGGGCCGAGGGGGGAGGGGAACACTGGGCCGGGGCCTCTGCTGGGAGCTGGCAGAGACACCGCCTGCCCACCCATTCAGCCACGTGCTGGGGACCGTGAGGATGGGCCTGGGCGGGCAGCTGTGCTGGGGGGCCGGGCATTCTAGGTGAGGAAGCATTGTCCAGGGGGTGGGCAGGTCCCAGGAAGAGCAGTGGAGTCCAAAGCCTGAGCAGGGGAGGCGTCCGGCAGGGTGAGGCGCAGACAGCACTGGGAAACAGCCACGGAAGCACCACGCGGGGTCCCTGTGCACCGACCCCCGATGTCCTTCCCCTTGCACACTTGACCCAGCTGGGCCCCCACCGAGTCCCCACACCCAGGAAGTCCTGAGACCCTCCTGGGGCAGGAAGGCTCCCCTGGCGCAGAGGGCACAGGTGGGTCCAGGCTGTCCCAGGGACCCACCTCCTGTGCACCAGGGGCTGTCCCCCTCTTCCTGGTCAGTGTGCACTGCTGGCCAGGAAGGTCCTGCCGCTCCTGAACCCGGCTCACGGGCTAAAGCTGCACACCGCTTCACTCATCATGTGCGTTTTATTTTTATTTTTTATCCTCACCTAAGGACATTTTTGCACTTATCTTCAGATAGAGCGGGAGGGAGAGAGGGAGGAAGAGAGAGAGAAACATCGATGTGAGAGAGACACATCGACTGGTTGCCACCCACACAACCCCAACCGGGATCCGGGACAAACTGCAACTGAGGTACATGCCCTTAGTGGGAACCGAACCCGGGACTCGCTGAGCCAAACCGGCCAGGGCTGTGTGTGTGCTTTTATGCCAGCAGAAAGCACTCAGGGACCGCGGTGCGGCATGAGGAGAAAGGGTGCCCGACACCCACTGGACAGCCGGGCTGGTGACTATTACTGACGCCACTCAGTCAGCCTAGCGGCTCAACAGTGCACCAGGCACACGGAGCCGGAAGACCCACTCAGTCTGCTCAGAGAGTCTGTTTCCAGGACCAGGGACAGGACTGGCGGCAGGAAGGTGCCTATGGTCCCGACCTGGGCTCCAGGCCATCAACAGGATGTCACAGCCACTGCAAATGCCGGCTCCGTCCCGCGCCGACCTACTGCACCACCGAGCCCTGCATGGGCCCCAGTGAGCTCACCGACCAGCCCTCGGCTGTGGCTCCCACACCTTACATGGCCCGGCCGGCCTGTTTCCTCGGCTCAGCAGGGCCTGCTGCCCACAGGAGTCTGCTCAGGTGGGCTCCCTCCAGCTCTCCCAGGCCACCCCCAGCACCCAGCCCACTCCCCACTCTTAAAACCCACCAGGGCTGGGGCGCCCAGCCGAGAAGAATCTGTGGTCATACCCTCGTGGCTTAGATACACTTTTAAAAGATGTGCTCTATTCAGTAAAACATTTTAAAAAGAGAAAAAGGGTCCAGCTGGTGTGGCTCAGTGGTTGAGTGTCGAACCAGCACCAAGAGGTCGCCGGTTCAATTCCCGGTCAGGACACATGCCCAGGTTCTGGGCCCAATGCACAGGGGGGCGTGCAGGAGGCAGCCAGTCAATGTTCTCTCTCATCAATGTTTCCATCTACCCTCTCCCTTTCTCTCTCTAAAATCAATAAAGGAAAAAAAAATTTAAATGAGAAAGGACACGCACTTTCTGTGGTTATGACAGCCACACACCAGCCCTTTCACAGTGACCAGGCTCATTTTTACTTCTGCTCAGTTTTCCCAGTCAAAATCGTTCTCATTAATGTCTAATGGGTACTTTTCCTCTCTCTGCAACATGGAACATCCCTGTACCCCTGTTCCCGCCGGGCCTTTGGGGGCCACACACCACTTGACAACAAAATAAAACAAAGATCCAAAGGTCCACATTTACACAAAGTCGGCAAGAATCTGGTCAAAACAGGGCCTCTGCTGACTCACGGGAGCCCGTCTGCGCGGGATCTGAGCAGACGCCCCACCTCCGCAGCAGGGAGCATGCACTCAGCACACGGTCCTCGGTCCAGACCCAGCTCTCGGCGGGGAGCACGCGCCTTCCTGACTGTTCTCATCTCTGGCTTCGCAGCCACACACAGGACTGGCCCCCACCCACCTGCCACCCGCCACCAGCGGGCATCACTTTACCATCTCCTGTGCCACATCATCTGGTGTCTCCCGCTTCAGGTCAAAGGTAAACTCAATGGCCCCATAGTCCTTGGGTTTGCCCTTCAGCTTTTTGGAGTCCTCGACCCATAGCCTCAGGGCAATGGTGGACTTCCTGCCGTGGTCCTCCTCAGCCAGCTCCACACTCACGCCCGTGTCCTCTGCAAAGAAGGCGTGGTTGAGCAGGTCCTTGATCTCGTACCTGGGGAGAGAGCAGCTGAAGAGCACACCTGCCGGGCCTGAGACCACCCGGCTCGCTCCAGAAAGCTCTGACTGCACCACACGCTGGACGGGCCCTGAGCTCCAGGGGCACATGGCAGGTGCAATCCCCAATTCCTGGGGGAAGAGAAAAAATGACTCCGGGCACATCTCACTGCGTACTGTTTGCGAGCTTTTTCTCTGATTATAAAAAGAAAACATGCCCATCAGTGGTTGAGTGTGGACCCTGCACCAAGAGGTCACTGGTTCAATTGCCGGTCAGGGCACATGCCCAGGTTCTGGGCCCGATCCCCAGTGGGGGGCATGCAGGAAGCAGCCCATCAATGTTCTCTCTCATCGATGTTTTCTCTCATCGATGTTTCTATCTCTCTCCCCCTCTTTTTTTCTCTTTCTCTAAAAATAAAGAAGAATAAAAAATAAAATAAAGGCACCGTTACTAAAACAAGTAGCCCTCCAGAGGCCTCCGGCCGCTGCTGCCACGTAAGACATGCCCCAGCCCCTCCCATGGGAGGCAGAGCACCGGGGGGAGGACCCCACTGGGCAGGGGCTGTGGGTAAAATCCCCTGGACAGGCAGCCCCGGGAGTGTAAGGCGCTCACTCACTCATATCGTCCCTGTCACCGGGGCCAACGAGGTTGTCATTCCCTGAGGAGGACACAGATCATGTTGCTGCGCAGCCCCTCACAGCTTTTATTACCACTCTCTGCAGAGGGGAGGTGCACACTCCCCTGGGAGCCAGTGTCTTTAAGGGGCCTTTGCCCTTTGACAGGCCACGCTGGGCCCCCTGCTCGCCCCTCGAGAGGCAGAGCCGCCCGCAGCCAGCCTGGTGGGCCAGCCTGGCTGCCACCTACAGGAGACGGTAAACCGAGGTGCCCTGGCCACCTGCGCGCTGGGATCTGGACCACGGAGTCGTCAGTGTGCTCGTGCTGAAGGGCATCAGCTCCAGCACACTGAACACTGACTGTGTGTTAATGCCCGGAAGTGGGCCCACGGCACTGGATGGCCCCTCTGGCCGTTTCACAGATGTGGGAATAAACTGAGGTGCGCTCCTACACGGCTAATGGAACAGTTTTCCAGAGAGTCTTCACTGACCACCTGGCCACACTTCTCTGCCCTGAGACAACGCATATTGGAATTTCAGCTTCTTTTCTAGATCACGCAGCTCAGAGGGTCAGCTTTTGCTGGATTGAGTTGCCTTCACAAATTCGTAGTTTGCAGTTGACGGATGAGATAACAAATGTGATGCATGTCTCCCAACTGTCCCACACACCATCCACGGTGAGCCATGACCCCAGAACGAGGCCAGGCCAGCACCCATCTCTGCGCCGTGGGCCCCGTCAGCCGGCACAGGGGGTGAGGGGGCCAGTACACCCCGGGGCAGAGCCCTCCAGGCTCGATCTGAGCGTGTTCCCAACCCACGGAAGCACCATCGGGCCTCCTCAGGTCCTTTGAGCACTGTGCGGTCTGTCATCCGGTCCATGGTGACCTCCCATCCCCAGGCTTCCACTGGGATCTGGGTGGGGTCCCCTGTGGAATGAGGTTCAATGGGGGTGGGGATGCCCCCTGCCTGCCTGTCAGAGAGACCCCATCCCTGGCGTGAATGCAGTGCGTCAGTTTGGGGACAGGCCCTCTGTGCAGGACAGCCCTGGGATGAAGGCCTCTGCCCATCCCCCACCCAAGCTCTACGTCATGAGCAAACTGCAGGGCCCTTCCCACCACCCTTATGAGGGGCGCAGACAGAGCCATGGTTGGCAGCCAACAGACGTTCTCAGCACAGTGGGGACAAGGCAGGAAGAAGCCAAGGGAAGGAAGAGGACCGAGTGAGTGGCAGGCTGCACATCTGGGGCAGGCAGCCTGGGGTGGGAGCAGCTGCTCAGAGGCACACAGGCCACGAGCATCCCCAGGGCAGGAGCAAGCTGGGCAGGCCCTGCACCCGACAAACCTCCCCAGGGACCTCAGCCTCACACAGGCCACGAGCATCCCCAGGGCAAGAGCAAGCTGGGCAGGCCCTGCACCCGACAAACCTCCCCAGGGACCTCAGCCTCACACAGGCCACGAGCATCCCCAGGGCAAGAGCAAGCTGGGCAGGCCCTGCACCCGACAAACCTCCCCAGGGACCTCAGCCTCACACAGGCCACGAGCATCCCCAGGGCAAGAGCAAGCTGGCCAGGCCCTCCACCCGACAAACCTCCCCAGGGACCTCAGCCTCACACAGGCCGTGGACAAACTGAACCAGCCCCAAACACAGTCGAGGGCAGGGTCAGAGTCATGGAGGGGCCAGGTTTCCTCCTGACCCCGCCCTCCCAGGTGGGACGAGAGAAACTGCGAGGCCAGGGCAATAGACAGCACACAGGATGTGGCACCAAGGAGGGCTTGGCTTTCCTCAGGGACGTGTGTCCTAACCCCAAGTGGGCCAGAGAAGCAGGTCATCATGGTGTGACATGCCCACTGGCCGTGGCCTCCTCGGACGAGCAAGAGCACATCCGGGACCCCCAAGCAAGAGCATGGGCACTCCCCCAAGGTGACCCCGAAGCCCAGCACACAAAGGCTGGCCGCAGCCACTCCTGCAGCTGACCACACCCCTATCTGGTTTCTAGGAAGGGCCAGCTGCCCCATGGGAACCCTAGAGATCAATGTGGACACACACGGACATGGTCAGCTGACAAACAGCCCACCCAAGGATGATACCTGTGGGGAGAGGAGGGACAGGACAGTAAATACCCCCACCCCCAGGGCCAGGCTGTTCACAGGTAAACCCCTTTGGGGTGGGGCCACTCAAGAGGCATCACAAGGGGTTCAAAGGCTGGGGCACCCCAGGGTAGCAAGGTCCTTGTGACACTCTGCTAAATTCTGTGGACCCTGCCCCAGAAAGAAGACCTCCCTCCCCCACACACCTCCCACCCCAGAGAAAGCCCAGCCTCGCCGCTCGGGGTGCTCAGGAACAGAGAGATGGGGGACCCTGATGACTCCTGCTGCGGAAGGCCCTGTCTGGCCAAGTCCTCCAAGTCCCACCCCCAGAGGAAAGTTACCGAGACCTCCCTGCTCTCCTGCCCAGAGGCCCCAGGCAGCCCGAGCAATCCCACCACCAGATCTAAGGTGACTTCCCAGGCCAGGCAGCAGGAGCTATGGCCACCGGTGGCCTCAGGCCAGTGTCTGCTGAGCAGAGATGCAGCCAGAGCTGAACATCCGACATGCCCCGTGGGGCAGGCACTGCACCAGAGCAAAAGACAGGGAGTCTCTCCCTGGGCAAGGCACTGGCCAGAGTGTGGGGCAGGGGTGTTGACATCAGCCAGCCCATGTGATCAGGGCCACAAAGGACCATGGGAGCCCAGGGCAGCCGGGGGCGAGGGAAGACCCTGCAGCTCACATGAGCCCCAATCATGTGAATTCACTTCCTGGTTCATCCCCAAGTTGGCAGCATGAGCCCTGGTGGCACAGTGCAGACTGGACAGCAAGCACACAGTGGACACTCACGTGGTGAGCCACCAGCTCCGCGTCTGGCTCCCCTGGAAAGAAGGGAGCCCCCACATTCAGCCCATGCTCCCTTAGAGCTGTGTTGTCTGAGACAATAGCTATGAGCACCTAGCATGCGGCTATTCCCAACTGAGACATACTCTAAGTGTGAGACACACTAGATTTCTACACGTCTGCAAGACAGTGCCGACTTAGAGTCAACACTGCATTAGAGTAGATGCTGGACAGTCTGACAGGGCCTTCTGCGGAAGGGAGGCCCTGGGTAACGCCCAGACTTTTCCTCTAGACCAGGAGACAAGCCCAAACAGTGAAAATCAAGAGGAAAAAACAGGCAATAGTAACAAACTTTTAGAGCCATGGTTCTCAACCTGGGGGTCAAAAGACCCTTTCACAGGGGTCACTTAGACCAACAGAAAACACATATTTCGGATGGTCTTAGGAACCGAGACAATGCTCCTCTGTCTCCAGGCGGGTCCGCCCACATGCAGATACGCCCACATGCAACATGAGGAACTGTATTAAAGGGTCACGGCATTAGGAAGGTTGAGAACCACTGCTCTAGAGGATCCAAATATTGTCATTTACAGACACAGACTTTAAATGACTGTGATTACTGTGGTCAAGAAAACAGATAGCAAGATGGATAATTTCACCAGAACTGAAATCTGAAATAAGAATCAAATGAAAGCTAGAACGAAGAAATGAAATCGAGAACTCAACATATGGGTTTGACAGTAGATAAGACACAGCTAAAAACAGGATCAGCAAACTGGAAGACAAGTCAGTAGAAAATATACAGAGCAAAACATGCAGAGGCAAATGCATGGAAAATAAAGAAATGAGGATAAAAATACTTGTAGAACACAATAAAAAGGTCCAACCTATGTGTAAATGGACTTTTGTAAGAACAGGGCATAAAGAAGAGAACAAATGCAATATTTAAAAATAATGCTTTAAAGTTTTGCAAAACAGAAACAAGAAATTCGGACATAGATTTAAGAAGTACTCTAGACTCCAAAAAGTTAAATACAAAAAAAAAAAAAAAACCCACACTAAGGCACATTACAGTAAAAACAAACAAACAAACAACCTCCTGAAAATTGAACACACAAAAAAAATCTTAGAAGCAAGATCTCAAAAAGCAGGCAGAGCGGGGGTGGGGTAGATAGAGTTCAATGTTCTAAGACCTAGGAATTGATATCAAACTTTAATAATCAAGGAAACATGCCATAATCTCTACCGAAACCACTAAGAAATCATAACAGAACCCATAAGAAGCTTTCTACTTTTTTTTCCTATTTATTGATTTTTAGAGAGAGAGGGAGCAGAAGGAGAGACAGAAACATCGATGAGAGAGAACATCAACTGGCCGCCTCCTACATGCCCCCCACTGGGGATCCAGCCCACAACCTTGGTGTATCAGGATGATGCTCTGACCACCGAAACTACCCGCCCAGGGCTCCATCATTACTGTCTGGAGTTCTACCAGTTTCCTATCATTTTGGAGCCTTGGAGCTGTCTTATTGTAGGATTTAAGATTCATTCCTGTTTGTTTCTGAGGCACAACAGCACCCTCCTCTCCTGTTCCACATCTTCCACCTCCCCTCCTTCCGTGTAGACGCGGTACCGTCTCAGGGGCGAGGGTCCTGATTTACTATCAGGTCAGCTGCACTTCCCGTCCCCCTGTGGCTCTGGCTCCTCCAGGTGGGTGCTAGGCAGGACCTGGAAACAGGAGGCACTGTTTCCCATGACCCTTCACCTGCTGGCAGCCTGCAGGCGCCCCTCCCCCATCCCCTTCCTACTGGCTCCAGTGATGCTCAAGCCTGGCAGCAGGCAGGCTCATGCACAGTGCTGGCCCTGGCCTGCAGGGGTCCCCTGGAGGTGCAGCCCAGGCTCTCTTTGGCCTGGCCAGTCACACACACTCCCAAAACTCCTGGTTGGAAATCTCTGGTGTGTTCAGCTGGGCAGGGTCTCTTCTGCACTCTGTGTGGCTGGAAGAAGTGAATGGCACATCTTTCCCCTGGCACATACCCACTGTCCCTCAGGGCCTCTGGCACAGGTGGGTCCACAGCCCTGCCCTCAGCAGTCTTCAGGCAACAGGTTGGCATCAGTGTTTGTGTTTGTGAGCAGGCCTCTGGGCTCCGGGACACGTGTCAGGTGCCCCTGAGAATTCCATCGCCACACACTCCTGCCGGTACAAGGGTGACGGCTGGCAGGAGGATGACTTTCAGATATTCAAACCCTTGTGATGGGACCTTCTCCACGGCATATCCACCCATTTGGAGCAATGCTGCCGTTTCCCGGACGGCCCCGCTCCTGCACAGGGAGTTCATGGAGTCCTGAGGCCCTGCCCCACTAGCTCGGCTGCAGCGTTAGAAAGGGAAATTGGCATTTACCACCTGTGCGCACATCCAGATGTTCTTCCTGGACACGTGGAAGCCCTGAGTTATGGTCGCACAGAAAACAAACCTAAAGAAATGCAGACCGTGGCTCACTGTGCTCCTGGGGTCTCAACCAGGAAACACTGACGTTCCTCAGTGCACCGGCCAATGTGCACACAGCACAGCTGAGGGTTAGAGGTGAATGTTGCTGAATTTCTAGCTACATGGACTCCTGCTAAGCCCTGGGTGTTGTCTTTATTCTTGTGTTTTTTCATGCTTAACAAGTCTTCCTTACAGAATCTTTACATCCAAATCAATCATTGCTGAGAATGTGTTAAGAAAGAAAAATACCACCATTTTTACTTTTACTTTTATTTTAGTTCTAGTGCACCATCTGCTGGCCATTTTTATTTATTTTTATTTACTTATTTATTTATTTTAAATTATATTCTTTCTTGAATTTTTAAAATTTTTATTTTAGAGAGAGAGGAGGGAGAGGGAGAGAGATAGAAACATCGATGAGAGAGAACATCGCTGGGCCTCCTCCTGCACGCCCCCCACTGGGAATCGGCCCCACAAACTGGGCATGTGCCCTGACCGGGAATCGAACCAGTGACCTCTTGGTGCATGGGTCAATGCTCAATCACTGAGCCACACAGGCTGCGCTATTTTTATTTATTTTTAATTGTTTGAATTAATTACATTGGGTGAATTTATGATGAGAAAAAATCAACTTGGTTCTATACATGGACTTCCAGCTGGGACTCCGGCCACCCTTACTCACCATCACACCTTGGGAAGTAAAGTCATGAGAATAATACTCCTTTACCATGAACGGGAGCACCCAGGTCTTATTTTGGCAAGGGGACAATGAGAAAGACCCACTTAGATACAGATGTGACCAGCAACTCTGTGACTAGGTTAACATCAATGTAGCCATGTATCAAGATCCAGAGTCTTAACACGTCCATTCCCTTGAACCACAGGATTTACATTCTATGATACAGCCTTGGGAGGACCAGAGATGCGGGCACATCCATGTGCCTGGTTACGTACACTGGGTCTTGTATCATGGTCTTCTCTATACCTGTAGACAGACACACAGATATATATACTGTATGCAACCACTGTGATTTTAAATTAAAGCACACATTTAAAGAATGATTAGAGAAAATGTTTATGACATGATGGTAAGTTAAAAACATCTAGAAACTAAGCAGAATTTTCAGTATAATCTCAATTAGGTGCCAAACATATTTATACCTCTGCTTAAGATAAATTGTTTAAAAGCTGTGGACATAGTACAGAGATTACAGTTTAATGATAGTTTCTTGTTTTGACATTTTCATGTTTTCAAAATACATATCAGTATCTTTCATTTGGGTAATCAGATAACTTACATATTTTATGTACACACATGTTTTTTATTGGAGAGAAAGGTTACAATAGCGTGGAAAAATAAAAATTCACACTTTGCTTCCACCCAGTGGATATAGGAGAAAATGCACTTAAAATCTAACTTTGTTTTTTTTTCCCAAAAAATAAAATACTTAAAAAGAAAACCAAGAAAGGAAGGAGAACAGAAGTGAGGAAAATATAACAGAAGAGGATTTAGTCTATGTACAGCCCGGCTGGCGGCTCAATGGTTGATCGTTGACCTGTGCACCACGAGGTCATCGGTTTGATTCCCTGTCAGGGCACGTGCCCAGGTT
Source organism: Molossus molossus (assembly GCF_014108415.1). Taxonomy (NCBI): domain Eukaryota; kingdom Metazoa; phylum Chordata; class Mammalia; order Chiroptera; family Molossidae; genus Molossus; species Molossus molossus. The sequence goes on along the minus strand of NW_023425365.1, from coordinate 52,177 downwards.
GTGGGTCCGACCTCCAGTGGGGGCATGCAGAAGGTGGCTAGCCGATGTTCTCTCTCATTAATGTTTCTATCTCTCTCTCTGTCTCCCTTCATCTAAGGCTCCCTCTCTCTAATAATAATAAAGAAAAAAATATTTTTACATAAATAAATAAACATCCTGTACATAGACAGCAAGTGAATACAAACATGCAAAGCCTAAAAACATGATATCATTTTAAGAAAAATTTAATCCCCGGTGTTTATGCGAATTTCACAATTTCTGTTCAAATGACTAAGCTCTATATGACTTCTTTATTTAGAGCCTGGGTTCCCTTTCATGTTTCATCCACGACCACCAGCTTCCCACCACCCGTGTCAGCACCTGTCACGCCCGCTGGCCGCCCTGGTCTGCCACCTAAATCCGTCTTCTGTGACCCGCGATGCGCTCCGGGCCCTCTGCTGGACCATCGCCGTGTTCCTTCGCCTGGGATGCCGGGTCTCCTCCTCCGTCCAGTAGATTCTCCTCCCTGATGCCTGATGAGTTTTCTGTTCAGCATTCTCTGTGCCCAATTCCATTCTCACGTGAATATTTGCAAATCAATCTATTGGTGAGAAATTCTCCAGTGTCTCTTACTGAAAGGGCCTAAGTTTCCTCTAGTTCTGTCAGCGTTTGCTCTGTGTGGTGACACCATTCACAACTGTGACTCCCATAGTGACCAGAAGAAAATAATAATTAAGATTAGAGCAGAAATAAATAATATACAGTCTAAAAAATACAAAAGATCAATGAAATCAAGAAAAGGAGAGGACACAAATAAATAAACACAGAAATAAATAAACACATGAAAATAACAACTGACACCACAGAAGTAGAAAAAATAATAAGAAAATACTACACACAATTATATGCTAACAAAAAGACAATCTGGAAGAAATGGGTAAATTCCTACAAACATACAAGATCCCAAGACTGAATCAGGAAGAATCAGAAAATCTGGACAAACTAATTACATCCAAGGTAATCAAAGCAGTTAAAAACTCCCAATACACAAAGTTTGGAACCAGATGGCTTCACATGTGATTTTTACCAAAATTAAAGAAGTCCTAACACCTATTCTTCTCAACTTGTTTTAAAAAAAAAAAATAAACAGGGGAGGGATGACTCTCAGGCTCACTGAACAAGGCCCGCATTATCCTGATTCCAGTCCAGATAAAGGTAGTACAAAGAATGAAAAGTATAGATGAATATTCCCGATGAACCTAGATGCTAACGTCCTCAACAACATATTAGCACACTGAATCCAGCAGTACACTCAAAAAAGATTATACAGCATAACGAAGTGGGATTTATCCTGGAATGCAAAGAGGGCTCAATATCTGCAAGTCACTTAACAAGATCCACCACATAGACAAAAGGAAGGGTAACAATATTATGATCATATCGATAGATGCAGAAAAAAGCCCTTGATAACATCTGGCATCCATTTATATTTTAAAAGTCTCAGCAAAATGGGAATAGAGAAAATATACCTCAACATCATAAATGCCATATATCCAAACCCACAGCCAACATACTCAATGGACAAAACTAAAAGCATTTTTTAAGAACAGAAAGAAGACAGGGATGTCCACTGTCAGCTTGCTTTTTCAATACAGTACTGGAAGTTCCAGCCACAACAACCAGATAACGAGAAGAAATAGAAGGTATCCAAATTGGAAAGGAAGTAGTAAAACTGTCGTTTTTTGCAGAAGACATGATACTCCTTATAGAGAAACCAAAAGATTCCACCGGATAATTACTAGAATTGATAAATAAATTCAGTAAAATAGCAGGATACAAAACAAATATTCAGAAATCAGTTGTATTTTTAAAAACCAATAATAAGCTATCAGAAAAAGAAATTAAGAAAACAATCCCATTTAAAACTGCAAAAAAATGAAAATACCTAGGAATAAATTTAAGCAAGGATGTAAAAGAATTATACTAAAAAAATTATGACATTGCAGATACAAATCGAAGAAGATACTAATAAATGAAAATATGTACCAAGCTCATGAGTAGAAGAATTAACATCATTAAAATTTTTTTTCATTTATTATTATTTCTTTAGTTTTTCATTTTTTCCCCAGCCCCCCTCTGCCCATCACTCCCCAGCCCTCCCATCATTAAAATGCTTAAACCACCTAAAGCAATCTAGAGATTCACTATAATTCTTATGCAAATACCAATGGCATATTTCACAGAACTAGAACAAATGATTCAAAAAGTTGTATGAAAACAAAGGACCCTGAAAAGTCACAGCAATCTTGAAAAAGAAGAACAAAGTGGGAGGAATTACACTACCCGATATCAAACTACACTATTAGACTATAAGTAATACGAACAGCATAGTACTGGTATAAAAACAGGCATATAGATCAACAGAAACAAATTGAAAGCCCAGAAATGAAGCCACACCTTTGTAGTCAATTATGTGACAGCCCTCCCCCAACTTTACAGCTTTTATCACACAGGTGCCTGAACATCCCTAAGAAGCAGCTGCTACAACAATCCACTGTGCAGGCAGGAGACAGGCCCTGACAGGCACGGTGACTTATCCAGGATCAAGAGGAGGTAAGAAGGAGGGGTTGAGTCTGACCCCAGGTCTGTCTCCTCAAATCTAGGACCTGGCTGCACCCAGACCTTCAGGGGGTGTGCAGAGGGGTGTGTTGGTGTCACTGTGTACAGATATCATGTTCCATGGCGAAGGGGGTGAGCAGTCAGTGGCCCACAGGGCTGTCTGTAGAGCTGTTATCAGATGAGGGGACTCAGGGAAGGTGATCCCAGGAAGTGAGGTCAGACCACTAGAACTTGGAACCCCCGTAACCTAGCACCCACGATCTACCAACTGCCCAACCGCCAGCTCACTTGGCAAGAGATATTTCACAGTGCGAGATGTTCTCTTGCTGTGTTCCCACACATCGGGGCTCTGGCTTCCGGAGACCCCGCTGTGAGAGTTTTTCCAGACTCTGTAGACAGTGGTTCAACCCTCATCCCCGAGGTCTCTGGCCGTTTACAAGAAGATCGGCGAAGGTAACACAAGGTGGCCTGGGTCAGACCAATCCAGGCCAGGCCACCTCTGTGAGCCATCCCTGGGCAGCCCATACAGTCTCCTCTTCATGTGGGGGATAGAGGGGCATGAAGGGAGGACCCTCGGGGGCAGGAAGAGGTTGCTAGAGGTCCTGTCATGATCACACCCAGGACAGGGCAGGCAGGTGGAGAGGGGCTTCCTGAGGGGCCTCTTTTCTGTGCCTGTGGGAGTCCTAGGCCCTCAGGCTGCGACGCCTTTTCCTCCCTTGTGGAGGTCGTGTGTGTGTGTGTGTGTGTGTGTGTGTGGAGTGGAGGGTCACAAGGCTCTGAGGCTTTCCGCCTGGTGCTGGGAACTGTATTTCCAGACCTCCACACAGAGGAACAGACAGGAGCTGACAGATGGGGCCACCATCCTGCAGGAGGCACAGGTGCCCCACATGTCCACAGGAGTGGCGCATGGAGCCAGGGTGAGTATCGGTGACGAGCTGACCCAACTCCAGGACCTCATGCAGTCAAAGGGGCCCTGGGTTCCAGGAGCTGCCCTGTTACCCCCTGAGATCCCTCCTCAAGTACAATTACCAAAGGAATTGGGGCCCCTGTCTCCTGCCCCCAACCAACTTGCACAATCCAGCCCCTTTCAGACCAGATGGGAAGTCACTGTTGTCAAGTTTTTAGGAATATCAGGAAAGAGACTTTTGTACCATTTCACTTCATGTTCAGTCAAGAGTATTTTTGCATATTTTTCTATGGACTTTCCTTTTTCTATTATTACATATTTATTCTACAAACTTTACAATTCTTTTTTAAATGTATTGTTCATTACAGGTGCCCTCCATTTTTCCCCTATTGACTCCATCCACCCCACTCCAGCCCCCTGCCCTTGGCCTTCACTGCACTATTGTCTGAGTCCATGGGTTGTGCATATGTGCATATACATTCTTTGGTTTATCTCTTCCCACCTATTGCTCTGAGTGGCATCAGTCTGTTCCATGCTTCCATGTCTCTGCATCTATTCTGTTCATCAGTTTATTTTGTTCATTAGATTACACATATAATGCCATCATGTGATACTTGTTTTTCTCTGGTTGGCTTATTTCACTTAGCATAATACTCTCCAGATCCCTCTGTGCTGTCTCAAAGGGTAAGATATCCTTTTCCACAGCTGCATAGTATTGCATTGTGTAAATGTACCACTGCTTTTTAAATTTCACTTTACTTTTTATATATATATGATGTCTAGATTTTATAGAGAGAGAGGAAGAGAGAGAGAGAAACATCGATGTGAGGGAGAAACATGATCAGCTTCCTGCTGCATGTCCACTACTGTGGATTGAGCCCACAACCCGGGCATGTGTCCTGACTGGGAATTGAACCTGCACCTCTCTCAGTCCACAGTACAACACTCAATCCACTGAACCACACTGGCCGGGCTACCACAGCCTTTTCATCCACTCATTGGCTGATGAGAACTTGGGCTGTTTTCAGATCTTAGCAATTGTAAATAGTGCTGCTATGAACATAGGGGGACATCTATTCCTTCTGATTGGTGTTTCAGGCTGCTTAGAATATATTCCTAGAAGTGGGATTGCTAGGTCAAATGGAAGTTGCGTTTTTTAATTCAGGGAAACTCCATACTGTTTTCCACAGTGGCTGCCCCAGTCTGCATTCCCATGGGCAGGGTAGGAGAGTTACCTTTTCTCCACATCCTTGCCAGCGTGCGTCGTTTGTTGATTTGTTGATGGCGGCCATTCTGGCAGGCATGAGGTGCTACCTCATGTTTGTTTTAATTTGCATCTTTCTGATGGTTAGTAACTTTGAGCATTTTTCATGTATCTTGGCCATCTGCATGTCCTCTTTGAAGATCTGTCTATGTAGGTCCTTTACCCATTTTTAAATTGGGTTGTTTGTCTTCCTTTTGTTAAGTTGTACGAGTTCTTAATATATTTTGGAAATTAAGCCCTTACAGAGTTATCATTGGCAAAAACGTTCTCCCATATAGTGGGTTTTTTGTTTGTTTGTTTGTTTGCTGTGCAGAAGTGTTTTTTACATTGTGGTCCCATTTATTTTATTTCATTTTTACTTTTTGTTTCTTTTACCCTAGGCCATGTGTCTATGAAAATTCTGTTACAAGAAATGTCTGAGATTTTTGCTGCCTATGGTTTCTTCCAGGATTTTTATGGCTTCATGACTTACATTCAAGTCTTTTATTTTCCATTTTGTGTTTATTCGTGTGTATGGTGTAAGTTGGTGGTCTAGTTTCATTTTTTTTGCATATATCTGTCCAAGTTTTCCAGCACCATTTATTGAAGCGACTGTCTCTACTCCACTGTATGCTTCTTCCATCTTTGTCATATATAAATTAGCATAATGTCTTGGGTCAATTTCTGGGTTCTCTGTTCTGTCCCATTGATCTATATGACTGTTCTTGTGTCAGTACCAGGCTGTTTGAGTGCAGTGGCTTTGTAGTGTAACCTGATGTTCAGTGTTGGGATCCCTCCAACCTTGTTCTTCTTTCCCCAGATTGCTGCAGCTTTTCAGGGGCTTTTGGGGTTCCATATCAATTTTTGAAGTGTTGGTTCTAGATCTCTAAATGTGTCATCAGCATTTAATAGGGATTGTTTTGAATCTACAGATTGCTTTAGGTGGTATGGACATTTTAATAATGTTAATTCTTCCAATCCATGAACATGGAGTAATCTTCCACTTGTTTGTATCTTCCTCTGTTTTTCCAGTGTCCTTTAGTTTTCTGAGTACAGGCCTTTTACCTCCTTGGTTAAGTTTATTTCCAAGTCTCTCTATTTTTTTGTTGCAACGATAAATGGGATTGTTCTTTTAGATTCTCTTTATGAGAATTCATGATCGGTGTATAAAAATGTCATCGATTTCTGGATGTTCATTTGTATCCTGCTACTTTGCCAAATTCATCTATTACCCTCGTAGTTCTCGAAGCACTCCTTAGGCTTCTCTGTGCACAATGTCATGTCATCTGCCAATAGTGACGTTTCACTTCCTCCTTTCCAGTCGGTACCTTCATTTTTTCTTCTTGTCTGATCACTTTGGCTAGGACTTCTGGTACTAGGATCCATAGGAGTGGTGAATGCAGACATCTCTGCCTTGTTCTTGATCTTAAGGGAACTGCTTTTAGTTTCTGTCTATTGAGCATGATGTTGGCTGTAGGTTTGTCACATATGGCCTTAACTATTATTTTTTTTGTCAAGAGTCTTTTGGTTGTTGTTTGTGTTATTAATTAATTTATTTTTATTACAGATGTCCTTCCTTTTCCCCCCGTTGTTACCCTCCTCCTCACTCCCATTTCCCACCCCCACCCTTACTGCACTGCTGTCTGTGTCCATTGGTTATGCATATATGCATATACGGTTTTGATTTATCTCTTCCCACTCCCCACCCCCCTTCCCTCTGAGGTCTGGCTTTTATTATGTTGAGGTATGATCTCTCTATTTTCACTTTGCTGAGAGTTTTTATCAGATGGGTGCTGGGCTTTGTTGAGTGCTTTTCCTACACCTATTGATATGATACTATGATTTTTATCTTTCATTTTGTTTCTGTGATGTATCCCATTTATTGATTTGCAAATATTGTATCAGCCTTGCATCCCTGGGATAAATCCCACTTAGTCATGGAGAATAATCTTTTTAATATATCGCTGGATCTAATTTGTGAACAGTTTGTTGAGGATTTTGGCATCTGTGTTCATCAGGGACATTGGACTGTAGTGTGTTATCTGATTTTGAAATTAGGATATTGCTGACCTCATAAAAATAACTTGAAAGTCTTCCTTCCTCCTGAATTTTTTGGAAATAGTTTGAGGAGAATAGGTGTTAGTTCTTCTTTGAATTTTGGTAAAACTCCCCTGTGAAGCCATCCAGTCCAGTATTTTTGTTTGCTGGGAGTTTATTTATTTCTTTCTTTATTTATTTCTTTATTTATTTATTTATTTATTTATTTTTCATTACTGCTTCTACATCAATAGTTGTTATTGGTCTATTCAGGTTTTCTGATTCTTCATGATTCAGTTTTGGAAGATTGTATGTTTCTAGGAATTTTTCCGTTTCTCCCAGTTGTCCAGTTTGTTGGATACAGTTGTTTGTCATGTTTTCTAACAATGCTTTGTATTTCAGGTATCAGTTGTTACTTTGCTTCTTCCCTTTCTGATTTTATTTATTTGGGTCGTCTCTCTTTGATTTTAGATGAGTCTGGCTAGAGGCTCTTTGATCTTGCTTATCTTTTCAAAGAACCAGCTCTTGGTTTCACTGATCTTTTGTATTGTTTTTTGAGATTCTATGTCATTTATTTACACTCTGATCTTTATACTTTCCTTCTTCCTACTTACTCTGAGTGTTTTTTGTTCTCTTTCTAATTGTTTAGATGCAGGGTGTGATAGTTTGTTAGAGATTTTTCTCATTTCCTGAGATAGGCCTGTAATGCTTTGAACTTTCCTCTCAAGACTGCTTTTGCTCTGTCCTATAGGTTTTAGGTTGTGTGTTCATTTTCATTTGTTTCCAGAATTTTTAAATTTCTTCTTTGATCTCATTGGTAATGCATTCATTGATTAATAACATGCTCTTTAGCCTCCATGTGTTTGAATGTTGTGGAGTGTAACTATTGTAGTTGATTTCCAGTTTCATGCCATTGTGATCCGAGAAGATGTTTGATATGATTTCAATCTTTTTGAATTTGTAGAGACTTATTTGGTCTCCTAACATGTGGTCCATCTTTGAGGATATCCCATCTGCACTTAAGAATGTATATTCTTCAGAATTTGAGGAAAATGTTCTGTAAATGTCAAATAAATCCATGTGGTCTAGTGTGTCATTTAGGTTCACTGTTTCCTTAATTTTTCTGTCTGGAAGATGTATCCGGTGAAGTCAGTGGGGTGTTAAAGTCTCCTACTATGACTGTAATGCTGTCAAAGTCTCCCTTAAAGTCCTCCAAGAGTTTTTTCTGTACATTTAGGTGCTCCTATATTAGGTGCATATAGGTTTACTAGGGTTATATCGCCTTGTTGGATTGATTTCTTTAGAATTATGTAGGGACCTTCTTTGTTTAAGGCCCATCCCCAAGTGTGCCTGTGGGCTGACAATCCCTGCACCCTTTCTGCCCGTCTTACACATCACTGTGATTAGTGATGATTTCCCAAAAGGGACATGAAGCTCATGGTACCAAATCTGTAGTTTTGTCATTTGCTTCCCCAAGGACCACATCCTTGTGGCTCCTCCAGACAGGAGCTGGGGCCTCTCTGGGCTGCACAACATACAAGGAGGAGGGCCTGTTCCCATGGCGATCCATCTCTTCACTGCTGAGGGACCTGGACATGATCCCCTTCTGTGTCCATTTCAACCATCCTGCCCTGAACCTCTCACGTGTCCTAATCTCCTGACCCCTCCAACCCTATATTAGAATGGGAAAAGCCTCTGTGTTGCCATATTAGATTGGGAAATTTAGTCTAAAATCCCAGGGGTGACAGTGTTAATACAGGTGGTGCTGTCCACCCTCTGCTCAGAAAATGACCCGAGACACTAATGCCTTCACCATCCCTCACCTCCAATTCTACTTCCCTGCCAAGAACCATTTCTCTTCTGCATTTACTCCTGTCCCACTTCTTCCACAAGTCACTGAGTGCATGGGGTCTGAGCTGCAGCCACAACCCACCTGGCAGTTCATGAACTGTCTCTGACAGCATGCTCCTCCTCTGTGCCACCCCAGGGGGAGACGTCACCAACCCTGAATAGAAATGAGACCTGTATGACGCAGGCAGCTGCAGCTTCACCACCATCCATGGGTCTGGCCTGTGTGCCCGCCACGCTCAACACGCCAGTGCCCATGAACCTGTTTGCTGTCAGGAAGGTGGACGTCTCCAGCCCCAGCTACGTGCCCAGGTGGTGCAGCCTGATACTGAAGAAACTGGTGGTGTTCAAGGAGCTGGAGAAGGAGCTCATGTCCGTGGTGATTGCTGCTAAGGTGCACGGCTCCAAGCACATCCTGCGGTCCCGCGAGATTGTGCTTCCTCCCAGTGGAGAAGTAGAGACTGACCTGGTACTGACCCTGTCACTGCCGCACCCCCACTGTTTAAAGGGAAAAAAGAACAATCTACAGATTATGTTGCAGAAGAGGAAGGACAGGAGAGCCTGGGGCTACAAGACACTGGCCACAAGTGCCATCCACATGACCGAGGTGGTGCAGCATGCCCCTGAGGGGGACCACGTGCTGAGCCTCTGCAGCAGTGTGCAGGAGGCCTCCCACAAGGTTGCCGAGGTCTGGATCTTGTCCCTGTCCAGCCAGCCCATCGGCCAGGAGGACAGCACCATGAAGGCTGGCCCCAAGTCCACGCATAACTGCTCCAAGGAGGAGAATGAGAGCCTGTCGTCGGAAAAGGAGGCCAGAGATACTGCTGTGCACGGGCCAGACCTGGACCAGGACAACCTCAGCGTGAGAAAGCCCAAGAAAGAGCATCAATCAACAGAAAGAGTGACGTCCATGACAAAGCAAGAAAACATCAAACAGAGGACTCAGCTGCGTAAGTTCAAAGTGTTGCAGGAAGTCCTGCACACGGAGCAGGACCCTGCAGAGCATGTCCCAAGGGTGCAGGAGGACCTGGGCCTTTGGTATAAAATGTTGGACAACCCCAGCGACAGTGGCCCCAACATGGAGGACCATGACGGTGTCCCCAGCACCCCGAAGCCCAAGCTGAGGCCGTACCTCAAAGGCTCGTCGCACTGCAGCTCCCAGACAGAGCTCGGGAGCATCCACAGCAGCCAGAGCCAGCAGGAGCCTCTGAGCCCCGCCGACATTCCCGAGAAGATTCGGGCCCCGGGCAAACAGCCAAGCGACAGTGTCTCCAGCTCCATGGCCAACAGCACCACCATCCCCGGGGAGCAGCTGGCACAGCCCGAGGACAGCCTGGAGGCTAAGTCCTCAGCCCTGGACATGTTCAGCGAGAAGCGGCCGTTCAGCAGGTGCATCACCAAGACCATGTCCCTCGTCATCCTATCCAGCTGGTCTGAGGGGAAGCAGGACTTCTGCTGGGGACGGAGCCCCGTCAGAGCCTGCAGCGCGTCGTCATCGACGGCGTGGAGGGGAACGATGTGAAGTTCTTCCAGCTGGCAGCCCGCTGGCCCTCCCACGTCAAGCACTTCCCCATGTGCATCTTCGGACCCTCCCCGTCCACCTTCTAGCCCTGCCCTCGCCCTGCCGTGGCCGAGCCCAGGAGGGCCCAGCCCTGGTCCCCAGCTGCCCGCCAGCCACGTGGCCCCAGCACCACCCACTTGGGCTTCCCAGTCAACTCCATCCTCACAGGGGAAAAAACCTTTATTTTCATATACTATTGAGTTAAAATAAAATGTATTTTAAACAAAATGTAACAAAACGGTGTTGCAGTGAAGTGACATGAAATGTAACTGACCGTCGAGTGCTCATTCCAGCAGCCGTGAGCACACTCACAGCCTTTCAGGACCGTCCGTCATCACGACCCCGCTCTAGGTCAGAGCCTGTCACCCCGACAAAGCCAGCCCCCGCCTCAGTCCTGCTCACCCTCCGCTCAGCCCCTCACAACCTGGTCTCCGTCCCGGGGTGTCCTGCTGTGGGTGTTCACGGGAGTGACGTCAGCGCACCCGCGCACTGCCCAGGGCACGAGGCTGCGGTGGTTCACTCTCAGTAAAGACAACCTTTATTGAGAGGTAAAGTCCCTAAGAGACAAAGATGATGTGTAAAGATAGAAGCCCCAGGAATGAATATATGATGACGGGGAGGGGACCACCGTGAGGGCTGTGACCGGAGCGTTGGGAGCCCGGGCGGTGGGGTCTCTGAGAACCTTTACCACCCCCTCATCCTGCATGGTCCGTGTGTACACTTTCTGCCCTGCATGTTATAAACAGGTTAGAATCTGTGTGTCCCTTTAACAGGAATCGATTAAGTAATGAAGTTTTTTTTAAGGTTTTAGACATAAATAATGCTTGTCAGTAAAATAAGGATTTAAATATGAACAAGTTGGAGATACTCTCCTTCCTTCTCCCAAGAAATAATGGCCATGAGCACGAGGTTCCCGGTTCTCAGTTCTGTCTGTCTCAGGGCCGCAGTGGGGGAGGGGTGTCAGGGCTGCGCTATCTCCAACCTGATGTCCCCCCAGGAGGACACAGCACAGGCAGTCGTGTCCCCTTGTTCATTCTCAGTGACCGTCACAGACTCAGCGACGTTTACAGTTCACGGCTCCGTCGCTCCGTTGCTGTGACTTGACAGCCCTCCCCGGAGGCTGCGGCAGGGAAGGTCTGTGTGGGGCAGTGCCAGGCAGTGGGCTCCAGGTCTTGGCTGTGTGCACGCGGGGCAGGGAGGCCTCGTTCAATGCTCACCACACTCCCCGCACCCCGAGCCCTGAGGCATCCACTCCGGAGCTGGCAGCCTCTTCCGATTCCAGGGCTCAGAGAACACTCTGCAGAATCTGAAGTGAACCTCTGCACCCTGAGCTTGAATCTTGTGAGCCTCCTGACAATGTAGTTTCCAAATATTTCAGGTTTGTGGGATGCCGTGGGCAGAGTCCTGTGGGAACAGAGGGCAGGCTTCTAGGTTTCCCTGGCAGGTGACACAGGGACTAGAGTCATCCGGGGCTTGTTCAGCAGGACATCAGGACAGCTGCATGTTCTCTCAAGGTCAGGGCTGAAGTCTCCAAGACAAACCTGCACGTGACTGGGTGCAGTCCCCGTTCCACTGGGAAGTGACTCTAGGGGAAGTCAGGTGCTTTGGGGCACCCTGGGACCGGTGGTGCACATTGTAAGGGTTGTCACTGTGGGCTGTGCAGTCACTTGAAATAGCTAAACACCAACCGTTTCTCCCAAACCAGGACATGTACTGATTTTTATGCTTAGGCGTTTAGGATACAACCTCATCTCAGCTCACAAGTAGCTTGGGCAGAGGGAAGTGCGTGGACAGAGGAACCACCACTGGAAAAATTACACCAGAACCGTGTGTGTCCTGGCGACGATGCAGCTCTGATCGCATCCCTCCCCTGCAGAAAACCCTGCATGGAGCCACGTCCAGCGGGGAGCGGAGTGTGCTGCTCAGACCAGCAGTCCCGGCCCCAGTGTGCTTTTCATCGTCACTGCACGTCATCGTCACACTGCTCCCCCCAGGCTGGACCCCTGGGTCTGTGGGAATCTGGGCCTCCTGAACTAGCACCCCAAGGGAGTTCGGCGTCAGTGCCCTGTCCCTGCCATGCTCTCAGCTGTGTGTCTGATTCCTCAGCACCTGGTTCTCATGGCAGCCTCTCTCCTCCTCCGGGGGTGCTGACCTCAGGGCTCCTCTGCATTCCGACTGCTCAGTGCAGTGAACAGGGCACCTGCGCAGCGCCTCTGCACCCGTGAGCTGGAGTAAGACACAGGGATGGTCCTGGGGCCCCAGCTGCGTGATGGAGGCATGGGGTGAGCTCAGCGCAGGGTCTGACGTGCAGACAGGGACCTGTGTGCCTCGTGACCTAACCCTCTGGTGAAGCGGGATCCCCTTTTGCAGATGAGGACACTGGTGCAGACGTGGTCTAACAGCTCTAACAGGAGGGCAGGGCTCGGCGGGAGTGACCCTGAGCCCCTTTGCTGGGAGAGACTCTGCTCTCCAGTTGACAAGGGGATGGGATCCATGCTAGGGTGTTCGCTCCCGGGTAAACCCACTAATCCACAGAACAGCCCAATTGTCAAACTAAGGTGACAGGGTAAATGGGACAAGTTCTTCTGGGGTCAAGAAAGGGGCAATCGGGGGAGATGCTCGTGAGCAGAAGTCAGGTTCCGACAGGGAGGCGAGACAGGCCGACTGTCTGCGGGCAGAGTGGGTGCTGAGCTTCCGGGGCGGGCAGATGACTGTGATTGTCACTGACCTCAGGCTACGGGACAGCTGATGAGGGTGGAGAAGCCCCTAGGATAGCACCGCTTTTTATTACAGGAAACACTAAGAAGCCTACTGTGTCTTCTGCAGGGCCCGCGGGTGCAGTGGCCAGCAAGAGACCTGCAGGGTTGCTATCCTAGGAGACAAGTTGGGGGAGGGTGTGTGTGTGTACAACCTTTCAACAGCCACACATGTCTAACTAGAGATGTGTAGAGACAGCCAGAGACCCCTGCTGAGACACCCTGCTGGTCTCCGTCATCAAGTCTCTCAGATTCCTGACACAGGTTGAAGGTCTTAGGAGGGGACCACCTGCTCCCCAAAGGCTTATATCACCAAGCTGGGGCAACATGATTGACACATGACTGTTATACAGCACATCTAAGGTCAAAAGATACAAAGTAGATTGTTATACATGGATGGAGGGAGGGAGGAAGGGATGGGGGTGGACACAGGAGTTTGGTCACAATTTCACACATCTGTGTCACAAGTGACATCTTTCAACCCACGGATCACTTCTTATTGGTTACTTGAAGGGAATTTTTGTTTCCAAATTAAATAAAAGAAAGATATTCAATAAATATTTCTATAAAAACTTTGTTGAGGTTATCAAACACATTCAAGAAAAGGCAAAACTGTTTCTTTTTTATTTTGGATCTTTGTTTAGACTTTTTAATTGAATTTATCGGGAGACATCTGTTAATAAAATTATATAGGTATTACGTGTATAATTCTATAATACATCATTTTTATATTGTGTCATGTTCACCTCCTAAGTCTCACTCCATCATGATTAACCCACCCGGCACCCTCTACTACTTCCCCCTACTCCCCTCGTCTCTGGTGATCACCCTGCTGTGGTGTCTTGGACTTTTTTTTTCATGCTTAATCCTTTCCTTTTCACCCAGCTCTGCAACCCCATCCCCTCAGACAGCCATCAGTTTCTTCTCCAGGAGCCTGGTTCTATTTTGTTTATCTTGTAAGTTAGAGTCCACATACGAGTGAAATAATATGATGCTTGCCTTTCTCTGACTGGCTTATTTCACTTAGCCCAGTGCTCTCCAGGTCCCTCCACCCTGTTGCAAAGGGTAAGGTTTCCTTCATTTTCACAGCCAAGGAGTAGCATCCCATTGCGTAGACGTACCACAGCTTGTTCAACCACGCATCTACTGATGGGCACCTGGGCTGCTTTCGAATCTTGGCGATTGTAAATAAGGCTGCAATGAACATAGGTGTGCATATATTCTTTGTGATTAGTGCTTCAGGTTTCTTCAGATATATTCTCTGTGGAAAAATGGCTGGGTCATAGGCAGTTTCATTTTTAATTTTTTCAACAAATATGCTGTCAACCAAAAGCGATCCAGAGTCATGAGAGTAGGGAACAGACTGACAAACCTCAGAGCAGTGAGGGGTGGGGGGAGAAGGAAAATATAAACCAAGGAAGTGATATGCACATATGCACATCCAGTGGACACAGACATTAGGCTGGGGAAGCCAGGAAGGGGAGGGGGTCAATGAGCTTAAAGAGGGACACCTGTAATACTTTCAACAATAAAAAAATAAAGAAATAAAAATAAACAGTACATAGAAAGAAAAAGAACATACTAAAGAAAAAAGAAGGCGTTCCTCACGGCATCATAAAATTAGCTCAAAATACATCACAGAGCAAAACGTATAGACTTAAGTAAAGAAACAGAAGAGTCAATCTTCATAACCTTGGACGAGGCAAAGCCTTTCAGATATGGCACAGAACCACAAGCAACAAACATACAGACAGACGGCCTGGACTTCATTAAAATTAAAAACATTTGTGCTTCAAAGTACACACTATGAGAGAAAAAATACAAAAACCTACAGAATTGGGGAAAATATTTACAAGTCATATATTTAATAAGGGCCCAGTATCCAAAATATATATAGAACTCCTACAACTCAGTGAGAAAAAGGCAAATCACCCAATTAAAAAATGGGCAAATGACTAAGCAAACTATTCTGCAAAGAAATACACATGAGCAATAAGCACATGAAGAGAGGCTCAGCAGCACTAGCAGATCTGGGATGCCACCTCGCACCTGGTGTGGACACACTCAGAGACAGAGAGCACGTGCGGGCCTGGCTGTGAAGACACTAGCGCTTTCGCACATTGCCGGTGGGAGGTTAGGTGATTCAGCCAGTTTGGAACAGTCTGGTGGTGCCTCAAAATGGCCCACAGTCCCACTCTTAGGTATACAGCCAAGAGAAAGAGAACATGTCCACACAGCCCTGGCCGGTATGGCTCAGCGGTTGGAGCCTTGGCCTATGGATCAGAGAGACCCGGGTTCGGTTCCCGCTAAGGGCACATGCCTCGGTTGCTGTTTGTCCCTGGCCCCAGTTGGGGTTGTGTGGGTGGCAACCACTTGATGTGTCTCTCTCACATGGATGTTTCTCTCTTCTTTCCCCCCCCCCCCCCGCTCTATCTGAAGATAAATACAAAAATGTTCTCAGGTGAGGATAAAAAACAGTAACAAAAAAACATGCTCACACAAAATGTATACACAAATATTTATATCTGTATCAATAACTATCTTTTGAGATGTATTTTTTTTATGCACTTCCAAGTGGAAACATCCCCCATGTCCATCAACTGATGAATGTTTAAGCCACACGGGATCTGTCCAGAGTGGGATGTTATTCGTCCACAAAGATGAATGAAACGCTGACACTGCTACAACACGGATGACCTTGAAAATACTGGGCTAAGGGAAAGAGGGCAGACACCAAAGACCACGTACTGCATGATTCCCGTTACATGGAATATTCAGAATAGGCAAAATCCATAGAGAAAGTAAGTTAGTAGCTGCCAGGGCTGGGGAGTAGGGGGATGGTTAATGAGTGTGGAATTTCTTTGTGGGGTGATGAAAATATTCTGGAATTGGATGGTGGCAATGGTTGCACCACTGTGAATTCGCTAATACCCACTTCATGGTGGACCTTAAAAGGGGGAGTTTTATGGTACACGGGTTATATTTCAAGAAGGCTATTTAAATTTTAAAAACTCATCCAAGTTAAGTAAATTCACTTTCTCTTGTGTCAGCTCAGTACTGAATGTAAAAGAGGTATTGCATAAATTGCAAAGTAAGTCTGTACTTATCAGGATCAACAAAACATATTTTTGTGGCTTTGGCCGAGTATTTCCATTACACTATGAATCACAATGGAAACACTCCGCACACTGAAAGGAAAAGGATGTGAAGGCTCACGACATGGAGCAAGTGTCTAAGGAGCAATAAGCAGATGAGACAATCCCTCTGCTGTAAAGGGGTAAAATAAGAAACCACCAACTTCAACAGTGGTGATCTTGTATGAAAGGCAAGAGTACGTGATACACGGGAAGGGGTTTCTTTAGCTACATTTGTAATTTTTTATTTCCTTTAAAAAACAGATGTCAAGTAAAGACAGCAAAGTGTTACTGCCTATTAATTCTAGATGGTTAATACATATGTGTCTTGTATTTTCAAAACACTTCTCAATTTAAAAAGCACATACAAAAAGCACAGATTGCCCTGGTCGGTTTGGCTCAGTGGTTAGTCTCAGCTTTGATTCTGGTCAAGGGCATGTACCTTGGTTGCAGTTCAGACCCCAGCCCTGGTCAGGGTCATGCAGGAGGCAACCAGTAGATGTGTTTCTCTCATGGCAATGTCTCTCTCTCTCTCTCTCCCTCCCTTCCTCCCCTTCCATCTGAAGATAAATGGAAAAAATATTCTTGGGTGAGGATTAAAATAAAGGCAGAAAACCAGTAGAAGAACTAAAAATAAAAACAGATCAGACATTGCCCTGGCTGGTTTGGCTCAGCGGTTAAAGCAGCGGACTGTGGTCCCTAGAGACCTGGGTTTGGTTCCCGCTAAGGGCACGTACCTCGGTTGCAGTTTGTCCCCGGCCCTGGTTGGGTCGTGCGGGTGGCAACCACTCGATGTGTCCCTTTCGCATCGATGTTTCTCTCTCTCTCTCCCTCCCACTCTATCTGAACAAAAAATGGAAAAATGTCCTCGGGTGAGGATTAAAAAAACAAAACAAAAACAGAGCAGACACTGGAAGCAAGAAGAGAGGTAGGATAAGGGAGCTGCAGTTTCACAGGTGTTTTCCACTGTTAATCAAGCAGTAGTGTCAGCACAGTTAATATCTTATTATGCAGGAAACTTGCAACAGACCTAAAATAGAAACAAACCAGGTGGGAAGACAGGGGTGCAGCTTTTCATTTTAAGTGCGTCTGACCATCTGACATACTGTCATATCTGTGCATTACTTTGAAAAATATATATATATATACACACACACCTATATACCTATCTTTATATGTATATATCTTTATATATATGTTCTTCTTAGAAAAAGTGACAAACTGAAATGTCCAAACTAGAGACTACATAAAATGCCCCTACCATTCCTAAAAGAACATTTTATGTTGGGAACTAAAGCAGGGAGTTCCTGATGTGCAGAGATTTCTAAGTGTTTGATTTCAGGTAAGAAAGGAATACCATTACACTATTACATACTCTGGTGCGTTTACCCCTCAGGAAACCAAATGCAACTCCTCCCAGCAACAAACTGATTTACCCTGAAACGATGTTGTAGTTGAGAGCAGGATGGTCTTTTGAGATAGGAGGAACAAGAGGTTCCGGCTGCCACTCTTCAATCAATTCTTCTTCTTCCTGCAGGAGAAAAGATGGTGAAACCCAGCACAGTGCGAGTCCATGGACAGGGGCTTCAGCAGTATCTAAACTGTTGTTGCAGTGGAACCGTCATAACGAACACACTGCTGGACTCAGACGTCTACTTGGTGGCTAGAAATGAAACAGAATCACTTTTGAGTTCTGGGCACTTAACCTCCTCACCTATCACAGGCCAAATGCTCTTTCTGCAAGTAGTTCTGGGGGTGACTGGAAAACTTAAGAACACTTTACTTCTATCATCAGAAGTGTTCACTGTGGGTCGTATGAAGTACGACAACTGACTATAAACCAAGAAAGTCTACAACACAAAGGTGCCAAGCATGCTTTCTGCTAAGTCAGCTCAGCTCTACCCCAAGACAACACAGGAAGCCACACCAGAGTGGTTACCGAGGGGGGCATCATGGGAGGGGGTCAGCCAGATCACAAAGCACTGTTCCTACAAGCCTCTGCAGAGATTCAGGTGAAGATGAAATACAGGAAAAAACTCTCTACCAGTATTGTAATGGAATTTCATTTAGATTTCCTCATGAAAGGCTATTTTGTTTCTTTTATCTGTTATTTCATGCATTATAAGTATTTTAACTATTCTGCATATCTTATCCTTTTGTGAATCAGAAAAAAAGGGAATTTTGAAAATGCAGTCTGGGTGTACAGGATGGGATGAGGCACCTGTATTAACATCAGGTCACAGCAATTCTCGCCTCGCAGATGGACCCTCTTCAATCGTTCTGGTCTCACACTTCCAATAAATGCTCTGCACCTCTCCCTCTGGAAGGCAACCCCGAGCAGGACTGGAAGCACATTCGCCCGATGTCCAGGCACTCACAAATGAGGGCTGAATAAATCAACCAGCACACTTCTCATCGGTTTCTGCCAGCGACCTCACGGAGGAGAACAGCACCCGTACAGCCTGGATTACACGTCGTGCACACTGTCCACTTGCTACCACGCAGAGACGTTAGAGTCCACTCGAGAGGCCCTGCTACTCGAGAGCCTCTGCAGACCCATCAGCCTGGGAAGGGCACGTCTCACTCCCACACTCCGTCTGTTTCCTTCCACTGCTGGCAGAGGCCGACGTCAGCGACACTAAATCTCCTTCTAGCTTAATGTGCTTGCAAAGGGTTATCCTAAAACTATGTATATGTATCGCTCTTTTAAAAAATGTGTATATGTGTGGATTGATGTTTAAACTAAAACTAAGAATATTTGGATTAATCAACCCCTTTAAAGAGTGTGGCTAGAAATCTGTTTCATGGCCACCTACTCATTCACAGAAGTTCCCAAACACCAAAGGAAAAGCGCGGACGGGATTCTGGCCTGTAGGCCCAGCCTCACTGCGATGCTACAGAAAGAGCGTCCGTTCTGCGGCACAATAATCCCACCAGTACTCATTTTGTTTTGTTGTTTTTTTATCCTCAACTGAGGACATTTTTCCATTTTTTGTTCATAAAGAGTGGGAGGGAGAGAGAGGAAGAGAGAGAGAGACAGAGAAACATCGATGTGAAAGGGACACATCGAGTGGCTGCCACCCGCACAACCCAACCAGGGCCGGGGACAAACTGCAACCGAGGTACGCGCCCTTAGCGGGAACTGAACCCGGGTCTCTCCGGACCGCAGGCCGACGCACTAACCACTGAGCCAAACCGGCCAGGGCTCACTTTATTTATTTATATTTTATTTGTCTGTTTATTTATATTTTATTTCATTGTTTGGTCCATGCCCCTGGGAACCGAGCTCAGGACTCTCTGGTCCGCAGGCCGACGCTCCAACCGCTGAGCCAAACCTGCCGGGGCTGAGATTCCCTGTAAATGAAAGTGAGCTCTACAAGCACGAGAATGTCTGCCTCCTTGCCTAGTGCACTAGGCCCAGTGTCTTGACCTGTGCTGTCCAATACCATGGCCACTAAGTCACCAGGTGGTCATTTTCCCCTTTATTGCTTTTAGAGAGAGGCAGGGAGAGGGAGAGAGAGAGAAACACGGATGGGAGAGGATGAGAGAGAACCTGGATGGCCGCCTCCTGCACGCCCCCCACTGGGATGTGGCCCACGACCTGGACAGGTGCCCTGACCGGGAATCGAACCGGGACCTCCTGGTGCAGGGTCGACGCTCAACCACTGGGCCACACCGCCGGCCTCTCCAGCACACCCGAGAGACCCACTCAAACAGCCGTCTCTTCACAAGGCGAACGGAAGGACGGGACTGCGTGCCGCTCACGCTCCTCAGCCCCACAGCCGGCTGCTCTCACCGCGCCCGCGGAAACGCCGCCGTCCCCCGTCTGTCCCGACCTCCCCGCCGCACGGCTTCCCGGTGCCTCCCAGGCCGAGCTCGTGCCTGCAGTTCCTGCCACCCGCTCCCCAGCGCCCGAGTTCTGGCATTTGGGGCCCAGCCTCTCTCCTGCGCCCCGACAGCACCAGGGCGAGCTCGGCGCCCGGGCAGCTCCAGCCCACACCCTCGGGGCGGTGCGCGCCCGAGCCCCAGCTAGGGACGCGGCCGGGCGTGACCGAGCCCTCCCGCGCGGGCCGCCCACCCCCCAGGCCCGGCTGTGGCCGGGGGTCCCTCGGCGGCCACGCTCACCTCGTAGAGCGCCTGCACCATCTCCACCAGGACCCACTGCTCCGCCTTGGTGGCCATGGTCCGCGCTGGGCTCCCTTCCGGAAGGCGCGCCTCAGTGACGTCACACAGCGCGCTGCTCGGCCCAGCCCGGCGTAGGTGTCTGGGGGCGGGGCGACCGAGCGCTGGGCAACCCTCCTCGCGCGTGCGCACTAGCGCCCGTGCAGGCGAGGAGAAGATAGGGGTTCTGACCCACGAGCTCAGGTTTCTGGGCTCCCAGGTTGGAGGGAGGGGTGGTTCTTGGGGCTTCGGTGCCCACGCGGCTGTGGGTGCCAGGCCGCATGCTGGGCTGTGGAGGTGGAGGAGTAAACAAACGGCCTTTGCCTTGCGCATGCATGTGGGCGCAGGGCGTGGTAATGTGATTGAAAGCCATAATCTTTGCTTTTGAATCGCATAAGCAATCCCGGAATGTATTGTCATTAAAAATACAGAACTAGGGCCTCGCCGTGTGGCTTAGTGGTTGAGCGTTGACCCTGCACCAAGAGGTCACTGGTTGGATTCCAGTCAGGGCACATGCCCAGGTTGTGGGCCTGATCCCCAGTGGGGGGCGTGCAGGAGGCGGCCATCCATGTTCTCTCTCATGGATGTTCCTATCTCTCTCTCCCTCTCCCTTCCTCTCTCTCTCAAAATCAGTAAAGGAAAAAATAATAATAAATATAAAAACACTGAACTAGGAATTCAAATAGCCAACTTATCCAGAGTACTTACCCGTGTGTCGCATGGACCCAGGCCTTGCAGGTGTCATCACAGCTGTAGGTGTGGAATCTTCCAGGGTCCTCACAGTGTCCAGCCTGCAGGAAAGTTTTATCAAAGTCTATTTGAGCCATAAAGACATGCCCAGAACAATCTCCCAGACGGAGGTAATGTTCCTGACAGTGGCAGTGTTGCACCTCATTTTATACTTTGGAATCAAAAGAGATAAGATAAGGAGGGTTGTGTAATCCTCTGGTGGTAGATTACTGAGGCCAGAGAAGGCTGGGGGTTCATCTCTCCAATCAGAAGTAAAGTGGAGAGGTACATACTTCTACATGGGTAGGTACAGGGTAGATGACACTTAACATTAACAACAGGTAGGGATGAAGTGCAGGCCACAAGATAACCATGAGGATCTCTTGTGCTGGTGGTTGTGCCTTCTGGGGGTCTGGGAAAGAAAATTACTGACATTTCAAAGATACTTAGCCTAGATGCAAAGAGATAACAGACAGGGCTCAATAGAGGTAAAAACTGATCTTTACCAAGGAAGCGACAGGCCTGGGACTGGATTAACCAGCACGACCCACTTAGGAATTTTTTTTTTATACTCACCTGAGGAATTTTTTTTTTTTTTTTCATTTATCTTCAGATAGAGCAGGATGGAGAGAGGGAGGAAGAGAGAGAGAGAAACATCAATGTGAGAGAGACACATCAACTTGTTGTCACCCACACGACCTCAGCTGGGGCCAGAGCCAAACTGCAACCGAGGTCCGTGCCCTTAGCAGGAACCAAACCCAGGACTCCTGGTCTGCAGGCTGACACTCCAACTGCTGAGTCAAACCAGCCAGGGCTACATTGGGTTTCTTAAATGCAACTGGGATCACAGGGACAACACTATTCCACAACTTGCATTTTTCTGTTATTTTTTTCTTGTCGTTTTTTGTCTATAAATCTTGTATTTTTAATGCCAAAGAAGACTGTGTTTTGGACTAATTTGTTACATATATTTGTTTCTTTTTATTTAAACATGTCCCTACTGGTGGACACGAGGCTTTTCCCACTTTTCCCCATTACAAACAATGCCGCAGTAAATATCTACGTGAGTATGTTTTCCTGTGCATGTCGGGGTTTCTTTCAAGCCTCGTCAAAGTGGAATTCTAGTCAAAAGTATGCATGTTATTAATGCTGATAAATACGGCCACGCTGTTCTCCAGATGGCTCCAACAATCTAAAATGTTTGGAAGTATAACCACACTCTAGCCCATGAAGATAAACAATCATTTTTTGTTTTTGTTTTTTGCTGGTATCTTCTGTGAAATATTATAACACTATGTACTGGGGGAGCACGTTGGAACATTCATTACACAGTTAGTAGTAGTTTTATTAAATGATTATAGTCTTTGCTAAAAACAGGCAAAATCTGCTGGGCACAAATTTATTCCAAGAATTTTCAAATATTTCACTACAGGTTTTACACAAGTCCCAGCTCACTGAAACACTAAAAACTAGACTGTTCTATACAGAGTTTGCTAGCAGCATTTACATATGTACTGAAGTAATTGATCTTTTTAAAGTGTTTGCTAATTTAATGGAGATAAAAACGATACCTCACTGAGTTTTGTTTTCCATGCTGCTGGTTATTCATGAGGCTTAGCAACTTCTTATATGTTTATTGGCATGTCTGGTCCATCTGAAAATAACCAGTTCATATTTTTTGCCTGTTTTTCTATTGGTTATTTTTCATGTTCTTAAGGATTTATAGGCACTCTTCATGCATTCCGAATATGGTATGCTTTCCTCCTTCATATGTGATAGTTACTTTTGCCCACTTCTGTCCAGTTGTTCTTGTTGTCTTCTATCCTCGCTACGTTTTAAACTGTACACAATGTGCAGCCTGCTACTTTGTTCCCTCTGGGGCTGTATCTTGCTTAGAAAGACCATCTTTCTCCCTCCCACTCTGTCTCAATAAATAATGGAAAAATGTCCTGGGGTGAGGGGGAAAAAGAAAAGAAAAGAAAAACCATCTTCACCATCCACATGCTTTCCTCACACACTTATAACAATTTGTTGTTGTTTAAAACAAGCTATCTAATTACTCTGGAAATTATGTTTTTGTATGATAAGAGACATGGGCCTTAGAATTATTTTTTTCCTAAAGGAATCACAGATTTTCCCAGTGCCATTTATTTTCATCATCCTGACTTTCCCCAGTCCCCGTCATCTAAATCAGGTATGGGTGAGTCTCTGGGCATAGTCCATCCAGGAGAAAATTCTTTTTTACCTACTGACCTGAGAAACTAGAAGGTCATGCTCTGGCCAGTTTGGCTTGGCAATTAGGGTGTCGGCCTGCAGACCAGGGAGTCCCGGGTTCAGTTTCCGCTAAGGGCACGTACCTCAGTTGTGGTTTGTTCCCGGCCCAGGTTGAGGTCGTGCAGGTGGCAACCACTTGATGTGTCTCTCCCATCGATGTTTCTCTCTCTCCTCCTTCCTCTCTCCCTCCTGCTCTATCTGAAGATAAATGCAAAAAATATCCTCAGGTGAGGATTTATAAAAAAGAAAGAAAGAAACTAGAAGGTCACAAACAAAATACAACAGTGCAACAAGTATATGATAGACGTTCCCATTCCAAAAGGGAGAAAATGGAAGGAATAAAGAAGTTATCAGTTCAAACAAATAAGGAAGACAGAAGGGCAAGTTTCATTTGGTTGCAAGGCCTGAGCATGATCCCCGGTGGCTCAGGTTGACAACATCTGGGCGTACAGCTCCAAAGGCCTTTGTTTTTATTTTTTAATTTGTTTCTTTATTGATTTTAGAGAGAGAGGAAGGAAGAGGGTGAGAGAGATGGAAACATCAATGAGGGAGAACATCGACTGGCCGCCTCCTGCATGACCCCACTGAGGATTGGTCCCACAGCCTGGGCATGTGCCCTGAGGGAAATTGAACCGGTGACCTCTTGGTGCAGGGTCGACGCTCAACCACTGAGCCACACCGGCTGGGAGCTCCATAGGCCTTTGTACCCATGGAAGCTTGATAGGCCTTTGCTCTCAGCCCTGCAGCCTGGACCTCGGCCTTCGTAGTCCTTCCTTCTTCAAAGGCAGCATGTGCTCGGGAGCTCTGCCAGCCCCTTTCCTGCCCGTAGACTCTGAAAATCCGGGAGCCCTCTCTCACTTTGTCCTGTCTCTGTCCCTTCAGACCATGCCGGAAGTGTTTGTGCTGATACAACATTCTCAACCACCTTGTGGGCCCATTGTGTATGTCATAAAGCTTCATGCCGTTGGACAAGAGGGTCCCCCACAGATCTTTCCTGGGGGGCTCCATGTCTATCCCTGGCTCTGCTGAGAGGTTGAGTGGATCCATGTGCCTGATCTTGTCGGCAGACGTTTGTCCAGCTGCCCTATGTACTCTCTCCAGAGCACACTTGCCCAACAGTAAATCTGCTCATTCGTTCATCCTTTAATACAGATAAGCCAAGAACCTTGCAAATCCTCAAGTGCTGGTTTCTTTTCCGCTTGACGGCTCCTTCCCCCATTTACCTCTTTCCTCACATTGTATTATGAATAACAGTCGACACGTCACCCTTTTGCTTAGAAACGTCCTCAGCTAACCGTCCCTGTTCGTCACTTATAAGTCCTGCGTTCCAAGTCACTGAGGACACCATTCAGCCAAGTTCCTCGCCACCATGTCACACGGATTGCCCTTCCTATTTCCTCCTGAGCCCTCGGCAAAATGCCTTTAACATCCAGATTTGCTGACATTCCGTTCTTGGTGAGAGATGTATTTTTTTTGTTTGTTTTTTAAAATTTTTTCCTTTATTGATTTTACAAAGAGAGGAAGGGAGAGGGAGAGAGAGATAGAAGCATCGATGAGAGAGAACGATTGGCCGCCTCCTGCATGCCCCCCAATGGGGATCAGCCCACAACCCAGGCATGTATCCTGACTGGGAATCGAACCGGTGACCTCCTGGTGCAGGGTCGATACTCAACCAGTGAGCCACACCGGCCGGGCAAGAGAGAAGCGTTTTCTGAGATAACAAACTTTCATCGTCATGTTCTTCATTGCCTTCCGTGCCCTCGCCAGATTGCCTCTGGAGTCCACATGTCAGTTACAGTCTCTTCAGGGACATCTAGGTGTTTTCTCTCATGCATCGCAAGAGTCTTCCTACCTCTATCCATCACCGAATTCCAAAGCCATGCCACAGTTTCAGTATTTCTTAGGGCAGCACCCCACTCCCCAGCGCCAGTCTGTATTGATTTTCTCGGGCTTCTGTAACACATGGCCACAAGTCTACAGTAACTCTGTTGTACATTTTTTAAAATCTTTATTGTTGAATGTATTACAGATGTTCCTTATTTTTTCCCCATTGACCCCCTCCTCTCCACTCCTGCCCCCCTCCTGCCTTTCCCCACACTGTTGACTGTGTCCATTGGTTATGCATATAAGTTCTTTGGTTTATTTCTTCCTTCGCCCAAACCCCCTTCCCTTCGAGGTTTGTCAGTCTAGCAACCAATTTGTGCTTCTTAATCCCTTCACCTATTTCACCCATTGCCCCAACCACCCTCCCATCTGGCAACCAACAAAATGTTCTCTGTATCTATGAGAATGTTTCTGTTCTACATGTTCATTTTGTTGGTAGATTCAATTGTCAATGGATATGTATTTATTGCCATTTTGTTTGTTCATATATTTTATCTTTTTCTTCAAATGACCCTTCAACATTTTCTATAACAATGGTTTGGTGGTGATGAACTCCTTTAACTTTTCCTTGTCTGGGAAACTCTTTATATAGCCATTGATTCTAAATGACAGCTTTGCAGGATAGAGTAATCTTGTTGTAGGTTCTTGCTTTTCATCACTCTGAATATTTCTTGCCACTCCGTTCTGGCCTGCAAAGTTTCTTTTGAGAAATCAGCTGACAGTCTTATGGGAACTCCCTTGTAAGTGACTAACTGCTTTTCTCTTACTGCTTTTAAGATTCTCTCTGTCTTGAACCTTTTGCATTTTGATGATGATGTGTCTTGGTGGGGCCTTTTGGGGTTCATCTTGTTTGGGACTCTCTGTGCTTCCTGGACTTGTATGTCTGCTTCCTTCACCAAGTTAGGAAAGTTTTCTGCCATTATTGTTTCAAATAGGTTTTCCATTTCTTATTCTCTCCCTTCTCCTTCTGGCACCCCAACATGCGAATGTCGGCACACTTGAAGTTGTCCCAGGCTTCTTACACGATTCTCATTTTTTTGGATTCTTTTTTCTTTTTGCTGTTCTGATTGGGTGTTTTTTGCTTCCTTATATTCAAAATTGATGGATTGCTTCTTGGCTTTACCTACTCTACTATTGAATCTGTGTAAATTATTCTTTATTTCAGTTAGTGCCTCCTTCATTTCTGACTGTGCATCCTTTATTTCAGACTTCTCCTTTTTTATGCTCTTGAGGCCCTCACTAAGTTTGCTGAGGTTCTCACTGAGTTCATTGAGCATCCTTATAAGCAGTGTTTTGAATTCAGCATCTGTTAGGTTGCTTATCTCCATTTTGCTTTGTTCTTTTCCTGAGGTTTTGTTCTGTTCTTTCATTTGGAACCTGTTTCTCTGTCTCCTCATTTTGGCTGCCTCCCTGTGTTTGCTTCTATGTATTACTTAACAAAAGGTATGGGGCTAGCTGAGACCAGATGCTGCTTGTTTGAAAGAATTTAGGAAAACCTGAAGCAGGATCCAAGACAAGCCAATTCTATG
Organism: Molossus molossus; assembly: GCF_014108415.1. Lineage (NCBI taxonomy): Eukaryota > Metazoa > Chordata > Mammalia > Chiroptera > Molossidae > Molossus > Molossus molossus. Next base: position 25,516 of record NW_023425365.1, on the reverse strand, counting down.
GTAAAGCAACTGGCAACAGCTTGGGTAGACCTGAAAGTTGGGTGGACCTGAAAGTTGGGTGGAGCAGGGCCTCAGGGAATCACCAGGGCGGGGCCAACAATGTGAGCCAGGTTGCTGGAGTCCCAGATATGGTGGATCTCTGCCGCCCCAGGGAAGGGCTCACCAAGGGAACAAAGGCCTCTGACAGCACATCTGTCCAGGAGAAAGTCCTTTCTCCAGCCCTCGCTCCAATGCCAAACAGCTCAGTTCTTCCCTGTATGTCTCTGGCACCCCTCAAGCTGCCTCCCCACAGATTTCAGAGGGAGCGAGTCTGATAAGTCTGTGTGTGGTCCCTTTAAGAGTTGCTGCCTGGGGCTCCAGCTGCCTCAGCCTCCCTGAGCCTCAGTTCCTGCTGGTTTTTCCAGCCAGAAATGATGGGGACTCTCTTCCTGGCACCGGAACCCTGAGCTGGGTGTCTGGTGTGGGACGGGGACCCCTCAGTCCTCAGGGAGGACCTTCCCAGCCATGGTGTCCTCCTGGTTTTTATCCACCACACGTGGGTGTGGGACCAAGCCATCCACCTCCACCCCTCCTACCAGTCTCCGTGTGGCTGCTTCTTTAATTCCATAGTTGTAAGACTTCCATTCAGCTTGATTTCAGGTGGTTTTGAATGGTGGTGGTTCTGTAGTTTAGTTGTAACTTTGATGTGGTTGTGGGAGGTCGCAATACTGCATTTACCTACCCACCATCCTGACCAGAAGTCCTGTTGTACATTTTTTAAAAGTACAGATTAACATGACTAAGAGGTCTCTTGGTGTGGCTCAGTGGTTGAGCGTCAACCCACGCACCAAGAGGTCACTGGTTCGATTCCCGGTCAGGGCACGTGCCCAGGTTGTGGTTCCAATCCCCAGTGTGGGGCATGCAGGAGGTGGTCCATCAATATTCTCTCTCATCGATGTCTCTATCTCTCTCTCTCTCTTCCTCTCTCTCTAAAAATCAATTAAAAAATTAAACAAAAAAAAAGAGGCAGAAGGAGAAGTGATGAGTAGCAGCGAGGGCAAAGGCACGAGGCAGGGCTGGGTGGGGCGCTTTCCAGCCACACCATCAGTTACCTTCCCTGGTTCCCACCAGGTGGTCATGGTACGCCCCGCCCCTCTCCCTGCTCCGCTGGTTGGGATGGATGACTTGCACTTGTCATTCAGGAAGCAGTCTTCAGATGCCTTTTGCATTTCCATTTCAAAATGACTCATCATCTTGTACAATAGAATCTTTCCAGTTCCTACATGAGAGTGAAATATGGACATTGCCTCTCTGTTTGTATGTGCACACGCCCTGCACATGTGTGCACACTCGCGTGTGTGGACTGACACGTGGCTGTGCATTGCTGGAACACCTTTCCCATACAGGAAGGGTCCACTCTAGCCTGTCCTCTCTCCCTCCCTCCCCGGCTCCCTTCTCTCTCCTTTTCCATTTCTTTGTTGGACAAAGACTTGAAACAAAGTAATGAAGTCAGTCCTCCCTGTTAGATAGTCAAGGACCGGAGGCTGTAGATCCTCCTTGGGCTTCAAGTATGATGTGAGCACGGAATAATAATAATAAAAAAAAGTTTAAATTGAATTCTTTCCGGAGGGATGTGAAAAGTAATACACTGTTTTTATTTTTTTTTCTTCCCCTGAGGATATTTTTTTTATCTATCTTCAGACAGAGTGGGAGGGAGGGAGAGAGGGAGACCGAGAGAGACATTGATGTGAAAGAGACATATCGACTGGTTGCCTCCTGCACAACCCTGACCAGGGCCGGGGACAAACTGAAACTGAGGTATGTGCCCTTGACCAGAATCGAACCTGCGACTCATTGGTCCACAGGCGACGCTCTAACCGCTGAGCAAAACCAGCCCAGGCTGAAGAATTTTTTTTTATCCTCACCTGAGGACATTGTTTTCCATTTTTTGTTCAGATAGAGTGGGAGGGAGAGAGAGGAAGAGAGAGAGAGAGAGAGAGAGAGAGAGAAACATCGACTTGAAAGGGACACATTGAGTGGCTGCCACTCACACAACCAACCAGGGCCGGGGACAAACCGCAACCCAGGTACATGCCCTTAGCGGGAACCAAACCTGGGTCTCTCTGGACCACAGGCAGATGCTCTAACCGCTGAGCCGAAACGGACAGGGCAAGAATTTTTTTTAATACTACCTACAAGGCAGGTCTTCTTGCAACAAATTTCCTTAATTTTTGTTTATTTGAGAAAGCCTTCATTTCTCCTTCACTTTGAATGATAATTTTTTAGGGTAAGGATTCTAGGTTGGTGGTTTTTTAATTTTAATACTTTAAATCCTGGGTAGGGGCAAAATTATGTTTATGGTTGTTTGTTCAGAAAATAATGCAATCATTAATAAATAATAATACAAGAATAAACTCTGTTTCACATGCTCACAATCGAAAGCCTTCTTTACCCCACCCTGTATTTTCTTCCACTGTCTTCTTGGTTGCATGGTTTTTGAGAGGTTGAATGTCATTCTTATCTTTGTTTCTCTGTAGGTAAGGTGTTTATCGGGTTTTCTGAAGTTTGGATATGACGTGCCTAAGTGTAGTTTATTTTGGACATTTATCCCGCTTGGTGTCCTCTGAACTTTCGGAAGCTGTAGTTTGGTGGCTGACAGAAATTTGGAGAACATTTCAGTCCTTACTGCCTCAAATATTGGTGTTCCTGTTTCTTTCTTCTCCTGGTGTTCCCCTTACATGCGTGCTGCACTGTTTGCAGTCACCCCAGTGTGTGAACATTCTTTTCTGTTATTTTCAGTCTTCTTTTCTCTTTGCTTTGCAGTTTTGGAAGTTGCTGTTGAGATACCTCAAGCTCGGAGATTCGCTCCTCAGTCACGTCCAGTGGACTGCGGAGCCTACCAAAGGCATCTTCACTTATGTCAGATGTTTTGAGCTCTGGCGTTTCTTTTTATTCTGGACATTTCCATCTCCCTGCTTACGGTGCCAGTCTGTTCTTGTATAGTGTCCACTTCCTCCATTAAATCTCTTAGCATACCACAGTTGTTTTATTTTTATTTTTTACTTTTTTTTTCTTTATTGATTTTAGAGAGAGAGGAAGGGAGGAAAGAGAGAGAGATGGAAACATCGATGAGAGAGAACATCGACTGGCCGCCTCCTGCATGCCCCCCACTGGGGATCGGGCCCACAACCTGGGCATGTGCCCTGACCGGGAATCAAACCGGCGACCTCTTGGTGTGTGGGTCGACACTCAACCACTGAGCCACACCGGCCGGGCCACAGTTGTTTTCAGCGCCCCGGCTGGATAATTCCAACATCCGCACTGTGTCTGAGTCTGTTTCGGATGCTTGCTCTGTCGCTTCAAAGTATCATTTTTTTCTTGAAACCAGGCATAATGTACTTGGTGAGAGGAGCTCCGGTGAGCAGGCTGTTAGTACTGTGATGGTGGGTGTGGAGGAGGGGACGTGTTGAGTCCTAGGATGAGCTCTCAGGTTTTGGGTGAACCTGTGCCCTGGACTGTGACCTTCCCCAACACTGCGCAGCCCCCACCTCTTTCCTGGGTGAGACGGGATGGCTCGAGGGGGCGGGGGATGGCCGTTCACCTCCCCCAGAGCACGCAGGCCGGGTCCGCCTCTCCCCAGAGCGAGAGCAGGCCTGGTGAAGAAGAGCGGAGAGCCCTGGCTCATTGCATGTTGTTTACTCTCCTCCTCCTGCCAGAAGCAGGAGGACATCTTTCTCTGATCTTGACCGTGAGAACCTGAGTTTGCAGCGCTGACGCTCACAGAGGCGTGGGGGCAGGGTGAAAAGGACTTCCGTATTTCTCTCTGCAGCCTCAGGCAGTCCTTGAGTCTTTTACAACAACAATTCATTCAGGTATTACTTATACAGTAAAACCTACCATAAAAAATAGACAATAAAAATATACCATAAAAATAGACAATAAAAACCAGGCTTCTGCTTTCCAGTCCAGCAAGCAAGGAGCTTAGAAGTCACCACTCCATCCTCATGACAAGTAGAAGCTGAACAAATAGAAAATCAGCCATTCTCCTTAGGCCCATCGGAGGAGTGAGGTCACAGAGCAGACCATGGCCCCCGAACTGGAGAGACAGACAGACAGATGCAGAGAACCACAGCTCCCTGGAGCAGGAGCCCAGCAGCAGACATCTCGGTGGGAACCGGTGCTGGGTAGCAAAACGTGGACTGAAACTGGTGAATTGCTGGAGACTCTGGTGGACCAGTCAGTCATGGGGTTGGGGGGGCTGGGGACTCCCTGTGTCTTTTAGTTTTAGCTCTGCAACCTAACCCTAACCCTAACCAGACTTCTGGTCCAGTCCAGCATGTAAGGAGCTAAGTCATGCAAAAAAATTTATTGAATGATGAAAACCATTGATTTTGGAAACCCAAATATGGGCCAGGAAAAGAGGTGCATGGATGTCCTGGCCACAAAGAGGAGAAAAAAACCCAAGAGCTGACCAAGGAATCCTGGATGAGGTCATTGTGAGGGTCTGAATTGTGGTCCCCCAAATTCATATGTTGCTATCCTAATTCCAGTAACTCAAAATGAGATTGAATTTGGAGAAAAGGCCTTTAAAGAGGTAATTAAGTTAAAGTGCAGTCATCGGGTGGGCCCCGACCTAATCTGACTGGTGTACAAGGGACTGACTTCTTATGAGGACATAAGAAGAGGACATTAAGACAGACATTCACTGAGAGACAGTCGTGTGAGGTCGCCGGGAGGAGACGGCCGTCTGCTAGCCAAGGAGAGAGGCCTCGGAGAAACCAGCCCTGCCGACACCATGGTCTCGGACTCCCAGCCTCCAGACTGAGACCTGTCTCTGTTGTTTAAGCTGCCCAGTCTGAGGTGTTTTGTTATGGCAGCTTGAGAAAACTAATACAATCATGAAAACCTTGTTTATCCTGTACTTCAGTGTACCATTCACACCCCTGATTCTTTTTTTATTAAAAAAATGTAGGTGTTGTCCGGCTGGTGTTGCTCAGTGGTTGAGCATCAACCCAGGCACCAAGAGGTTGCAGGTTTGATTCCCGGTCAGGACACATGCCCAGGTTGTGGGCCCAATCCCCAGTGGGGGGCATGCAGGAGGCAGCCAGTCGATGTTCTCTCTCATCAATGTTTCTATCTCTTTCTCCTTCTCACTTCCTCTCTCTAAAATCAATAAAAAAAAAATTAATTTTGACATTGTTGCAGATGTCTTTCATTTTCCTCCACTTTGCCCCCCCACACCCACCTTGGCCTTCACCACACTATTGTCCATGTCCATGGGCTCTCTGATTCTTGAGAGACAGTGGATCTGACAGGGGATCACATGCAGCAATCTGAGCTGTAACAGAGGCACAGGGTTCTGATGTTCAAATTAGGGAACTGGCACGTGAGTGCCATGCTGCCCAGTCCAAATGAGGAAGTCTTGGTTGGTGTGAGGAGACTCTTAGAAATCTCCAGAAGACTTGAGCGAAGGTACTTGGAGCTTGAACTCTGCTAACCTCTCAGGAGAGACATGCATATGTAGGAGACCTGATGTGTGGCTGTGTCTCTTCTGTGTGTAGCTCCTAGGTGTGTCTGGGGCCATCATTTCTTCAAACAGGTTCTCTATTCTTTGCTTGCCCTCTTCTCCTTCTGATACCCCTATGATGAAGATGTTATGCTTGATATTGTCCCAGAGGTCTCTCAGACTTTCCTCATTTTTGAAATTCTCTTTGTTGTTGTTGTTGTAAATCCTCACCCAAGGATACTTTTTTCCATTTAGAGAGAGTGGGAGGGAGGTGTGTGTGTGTGAGGGGAGGGGGGAGAAACATTGATGTGAGACAGACACATCAATCAGTTGCCTCCCACATGCACCCTGTCTGGGAGTCAGGGAGCAAATCCACAACCCAGGTAGGTGCCATTGACTGGAAATTGAACCTGTGACCCTCAAATGTGCAGGCGGATGCTCTAACCACTGGGAACAGTGGCCAGGGCAACTTCTCTTTTCTTTTTGATGCTCTGCTTCGGTGCCTACTATCTTGTCCTGTAAGTTGCTGTTTCAATCCACAGCTGCATCTAATCTGCTGTGGATTCCGTCTAGTATATTCTTCATTTCAGATATTGTATTCTTTATTTCTGACTGGTTCTTTTTTATGATTTCTATGTCACTTTTAATGCCTTCTGTCTCTTTATTTAAGTGCTCACTACAATCATCCATTCTTCCCTAAGGTCCTTGAGCAGTCTTACAACCATTGTTTTAAACTCTGCATCTGGTATTTTGGTTGCATCCATTTTATTTAATTATTTTTCTGGGGATTTCTCCAGGCTGGGGACCAAACTGAAACCGACATATGTGCCCTTGATGAGAATCAAACCTGAGACTCTTTGATCCACAGGCCAATGCTCTAACTGCTGAGCCAAAATGGCCAGGACTAAGTCTTTAATCTAGTTTGACTTTATTCTTGTATATGATGTAAGAAGGTGGTCTAGTTTCATTTTTTGCATCTATCTGTCCAGTTTTCCCAACACCGTTTATTGAATAGATTGTCTTTACCCCATTGTATATTCTTGCCTCTTTTGTCATAGATTAATTGACATTGGTTTATTTCTGAGCTCTTTATTCTGTTCCATTGATCTATGTGTTTGATTTTATGACAGTACCCTTCTGTTTTGATTACTATAGACTTGTAGTGGAGTTTGATATCTGGTAGTATGATATCTCCAACTTTGTTATCCTTTCTCAAGATAATTATGCCTAGTCAGACTCTTTTGTGGTATCATATAAATTTTAGGATTATTTGTTGTAGTACTGTGGCATATGCCATCAGAATTTTAATAGGGATTGAATTGAATCCATAAATTGCATTGGGTAATATGGACATTTTAACAATGTCAATTCATTTTATCCATAAGCATGGTATATGCTTCTACTTATTTGTATCTTCAGTCTCTTTCTTCAATGTCTTATAGTTTTCTGAGTACCATCTTTTACCTCCTTGGTTAAATTTATTCCTAGGTATTTTTTTAAATGCGATTGTAAATGGGATTGCTTTCTTAATTTCTCATTTGAATGTTGTTGGTATATCAGAATGAAACTAATTTCTGTGTATTAATTTTGTATCGTGCTGCTTTACTGAATTTATTCCTCAGTTCTAATAGTTTTATTGGTAGACTCTTTAGGGTTCTTCCTATATAGTATCATGTCATTTGCAAATAATAACAGTTTTACTTCCTCCTTTCCAATTTGGATGTCTATTATTTCTTCCTCTTGTCTGATTGCAGTGTCTAGGACTTCCAATACTATGTTGAATAAAAGTGGTGAAAGTGAACAACCCTGTCTTGTTCCTGATCTGAAGGAAGACACTTTTAGCTTTTACCTACTGAGTATGATGTTGGTTGTATGTTTGTCATATATGGTCTCTATAATGTTGAGCTATATTCTTCTATTCCCACTTTGCTAAGTGTTTTTACCATAAATGAATGCTAATCTTTGTCAAATGCTTTCTCTGCATTTATCGATATGGTTATATGACTTCTATTCTTTGTTTTGTTTATGTGGTGTATCACGTTAATTGATTTGCTGATGTTAAATGAACCTTGCATCCCAGAATAAATCTACTTGATTATGGTGTATGATCTTTTTAATGTATTGCCGGATTTGGTTTGCTAATATTTTGAGGGTTTTTGTATTTGTGCTCATCAGGGATAACAGCATATAATTTTTTTTTTTTTTTGTAATGTCTTTGTCTGGTTTTGGAATTTGGATAATGCTGGCCTCGTAAAATGATTTTGGGAGCCATTCCTTTAAAAATGTTTTTTGGAATAGTTTGAGAAGAATAGGTGTTAATTCTTTGAATGTTTGGTAAAATTCACTTGTGAAGCCATAAGATAAAAAAAATAGCTTTTGGTTTCATTGATCTTCATATTTTTTACACTCAATTTTGTTTATTTCTGCTCTATTCTTCATTAATTTTTTCTTCTCCTCCTATTAGGCTTTGCTTGTTGTTCTTTTTCTAGTTCCTGTAGGTGTAAAATTAGATTGTTTATTTGTGATTTTTCTTGTTTCTTGTGGTAGGCCTGTATTGCTATGCATTTCTCTCTTAGATTTGCTTTAACAATGCCCATAGATTTGGTGTTATGTTTTCATTTTATTTGTCTCAAGATATATTTTGATTTCCTTGATCTGCATTGTGTAGGAGCATGTCATTTAGCCTTCATGTGTTTGTGTTTTGTTTTGGGGGGGATTTTTTGGCAATTATTTTCTATTGTGCTCAGAAAAGACACTTGATAGGCTTTCAGTCTTCTGAAACTTATGAAAAGGTGTTTGTGGCCTAGTGTGGTCTATTTTGGCAAAGGTTCTATGTGCACTTAAACAGAACGTGTATTCTGCTGCTCTCAGGTGAAGTGCTCCAAGAAATATTAGTTCAGTACATCTCGTCCAATACACAATTTAAGGCTGCTGTTTCCTCGTAGATTTTCTCTCTGCAAGATCTATCCATTGATGTCATTGGGGCATCAAAGTCCCCTACTATGACTGTATTACTGTTTATCTCTCTCCCCTTTTTTTGTAAATCCTCACCTGAAGATATTTTTCCACTGATTTTTTTTTTTTTTAGAGAGTGTGGATGGGGGTGGGGGGAGGAGAAACATTGATGTGAAAGAGACCCATCAGTTGGTTGCCTCCCACACAGCCCTGGTCTGGGCCAGAAAAGCCTGCAACCCAGGCACCTGTCTTTGACTGGAATTGAACGCAAGACTCTTTGGTTCACAGGCTGACACTCTAACCACTGGGCCAAATCAGCCAGGACTGGTCTCTCCCTTCATGTTCATCACTATTTGTCATATATGTATATGTGTGTGTATATATATATACACATATATATATATATATATTTTTATTCCTATGTTGACATAATGTTTACATGTTTAATGTACAAATGTTTACATTCCTTTGTTGAATTGATTTCTTTATCATTATGCAATATCCTTCTTTGTCTCTTATTATAGCCTTTATTTTAAAGTTTATTTTGTCTGATACAAGTTTGCTTCCCCAGCTTATTTTTTGTTTCCATTTGTATAAAATACCTTTTCCATCCCTTTGCTTCCAGTCTCTGTGTATCTTTTGATCTGAAATGGGTCTCTTGTATACTCCATATGTATGGGGCTTACTTTCTTATCCATTCAGCTACCCTATGTCTTTTGATTGACGTATTTAATCAATTTACATTTAAAATGATTATTGATAGGTGCAGAGTTATTACCATTTTATTATCCATATTTATGATTTTCTTCTTCTACTTCTTAAATAAGTCCCTTTAACATTTGTTGTAATACTGATGTGGTGGTGATGAACTCCTTAAGCTTTTTCTTGTCTGGGAAGCTGTCTATCTCTCCTTCAATTTAAATTATAGTATTGTTGGGTAGAATAGTCTTGGTTGTAGGCTCTCGCTTTTCATCATATTGAATATTTTGTGCCAACCCATTCTGGCAGCGTGAAAAATTTCGGTTGAGAAATCAGCTGAAAGTCTTTTGGGAGCTGCCTTGTAGGTAACCAACTGCATTTGTCTTGCTGCTTTTAAGATTCTCTCTTTTTCTATGACCTGTAGCAATTTAATTATGATGTGTCTGAGTGTAGGCCTCTTCAGATTCATCTTGTTTGGTACTCTCTGCAGTTCCTGGACTGTATGTCTATTTCCTTCACCAGGTGAGAAAAGTTTTCAGTCATTATTTCTTCCAATATATTCTCAATTTCTTGGTCTCTCTCTTGCCCTTTTGGTACTACTATGATATGAATATTGTTATAGTTGATGTTGTCCTGGAGGTCTCTTAAACTATCTTGATTTTTAAAGTTCTTTTTTCTATTGGGTGTTTTCTGCTACCTTGTCTTTCTAATCACTGATTCAATCCTCTGCTTCTCATCTGCTGTTGATTTCTTCCAGTTTATTCTTCATTTCAGTTAACATAGTCTTTATTTTCTTACTGGTTCTTTTGTATGTTTCTATGTTCTTTTTAATGCTTACTATTTCTGTGTTGAAGTTCTCAGTGAGTTTATCTATTCTTCCCTAAGTTCCTTGAGCATCCTTATAACTGGTGTTTTGAACTCTGCATCTGGTAGATTGCTTACCTCCATTTTGTTTAGTTCTTCTTCTGGAGTCTTCTTTTGTTCTTCCATTTGAGGCATGTTTCTCTCTCTCTCCTTATTTTGGCTGCCTCTCTGCATCTGTTTTTGTGTATTAGGTAGATCTGCTGTGTATCCCAGTCTTGGGGGTAGGTGTCTTATGGGGCCCAGTGGTGCAGTCTTCCTGATTACCTGAGCCGGTTGCTGTAGGAGTGCGTTTTGTGGGGGATATGTGTGCCTTCCTATTGTAGTTGAGCCTTGATTGCTGTTGGCACATCAGTGGGTGTGGTTTACCTTCAGGTTGACTGGCTGTGAAGATTGGCCATGACCACAGAATATTAGCTACTGTGCAGGGCTGGCCCCATGGAGTGGTATTCACCCCAAAAGGCTCTGGTGCCTGCTGAGACCACCCTTTGGGTCTACCACTTGTGGAGCTAATTGGTTGGTACTCTATTGTCATCTGAAGCCAGCGATTGGTTTGTTGTTTCTCAGGTCTCTTGGGAGGGGCTGTGGTGCAGGCCAAGTTGAGCCACTGCCTGTGACTGACCTGGTCTTGCCTGGCAGGAGCTAGAAAGTGATCCAGGGTTGGTAGTTGCCTGTGCTGGGAGAGGTTAGCTACCACCATTACCAGGCCTAGGATTGCTCAGTACGAGGCACAGGTACCCCAAGGCCTGCTGCCACCTGCTGGCTGCTTGTGAGGATCAGCTGCTAAAAGAGCCTCCATTGGTGTGAGCCTAAATCTGACTGCCTAGTGTTGAATGAGTCTGGTGGTGCTCAAGTTGGGTGGGGCATGGTCTCATGGAGTCATCAGCGTGGGGCAATTGTGGCTCACCAGGTTAATGCAGATTCAGATTTGGCCATGTGGGGGGAGAGTTCAACACAGAGACAGTGACGGCTGTCACTCTAGCCCTTCACCTGGAGCCACAAAACTTAGTTTCTCCCTGTATCTCTGGTGCCTTCCAAGTTGATGTCCTTCCATTGTAGCCCACGGTGAGTGCCTGCAAGTGATTGAGTCTGCGCACAGGCCCTTTAAGAGGATACCTCGGTTTCCAGTGGCCTTCCGTCTCACCCTGACAGAGGGAATCCCCACTGATTTTCACAGCCAGAGGTTTTGGGAGCTCCTCTTCCTGGCACTAGGGAGCCAGGGTGGGGCTGGGACACCTTGCTTCTCAGGCAGGATCTTGTTCAGCTGAAATATCTTTCCTGACTGTCATCTGCCACACATGGGTGTGTACCTTCCTGTTTTGCAACTCAACCCCTCCTACCAGTCTCAATGTGGCTTCTTCTTTATATGCCTAGTCATAGGACTTCTATTCAGTTAATCTTAACATGTTTCTCCAGGTTGATTGTTCTCTAATTTAGTTGTAATTTTAATCTACACATGGGAGGAGGCAAGAACAGCATTTCACTCCTCTCTCATATTGACTGGAATCCACCACCTTCATTTTTAGAAACAATTTATTTTCCTTTATTGATTTTAGAGAGTGAGGAAAGGAGAGGGAGAGAGAGATAGAAACATCAATGAGAAAGAACATCAATTGGCCACCTCCTGCATGCCCTCCACTGGGATTGGGCCCACAACGTGGGCATGTGCCCTGACTGGGAATAAACTGGTGACCTCTTGGTATATGGGTTGATGCTCAGCCACTGAGCCACACCGGCCAGGCACCACCTTCCTTTCTAAAGTATATTCTTTACTGGGTATAGAATTATAAGATGGCAGTTATTTTCATTATGTACTTCAAATGTGTTGTTTCATTATTTTCTCAATTTTATAATTTTTCTTGAGAAGTCTTTGTTATTCCTTTAAAAGCAAAATGTCTTTTTTTTTCACTCTTTGTTTTTGATTTTTAGCAATTTCAGTAAGATAAACCTATGTGTGGCTTATTTTTATGTGTGTAGATCTTAAATCTGTGGCTTGATATTAATTTTGGAGAAATATTGGCCAGTATTTGTTCTAATAAGATTTGTGTCCAATTCTTTATTTTAATTTTTATTGCACTATAAATATTTTACTGTTACACATTTTCACTGTTTTTCATGTGGTATGTTTACACTTTCAATCTTTTCCTTTTTTTACCCTCAATTTTTCTATTGAAAAATTTTCATTTATCCATTTTCCTGTTCACTGATCCTTTTTTGTTTTGAATTTAATCAATAGATGGGTTAAACCAACCTATTGAATTTTGTTTCAAATTATTTGTTTTATTTTCTAGAATTATTATCTTTAGTGTCCACAAAAATGCACCTCTCACATCCAAATGTAGAGGGCATAACTGACCATTGGTCCAGCTGCCTCACTCTGAAGTTTATTACTGTGTTTGTGCTGAAGCTATGATTCCCACAATTTGCCACTGAACTCAGCAGGGATGCCAAAGCCAAACTTGTTCTGAGAGTGTGGGGACTCATTTGTCAGTAGAGTTTGCCTTATGGCCTCCCCAACATTCCTGCCAAACATGCCTTAGAACCGCATTTCAATATAAGATCCTTGCAGACAACCTTCCTCCCTTTCCTCTCTCTTTCTCCTGGGGTCATATCTTGGCTCTCTCAAGATCCCTCCCATTTCCTCTTTGTTTTGGTATGTACCTGAGATTTATTTTTATCAGGTATGCTAAGATGACAGATATGGATTGATGCCTCCCATGAAAGAGGAGTTTATTACTTATAGTTCCCAAGAGAAGGGGTCATGCCATGCCATACAGGGCCACAGGGGGAAGCACCAGGGTTGGTCTGGAGGCTGAAGGAGAGCTGAGAGCATGACCGAGAGCCTTACTGTTGTTTTGTGGTAAGGAAGGGGTAAGCAGGATAAGTATCTGGACAGGTTTAGGACTGGACAGTGGGATTTTGGCAGGCTCTGGGTTATAGAAGTGGTTGCTAGTTGTCTGATACTTGGCCCTGGGGTGGGTTAGGGTAGAGGGACTATTGGCCTGGTGTGTGAGAGTTAGATAATGGAAGTGGTTGGGGGCCTTGTCTCTGGATTAGATTATTTGCATATCAAAGGCATGCTTGCAGGCAAATTGTTTGCTATCTTTAGGAATTGGCTAACTCTGGGAGGGTCAGTCCCTCTCTAGGTCCATGAGGCCTCAAGATGTCAAAACATTATAAAATATAAGAAATAGGTTTTGGGGAAAAAAGTGGTGGTGGAGTGAATAGAAGCTACACAGACTGTCTCCTGGGACCAAACTGAAGTTAAAACTAAAATAAAGACACAACCAATTGAAAAGCAGCTGGAGAGAACACATGTAACCAGGGACAGAAAGAAGACACCAAATCAAGCCTGGTAGAAACTGCAGAGGCATGAGAGGATGGGCTGGGAGCCCACAGACAGCAGCTGAGGGCTGTTTTAGCTGTGCGCAGTTCCCACGGAGAAAGTGGGGGTTTTAAAAAGTACCAAATCAGCTACAGCCACTCACCTTGGGCTCTGGCAGAGGGAGGGTGGACTGGACCGGAATTGTGTGGAGAGAGTCCGGGGCTCCTGGCTCAGGAGAGAGCTGGAGGAAAGGACACTGGGAGTTCTGTGCTGCATCACTCCCTCACAGGATGGTAACCATTTTACACAAACAGCCTCTTCCAAGAGCTCCAGGGAGAAGCAATGACCCCGCCCCTCAGGAATTCAACACCACCAGGCCAGGCCAGAGAAATGCAAATTGAGGCTCAATGTGAGAGATACACCGATAAGCTGCTTCCTGAGTGTCCTCTACTGGGGATTGAGCTTGCAACACAGGCATGTGCCCTGACCAGAAATCGAACCAGGACCTCTCAGTCCATGAGATGATGCTCAATCCACTGAGCCACACCAAAAGCAAGTGCCACACCGGCTGGAAATCATCTTACACCTGAGGGATTTTCTTATTCAGCTGAGAGCTACAAATCCAGGCTCATGAAGTAACTGAGACTAACAGCCTGAAGGCAAAACTAGAGGATAACTAAACCTTTTCTTGGACTGAGAATCTACCGAGGAAAGTTAAGACTTGACAGTGGTGTTTAACGTGGGTCCTCACACACTCATCTAAACTCAGTAGAGGGAGCCACAACCAGCAGAACACCAATACCCACAGGGAAAATTTGGCAGGGTCCAAAACCCGCTAAGACTGCCAAAGTAGTGAAACAAAGAAACAAATCCCAAATGAAAGAACAACAGAATTCTACAGAAAAAGAGATAAATGAAATAAAATTAAGCAAGATATCAGAGACAGAGTTCTGAGTAATGATTATGAGGAAGCTCCACAGTGTGAGTAAAGATATAAAAACATTGAAAATCAACCAATTAGAAATGAAACACCACTAAGCAGATATAAAGAATGACATAACAGAAATAAAGAAAATATTGGAAAGAATAATCAAGAGAGTAGAAGAAGCTGAGGATCGGATCAGTGAATTAGAAGACAGGTTAGAAAAAAATCACCCAATCAGAGAATCAAAAAGAAAACACAGTAAAAAGCAGAAAAAGACAGCCATGGCTGATTTGGCTTAGCGGTTGGAGCGTCGGCCTGTGGTCTGGAGAGACCCGGGTTCGGTTCCCGCTGAGGGCATGTGCCTCGGATGCGGTTTGTCCCCGGCCCTGGTTGGGTTGTGTGGGTGGCAACCACTCGATGTGTCCCTTTCACGTCGATATTTCTCTCTCTCTCTCCCTGTCTCTCCCTCCAACTCTTAAAAAAAAAAGCAGAAAAAGACAAACACTACATGATCTCACTTATATACAGAATATAATGAACATAACAGGCTGAGGAATACGGTAGACCCAGAAACATGGAAGTAGGGTACAGATGGACATCCCTCAGAAGAGGGGGGGGGAGAGATAAACCACAGAACTTATATACATATATTCATAACCAATGGACATGGACAACAAAGCCGGGGACGAGGCCGTGGCGGATTGGAAGGAGGGTGCCAATCGGGTTAAAAAGGAGAAACATCTGTAACAACAACAAACAAACAAACAAACAAACAAACAAACAAACAAACAAAAACAGAAAGAAAAATGGATTCCACAAAGCCGGTGGAGTGAATGGAAGCTACACAGACCATCTCCCAGGACCAAACTGGAATTACAACAAAAATAAAGACAAATCATCAGGAAAAAGCAACAGAAAAGCAGCTTGGAAAACCATATAACCAGAAACACTGACTGGATCCTGGTAGGTTTGCAAAGACATGAGAGGGGGACCAGGAGCCCACAGACAGCAGTAGCCTTAGCTGTGAGCAGTGCCCTTGGCTTAAACTCCCAAGCAGCTCCAGAGCGCAGAGCCGGAACAGATGCTAAAAAAGCCACAGCCACTAACCTTGGGTTCCGGCAGAGGGAGGGTAGACTGGACTGAAACTGTGTGAGGACACTCGGGATTTGGAGGGCACAGAGCTGTTGCTGAGTTGGGACCATGCAAGATGGTGGTCATCTTACTCCTTCCAAGGGCTCTAGGGAGAGGCAGTGACCCCTGCCTCAGAGATTCAACCCCACCCAGTGGCTATTGAAATGCAAATTGAGGCTCATTAACAACCAGTATCTGCCCCACCCTCGGGAAATCCCCTTATGCTGAACACCTGAGGGAGTTTCTCATTCAATTGAGAAGCCAAGGCTCTTCAAGTAAACACTACTGACAGCCTCAAGCTAAAAAGCTAGAGGATAACTGTACAATTCCTGGGCTACTCTAACCAGGAAAGTAAGACCTGACAGTGGTGTTTAATGTGGGTCTTCCCTGGCTCATCCAAACCCAGGAGAGGGAGCCACAAACAGCAGAACACCAACAACCATAGGGAAAATTTAGCAGGCTCCAAGGCCCACTCTGATAGCCAAAATGGTGAAATACAGAAACAAAAGCCAAATGAAAAAACAAGAGACCTTTACCAAAGATGAAATAAATGAGGTACAGTTAAGCAATTGAACAGAACTAGAATTCAGAGCCATGATCTTGAGGAAGCTCAACAGCATGTGTAAGGACATGAGCACCACGAGGAAAGACATAGAAATGTTGAAAATCAACCAGTTGGAAAGGGTTAAAAACCATGAAGAAGAAATAAAGAATGACATAGCAGAAACTAAGAACCCATTGGAAGGACTAAACAGCAGAGTAGAGAAAGCAGAGGACCTGATCAGTGAATTAGAAGACAGGGTAGAAAAAATCAACCAATCAGAAAACCAAAAGGAAAATACAATTAAAAAACAGGAAGACAGCTTAAGAGAACTGTGGGACAATGGAAAATGTAATAATATTTGCATCATAGGAGTTCCAGAAGAAGAAGAAAATGAGCAAGGGTTAGAGAATATATTTGAAGAAATAGTGACAAAAAACTTTCCTAATTTGGTGAAGGAAGAAGGCATTCAAGTTCCAAAAGCACATAGAGCCCCAAGTAAGAAAAACCCAAACAGGCCCACACCAAGACACATAGTAATCAAAATGCCAAAAATTAAAGACAAAGAAGAATCCTAAAAGCAGCAAGAGATAAGCAACAAGTTGCTTACTATGGAAACCCCATAAGGCTCTCAGCTGACTTCTCAACAGAAACACTACAGGCCAGAAGGGAATGGCATGAGATAATCAAGGTAATGAAAACAAGGATCTGTATCCAAGACTACTTTACCCAGCAAGGCTGTCATTCAAAATAGAAGGTCAAATAAAGAGCTTCCCAGACCAAAAAAAAAGGCTAAGGGAATACATTAGCACCAAACCAGCACTGCAAGAAATGTTAAAAGGACTGCTGTAATTAGCAGGAGAAATAAGAAGAAAAATATAACCACACTGAACAAAAATGGCATAAATAAGTACCTATCAATAATCACCTTAAATGTAAATGTACTGAATGCTCTGATAAAAAGACACAGAGTAGCTGATTGGATAAGAAAGCATTATTCACATATATGTTGTTTACAAGAGACCCACCTCACGACAAAAGACACATAGGTTGAAAATGAGGGATTGAAAAAATCTTCCAAGCAAATGGAAAGAAAAAAAATCTGGGCTAGCAATACTCCTATCTAATAAAATAGATTTCAAAATGAAGGCCATATCTAGAGACAAAAAAGGCCACTACATAATCTGGAAAGGATCTATCCAACAGAAAGATATAAACTTGATAAACATATATATACCCAATATAGGAATCTTCTGGAAGACATCAAAGGAGAAATCGATCACAATACAATCATAGCAGGGGACTGCAACACTCCGCTGACATCACCGGATAGATCCTCTAGACAAAAAAATTAGCAAGGAAACAGAGACTCTAAATGAAGTACTAGACCAAATAGATTTCATAGATATTTACAAAGAATTACACCCCAAAACTACAGAATTCACATTCTTCTCATGTGCACATGGGACATTTTAAAAATAGACCACATGTTAGGATACACACTAAGTCCCTACAAGTTCAAGAAGATTGAAATTATATCAAGCATCTTCTCAGATCACAATGGCATTAAACTATAAATGAATTGCAACAAGAATATGCAAAAACATTTGAACACATGGAGGCTAATAGCATGTTATTAAACAACGAATGGGTTACCGAGGAGATCAAGGAAGAAATTAATAACTTCCTGGAAACCAATGAAACACACAACAACACAAAATGTATGGGATGCAGCGAAAGCAGTTCTGAGAGGGAAGTTCATAGCACTACAGGCCTACCTCAAGAAACAAGAAAAACCTCTAAGAGACTATGTAACCTCACAACTTAGAGAACTAGAAAGCAAACCAAAAGAAAACCCCAGAGCAAGTAGAAGAAAGGAAACAGTAAAAATCAGAGCAGAAATAAATGACATGGAGTCCAAAACAAAACCAAAACCAAAAACAATTCAAAGGATCAATGAAACAAAGAGCTAGTTTTTCAAAAAGATAAACAAGATTGATGTACCCTTAGCTAGATTCACCAAGAAACAAAGAGAAAGAACTCAAATACACAAAATCAGAAATGAAAGAGGAGAAGTAACAACTGACACCACAGAAATACAAAACATTGTTAACAACTACTATGAACAATTATATGGCAACAAATTTGACAATCCAAGTGAAATGGACAAATTTCTAGAAACACATAGTCTCCCAAAACTGGACCAGGAAGAGATAGAAAACTTAAACAGACCAATAACAACTAAGAAAATTGAAGATGTAATTAAGACTCTCCCAGCAAACAAAAGCCCAGGCCCAGATGGCTTCATGGGGGAGTTTTACCGAACATTAAAAGAAGAACTAATACCCATTCTCCTCAAACTATTTCAAAAAATTCAAGAAGAAGGAAGACTTCCAAACTTGTTTTATGAAGCGAGTGTAATTCTAACTCCAAACCAGAAAATGACATTACAAGGAAAGAAAACTACAGGCCAATATCCCTGATGAACATAGATGTCAAAATCATGAACAAAGTACTAGGAAATTGAATCCAGCAATACATCAAAAAAGTTATTCACCATGACCAAGTGGAATTAATCCCAGAGATGCAAGGCTGGTACAATCAATATTTGCACATCAATAAATGTGATAAACCACATAAATAAAATAAAGAATCAAAACCACATGATCATATCAATAGATGCCAAAAAAAGCCTTCGACAAAATCCAGCATCCATTTCTGATAAAAACACTCAGCAATGTGGGAATAGAGGGATCATATCTTGACATAATAAAGGCCATATATGAAAGACCTACAGCCAACATCATACTCAATGGGCAAAAACTAAAAGCATTTCCCTTAAGAACAGGAACAAGACAAGGATTCCCACTTTCACCCCTCTTATTTAACATAGTACTGGAAGTCTTAGCCACAGCAATCAGACAGGAAGAAAAAATAAAAGGGATCCAAATTGGAAAGGAGGAAGTGAAACTGTCATTATTCGCAGATGACATGATACTATACATAGAAAACCCCAATGACTCCATCAAAAATTTACTAGACTTAATAAGTGAATTTGGCAAAGTAGCAGGATACAAAATTAATGTCAAGAAATCTATGGCATTCTTATACACCAACGATGAACTAAAAAAACAAAAAAAAAAGAACTAAGAAATAATCCTATTTACCGTTGCAGCCAAAAATTAAGATACCTAGGAATAAATGTAACCAAAGAAGTAAATGACATATTCGCAGAAAACTACAGGTCATTGAAAAAAGAAATAGAGGAAGATATAAAAATGTGGAAGCACATACCCTGTGCATGGATTGGAAGAATTAACATCATTACAATGTCCATACTACCCAAAGCAATCTATAGATTCAATGAAATCCCCATCAAAATACCAATGACATACTTCACAGAACTAGAACAAATACTCCAAAAGTTCATATGGAACCAAATAAGAACTCGAATAGCCTAAGCAATCTTGGAAAAGAAGAACAAAGTAGGAGGGATCACATTACCAGGTTTCAAGTTATACTACAAAGCCACTGTAATCAAAACAACCTGATACTGGCACAAGAACAGGCATATAGACCACTGGAACAGAACAGAGAACACAGAAATGGACACAAGGCAATATGCTCAATTAATATTTGACAAAGATGGCAAGTCATACATTGGAGTAAAGACAGCCTCTTTAATAAATGGTGCTGGGAAAATTGGACAGCTACATGCAAAAAAATGAAAGTAGACCATCAATTTACACCCTATACGAGAATAAACTCAAAATGGATAAAAGACTTAAATGTGACCCATGAATGCATAAAAATCCTAGAAGAAACTGTAGGCAACATTATTTCAGACATCATACGCAGCAGAATTTTCACTGATACATCTCCTAAGGCAACAGAAACAAAGAAGAAAATGAATACATTGGCCTACATCAAATTCAAAAGCTTCTGCACAACAAAAGATACAATCATCAAAATGAAAAGGCTACCCACTGTAAGGGAGAGCATAATTGCCAATGGTATATCAGATAAGAGGTTACTTTCTAGTATATGGAGTGCTCATACAACTCAGCAAAAGGAAGAGAAAGAACCCAATTAAAGAATGGACAGAGGATCTAAATAGACACATCTCCAAACAGGACATACAAATGGCTTAGAGATATATGAAGAAATGCTCAACATCACTAATCATCAGAGAGATGCAAATTAAAACAACAATGAAGTATCACCTCACACCTGACAGAATAGCCGCCATCAACAAATCATCAAACAAATGTTGGCGAGGGTGTGAAGAAAAGGGGACTCTAGTACACTGCTGGTGGGAATGCAGACTGGTGCAGCCACTATGAAAAACAATATGGTGTTACCTCAAAAAATTAAAAATTGAACTTCCATTTGACCCAGTGATCCTACTTCTGGGATTATACCATAAGAAGCCTGAAGCACCAATCAGAAAGAAGATATGTACCCCCATGTTTGTAGCAGCAATATTTACAATAGCTAAGATCTGGAAACAGCTCAAATGTTCATCAGTAGACAAATGGATAAGAAAGCTGTAGTACATATACACAATGGAGTACTATGCAGCTGTAAGAAAGAAAGATCTCTTATCCTTTGAGATGACATGGAGGGACCTGGAAAGTATTATCCTAAGCAAAACAAGCCAAACAGAGAAAGTCAAGTATCATATGATCTCATTTATTTGTGGAATAAATGAACATAACAGTCTGAGGAATGGGTTAGTCCCAGAGACGTGGAAGTGGGTACAGACTGACAATCCCCAGAAGAGGGGGGTGGTGGGGGAGAGATAAACCACAGAACTTATATGCATGTGTGCATGAGCAATGGACATGGACAACAAAGCTGGGGACAGGGCGGGGAGGGAGGGACCAGTGAGGGAAAAAGGAGAAACATCTGTAAAAAAAATAAATTAATTAATTAAAAAAAACAACAACAACAACAGGAAGACAGCTTAAGGGAACTGTGGGAAAATTTGAAACATAACAACATTTGCATCATAGGAGTGCCAGAAGAAGAAACTGAGCAAAGATTAGAGAATATATTTAAAGAAATAGTGACAGAAAACTTTCCTAACTTGGTGATGGAAAATAGCCAAGTTCAAGAAGCACAGAGAGCCCCAAGTAAGAATAACCCAAACAGGCCCACACCTAGACACATCATAATTAAAATGCCAAAACTTAAAGACAAAGATAGAATACTAAAGGCAGCAAGAGATAAGCAACAGGTTACCTACAAAGGAACCCCCATATGGTTATCAGTGACTTCTCAACAGAAACACTACAGGCCTAAAGGGAATACTTGAAGTAATCAAGGTAACAAAAAAGAAGGATCTGAATTTAAGACTACTTTATTCAGCAAGGCTATCATTCAAAATAGAAGGTGAAATTAAAAGCTTCCCAGACAGGAGAAAACAACAACAAAAAAAAGGCTAAGGGAATATATTAGCACCCAGCACTCCAGGAAATGTTAAAAAAAATGCTGTAATAAGCAAAAGAATTAAGATGAGAAATATAACCATAATAAACAAAAATAGCAATAAATAAATACATATCAATAATAACCTTAAATGTGAAAGGATTAAATGCTCCAATCAAAAGACACAGAGTAGCTGACTGGATAAGAAAGCATAACTCATATATATGTTGTGTACAAGAGACTCACCTCAAAACAAAAGACTCACATAGATTGAAAGTGAAGGGATGGAAAAAAATCTTTCAAGCAAATGGAAAGGAAAAAAAGCTGGGGTAGCAATACTCATATCTGATAAAATAGATTTCAAAATGAAGGCCATAACTATAAACAAAGAAGGTCACTACATAATTTTGAAAGAATCATTCTAACAGGAGGATATAACCTTGGTAAACATATATGCACCCAACATAGGAACACCAAAATACATTTAAAAACTCCTGGAGGATTTCAAAGGAGAAATCAACAGCAATACAATCATAGCAGGGGACTTCAACATCTGCTGACATCACTGGATAGATCCTCTAGACAAAGAATTAACAAGGAAACAGAGACTGTAGATGATGAACTAGATCAAATGGATTTAATAGATATCTACAGAGAACTACACTTAAAAACTGAAGAATTCACATTCTTTTCAAGTGCACATGGGACATTCTCAAAGATAAACCACATGTTAGGACACAAGCTCAGTCTCTACAATTTCAAGAAGACTGAAATCATATCAAGCATCTTCTCACATCACGATGGCATGAAACTAGAAATCCATTGCAACAAGAACACACAAAGACATTTGAACACATGGAGGCTAAAGAGCATGTTATTAAACAATGAATGGGTTACCAAGGAGTACAGGGAAGAAATAAAAACTTCTCAGAAACCAATGAAAATTAACACACAACAACACAAAATTTATGGGACACTGTGAAAGCAGTCTTGAGAGGAAAATTCATAGCACTCCAGGTCCACCTCAAAAACAAGAAAAACTTCTAATATCTCTACAACTTAAAGAACTAGAAAGTAAACAAAAAGAAAAATCCAGAGCAAGTAGAAGGAAAAAAATAGTAAAGATAAGAGCAGAAATAATGACATATAATCTAAAAAAAAAATTCAAAAGATCTTTGAAACAAAGAGCTGGTTCTTTGAAATGATAAATGAGATTGATGGACCCTTAGCCAGACTCACCAGAAACCAAGAGAGAGGACCCAAGTAAACAAAATCAAAAACTAAAAAGGAGAAGTAACAACTGACAACGCAGAAATAGAAAAGATTCTTAAAAACTACTATGAACAATTATATGCCAACAAATTGGACAATGTAGGTGAAATGGACAAATTTCTAGTATCACACAGTCTTCCAAAACTGAACCAGGAAGAGACAGAAAACTTGAACAGACCATTAACAACAGAAAAAATTGAAGATGTAACCAAGAAACTCCCAGCAAACAAAAGCCCAGGCTCGGCTGGCTTCATGGGGTAGTTTTACATACATTCAAAGAACTCCCATTCTCCTCAAACTATTTCAAAAAATCCAAGAAGAAGGAAGACTTCCAAACTCGTTTTATGATGCCAGCATAATTCTAATTCCAAAACCAGATAAAGACACTACAAAGAAAGAAAACTACAGGCCAATATCCCTGATGAACATAGATGCCAAAATCCTTAACAAAATATTAGCAAATCAGATCCAGCAATACATTAAGAAAATTATTCACCATGACCAAGTGGGATTCATCCCAGGGACACAAAGCTGGTACAATATTTGCAAAACAATAAATGTGATATACCACATAAACAAAATGAAAGATAAAAACCATATGATCTTATCAATAGATGCTGAAAAACCATTAGACTAAATGCAGCATCCATTTCTGATAAAAACGCTCACCAATGTGGGAATAGAGGGACCATATTTTGACATGATAAAGACCATATACAAAAAACCTACAGCCAACCATCATACTCAATGGGCAAAAACTAAAAGCATTCACCTGAAGAACAGGAATAAGCCAGGGATGCCCACTTTCACCACTCTTATTTAACATAGTTATGAAAGTCTTAACCACAGCAATTAGACAAGAAGAAAAAATAAAAAGGATCCAATTTGGAAAAGAGAAAGTAAAACTCTCATTATTTGCAGATAACATGATTCTGTACATAGAAAACCCTAAAAACTCCACCAAACGTGACAGTGTTGATATAGCAAAGTGATTTATGATTGCAATGCAATCCCTATCAAAATCCCAATGACTTTTTTTTTCAGAAATGGAAAAACACATCCTAAAATTTATATGGAATCTACAGGGACCCTGAATAGGCAAAACAATCTTGAAAATGAACACAGTTTGGGTATACACTTCCTGATTTCAACACTTACTGTAAAGCTACAATAACCAGATCAGTGTGGTACTAGTATAAAGACAAGACATATAAACAAATGGAATAGAATAGAGACCCTAGAAATAAACTCACACATCCTGTCAAATGATTTTTGACAAGGATGTCAAGACCATTCACTGGGGGAAAGAACAGTCTTTTTAATAATGTTGGGAAAACTGGATACTCATTTGCAAAAAGTGAAGTTGGACCTTACACCATATATACCAATTAATTCAAAACTGATCAAAGACCTCAATGTAACAGCTCAACATGCGGGCTAAAGAGGTTTGTGCAATGATGTCTGGACAATTGTCCATAGTGGGGCTGGGGGTAGGGTGATAGGGACAGATGAGGGGGGTTCCAGGGTCCTCAAGAGCCTTGTTACTTCCTTCCACCCCCAATCAACCAGTTAGTAGTCATCCTCAGCCTTCTCTTCCTTCAGAAGCTCGGCCTTGTCCATCTGCCCACCTTCTTAGGCCCTCTGCCAGGGCACAGGAGGCGCTCCGAAAGTGTTTTCTGAGGGGCCTTGAGCACCAGTGTTTGGAGGTTTAACTGCCCGTTTCTTACTGTTCTCCTGCGAGACGGAGGTTCCTGCAAGTGAAACGTGTCTGGTCTGTGTGCCCCCAGGGCCTTAGAAGAGAGCATTGACCAACATGTTTGAATAACATGCCGATGCAGATGTTGGATCCGTGGGCAAAGAGGGTCAGTGTCAAGAAACAAGAAAATATTCTGGTAACTCCCAGAAGAAACCTGGATGATAAGCATATGGGAAACTGGTCCCAGAGAGATGAGGCAACGGAGACAGCAGAAAGCAGGCCGTCCCTTAGCTTCTGCTTCCAACACCGCAGCTCGATGGCATGATGTTCACCGTGTGGTCCAGCACAGCACCAGGGCCGGAACGGGACCCCGGGCCTGCAGTTGAAGGCCACTGCCTCCAGTGGACGCTTTATTGCTGGCTTTGTCCGGTAGGCGGCGCTCTGAAGTCCTGGTGGGAAATGCCGGACCGCTCGGGGGCCCTGTGGATGCCTCTCGCCTGCTGCGGTCGTCTCGCTCCCGACTGTGCTCTGCGTGTTTCAGGGAACAGTACCTCTGCTCTGTAATCCAGAACGCCATGCGATGCGGGGTGTTTGGGGGCCTCACCTAGGATGGACATCTAGGACTGCTCTGGTTCTGATTCAGGGGTCGTTCGTGACTGCTCATCGTGGACGAGGCCCGAGGCCTGAAGGCTGACCTCAGAGGCTGTCGGGTGTGTTCTGGCCCGGACCTGAGCGTCACTCAGAGTCTGAGTGGGGCTCCCTGGGTGGGGCGAGGGTTATTCATGATCGCGGGCACACAGCAGGGCAGGAGACTCGGCGGTCCCGAGCTGTCCGGCCGTACGAAGCCCAGCCCCGCCTCGGCGGCTCCAGGAGAACAGGGAACTGAACAGCCTGCGAGGTCAGCGTAGGTCACTGGGCTCCAGAGACAAGTGTTCGACCAGTAGGGGAGGACTTTGATTAAAAAAATTTTTTCTTTATTGATTTTTTAGAGAGAGAGGAAGGTAGAGGGAGAGAGACAGAAACATCGATGGGAGAGAACATGGACTGGCCGCCTCCTGCACGCCCCCCCCCCTGGGGATCGGCCCACAACCTGGGCGTGTGCCCTGACCGGGAATCGAACCCGCGACCTCTTGGTGCAGGGGTGGGCGCTCAGCCACTGAGCCACACCAGCTGGGCAAGAGGACTTTGATTTAATT